>NW_026522028.1:22330000-22930000 GCF_021234435.1 Artibeus jamaicensis
TGCTAAGTCTTGGGAATACTTATGCTATAGTTCTGGTTTCCCTTGGGCATATTAGAAAACCACAAACTATTTAAAAGGTTTTTAGAATTGGTTGGATACTTTGTGCATTACAATGCTATATTATTGCACCAGAGTTTAAAATCTTTTCTTGAATCAGGGTATTGAGTAAAAGAGAATTAAGCTAAAGGTATGTCACTAAAATATTTGCAGATTCATAACATTTAAATTAGGATGTCTTTAATTTTGCTCATTTTATTAAGTGCTTATCGTATTGCAGACATTGCTACATTTTAAATAGGGAGAAGAGAATATTGCAAAGAAGGATCAAGAATACCCATGAATTCTATGCAGCAGAGAGAAAGAAGGAGCTACTACCCTTTGCAACAACATGGATGGAACTGGAAAGCATTATGCTGAGTGAAATAGGCCAGGCATTGAAGGACAAATACCATATGATCTCACCTTTAACAGGAAGCTAAATAACAAAATAAACAAGCAAACAGAATAAAAACAAAGACACTAAAATAGAGAACAAGTGGGCAGCGACCAGAGGGGAGAGGGAAGGGAATTTAAGGGGGAAAAACGAGGAGGGATTTTGAAGAACAAGTATGAAAGACACAGGGATGAGGTCTGTGGGGGGGGGATGGGAGGGAGGTGGGGAGACGGGGCGGAGGGGGGGTTGGGATGGGAGAAATTGACAAAAGAAAACTGTACTTGAAAAATAACTCAATAAATTAAAAATAAAAATAAAAAAAAGAATACCCATGATACTCAGGGAGTATGCCCCATGAGATTAGGAGCCCAGAGCCTGTGGGAATCGACTGAGGTGATCCAAATAAGAACATTCGAGTATACATGTTCACATGATTTGAAACATTTAGCACATGTACAGAAACCTTTCTTTCCAGAACTTGATTAAAGTTAACAGTTATGTTTTTCTCACCTGGAAATATGAATCACAATCTTTCAGGTGACTTTCAGCATTGAGAATAAAATAACCTCAAAAGACGAGAGTCAGCTTAGTCCTTACTTCTAGATCTGTATCTCTTGAGTACACTGACTCCTCATCTGTGATTTTTTTAATACTCAGTTTCACAGACTCTCCTACCTGGTACATAATATTTATTCATCTTGGAGAGTTCCAGGAGGAGGAAAGTATTCTCCATTCCCTTAAAGTATTGTTACCCTTTTGTCTCATCCTACCTGGAATCATCTCTACATGCTCCTTCTGTCTCATTCTACTTCCAAAGGGTAATGGGACACCCATCCCATTTTCTGGTATAAGTCACCAGCAATACACATCCCATGCTCTTTCATCCTACATTTCCTTGGCAATTCTTCTGGTGATTTCAAGCAAAATTACCCTGGGTTGCATATAGGTTTGTAATGGTAACCGTCATCATTTAATGTGCTTTTCTAGCAGCCTTCTGTGCAAAACCAGAAGTGGGGAAAATAAAGGACTGCTATGGGTGGAGGTTAACAAAACTGGGCATAGTGGACAAATGCCAGGTTTCTAGGGGACTTGCTCCCACAGTCAATCCTGACCATGTTGTCCATCTCATGGGTCATTTGTACTTGTTCTTTAACCGGGACCTTCCCCTTCTTTCCTCCTATATCCCCCACCCCTTCTCTCTGGTCCCTGTCAGTTTGTTGCTTGTTTCCACACCTCTGGTTCTATCTTGCTGGTTTGTTTGTTTTGTTCATTAGGTTCCTGTTATAGGTGAAATTATATTGTATTTGTCTTTCACCACCTGGCTTATTTCACTTAGCATAATGCTTTCCAGTTCCACCCATGCTGTCACAAAAGGTAGGAGTTCCTTCTTTATTTCTGCCGCTAGTGTTCACATTCCTTAAATTCTGTTTTGGCCTAGGTGAAACCTTCCTTTCCAAATTTAGATTATAATATGTGTTCCACTCCATAAAAATAGAAGCCATCAAATGCAGTAGAAACTAGTTAGGTGGGTGAGGGAGGGGACAGAGTGGGTGACAGAAGGGAAGAAGGAAGAGAAAGTGGTGAATGAAGACAGAAACAAAAAGAAAAAGTTTTGAAAGGCTTGACAAAAAATTAGGGTGATTAATTATGGCTGCAAGGCTTTGCGAAGTGGTCATTAGGAAGTCTTTAAGATTTAAAAAAAATGATCATGTGGAATTCTGGAGGAATGAAAAGGGCATTAAGCATTACTGGAGGTAGTGCCAATTTGTATGGCTCTTTTGGCCAGAGCCTTAAAAATATTTATAACATTTGGCTTAATATTATACTTCTGGGAATATAGCCTAAAATATTTCTAAATTTTAAAGAAACAAAGAACTTTACAGAAATTTATTCTTGGTAATATTTGCATAAATAAATAATTGGTGACTACCAATATGACTAACAATAGACATGTGATTAAATAGTCTTAAATATTAAGTAACTTCTTTCACTTGATTGAATATTAGCCAATGAAAAGGATCATTTCAAAGACCATGTAACATAGAAAATGCTTATATTAAATTGTTACAAAAACAAGGCACAAAAAAGGTATAGAATCCCTATGTTTCCAAGTGAAAAAAAAAAGATCTATGGTAAACATTGTTGGGGAATACATCAGTATATTAATAGTGATTGTATTTGAATAGTGAACTATATGCTGGTTAATGCTTTCCTTTCTTTTGAACAAAGCACTTTTTAAAAATGAAGATATTATTTATACGTGATAAAAATCCACCCATTTTTAGTATAGAATATGGCAAGTTGTGGTATCCTATATGATGAGTTATCACTACCCCAATCAAGGTTTCCAAATGCTCTTTCACAATCAATCCCCTCTCCCCACCCCAGCCCTGGACACCTAATCTTTCTGTCATCAAAACATTGCTTTTTCTAGGATTTCACGTAAATGGGATTATATAGTATGTGAGACTATAGTTTTTAAGCTTTCTTTAATTTACTTTTAAAGTGCTTTTTTCAGTGAGCACATTAAAATATTATTTGACCCTAAAACATACAAATTTCAAATTGTGTCCTTTGCCGCTAAAGGCAAAGCAGGAATGAAATGAAGAACTGATTACTTAAGAGAAGAGAGAGTTAAAACAGACTTGAGTTATCAGGGACCTCATAAAACCTCCTTACTTAGACACCTTAAATAGATGCCTACTCACCCAGTGCAGAAGTGCTGACCTTCTTACAAGGCTGAGATAGAGTAGAAGATAACTTTGTAAAGTTTGTTTCCAACCTGATAAGATAATGGAGGGGAGGGAGAGGAGAAAGATAAAAAAGTTTCAGCAGAAAACTGAAGGAGGCACACTTTTTCATTACTCTGTATTCTAAAAATGTGCTATTATAAATTTAACATGCTATTTAAAGAATGTGAAGCTCCTGTGACCATCCACTATGTTTCTTTTTTTCATTTTTAATTTCCGTACATTAGTCCTTCATGTTAGGCCATGTAATTATAAGACAAGTGATGCTGTTAGGCATAATTGTGACCACTATGAATTCAAAGCCATTTTTAGTAAAATTATAGTCTGAGTTATGGTATGTAGTCATTTGATTGTCTTCTTGAAGACCTATGTGCTTTAGAGAAGTATGAAATAATAGACACAAAGTTAAATTTTGAGTGAGAACTGCTATACACACATATATATTTATATGCATGCATGCAGGGGTGGGCAAATGTAAGTGCCTTGTGCCACTCTGACATTCTTTTGAGTTAGTAAAACTATCGTAATAACCATAACCTACATGTGTTTTTTCCATGCAAACAACTGTAAACTTACTTTTGCCCACCCCTGTATATATCCATACATATGCAGCTAAGAAAGTTAAACGGAAGTTGTTTATTCTTTTTCTAAAAAATAAAATAAAATTTTGAATATTTAACTTCTCAATACTCCCCAGTACCTTATTTTTTTAAAAAAATTTAGTTGTGGGCCCTGGCTGCTGTAGCTCAGTGGATTGAGCACGTATCTACAAACCAAAGGGCTACTGGTTGGATTCCCAATCCGGGCACATGCATGGGTTGTGGGCCAGGTCCCCAGTAGGGGGGTGCATGAGAGGCAACCACTCAGTGACGTTTCTGTCCCTCTCTTTCTCTCTTCCTTCCCTCTCTTGATAAATAAATCAATAAAATCTTTTGGAAAAAATTTTAGTTGTGATAAAATATCCATGGGAAAATTTACCATTTAAATCTTTTTAAGTGTGCAGTTGAGTGGCATTAAGTACATTTACATTGTTGTGCAACCGTCACACCATCATCTCCAGAACTTTTTTCATCTTCCCAAACTGAAACTATGTACCCATTAAACACAACTCCTTATTCCCCCTTTTCCTCTAAGCCAGGGGTGCCAAGCTCATTTTCACCAGGGCCCACATCAGCCTCCCGTTTGCCTTCAAAGGGCCAAAATAATTTTAGGGCTGTATGAATGTAACTACTCCTTAACTGTTACAGAGTTGAAATTACATTCGGCCCTTTGAAGGCAACCATGAGGCTGATGTGGCCCCTGGTGAAACTGAGTTTGACACCCCTGCTCTAAACCCTGGCAACCACCATTCTACTTTCTGTCTGGATGAATTTGACTACTCTAAAGTGCTTCCTGTGAGTGGAATCATGCAACATCTGTCTTTTTGTGACTGACTTATTTCACTCCACATCAAGCCTTCAAGCTTCATCTGTGTTGCAGCACATTTCAGAATTTCCTTTCTTTCTAAGCCGGAATCATATTTCACATTTTGATTATCCATTCATCTGTCAATGGATATCGGAGTTGCTTCCACCTTTTGATTCCTGTGACTTTGCTTTTTTTTTTTAAAGATTTTATTCATTTATCTTTAGAGGGGAAGGGAAGGAGAGAGGGAGAGAAAGATATCAATGTATGGTTGCCTCTCGTGTGTCCCCCACTGGGAACTGGCCTGCAACCCAGGCATGTGCCCTGACTGGGAATCAAACCGTGATCCTTTGGTTTGCAGGCATATGCTCAATCCACTGAGCTACACTAACCAGGACGTGACTTTGCTGTTTAATAGTAGAACATTTTCTAGAGACATTCCCCTATGGTGATATAGAGAAGCTGGTCCTATAATTATACATACATAGATGCCCTGGGCTGCTTTTTCTATGTGTAGACTGTTAAGAGAACCATGACAACAGTACTATATTTGTACTTTTCACTAAAATTGCATTCATTAGTTCATTGTATGTTACTGTGTAGTCATATAATAAAACAGACCAGAGCTTAGCCTGACTGAAGGACTCCAATATGTTGGGCACCTGACAGGAATTTTCGATCTGGAAAGTTAAATTATGGAAAATTTATTTTTGCATTATTTCTTTTTTAAAAAAATATTTTATTTATTTATTTTTAGAGAGAGGGGAAGGAAGGAGAAAGCGTGGGAGAGAAACATCAATGTGTGGTTGCCTCTCATGTGTCCCCTACTGGGGACCTGGCCTGCAACCCAGGCATGTGCCTTGACTGGGAATCGAACCAGCGACCCTGTGCTTCACAGGCCTGTAGCTCAATCCACTGAGCTACACCAGCCAGGGCTATTTTGGCATTATTTCTTACACACTTTTCTCCCCACAGTATTCTCTACTCTCTCTTTTTGACATTTTTAATAATTTGGATTTTATACCTCCTAAACTTTTCCTTTAGTGTTTGTACCTTTCGAGTTTTTGTTTCATTTTGGGGGGTAATATAATCAACTTGAACTTTTAATCCTCATAAATTTTAACTTCTATTATTTTAATTTAACTATAGTCTGATATTTCTTCCTTATTTTAAAAAATATTACACTGTCTTTTTTTCCTGAATGCCATATTTTTTCTTATCTCTTGGATGATATTGTAGTTTTTAAAGTGTCATTCTCCCTGACTAACCCCTGTTTCCTTCAGATCTCTGTCTTTCATGCTAGAGACTTGCTGGCAAGTCTAGAAATCCTTGGTTCACAGCTTATTAGAAGGAGCTAATCAGGAGCTCTGGATTCCTGTGTAGGTGTTGGGGGACCAGAGCCTTTTAGAGTAGTGGGCTTCAGTGTAGAATTATTGGGATGAGTTATTTTGTGAGGGGCCCCCAAGTCTCAGGTTCTGTGAGTCTTTTCTCCAAGTTGAGTTTCCCTAAGACTCCATCACCTTCCTGGGGAGTGGGGGTTAATGCTGGCTGAAAACTTCTTAGTTTTATCTCACTCATCAGTGAGTAGAATTTTACTGAATCGCACTGTCTACAGTGTAGCACACTTTTCCCTGACCATCTCTGAATCAAGAGCACCTTCCACCCATCACCTCCTGAGAATGTACCTGCAATCTTTTACCGAAATGAAAGTAGTTTCCATATTACTTGGGTTAAAGGTAATATGCATTCCTTTAACTGCTTTTTTAAAAAAAGAACTAATTGTACTATTTTCTGCCTTGCCTGTAAGCCAATTTTAAAGGTAATCAGTGGCTCCAATTCCTGAGTGATTCCAGGGTACAGTGGTATGAATTGCCTTACTCTGGGGGTTTCTCATTGCCATTGCAAATTTCATTTGTATTTCAGCTTCCAAATGTTGTAGATATGGCCTCCCCCCTCCCATGTCTTTATCCTTATGAGTTTTGGCCTTTTTATAGCCCTGTAATTTTAGTGGAATTTGGGGAAGGTATCAAGGCAAATGTGTGTATCCAGGCTGGTATGTGTAATTGGAAATTAGATATGTGCTTTTTCAGATTCCTATTATATCTATCATTTAAAAATTAATTTCTAACACTATCTTACAGAATTAGGATTATAAAACATGAGCTGTATGATACTAATTCCTTGGTGTTGAAATTCTCTTTGTGAACTGTTACATGGTCATTTTTATAAATTTCCCATGAATATTTGAAACGAATTTCAATTCTCTGGTGTTGTGGGGTACAGGGAATTTTCTATTTCAATTCAGGCTTAATCGTGTCATTCAAATCTTTTATTTGCTTGCTATGTGCTTGGTTTCTGAGAGAGTTATTTTATAATCGACTACATGAGTATCATTTTTATAATTTCTCCTTATATTACTTTTATTTTTTGCTTTATATACTTTAAGACTGCTCTGTCAGATGCACACATGTTCAGGATCTTTACATATTCCTGGTGAATTTTTTCATTTACCTATTTATTTTTTTTAATTAATTTATTTTTTTATTGATTATGCCATTACATTTGCTCTATTCCCCCTCCCTTCCCCTCCACCCTGCATACCCCCCCCCCCCACCATTTCCCCCTTTAGTTCATGAACATGTGTCTCAAATTCTTTAGATTCTTTATTTCCCCTACTATTCTTTCCCTCCCCCTATGTATTTTCTATCTACTGTCTATGCTACTTATTTTCTGTACCTTCTCCCCCCTTCCCCTCCCTCCCACTCCCCTGTTGCTAACCCTCCCTGAGATCTTCATTTCTATGGTTCTGCTCCTGATCTAGCTATCCTCTTAGTTTGCTTTTGTTTTAGGTGTGGTTCTTAATAACTGTGAGTTTGCTGTCCTTTCACTGTTCATCTTTTTTATCTTCTTTTTCTTAGGTAAGTCCCTTTAACATTTCTTATAATAAGGGCTTGGTGATGATGAACTCCTTGAATTTGGTCTTATCTGAGAAGCACTTTATCTGTCCTTCCATTCTAAATGAAAGTTTTGCTGGGTAGAGCAATCTTGGTTGTAGATCTTTGGTTTTCATGACTTGGAAGACCTCTTTCCAGCCCCTTCTTGCCTGTAAGGTCTCTTTTGAGAAATCAGCTGACAGTCTGATGGGAACTCCTTTGTAGGTGACTGTCCCCTTAGCTCTTGCTGCTTCTAGGATTCTCTCCTTCATTTTAATCTTGGCTAATGTAATTATGATGTGCCTTGGTGTGTTCCTTCTTGAGTCCAACTTCTTTGGGACTCTCTGAGCTTCCTGGATTTCCTGGAAGTCTATTTCCTTTGCCGTCTTGGGGAAATTCTCCTTTATTATTTGTTCAAATAATTTTTCAACTGGTGCTTGTGCCTTTCCCCCTCTGGTACCCCTATAATTCGGATGTTGGAACGTTTAAAGATGTCCTGGAGGTTCCTAAGCTTCTCCTCATTTTTCTGAATTCTTATTTCTTCATTCCTTTCTGTTTGATCATTTTTTTCTTCCTTCTGGTTCTCTCCCTTGATTTGAGTCCCAATTTTCTTTCCATTACTATTTGTATCTTTTGTATCCCCATTCATTTCAATTAATTTAGCTTCCATATGTTTCTCTAATTTGTGACTAAAGTCAACCAGTTCTGTAAGGATCCTTATAACCAGTGTTTTGAACTGTGCATCTGAAAGACTGGCTATTTCTTCATCACTTAGGTCTATCGGTTCTGGGGCTCTGAGTTGTCCTAGAGCCATTTTTGGTCTATTCGTGCTGTTAAGTGAGCGGAGCGAAGCCTTAGTTGTTTACCAGGACGGGGGCGACCCAGGTCGCTGGTTTGTGACGCTGTGTGTGGGGGCGGGGTCAGAGAGGGAGCAATGGCGGTCCTCTCCGCTAGCCCAGCGCATCCAGTCACTCACACGCCTCGGGCTTGTTTATCCGATCCTAATTGTGCGAGCCTGCTGCACTGCGCGGTTTTCCCTTCTCACTGGTTTCTCCGCACGTGAATGCGCGCGACCGACCGACTCACCGCCGCACCTCTTCCCTGTGCGCTCCGGCAGCCAGCTGGCTGGCGATCAGCACCCTCAGTTGCCTGCGCACCGCACCGGGAATGTTTTCTTGCTAACCTGCTCCGCTGCTGTCCTCGCTCCTCGTACCGGTCCAGCCGAGTATCTAGTTGTCCTTTGGACTCCGTATTGTCGATTTTCTGTGTGGCTTGGTTGTGACTGCTGTTAAAAATAGTTATTCTTAGATTTGGTTGTGCACAGAGGCGAGGTGGATCCTCCATCTACGTCTCCATCTTGGTGGAAGTCCCATTTACCTATTTATTTATGAAGATGCTTTTTAACATAAAACCTTTTTTGCTGTCCTCTATTCCGTTTAATGTGTATCTGCTCTCTTTTGTAACGTGCCTGTTAAATATTTTTTATTCTTTTACTTTTTCTATGTCACTATATATTTTTAACAGTTTTATTGATGTATAGTTGATGTGCAATGAACTATACTTAAAGTGTACAATTTGCTAACTTTTGACACATGTATGCACCTGTGAAGCCACAATTAAACTCAAGCTAATGAGCATATCTATCACCCCAAAAAGTCACTTTGTGCCTCTTATTAACCCTTCCCTCCAGCCCCTCTCTGGCCCCTACCCCTAAGCAACCACTGATCTGCTTTCTGTCATTATAGATCAGTTTGAATTTTCTAGAGTTTTATATAAATTGAATTATGCAGTGTGTACTCTTTTTATTGTCACTTTTTAGCTTAATTATTTTGGGTTCATTTATACTGTTGTATGTATATGTAATTCATGCCTTTTTATTGCTAACTAGTGTTCCATTACATGGACACACTACAATTTGTTTATTCATCCTTTGGTGGACATTTGGGCTGATTTTTATTTGGCCTTTACAAAGTGTTATGATAACTTCTGTGCAACACTTTGTTATGACTATATATTTCCTTTTCTTTTGGAATGACTGGAGTATATATAAGGCATATAATTATCTCTTTGAGGAACTGCCAAAATGTTTTCCAAAGAAGTTGTGGCATTTTATATTCCCACCAGCAGTCTCTGTGAGTTCAGTTTCTCTGCATCCTTGCCAACACCTGGTGTGCTCAATTTTTAAACTTTTAGTCATTTTAATAGGTGTGTATTTGTATTTCATGATTCTAACTTGCATTTCCTTAATGATTATGATATTGAGCATCTTTTTGTATGTGTGTTTCCTATATGTATATTTTACTTTTGAAGTGTCCACATCTTTAACACATTGGGCTGTTTGTTTTCTTATTGTTAGCTTTTGATAACTTTTGAAAGTTCTTTGTAATTGTATATACAAGTCATTTATCATATACATGATTTGCAATGCATTTCTCCAAGTCTCTGGCTTATCTTTGAGTTATGGTTCTCATAAACATCACAAAACTAATTTTATTATTTTACTCAATTGGACAATATCATCTTATAAATAGATTTAATTTGTTTATGTTTTTGTGGTTGTTACCTTATTTTCCATTTTCTATTTAACAATTTTTTCTTTTTTTATCAATTTTTTTTCTTTTTCAAATTTTATTTAGTTATTTTTCAAGTAGTTTTTTGTCTCTTTTTCCCATCCCAGCCTCCCCCGCCCCTTGCTCCCCACCTCCCTCCCATTTCCACCCCCCTTAGTTCTCGTCCCTGCGTCCTTCCTATTTGTTCCTCCAAATTCCTCCCCCTTTTTCCCCTTAACTTCCCTTCCCTCTCCCCTCTGGTCACTATCCCCTTGTTCTCTATTTCAGTGTCTTTGTTTTTTTTTTTTCTGCTTGCTTGTTTGTTTTGTTGTTTAGCTTCCTGTTAAAGGTGAGATCATAGGGTATTTGTCTTTCAGCACCTGACCTATTTCACTCAGCATAATGCTTTCCAGTTCCATCCATGTTGTTGCAAAAGGTAGTAGCTCCTTCTTTCTCTCTGCAGCATAGAATTCCATTGTGTATATGTACCACAATTTTTTGATCCATTCATTTACTGATGGGCACCTAGGTTGCTTCCAACTCTTGGCTATTGTAAATTGTGCTGCTATGAACATTGTGGTGCATAGGTTCTTTGATATTGATGTTTTAGGATTCTTAGGATATAATCCCAGCAGTGGAATTGCTGGGTCAAAAGGCAGGTCGATTTTTATTTTTCTGAGAAAATTCCATACTGTTTTCCATAATGGTTGTACCAGTCTGCAATCCCACCAACAGTGAACTAAGGACCTCTTTTCCCCACACCCTCCCAACATTTGTTGTTTGTTGCTTTGTTTATGATAGCCATCCTGACTGGTGTAAAGTGGTATCTCATTGTGGTTTTAATTTGCATCTCTTTGATAGCTAACGATATTGAGCATCTCTTCATGTGTCTCTGAATGTATTTAACAATTTTTTCTAACTTTTCTGTTTGTTTTTAATTCCCCATTTTTCTCTGGTTGTTGCAATTACTACATTTTTGTTAATTCAATGTTAGCCTTAAAATTATAAAAACATACATGACTTTCATGCCAGGTGTATTTCTTCTGGGTCATTACCAATTATACCTGTGTAGGTGGAATAAAGTCCATTCTGACCTATGAGGATCTTTAAAGAATGGGATTTTATGTGCGAAAGTGAAGCAAGGGACTAGAAGGTACACATCTCCTTTCAGCCCATGGTGCTGCTCAGCCTGCAGTGTGCCTGTGTTCCTTGGCGGGAGCCTTCCCCTTCCTGCAAGGCAGCATGGAAATCATCCTCAACAGTCAGGGTAACACATAGCCTGTATTTCAAGTGCTCAAGATCCACATGTGGCTAGTAGCTACCATATTGGACAGCACAAGTATAGAGCATTTTCCATTGTCTTAGAAAGTTCTACTAGATTGCCCAGATCTAGAATATTATGTTTTATTATGGATTATACTTTAGATTAGTATAGTGGAGTTATATTACTTTATTACAATCTGAATGTAATACTTTGTATTTTTTAAATTGCTTGGTAAAATATTTGTCCATCCTTTTATCTTTAATAGTTCTACATCATTTTGTTCTGTAAATAATATGTAGTTGTGTTGCTTAACTGTTTTATTTATTTTTTATTTTTTTATTTAGTTATTTTTCAAGTACAGTTTTCTGTCTATTTCTCCCATCCCAGTCCACCCCGCCCCATGCTCCTCACCTTCCTCCCATTTCCACCCCCCTTAGTTATTGTCCCTGTGTCCTTTATACTTGTTCCTCTAAATCCCACCCATTTTTCCCCTTAAATTCCCTCCCCTCTCCCCTCTGGTCGCTGTCCCCCTGTTCTCTGTTTCAGTGTCTTTGTTTTTATTCTGCTTGCTTGTTTGTTTTGTTGTTTAGCTTCCTGTTAAAGGTGAGATCATACGGTATTTGTCTTTCAACACCTGGCCTATTTCACTCAGCATAATGCTTTCTATTTCCATCCATGCTGTTGCAAAGAGTAGGAGCTCTTTCTTTCTCTCTGCTGCATAGAATTCCATTGTGTATATGTACCACAATTTTTTGATCCATTCATTTACTGACGGGCACCTAGGTTGCTTCCAACTCTTAGCTATTGTAAATTGTGCTGCTATGAACATTGTAGTGCAAAGGTTCTTTGAAATTGGTGTTTTACGGTTCTTACGATATAATCCTAGCAGTGGAATTGCTGGGTTAAAAGGCAGGTCAATTTTTATTTTTCTGAGAAAATTCCATACTGTTTTCCATAATGGTTGTACCAGTCTGCAATCCCACCAACAGTGAACTAAGGTCCCCTTTTCCCCACAACCTCTCCAACATTTGTTGTTTGTTGCTTTGTTTATGATAGACATCCTGACTGGTGTAAAGTGGTATCTCATTGTGGTTTTAATTTGCATCTCTCTGATAGCTAGCGATATTGAGCATTTCTTCATGTGTCTCTGGATCTTCTGTATGTCTTTCTTGGAGAAGTGTCTGTTCAAGTCCTTTTCCCATTTTTTAATTGGGTTATTTGTCTTCTTAGAGTGGAGTCGTGAAACTTCTTTGTATATTTTGGAGATATACAAACCTTTGTCTGAGGTATCATTGGCAAATATGTTTTCCCATACAGTTGGTTGTCTTTTAATTTAATACTGTTTTCTTTAGCCACGCAGAAACTTTATTTTGATGAGATCCCATTTGTTTATTCTTTCCTTTATATTCCTTGCTCTAGGGGACATATCGGTAAAAATGTTGCTGCGTGAAATATCTGAGATTTTCTTGCCAATGTTCTCCTCTAGGACTTTAATGGTGTCACGGCTTATATTTGAGTCTTTCATCCACCTTGAATTTATTTTAGTGTATGGTGTAAGTTGGTGCTCAAGTTTCATTTTTTTTGCACGTAGCTGTCCAGTTCTCCCAACACCATTTGTTGAAGAGGCTATCTTTACTCCATTTTGTGTTACTGACCCCTTTGTCAAATATTAATGGATTGTAGAGAGTTGGGTTTATTTCTGGGCTCTCTCTTCTGTTCCATTGGTCTATGTGCCCATTTTTATGCCAGTACCAGGCTGTTTTGATTACACTGGCCTTGTAATACAGTTTGATATCAGGTATTGTGATCCCTCCTACTTTGTTCTTCTTTCTCAAGAGCAGCTGCTATTCAGGCTCATTTATGGTTCCATATAAATTTTTGAAGTGTTTGTTCTATGTCTGTGAAATATGCCATTGGCACTTTAATAGGTATTGCATTGAATCTGTAAATTGCTTTGGGTAGTATGGACATATCGATGATGTTAATTCTTCCAACCAATGAATAAGGTATATGTTTCCCTTTGTTTGTGTCTCCCTTGATTTCTTTCTTCAGTGTTGTGTAGTTTTCTGCATACAGGCCTTTTACCTCCTTGGTTAGGTTTATTCCCAGATATTTTATTTTTCTTTTTGCTATATCAAATGGGATTTTTTCCTTGATTTCTGCTACTGCTGATTCATTGTTGGTATACAAAAATGTCTTTGATTTCTGGATATTGACTTTGTAACCTGCTGTTTTACCAAATTCATTAATTAGTTCAAGCAGTTTTTTGGTAGCGTCTATAGGATTTTCCATGTACACTATCATGTCATCTGCAAACAGCGACAGTTTTGTTTCCTCCTTTCCAATTTGGATGCCTTTTATTTCCTTTTCTTGCCTGATCGCTGTGGCTAAAACTTCCAAAACTATATTGAATAGAAGTGGTGAAAGTGGACATCCTTGTCTTGTTCCTGATCTTAGTGGAAAAGCTTTTAGTTTTTGCCCATTGGGTAGGATGTTGGCTATAGGTCTCTCATATATGGCCTTTATTATATTGAGGAATGCTCCCTCTATTCCCACTTTGCTGAGTGTTTTTATCATAAATGGGTGTTGTACCTTATCAAAAGCTTTTTCTGCATCTATTGATATGATCATGTGGTTTTTGTCTTTGCTTTTGTTTATGTGATGTATTACATTTACTGATTTGCGAATATTGAACCATCCTTGCATCCTTGGGATGAATCCCACTTGGTCATGGTGTATGATCTTTTTGATATGTTGTTGGATGCAATTTGCCAATATTTTGTTGAGGATTTTAGTGTCTATGTTCATCAGCTATATTGGCCTGAAGTTTTCTTTCTTTGTTGTGTCTCTATCTGGTTTTGGAATTAGGATGATGCTGGCTTCATAAAAAGAATTTGGGAGTTTTCCATCCTTCTGGATTTTTTGGAATAGTCTGTGAAGAATAGGGGTTAGCTCTTCCTTAAATGCTTTGTAGAATTTTCCTGTGAAACCATCTGGTCCAGGGCTTTTGTGTGATGGGAGTTTTTTGATTACTGCTTTAATTTCATTTGCTGTTATTGGTCTGTTCAGATTTTCTGCTTTATTTTCATTGAGTTTTGGAAGAAATGTGTCCATTTCCCCTAGGTTTTAAAATTTCTTGGCATACAGTTCTTCATAGTAATTTCTTACAATCTCTTCTATTTCTGTGGTATCAGTTGTAATCTCTCCTCTTTCATTTCTGATTGTGTTTATTTGAGTCCTCTCTCTTCTTTTCTTGATGAGCCTACTTAAAGGCTTGTCTATTTTGTTTATCTTTTCAAAGAACCAACTCCTGGATTCATTGATCCTTAGAATTGTGCTTTTAGTCTCTATGTCATTTAGTTCTGCTCTGATATTGGTTATTTCCTTCCTTCTACTTGCTCTGGCCTGTCTTTGTTGTTGTTCCTCGAGTGTTGCTTAACTGTTTTAAAAATGAGTTTAACAAATTTATATTTATTTTTATACTAATATGTTTAACCTTCTAACATCCTGATTTATATTGTTTTAAAAATATTTTCTGTTGTCCCTATTGGTTTCCATCTTTTAATGCATGTGTAGAATGTTGGTTAAGACCATTAGTTCAAGCATGTGCCTGCCTAACATTGGATCTCATTTCAAGACTTGGTAGCTCTTAAGTTATTTGTACTAAAATGTCCACATTTGTAAAGTTTGAAAAATGAGGATAAAAAATAATACCCACTTCACAGAATTATTAAGAGGGCTATATAAATAAATATCTTGATTGTGCCTAGTGCACAGTAAGTGTTCATACTTGTTAGTTAATTCTTGGGCTGTTTTCTTCTAGAAACTCTGAATGTAATTTCATTATAATGATTACCATTAAATTTTAAAATGTAGCTTATGCATCTCTCTTAGTTTCACAAAAGAAATACAGTATTTGAGTCCCACGTAAGATGAGGTCATTAACTTGCTTCTAGTTCTCTCTCCCCTTGTATATGCATTTCATACATTTTGCTGGAATTTTTTGAGATTGTACAGCCATGTTATTTAATATTGAAACTATTTTAACTCATATACCTCTGTTTTCAAGAATGATGAATTATGTTTGCCTTCTGTAATATAATCATAAGTTTTGGACGAAGTGCTTCCAATGCTTACCAACAGACCTTTTAAACCTTTCTTATATTCTTTTTCCTCTATATGTCTGCAGTTTTTAGCCAAACAGTCTCACACTGTATATTTTGAACCTGTCTTTATTTGCGTAATGAGTTTGAAAAGCAGAAACATTCATCCAAAGAGTAAAAAAAAAAAAAATAAAGTTCAGTTAATATGCCAAAAAAGGGAAATACAAATGTCAAACTTCCTATATTGATTCACATAGTTTAAGCCATATATTATCTATGTTTGGGTGGTGTCCATTTGGCCATTTCGCTATGGGTGTGTCACTCTCTGCATGCTTTGCTTGGAATCTGGAATGCATCTCTTTCCTCTGCTAGGATATCATCATATATGATTTCATTCACTGTATGTACCTAGGGGACTCCTAAGTCTACATGTCCATTTCTGGGCTCTCTCCTCTTTCCAGTACAATAACTCCTGGTTTAAATATGTTATCTCCACAGATCTGTTCTCCATAAGACATGCATTTCTTCATCTATAAATGATGGGATTAGATTAAATGATCTCAAAGGCTTATTTCTGGAATAAAAGCCTATTATCTATAGCTGCTATCTCTTTGCTATTTCACCAACAGTGCTCTTTAAAATTCTTTTAAACTCTTTCTTCTGAATTTGTTGTTTTTCACTATTGAAGGTAGCCATTGTTCATTGGAGCATACAGCCATTGCAAAATACCCATAACCTTTGATCGTCTCAAACCCATTCTACTGCAATTAGTGACTTCAGGATGCAGTGTTCAACTGTTCACCAATTCCCTTCTTTTTCACTCGTCCACACATGCTCTCAACTCTCCAAGTCACCTGAGAACTTACCTTTGGGTACCTCTCAAAAAAGTGGAATTATAAGAGCTGGTACGTGTAGGATGAGATATCAGCTCAAGGGATGGTGGCTTTCCCTCCATTTTTGTTTTCTCCACCATTTAAAGATTTTCAGTAGAACCTGAGCACCTGTCACTGCATCATTTCTTTCTTGGATGATGCTCAGTTTACTCAGAGTGTTCAAACCACACCCTGTACCTCAGGAGGATCAGCACAGACTTAGTCCAACAGATAATGGCACATAGCACACTACTGAGAGCACTAACGGAGAAAAGCAAAACTCACTGAGACCGAGGGGGTCACTTCAATGGAAGGATGATTACATTTGGGCCAGGATGGTTTCTGATTCCTGTTTACTTGGCTAGTCAGAACAGCCCTCTCTCAATCTCTCTCTCTCTCTCTTCCCTCCCTACTATATTAGAGTTCATCTTTAATCCATACCAGAAAAATTTCATGTCTAGATCCTTAAACTACTACTAATGTTACTGCTGCCACTACTGTAACTATCGCTGCTTATACTGCTACTGCTATTACTACTGTTAAGGCTACTGTTACTGTCAAGGCCACAGTTGTCATTGCTGTAGCTTTTACTCTATAGCATATACAATATCTCATTTAATTTTTACAATAGCCCTTTGGGGTAATTTTTATTATTGTTCCTATTTGAGAGAAGAGGAAACAATCTTAGGAAGGTTAAATAAATTCCCCAGCATGTCTGAGCTTGTAAGTAGTGCAGCTGTGGTATTGAGCTAATGTGCAATTGATCACAAAAGCTCACTCTCTTAACTGCTACCAGGCTCCATGCTGGAAAACTCCTGCACATGAGCTGACACTCTCTCCTTCTCGAGTACTGGCAAGTTGCGAATAGAATCCAACTCTCTTTCTGCCTAAACCCAGATACCATCTCAGAATCCTTCAGAAAGGTAGCCTAGGCAGCCATTAGGAAAATCCATCAGATTTGGCATGTTAACCAAATCTAAGTAAAGCCCGTTTGTGAGCCCTGCACTACACGACACAAAGTGCTGTCCATGCCTGCTTTTGGATTCCATGGTTCTCCTCTGGAACTGAGGTTGCAGGGAGCTCCCAGCCACTTGAGAAACACAACATTGTGGGGCCAGGGGCAGAAATTGAGACCGTTGCCATGATATTGTTGTTCTTGAATAACACATGTTGATGACTGCTCCACATATTTGAACATTTGTTATTGAACTGTGAAGTAAAAAGTAACCCATTTTATATATTCTCCCTTAACATTTTAAAAATTATGGTTAGCTCTGTGCTTCCCACATCATTGACCATACCTCTATTCACTGGAATCTATTCTTGTTCTTTGTAGAATGGGATTTATGTATTTAGAACTTTCTCTAACTAGAAAGCTTTCAAATCATGAAATGTACTTATGAGAATCACCAGGAAGTTTGAGATAAATGTAATTGATGCAAGAAGCAAAGTCAAACTAAAATTGCATTTCCATATGATTGTGTTTCTAGAAAAAATGTCCATTTATTCTTGTGATGTTGTAAAATGTGTCAATTTAAGAAGAGAGTTCTTCCTGTTGTTATGAATCATTGCCAAAAAGAAAAGATCAATTATCCTCAAGATACATTTTGTTGAGCCTTCTCTCCACATCCCAAACACTATGTTTATGTGAGTTACACATCTGTACAATGCAGCAATTGTTTCATCTTTCCCAAACTAATAGAGATGCTAGAAACATCTGGTAGTTGATAGTTAATTCATTTTTTCATTGCACCTTTTCATAGGAAGCAGGGAATGCAATTCGATATATCCCCTGAGAGGGTCCTGCATTTATGACAGGTGTGTATTTCTTAACAAGTCATTGTTTGACACTGTTTCTTCTCCTAAGTGTAGCTGAAAGTACATTCATCTGGCAAAAAGAGAGAGAGAGGAGAAAAAGTGAAATTTGAAAGAAAGTTGGAGTGTCAGGTGGTTGTTGCCTAAAGCATCCTGTTCACTCTAGTAATATTTATTGTACTTACTTTGTGCAATTTCCTGTAACTGCCTTTTACAAGCCTGTCACAATGATGACTTTCTCTGTTTTTGAAAGTTATTTAGCTGTATACTACTAATTCATTTGAGACAGTAATATATGCAACTAGGAATTGATTCAACATAAGGCTTGACCTGTGAATCGACAACCCCATCCAAGCATCTGAATATCTTAACATCCCAGCCCCATCTGAGGCTCAGAAGAACAGAAGGATATGAGTCATTATATCCTGAATTTTCTGATCCCTTCTTAGTATAACCCTTTGATCTCTAAAGACTTTTTTTAGCTCCTTGTGACCTCACTGAGATTATCTCTATCTTCCCTAGTAGTTATGATTAGCTAAGGTTATTTTTACTAAAAACATCTCAGGGATTCAAGTGGGAGGGTGAGGATGCTACATTCTAGGTGGAGGGTCCAATGTTTGGAATTCTTCCCTTGATGTGACATAATGAATCTTAATTGGCCTGCCCTTGGGCTGTGACACAGCAACCCTAGCTGCCTAAGCCTGAAGGACTGGTGTGGCTTAGTGAGGGGTTCAGAGGCAGCTCAAAGAAATGCCATTAGGCAGATAGTAAGTACAGAGCCACCTTGATGACCAAGAATGTGGCATCTACCTTACTGGCTCAGTGACTTTGTCTTTTGAGGGCTTGGTTTGCTAAATAGCTATAGACTATTTATTCCCAAAGAATCAATACTAATGTTGTTTTTATCACTTTTGACAATCTAGCCTTTTAGTTGGCTTAGTTGACTTTTCTACACAGTCTCTCTCTCTCTCTCTCTCTCTCTCTCTCTCTCTCTCTCTCTCTCAGCTCTGTTGTTAATAGAAACATTTGATTACTCTCTTTTTAACCTTTAGGGTTAGGCAAAATATGACGCTTGCCTACTGGCTTGGTGATTCCCTCGTTCAATTTCAGTGACAGAGGTTTGGAATATGGACTACTCCTCATTTGTTCTTCACAGTAAAATTTAAAATACAGGCAAAATTGTATTATACCATGGAGCAGTACCCAACTGTTCTCAACCATTTCTCTCAGGAGTCATCCAGTAGTAAGTTGGCAATAATATTCCCACTGGACTCATGAGGTCACAGGAGCAATGAGGGGTTTAATAATTTGACCAAGGCCAATTCTAATAAACAAAGCATCTGTGCCTCCACATTAAATTACCCAGCTAGTCCTGGTCATATAATTTCACTTAGCACACTAAATTATTTTGATTTCATTGGAACGTCTATTGTAAAGTGGCAGAACTAATCTAAATAAGCAATTGGATTTAGGCAGCACTGGGAAGTGGTGGGGTGGCTGCATAAACTCAGATGATCTCAGTGCCCAAGCATCTCCATCCCCTCAGGGCCTTCTCTTGCTGATAAGTTCAGGAAGAATCTTTCTCAATTCATGTTCTTCCATTAGCTGGCATGCCCCCCCCCCTTATCCTCACTGCCACTTAATGGAAATAAAGAAATATGTTTTTGTGAGATATCCACTTCAAAATAGCTTTAATAATCTCTGTTGTGCTCCTCTAGTCATTTTTCTTTCCTCTGTCATGAGGGGTGGTCTGACGGTCTCAAGAATGCTACAAATGTGGGGAATGTGCACAAGTCTGGGGCTCTGATTTCAAGGCAATTTCACCTGAACTCCCCTCCCCTTCCTTGGTGACTGGAGTAAAGAGAATGTTAGTAATTAGGTTAATCTCTCTAGGAAAAATTTCTTGGTAGAAGCTGTGTGTCAGCACTGGAAAAGTCACTACAGAAAGGTGGCCTTATTAATCTTGACCACTCTATCTTAAAAGTTTTCTTTGTCTGAGAAACCAATGCAATAGATTTTGGAATGACCTAATAAGTGTTATATTTCTTCCATAGCAGGAAAGAGAGAAATTTCTTTTCTCAACTATGGTCTTCTATTCCTCTTTTCTTTAAGTCCCAAGAGTGGTATTTAATCTTTAAGAACATTATGCTTTGCATATGGTAAAGATTGTTAAAATCATTGGGGAAATTTACCAGGAAATTGGCACATTTTTTCCTTCTTTTTTCTTCATAGAACTAACAATGATCCTAACACTCTGCTTTCTGTGATCTAAGACTCATAATAACAGGATGAGCTTTAAGTATTCTACCAAATCTGTACAGACTGACTGCCCATGTCTGCTTGGAGTTCCATCTCAGGGAGATGCAGCAGAATATCCAACAGTTCATTAAGACTTGAAGTGCTGCCTCCTATCCCCAGAGTTTCTAAAGGGAGTCCCAAAAATTTGCCTAACAATTTCCCAGGTGATGCTGATGTTGCTGGTTCCAGGACTACAGTTTTTGAAAGGAGAAGAAAGAGGATTTAACAAATGCCCTGCTGCCAATATCTGAAGCTATTGTTCTTTGTGCTAGGGAAACTTATGGCCTTGGTGTGTTGGAAGTGTTGGAACAACCTATGCCACGACTAGGAATTTTCTAATTCTATTATCATCCTGTTAGGATGCTTGAAAATTGGACCAATGATATATTTGCAAAATATAACTCTAGCTTCTTAAGAGATACTCAAGATACCTTTATTTTTGTTGCTTTTTATTCCATGTCCTTATGTTGAATTCATTGTGTTGTAAGAAAAATGACTACAGAAGCCACCAGGAAACAGAGGTCTTAGTATGATATTTGGTTTAACACCTCTTGGAGAAGGATTTGTCTTTCCTATGTCACATGGCTTAAAAGGTTAGTTAACCAGGACAAGCCTGGATGTGACTGCACTGAGCTAATGAGTAGCTGAGTAGTTTACCCATAAGTGCAGAGTAATCCTCATGACCATATGATATAATATGGAAAGTAATCAACAGTTTCAAAAACTGACATCACCTGGCCTATTGTTTTCATTTGACTTAACTGATAGTTCCTACATGCCTTAAAGGAAAAACTAGACTAATTAGTAGAAGAGGGAGAAACCACCTGGCAAAAAAGGCACAGCTCTAATTACATGTGAAATCCCAGCCACAATTTTAAGTTACAGCATGTAGAGATGGGTGAGAAAGTGGGGTAGTGAGCTGCCAGTGCCCTGCAAAGATTAGACATAGAGGCTGCTGCCAAGGGACTTAGTGACAAGTTTCAACAATGTCACAGATGCTTTGTGAAAGGAAACAACCAGATTACAATAGACAGACTGTTATAAATGAAGTTAATGATCATGTCTTTCTCTTCTAGATGTTCTCTTAAGAGAGGTCTATGAATATATATGTATGTGTGTGTCTCTGTGAATGTGTGTGTGTAGCCTGACAACTTCATGATGCATCTATAGTCTCCAAATTCAAAAGTGTAAAGCTTTTTTTACAATTTTAAGTGAAAATTAGTTTTTGTTATTTAATGGCAGAAAATGTTACAGAAATATAAAGTGAGAACAACAGGCTAAATAAATTAATTATTGATGGAGAAACTTAATTTTTTATTTCTCAGCTCAGCACCTCTGTATTGTCCAGTGAGATTTTTTGCTCTTGAGTTAAAGAACTGGAGGAAAATTATACAGGTTTTGGTCTCTGGATTTCTCCTACCATAAGCCACCTCCCATCCTGTTCCAGAAAGCATCTAAAGAGGAAAGGCTGACAAACATTGGCCTGGTAGGCAAATTATTATCTCCTGGCATTTCCTGTCTCTGCTTCTTGACTGTTGTTTCCTCATTCTGTCATCCTGCCATGTTAATTGGTGCCTTCATCCTGTCTTCTTTCTTCTCCCTTGTTGTCACTGCCCACACCAAAGTCAGAGAATTTGGAGAATCCCAAGCAATTATAGTCTGACCTCTAAATGATCTCATTCTCAGGTCTTCCGGGCGCCCCCATCCAAAGGAATTTTGCCATTTCAGTTTTTCTTAGTTGCATTGGACTAGGATGGAGAGCCTTTGTGTACTCTGTACCTCCTAAAAGCAGTCCCTGCCCATGAATAGACAGCTGAATATAATAAAAGTCATATCTGACATACATTTCTCACTTAGCGTGGTAGACAATTTTATAGGCACTTTAATGTATCAAAGTATTTTACCTGTGTGACAACTCTACGATGTAGTTACCAAAACTATTCCCATTTTACAGATGAGGGGTCTAGGTGCCATGAGGCTAACTTAAACAACTTTCCCCAGGTCATTAGGGCAGAGCTAGGATTTGAATCCATGTAGTTCAACTTCAGACTGGGCTTCTAAACACATGCCTATGCTGAGCTTCTTGCTTCACTGGTGGTGAATTCTCCCTCCTGCAGAGAAACATGTCCTCTGCATTAAACACTGCCCCTGCTCCCAATAAGGCAGGTGGTCTCACCTTTCTACTCCTTTCTGCTTAGGGTCATTTCTGGTTTTGCATAATATGGCCACCAAATTCAAAGTTCTCTGAGAGAGCAGGGAATAAGGCTGTAGGGGGGCCTCATGCAGATAACACTTCTGCTGTTCTTTATTTTGTATTTCACTGAAAAAATTATTGACATATTTTCATGCTAATATTAAGAGCTTTCCTCAAATCTCCTCCCACTCCTTTCAAGTTCTAATTAATTTGAATTTACTAAATAGGTAAACTGGGATGGGAGTGTGCGTTTGTTTATAAAGCGATTCCATTCCATTTGAGTTGCTGAGTACAATTAGAATAGAGATGAATTTTCATATAGTCAAAACATATACAACTTTACAGGAATATATTTGTATCTGTAAAGGACTATTTTTAGAAGAATAGGTAAAGATAAGAAGTCAGGATTTAAAATTGATTTTCTTAAGCTAGGAGACAAGTGAATTTGGTTTACTTTAACAGATTTGATTCAGAAAAAAAATCTTTAAAAATGAGACTTGTTGGTTTCATATGAAATTTGAGATCATTCATGTCTTTATCTAACAAATATTGAGTTCCTACTGTATGCTTGCCCTGAAGAGACAATCCTGAACAAGAGGGTGTTTCCCAGCCTTGTGGTGCTTCAAGTCTTGTGGGAAAGACAAACACTGAAATAAATAATTATGGTAAAATCTGATGTGAATTATGATGGTGGATGAGAGATGATCTGTGGAAGCTTCCAGTAGGGGATGTAACCATGGTAGAAGTGAAAGCCTTCCATGATATTTGGCATTTATGCTGAGACCTGAAGTATTTGGAGGGTCAGCCTTGTGATGAGTAAAGGGCAAGCATTCCAGGAAGAACCAACAGTATGTATGAAAAATAAGAGGTGAGAAAGTTTCTTGTATATTCAAATAACTGAACGATTATCTAGAACCAAATTTCATTTAGCTGATGAGTACTTCAGACCTAGAAAGGTAAAGAAGGAGCCAGGTGTAGGATACAGGTCACCTGATTTCAAAGAGCTGACATTCTGCCATACACCCCATGGCCTTCTGAGGACTATGTAGACCTTTAAAGTAGGGCTGTTACTAGTTCCTATGGCACCTTTGCATGCATTAGAAATATAATCCATTTCTATATTGTCATAAAATAAAAATTTTGCTAGAAAAAGTCTGCCAAAATCATGGCAATAAATATAAAAACCTACAGTCTCTGCCATCTTAATGGTTCCCCTTAGATGTACAACACACACAGTCGTGTTGGTCTCTGAGGAATCTCATCAATCAAACCTGAACTAGTAATCTTTGAAGCTTCTGCTGGGAAAGAGTCTATAACAATCTCAGTCCAGTGGCTTTTTAATGATTTCTTATGGGATTTCCAGAGTGAAACCATTGACCTTGACCTTCTTTCAGGCAAATTATGTTCTCTTAGCTCCAGATTTATGACCCATCACCTGCTGTAACCTTCAACATTTCTGTCTGTTCACCTGCCTGCTTGCCTCCTGGTTTCTGGCATATTACTTTCCACAATAGTTTTTTTTTCTTAGGCTGAAATGAACATAATCATCAAATTATAGAATTAGACAGACATTTAATTTTTCCTCCTTATTGGGTTTCTCACCCTCTTCTATTGAGTCTGTTTTTTGTGTGTGTGGTTGGTAATAAAATAACCCTGTCTCTTTCTTTGGGAAGGTCAATGGTGTCTCTTATTTTTTAAATTAAATTTATTGGGGGTGACATTACATAGTTTTCAGGTGTGAAGTTCTATGCTATATCTGTATCTTGCATTGTGTACCTACCACCCAAAGTCAAATCTTCCATCATCTTATGGTTGACCCCCTTAACCCTTTAAAGGGTGGAATTACGGGCCTGGGAACCAAGCAACCACGGTTCGATTCCCAGTCAGGGCACATGCCTGGGTTGCAAGCCAGTTCTCTCCCTCTCTCCTTCCTTTCCCCTCTAAAGATAAATAAATAAAATCTTTAAAGGGTGGGATTAATGGAGTCTCTTCTATAAAGGGGAAGCTGGGGAAAAAATGGAAGTTGGACATAGGTTAGAAAGGTTAGAATAGATTTTTCCAAGTGTAACACTAGTTTTGCACCGTATTCATAGGCATACAACAAAAACAGGGAAGAATCATTAGTCGAATAATCTCAGGCAACTGTGCAGTAAAAAGGGCGACCATCTTTCTATACTTCAGAGTCTTCAGAGTCATTATAATGCTAGCATGCTTATGAATATGCAAGTATATGCAACATTTGCAAGATTTATTTGACTGTATAAGTATGAGGTTCTTGTTCTCAATGTAATTAATACTCCTGCCAAGTGAGATTTGTTCTCTAATTAGGCCATAGAAGGACTTGGTTCAGAAGAGGGAGACAATAGCTCATTCCTTGGTGCCTACAGAGGCATGGCAAAGGAAAGGCTAATTCTAGGTGGGGTCTCCATATTCCAGGCAGTGTTTAGTGGTAAGGGAGGGAGTGTCCAGGGAAGGCTAGAGGAAGAATCCCATCCACAGAAATTGAAATGGTAAAGTCTGATGATCACAGCCAAAATGAGAAATTGGAGTGCCTATCTGGAAATGGGCTGGAAGGTAATGGTAGGGGATAACTGTGGTGCTCCTAATGACTGTCAAAAGCCATGGCAGGGTGGTTAAAAGCCCTAAATCCAGAGTTATACAGACTTTTTTCTTTCTTTCCTACAAGTATGAGGAAGATTCAGCAGCTCCTTGGCCACCTTAAAGCATAGGCAATTATATACGTCATTTTAGTTTTTTTACACAAACGGTTGCATACTTATATAGTGTTCTGTACCTTGTTTTTTTTAACCCGGCACTCTATCTGTGAAATTACTTTATGTAAAACTACTTCAATTTTAAAATAACAACACAGAATGCTACTGTATGGGTGTGCTGTAATTAATTAGTCTTATATTCGTGGGCATGTGTATGATTTGCACTCTTGCAATGCTGCAATGAATATTGAACACATTATTCCACATGCAAGAGGATCTCTACAGGATAAATACTTAGGACTGAAATATCTAACTTAAAAAGAAAACACATTTCAAATTTTGACAGATATTTCCAAATTGCCCTCCATAGGGGTGGAACCAATTTATGCACTCTCAATAATGTATAAGAGTACATTCCTCGGTTTAATCATTTTTCGTTTGACCTACACAGTATCTTTAAAATATGAATTTTTAGAAAAATGATATTTTAATTAAAAGTTTATATTTTTGTGTTTTTAAAAAAACTGGACACTGGCCCCACAAAACCACCAGTGCCTCATTGCTCTAGGCACCAGTCAGCTAGAATCAATAGTGACTGTCCTCTTTAGATGGACAATGAGCACTCTGGGTTGCCATGGTCCCTAATATTTCCCATCCCCTCCAACATCGAAGTCATTTGTAGGTACCATTTATCATCATGTATATATAAAATGTACTTGTATGTTTATACAAGAGAGTTATACAGTTACACATGAAAGAGAGTTGAGAAAAGTGAAATATTTCTTGTCTATAGTAAAGAGGAAAATGTGTGTTGATTGTAGGCATATTAGATGCAGAGTTCAAACAGCTCTCTGCACAGTACCCAAACATATAGGAAGCACTGTATGAAAATGTTTTTTAATGCTTGGAGGCTGGATTAATTGGGACTGGGCTAAAATTGGCTCTCCTCTTGGGGGCCTTTTGTACCTACAAATGAATGGAGTTAGAGACTCTGGGGCTGATATTTAATACATGTTTATTGAATGAAATTGAAAAATCTAATTTTAAAAATGATTCTTAAACCTTAGGATGTTTTTGCTAAGCATGCATATATTTTAAATGGTTTAGTTTTACAATCTTGATTTATAATTAACATCCTGTCAAAAAAAAGACAGGAACAAGAAAAAGAGCTTCAGATATGAATAATGGAATATAAGAGATTCAATGTGAATGCCTTAGGTCTAATATTTTACATTCCTCTAATATATCACAGAGGGCTAAGCTTTTATTTCATCTGTAGGTCTTTATTTTCACTGTATGTATTCCAAGCTGTCTGATTCCAGGGGAGAGAGTGTTCAGTGATTGTCTGGGTAAGGGATGGATCATGGGCCCACCTTTGTCTCCTTGTGCACTGCAAGGCAAGTCAAGCTACTTCAGCCTCACTTTCCCTCACCCTAAGGGGAAGAATTTCACTTCAGTGTATTTTCTAATCTGAAGCAGGGAACTGAGAATACAGTGACTTATAAGTGTCAATTTGGGATCAGCTAAGTTATAAGAATAGTAACTCCACCCCTTACCCTCCACTGGAGCTGGGTGGGCAGGGGCCATGGCAAGTCTTCCACAATATTGATTTCTTGGGCTACCTCAGAGTGAGCTGGAAAAAAAGACAGGCACTCATATGTGGAATCTAATGAACCAAATAAAATAACTAACAAAATAGAAACAAAACAGAAATAAAGATTGGACTGCCAGTTTTCAGAGGGGAAGGGAGGTAGGGAGCTAGGTGAAAAAGGTGAAGGGATTGAGGGAAAAAAATACTCAAAAAAGGAGAGGCAGGGAAATGGACATCCAATATATTCCAAACTATGTGAAAATATCCCTAGCAAAAACAAAGACCAAAGGAAATGCATTGCAACCCCAACAGTGGTCATCTCTGAGCAGTGGCATGATTGACAATTGCCATTTTTCTTTTTGTGGTTGAGGTTTCCAACCTTTCTAAAATGAATATTAATTTTATAGTGAGAAAGTTATTTAACTATATTATATTTCTGCCAAAAAGGAAAAGATATCAGTGGCAAGCATCATTGTTTCTCTGGTTGCTCTGCCTCTACTGCTTGAGTTGTCCTCCCAGAACACTGGGGGTTCCCAGAGGGTGCACCTCATACTCTCATAGTGTGTCTCTGGTACTAGGTAAGTGCGTGTCCTCTCTCCTCCCCTGCTCTGGATCTCCGTGGGGAGGAATTTGACTGCTCCCAGTGGCCCCAAAGGAACTACTTTCGCTGCTGATGTCTCTCAAGGGCATTGCTGCTGCACTCGAAACCAATGCCTTCTGTCAAGAGTGTGGATAGAGGCTACCATGTCACCATTAGAATGAAGCAGCCACTGCCATCAGTACCTCCACCAATGCCAGGTCTTCCTCTACAATTACATATCCTCTTATTCTTTGTGCTTCAGTATCCCTTGGCAATTTTGCTGAAACATTTTGGTTTTTAGTAGATATTTATGAGTTTCATTGTCCAGAGACTCAGGGTGAATCCACAGTGATTAAAGAAGGGGGCAGTTCTAGTATAGAACCTGTTGTACTCAGAACGACCCCTTTCCTCGAAGGCTCAACTGTTTCTTTGAAACACACTTTTGCTGTTGACTCTTTGTCCTCTTAGGATGACTACTTTTCCAAGAGGCTTCTTGGTCTCCTTTGTGTATAGATCCCTGGTGAGTTCACCCTACTGTATCTTCTTGAGTCACAGGTGGAAAAAAGCTACAGCTCAAGCCTCTGTCTGAGTCTGATCACTGATGGATGAGAAATCTCGACTCTCAAAAGAAGGTAGAAGAGAAAGAACAAAAGAAAAATGAGGAAGGCTCAAGAAACCCTGAAAATGTCAGGCTATGGGAGACATTGGGCTGTTCCCTTCCTCATTCTACCACTCTTATGTTCTTATGATGTTAATTTTAGAAATTATCCAGAGCAAGAAAAGTGAAAGAAAGTGCTGTTTGTTCAGTGCCTGCTGAGAATTGCTTCATGTTCACTATCTGCTTTAACCCTTGCAGATTCCTTTGGAGATGTTAGGACTCTGGTCTTGTAGATGGAGTAATTGAGACTGAGAAAGACTTACTAATTGCCCTAGCTCATGTGTCTGAGCAGAGGCAGGCTCTGGATTCTGTCTGCGAAGTCCTGGACATTTCAACTGTGTGTTTCTGAGTTCCTGTTTGTTCTTCACCTTGAGTTAGAAGTCCTCTGAAGTCCAGAGATGCCCCGTGCCTGGCTCTGTCCAAGTCTGTCTTTGGCCATGTAATCTGGCTGCTTCTGCTTCATCAAACTGACCTTTAGGAGCGGCTTCTTTTAGGCTCAGATTTCTCAACCATGGCACTAATGAAATTTTGGGTCATGTAATTCTTACCCATTGGATGCTGTCCTATCCATTATAGGATATTTAGCAACATCTCTGGCTTCTATTCACTAAAACCCAACTGTATCCCCACCCCCAATTGTGACAACCAAAAGTGTCTCCAGACATCACCCAATATTGCCTCGTGGTGCATGCAAAATGTCCCTGGTTGAGAACCACTAATTTAGGGGTTCCAGTTGCAAGACATCTCTTCTTAGGTGACATCACTTCTCTGCTCATTTTCCTTAACATTGCCTCATTACTCACTCTAGCCACATTTGCCATGCCAATGGCTAGATCTTCTCAGATGAGGATATAGAGAGACTTGTGCATGAAATGAGCTGGGCTGAGTGGGCTATCTGGTCTCCAGACAGAGCCTGGGTGAAAGCAATGACCCTGAAAGATAGAGATAGGCCTGGTGGGGATAGATGGCAGGAGTCCCTGGGTAGGTCAGGCTGATGCTCCAATGCTCTTCTTCCTGCTTCTTTCTTCCTGAGTGGGCAAGAAGTGGGGTGGGGTACAGCTGAGGTCTTGTCCATGCCTGCATCTCTCCCATTCCCATCCTCAATAGATTATGAATTTTTGTTTCAGATTGTTGTGTCTCCCTTGCCTTGATTTCCTGTCTCCTTCACTTTTTCCGTGCTTCCTGCCCCTTCCATGGTGAGTTTGGACATCCTAGGTAAAAGGGGAGACTCATGGGGATGACTTGAACTCTGCATATCAAAGGAAGCATTAGATCCTTTAATTGAGTTCATTCCCTCTCAATGACATTGACTGTCTTAACTCAGCAAATTCCACAGTAATACTTGCCAACTGTGATTAGACACATCACAGCGCACATGGACACATATGTGCCTGAATACAAACACAGATAACAATACTTTTGCTTCCACTGAAACAGTATATTTTTGTTCCTCTACTCTATTGTCTTATCTAGACACCTCTTAATGCAAGACAGCTTCAAAAGTCACCTTACCTTTGATCAGGTCATCACCAAACTGCAAATAGCACCCCTGTGTCTGCTTGGCTGTCTTGAAAGGATACTACGGAAGGGTGACTCAGTCCTGATGAGTGGCCTTGGTGGAGGACAGATGGAAGGGCATTTGAGTGCTCATTGGTTGGCCCAAAGAATATGGATGGCAAGCTTTTCCAGCTTGTCTTTTGGAGTTTTTCCATGTTGTGATTGTGTCTGGAAATCCCTGGTGTTGTGGTGATCTGTGCAAACCACTGTGTTATAGCAGTTCTTATTATCTGCCCACAGGTGGATGGAGAATTTTGCACACTATGGAAGATCTACTTCAGATCTTAACTTTCTTGTCTTGAAAAATGCATGTACCCTTCCCACTTAAAATCAGTGTAAATCAGATGCCTCTTGCTCACATCTTATTTGCAGCTGTTATTGTTTTTGTAATTTTTTCTTTGTTTTCACTTCAAAGTTGACCTGTATCTACCACTTCACATTTCTAATTAGTGATTTCACCCCTATGTAGCGTGCTGTTTTCCCTCTTCTCACTCTCTTCTTTTCCCTTTCTTTTGTTCTCTATTTTTTGCTTTTCCTGGTTTAAATTTGTTTTTCCCTCTGCAAAATGTTCTGCATCTGTGTTCCAATTATAGTCAACATTTGTTGATGCTGAATTTGGGCAAGACTTCATGTGAAATATATGAAAAATATAAACACAGACATGATTCATGCCCTACCATTAGGGAAATTCATAATTTGAATTATAATACAAGAAAAATTATAAAACTTTATTTTAATCCATTAATTCCACAAAAATGATTGAGTAAAATATGTTTGTTGGCAATGCTTAAGACGTTAGATGCACACTGGAGAATAAAATAGTCCCACCTCACCCTTGCACAGCTTATAGTCTTAGATGTCTTCAGTTATAGATGCAACATCTATTTAATAATAGATTTTTCAGGAATAAAAGCTGAATTAAATGTTCATGGTAGTTATAAGATACTCCTTGACTTCAGGAAAATTTTAATGTGAAAAAAGGTTTCTTTTTAATTTGGTCCCCAGAAATTCTAAAATGAGGATTTACATGTAAGTGCTTAAAAAAATGCTTCCAGATGAAGCAGCTTTAGAGAATAGGGCAAGCAGGCAGCAAGGCAAAAGCCAAGCAGGGATGCAGTGTGAAGCAAAGTCCCACCCTCCTCCACAGAGTAGCTCTAAAGAAGAACCTCAGAGCTTGCCTCTTCCTCTGGTACAAAGGGATCTGCATTTCCCTTTGTGTTAGTTATGAGCTAAGGGTCAAGTCCCATGTATGTTAAGATATAGTGCAGTCAGAGGTGCTCCCATAGCTCAAGGGCAGTTGTGGGTGCAGTCCCTGGAGACAAAAATGTCCCCAAACCAAGGGAGATGGCTCAGAAAAAGTGAAAACGATCTTAGGGATCTAGAGAGAGTAGAAGTGTTTACCACAATTTCACCTCAGATCAAGGACCCCTGGAGAGCATTTATAGGTGTGTATGCATTCATATATATACACATATGTGTGTGGATATGTGTATATATATTAAAGTAGTTTTATAAAGAAAATATGAACATTGAAAATATTTTTAAAATATGAGAAACAAATTTTCTTATAATTTTAATACCTAATTGCCAGTTACCATGGATATTTCAGTATGTACCATTTTAGCTTTCTTCCAATTTATGTCTTTCAGTTTATTAAGTTTACAAGAATTGGACTTTTCAGGAGAGTTTAGTCTAATAATCTTACTTACATTTATGGGCATTTCTTGGCAATCAGGAAGGCTGGGTTGGATTCACCCTGCCTTGCAGGCAGCTGTGTACCATGGAAGGAGAGCAACCAGATGGTAACTGAAGCCTGCTGTCCCTTCCTCCCAGAAAATGCCTGATTTCCTAGTTTGGAATAATGATGATTTCAGTTACTATCTCTATTGTTATCACTGATAGTTTTATCACTGTTATTCTTTTTATTTCTGAACTAATTGTGCAATTACTTAAGCAGTATGTGTCAAATGCATGTGATATGACTACAGGCTTTCATGAATACTACCTAACTGCTAAGAAAGAGTGGAACATGTACAGATAGATAACACTGTTAGTGAGGAATTAAAAGACCATGTCCTTGTTACGTCATGTTATAACAAGTCATGTTACATATTGACATGATTGGGTTCATTTTAATGTGATTTGATGTTGCTTTAGCATAAATAGGTTTAATTTGGGTGTCAGAAATTTCTAACAACTAATCATTGTTATTCATTGTGATTTTATTTTTTACTTAGCAAAATTCATGTCAGGAAGGATTTTTTTCCAGGAGGCAATGACCCTGAAAGGGTAGGGAGCAAGCCTCATGAGTAAGTCAGTGAGTGAGTGTATACAGATATAGATGTGGCTGTAGCTTTTTTAAAAAAATAACTTTGAGAACAGACCAAAACTCCAAAAAAAGAACTAAGTGATGAGGAGATAGTCCACCTATCAGATGCAGAGTTCAAAACAGTGGTAATCACTATGCTCACAGAAATGATTGAGTATGGTCGCAAAAATAAAAGAAGTGAAGGCTATTCAAAGTGAAATAAAGGGAAATATACAGGGAACCAACAGTGAAGGGAAGGAAACCAAGACTCAAATCAATGATTTGGAACAAAGGGAAGAAATAAACATTCAACTAGAACAGAATGAGGAAACAAGAATGCAAAAAAAAAAAAGTGAGGAGAGGCTGAGTAACCTCTGGGACAACTTTAAATGTTCCAACATTTGAATCATACAGGTGCCAGAAGGAGAAGAGGAAGAGCTAGAAATTGAAAATTTACTTGAAAATATAATGAAGGAAAACTTCCCCAATCTGGCAAAGGAACTATACATGTAAGTCCAAGAAGCTCAGAGAGCTCCAAATAAGTTGGATCCAAGGAGAAACACACAAGGGACAGATCCTAATTAAATCACCTGAGATTAAAGATAAGGAGAGAATCTTAAAAGCAGCAAAAGAAAAGGAGACAGTTACCTACAAAGGAGTTCCCATAAGACTGTCAGCTGATTTCTCAAAAGAGAATTTTGCAGGCAAGAGGGGCTGGGAAGAAGTATTTGAAGTCATGAGAAGCAAGGACCTACATCCAAGATGACTCTATCCAGTAAAGCTATCATTTAGAATGGAAGGGCAGGTAAAGTGCTTCCCAGATAAGGTCAAGTTAAAGGAGTTCATCATCACCAGGCTCTTATTGTATGAAATGTTAAAGGGACAAATCTAAGGAAAAGAAGATAAAAAACTATGAACAGTAAAATAACAACAAACTGATAACTATCAACAACTGAACCTAAAAAAAAAAAAAAAACTAAGGAGCCAATACAACAGAAACAGCATCACAGAAATGGAGATCACGTGGAGGTTTAGCAGTGGGAAAGGGGAAGGGAAGAATGAGTGGGGGGAGGTACAGGGTATAAGAAGCATAATTGGTAGGCACAAAATAGCGGGAGGTTAAGAATAGTATGGGAAATGAAGCCAAAGAACTTATATGTATAATCCATGGACATGAACTAAGGCGGGGGGGAGATGCTGGAAGTAGGGGGTGGAGGGTAGAGGGAGATAAAAGGAGAAAAAAATGGGTCAATTGTAATAGCATAATCAATAAAATATACTTTCTTTCTGCTGCATAGAATTTCATTTTGTAAATGTACCATACTTTTTTGATCCATTCATTTACTGATGGACACCTAGTTTGCTTCCAGCACTTGGCTATTGTAAATTGTGCTGCTAGGAACATTGGTGACAGCATGGATAGGACTGGAAAATGTTATGCTAAGCAAAATAAGCCAGGTGGTGAAAGACAAATACCATATGATCTCACCTTTGACAGGAACCTAATCAACAAAACAATAAGCAAGCAAAATATAACCAAAGACACTGAAATTGAGAATAGGGTGACAGTGACCAGAGGGCAGAGGGGAGAGAATTTCAGGAGGAAAGGGGAAGGGTTTGCAGGAACAAGTATAAAGGACACATGGACAATAACAAGGAGGGGATGGAAACAGGAGGGAGGTGGGGAGAGCTAGGGGAGTGGGCTGGGGTGGGGGAGAAAGGCTGAAAACTGTACTTGAACAACAGTTTTAAAAAATTTTAGCCCTGGCTGGTGTAGCTCAGTGGATTGAGCACGGGCCTGTGAACCAAAAGATCACGGTTCGATTCCCTGTCAGGGCACATGCCTGGGTTGCAGGCCAGTTCCAAGCAGGGGCCAGTTCCCAGCAGAGGATGCACCAGAAGCAACCATACATTGATATTCCTCTCCTTCTCTCCTTCCCTTCCCTTCTAAAGATAGATAAATAAATAAATAAATAAATAAATAAATAAATAAATAAATAAATAAATATTTTAATTTTTACATTTTGAATCCCACTTAAAAAATAAATAAAATAAAATATACTTTTTTTAAATTTATTATTTTTCAAGTACAGTTTTCTTTTGTCAATTTCTCCCATCCCAACCCCCTCCGCCCCGTCTCCCCACCTCCCTCCCATGCCCCCCCTCCCCACAGACCTCATCCCTGTGTCTTTCATACTTGTTCTTCAAAATCCCTCCTCGTTTTTCCCCTTAAATTCCCTTCCCTCTCCCCTCTGGTCGCTGCCCACTTGTTCTCTATTTTAGTGTCTTTGTTTTTATTCTGTTTGCTTGTTTATTTTGTTATTTAGCTTTCTGTTAAAGGTGAGATCATATGGTATTTGTCCTTCAATGCCTGGCCTATTTCACTCAGCATAATGCTTTCCAGTTCCATCCATGTTGTTGCAAAGGGTAGTAGCTCCTTCTTTCTCTCTGCTGCATAGAATTCCATTGTGTATATGTACCACAATTTTTTGATCCATTCGTTTACTGATGGGCACCTAGGTTGCTTCCAACTCTTGGCTATTGTAAATTGTGCTGCTATGAACATTGTGGTGCATAGGTTCTTTGATATTGATATTTTAGGATTCTTAGGATATAATCCCAGCAGTGGAATTGCTGGGTCAAAAGGCAGGTCGATTTTTGTTTTTCTGAGAAAATTCCATACTGTTTTCCATAATGGTTGTACCAGTCTGCAATCCTACCAACAGTGAACTAAGGACCCCTTTTCCCCACAACCTCTCCAACATTTGTTGTTTGTTGCTTTACTATTTGTTCAGATAAGTTTTCCACTTGTGGCTGTTCCTCTTCCCCTTCTGGTACTCCTATAATTCGGATGTTGGAGCATTTAAAGATGTCCTGGAGGTTCCTAAGCCTCTCCTCATTTTTTTAAGGCCAGTTCCCAGCAGGGGACCCACGAGAGGCAACCATACACTGATATTTCTCTCCCTCTCTCCTTCCCTTCCCTTCTAAAGATAAATAAATAAATAAATAAATAAATAAATAAATAAATAAATAAATAAATTTAATTTTTACATTTTGAATCCCACTTAAAAAATAAATAAAATAAAATATACTTAAAAAGACAAAAATGACTTTGAAATAAGTCTATGGCCATACCACCCTGAACACGCCCGATCTCGTCTGAAATAAGTAGATTTACAGGGAGCTGTAAAAAATAATTCAGAGATCCCATGTACCATACATATACTCAGTTTCCTCCAGTCATGATATCTTATACACATCAATGTCAAAATCCTGAAATTGACATTGGTTCAATGTGTGTATAGTTTCATTTTATCACATTTATAAATTGTGTAACCACCCACCACCACCACAATTAAGATACAAAACTGTGCCATGACTACCATGGTACTCCTCATTTAGGGTCCTACCCACTGCCCCTCACCATATCTAACCATTGGCAACCAATAGTCTGTTCTCCATCTATAATTTACCTAGTTTGATAATTTTACCTAAATGTAATCATACAATACATGGCCTTTTGAAATTAGATAATTATCTGGAGTCATCTAAATTGTTGCATGTTTCAAGAGTTTGTTCCTTTTTATTGTTAAATGGTATTCCATAGTATGAACATACCCATTTGTTTATCTGTTAATCAGTTAATGAATATTTGGGTTTCCACTTTTTTACTATTACAATAAAGCTGCTATGAATATTTTGTACAGATTTATATATGAACACAAATTTTCATCTCTCTGGGATAAATGTCCCTGAGTGTTTCACTGGACATTTAGTATAGATACAGATTTTATTAGAATATAAAAATGTGACCACATTGGTTAGTTTTTTATATCAGCTAGAAGATAGAGACTTAGCCAAAAATGTTTTAAACTTTGTTAGAAAATATAACCTTAGCATTAAGATAATGATGGTTTTATAAAATAAGGATTTGTCCAAAAGAAATTTATATTATAAATGTGATTTTAGTTTTTTAATCTTATCCTATATTTCTAGTCCTTTTTCTAACCTAAACTTTTGTAATAGGCTATGAGTCCCATATTAATTCACTTGGAATGGCTGCTTCCTGCAGTAGGAAATACAATGTCCTTAATCTCAGATCATTTTACCTAAATTTACTCTTTCTATACAACTCCTCATTTCAATGCAGTAAACTGGGAATTTTCTAAATGTAGCCAGTATATATTGTTTCTCTTTCGAGAGATGTTATACCAGTTTTTGACAGATGTAGTTTTATTTTATTTTTATTATTTTATTATTGTTGTTCAAGTACAGTTGTCTCCATTTTCACCCCCCACAGCCCCCCACCTCCCACCCTTGAACCTACCCCCTTTGACTTTATCCATGTGTCCTTTATACATGTTCCCTTGATGGACCGTCCCCTATTTTCTGCCATTAACCCTCTCGCCTCCCACCTCCCCTCTGGTTACTGTCAGTTTGTTCTTTGTTTCAGTGTCTCTGATTATACTTTGCTTGCTTGTTTGTTTTGTTGATTAGGTTCTGCTTATAGGTGAGTGAAAGACAAATGTAGTTTTAAATGCCTGTAAAAACTGGCAGTCCCTTGTATTCAAAAGGCATTGCAACTTTATGATTATTGTGTTATGTTGCTTTCAAGCTTTTAAACATGATAGAAATAAAAAAGCATCATTGTTCTCCCACATAAGGCTAAAAACATCAGCTTCCATGGGTAACTCCAATCCCCCTCCATCCAATGTTGAGAGTCAGCTAGATGAAACAATTTCATGCTATTTGATTTAGTGAAGATTTCAGGCGCTGTCACATTGTGCTTCTAGGATTCTCATCACACAATAAGTCCAGTGACTAAAGCATGAAAAAGAAAGATATTGCCTAAGGTGTCTCAACCTCTGATGTAATCTGTAGTTCACTTCTTTTCTGTGAAATAACATAGAGTATATGTGGCTAGCCTAAACTAATTTTAAGCCAACATGGATTCAGAACTAGGAGAGAAAATGAAAGGGAAGAGAGAACCTCATAAACTGAGTGGCACTTTACTTGAGGGTACAGCCAAGCTCTTAAAAGCATGTGTCTCAACCCTGGAATTCTGCATTCCAACCCTCAGTTCTTCCTAGACAATTCTATTGGCTTTGAGATTTAGTATATACGATTTACCCTTTATGGAGTATTTATAAAATTTTAGTGAAGAAGATTCTGACCAATGTCATGATTAAAAGACAAAGACTTAAACAAGTTGACCAAGGTAAAAAAAAAAAGTTCATTGTGAAATTGACATTAGATGTCTGGCCCTAGCTTTCATCTTCTCAGGCAGAATTAGCTTGAGTGACCATAAGACTCAGTTCTCTCAGGAAAGTCTGCATTAAATGGTCCCAATGCAAATATTAATAGTATTCTTTCACTATAAAACATTTCTCAAAATTTTAGGACAAATTCTATGCTCACCTTTCTGTTAGCTACATTAGTATATTGTTCCTGATTTGTTAATAAAGATGGTTCATCTGTTTTTACTTTATGTAAAATAAATGAGTGACTGTCATTGTATCTTTGAAGTCTTTATGTTGATATAAAAATTAGGTTTAATGATTGGTATTTTCTTTGTTAATATTAGAATTTCACTCCTAATTATATACCCCAGGGAAACAAATACACCTATTCAAAGGCTTGTACATGTTTTCTTTGCAGTGCTATTCATAATAGTCCCAAAGTATTTTTTAAAAACCCTACAAATATCCATTAATGGGGTTTGTGGTATATTTATGTGATAGACTACTACATAACAACAAAAAAGAACAAACCACTAACACATAAGATTATATGTGTGAACTTTAGAAACACATTCTGTGGAAAATGCATACAAAGAGTACATATTATGTATTTTATTTTTTGCAACTCAAAAATTTATTTTATATTCATTTATTATAATCAGATGAAAATTTGGAGTGATGTTAACATTTAATTATTATTATGCAGTGCTTTGTTTTGCAAAGTTATATCTACATCTTACACAAAGATAAAGAGTCTTACCTGAGTTTTCATTCAACTCGCCTACAATTTCCTCATTTGATGAAGGACTGAATACACCTCTGTGTTCAAGCTCTAAAAAGTCTATGTACTTTCCTATTAAACCTCATGAACTTATGAAGAACATTAAACAAAATTTAATAGACTTGGTCCAGGTCCTACCTCTGCTGGACCTTGGGTAAATTTTTTATCCTCTCTAACCTTGAATTTCTTTGTAAATTGGATAGTGATATGTCTATTTGAGAGGTATTATTAGGATTAAATGGAAATAAAAGTCCACGTAAAGCATTTGACCCAGTACCTGGCACATACTCAACACTTAGTATGTGTTAGTTATTTTTAATGATGTTATTGGTATAATGATTTATGTAATTGGTTTTTTCCTCATATTGTGCATTTTAAATACATGCTAAACATGGGCAAAACCAGTCTTCACTGATAGATACTCAATTCTGCTGGCTTTGGGAGGTAAGGGGTGAATATTAACTGGGTGGAGGAAGAGAAATCTTCCAGTGATGGAAATGTTCTAAATCTTGATCTGAGAAGCAATCGCATGAACATATACATAGGTAAAAAATCATAGAGCTTTATACTTCAGATCTGGGCATTTTGCTAATCATATTTCAATCTATAAAAAGCCAGAGAAGAAATTATATAAGAACCACACCTATTAAACATTTCTATTAAATTTCTATAGCTTGGCTGTCATTGGCATGTTTAGGACAGTAACCCAAGCTATGAATAAAATATCATAACTCATTTTGAGTGAGAATGGGGATTTACCTCTTCCCTACTCCTATTCCTACATCACTATTGTTGAGTTCTAACCATCATTCACCAAAGTTCTGTGGTGTTGGGTGAAAATGCTGGGTAAATGAGAACCTCATGGCATGAAGTTGGGGCAGAGCCAAGGTGATGTATGAAGGTTTGCTTGAAGGTTTGCCTGGAGATCTGAGACAGTGCCGAGTGCAGGCATCAGAACAAGGTCAGAGCTGAGTACATGAAGCCTTCTTCCATTCCTTCCTTCCCTTCAAACTCCTGCCTAAGGAAGGGAGAAGAGGAGAAAGAGAATTTTAGGTTGGAAATGCACCAATTGACTCTTTCCAAAATTTGCTACAGAATAGTAGTATAATTACAAACAGTAATTATAAACAGTCAGGCTCTATTTTCATGGCCACGAGAACACACTCGAAGGCAAAAGTGTGGTGGGAGTGAGAAAAGGCATATGGTTGGTTAAAACAACTTTCATCTTTTTCACCAAAACATTAAAATGGCCTTACAGCCAAGGAAGGTTCATAGTCAGAGGTGCCAGTGAATTCCTTTTTATCCTACTTTTCATCTCTGCTTTTGTTCCTATTTTGTGTCAAGGTATAGAGAAGTGCTGAAGGATTTAGACCAGTGGTCCTCAATTTGGAGTGATATTGCCCCTTGAAGGGACATCTGGAATGTCTGAAGACATTTTTTGTTGTTACAACTTAGGGATGGAGTGTTACTGGTTTCCAGTGGGTAGAATCCAGAGATGCTGCTAAGCATCCTATGATGCACAGGGCAAGCCTCAACAGCAAGGAATCATCTGGTGCCAGATATCAATAGTGCTGAGGTTGAGAAATCCTGATTTGGACTAAAATCCATGTCTATGATTAAGGGTGTAGGTGGAGTGTGTTAGGATCCACACTCCCATCATGGAACTAGTCACTTAGGGATCTTTTTATTTTATAATTCTGCTAGTCAGATATGAATTGCTATCAAAGGGCTTGGGTAGGCCTGACATTTATAGCATTTCTTAGTGGCTTTGTGGGGGGCATTAGCACAAGCAGGGCCATGGAAATAAATTTTTTCTTGCTATTTTGAGTCAAGATATACTAAAGCAAGTTGGAATGGGGTTATAATGGAGGAGGAGAACATTAATACTATGCAACAATAAAATATAACCTTCTTCAGGAGCAGGGCAATGGTAAATGAAAAGATTATTGGATGAGTCATCAGAAAACCAAGGTCTTAGTGCTGAATTGTTGATTTCTGGTTTTGTGACACTGCATGGCTTGGAGACTCTTTCTGGATCTTGCCTTCCTCATTTATGAAGTGAAGAGGCCAAAGTCGATTATTTCAAAATATCCTTTAACACTAATTAATGTTCAATGAATTGATGAGAATTGACATATCCTTTACTAGAAAAATGATACCATTAGTTTTAGAGTATCTCAGACAATGAAATGACTAGAGGGATGTAAAAATTGTTATCCAGGATACTCTTCTTTTAAAAAATTCTCTTATGTGTGTCACATAATGTTCTTTCTCTCTATAGCATCAAGATGTGTCTTTCTAACTTGTCGGTTTAACTGTTTGGCAAAATGTGCTCCAGGTAAAGAAAAATAACTGCGCAGAGCTGTTTAACATTTGTTCCTAATGTTAACTTTTAAACTCTGCTTAGAAAAATAATTCTGTTCAGAAATTTGATCTGTCTGCCTTCCTTTTGTATTGCTTTTGGCTCTTCCACAACTGAGAAATGTCAATTTGTTATTCATGTTTGCCTTCACTAATCCTTCCAAAAGAATGTGAAAAGGCCTACAGTCTTTTATATTAGGAAATAACTGAGATTAAAACTGATTAAATCTGAGCTCCTTTTTCTTGCTCTGTATTGATGTAATGAGTATTATCACAGCATTTACAAAAGCAATGGGGCTTTTCATACTAAACTATCATTTCATTGTATGAGGATTCAGTAGGGGCATTGATACAATTAGGCCTGGTGACTTTTCACAAGTTAAATGCCAAGACCCTGTGGTGTCCTTCTGAGATGTTGGAAAAGGTGGTGGATGGGGAGGGATTTAGAGAAACAGAAGAGAAGTGTGTGTCAAGTCAAAGTCCTGAAGGGGGATAAGAGGGGTCTTGATAGACTGACGGAGGACTGTTGACTTGCAAAACCAGTGGGAGAGCATAGCATGGTGGGAGCTGCCAACTCAAGTGCTAATAAGTTGAAAGTAGGATTGTTTATGTGAATATATTCTACGTAATATCTACTTTTTATCAACAAAAATAATAGAATGTTCTCCATTTACATGGAGGATACTCCAAGCCTCACATCAAAGGATGCTGTCTTTATTTATTTTCCAGTAATTACAAAGATATGCTAATCTATCCATACCCCTTCATGTAAACCTATTCAGAATTAGACACTGTGACACAGGACAAAGCTAACCAACCTACAGAGGCTGAAGTGGATATGGCACTGGGCTCCAATTCAAGACCCCAAGCTGGCATGCCAGAGACTTGAAAGAGAGTGAATGCATTATGGTACCTGTTAATTATTACTCAACTAGATTCTCTAACCCAAAGCCAAGAGAAGCCTAGAACCATATTGTCTCAAGGGTCTGAGAAAAAGTGTTCCCTCTTTAGAGACTATATGAAAGGGCACCTTCCTAGAAATCTGAACTCTATTATAGTTTCCTGTGGAAGCACTTTTCACATGGGAGAATTTCTTGTGTGACTGTCTACTGATCTGTAGTGACCTTCCAGCTCTCAAATCCATTTCAAGGGGCCACAGGAAATGCCCCTTAAGGTCTGTGTGGATTCCTTGTAAAGGAATGGTTTCTCAGGCCTGGGATGATAGTTCACGATTCAGCATGGCAACCAACAGTCCAGGACAGAGAAAGCAGACAGTCACATATATTATTTCTTATGGTTTATTTAAAGATATAGTTGTTATGTCAAATCCATTTTGGTTTCAAATGGGAAAATCAAATGTAAGCTCTTTATACAATTCAAAAAAGAAACGTATCAGTTTACCCAGCAATTTGCAACCTTTTTCATCATACATAAACTAATTACTACAATTCTGTAGCACACCAAAATATATTTTCTATTTTTTGCTTATGTGATAAAAAATAGTTTTGGTTCATTCACACTGGATGATTATTACTATGTTGACTGTTATCAACTTTTAAAATTTGACAGCCTAAGGGAAAAGAGGTCAGTGCCCTTGACTAAATAGTCAGGTATTGCATGTTTTAAAAATTCTTGCGGCACACTTGTTGAAAATCACTGATTTAACTAATTAATTGTTTGCATGTGAGACACCAATTAACCAAAACTCTCTCCCCATTTCCACATTCCCCTCACACCACTTGACATTGTTTTTTTAATTACTTTATTGTTGTTCAATTACAATTGTCTGCATTATCCCCCCACCGGTCCCAACATTGTTTATGTTGAATTGTCCTTTGCTTCTTGAATATTGCATGAATTGGACTTTACAAATAAGTATAACAGAACAAGGAAGGAGGAATATCTTGTTCACACTAGATTATTTCTTTCTCTATCCTTTTTTGTGAGATAGTTTGTATTGTTGTTAACTGACATTGAGCTGGTTCAGATTCCTGGTGACCCTGTGAATGAATGTCATCCACAATGTCCTATCCTCAACAGCCCTGCTCAGCTCCTGTAGACACATTCCTATGGCCTTTTTTAAGGGGTCAACCTATCTCATCTTTGGTCTTCCTATTCTCTGCCGCCTGCTTTCTATTTTCCCCAGGATTATTGTCTTTTCCAGAGAACCCTCCCTTCTCCTGATGTGCATGAAGTAAGACAACTTCAGTTTGGTCATTTTTGCCTCCAGCAATGTTTCAGGTTTAATTTGCTCTAGGACCTTTTTGTTGTTGTTGTTGTTCATCTTCCTGGCAGTTCAGGGTATCTATAGAGTTCTCATTCAACACCATATTTCAAATGAATCAATTTTTTTCCTATCAGCCTTCTTCACTATTCAAGTTTTGTAGCTGCACATAGTAAGTAGGAATACAAAGAGGTAGATGATCTTAGCCTTTGTCCTTAATGACAATTTTTTGCTGTTCTTGATCTTTCCTAATTCTTCCATTGCTGCTCTTTAAAGTCATACTTCACTTCAACATCATATTTGGTAAATACCTCGTTACATGTGATTGCTTTAAGTTGTGAATATTTTCAAAAGTTATTATTTGAGACTTCCAGCCGAGATGGAGGCGTACGTGGAAACACTATACCTCCTCGCACAACCAAGTTTAAAGACAACAAAGTTTTAGTAACAAAAATGCAACCAAAACAGATAGAAAATTGAACTGTACAGAAGTCTGACAACAACAAACCATTCAGCCACACCGGTAAGAGGGACAGAGTCAGAGGCTGGTGGAGAGGAGTCCCAGCAAAAAAAAAGTGGCTGGAACGGACTGGACTGTCCCAGGTGTGCAGGCAGCGGTAGGCAGATCCCAGGTGTGGGGTGGCAACGGGCAGACCCACTGATGGCTCAAGGCAGCTGGCTGACCGTGGTCACACATTCTCACACAGATAAACCAGACAAAAAAATGAGCAGTGAGACAGACCACGTGACCCAGGGCCCCAATAACAGGAAATAAAGCCTAAAAGCACAAATTGGAAAAACTTGCCGGGTTGAGGTGCCGGGAGAGGCTCCCAGGATCACAGAGAGTTTGTTGGAGAGACGCACAGGGTTCTGGAGAGTACACAAGCACACACACCTGGGAACTAGCACCAGAAGGGCCCAATTTGCTTGTGGGAAGCAGCAGAGGGGACCAAAATCCCAGAGAGAGCAGAAAAAAAGGCCACTGCCCCTCTCTGACCCCGCCCCCACATATGGTGTCACAACCCAGCAACCTGGGCTGCCCCACCTTAGTGAACACCTAAGGCTCTGCCCCTCATATGTAACAGGCACAAACAGACCAAAACCTTATGGCTCAAGAAGAACAGCTCAAAGCCCCAGAGCCAATGCTTCTAAGTGACCAAGAGATAGCCAACCCTTCAGATGCACAGTTCAAAACACTGGTGATTAGGATGCTCACAGAATTGGTTGATTTTAGTCATGAATAGGAGGAACAAATGAAGGCTACACTAAGTGAAATGAAGCAAAATGCACAGGAAACCAATAGTGATGGAAAGGAAACTGGGACTCAAAGCAAGGGAGTGGACCAGAAAGAAGAAAAACCCAACAGAAAAGAATGAAGAAACAAGAATTCAAAATAAAATGAGGAGAGGCTTAGGAACCTCCAGGACATCTTTAAACGTTCCAACATCAAAATTATGGGGGTACCAGAAGGGGAAGAGGAAGAGCAACAAGTGGAAAACTTATTTGAAGAAGTAATAAAGGACAACTTCCCCAATCTGACAAAGGAAATAGACTTCCAGGAAGTCCACAAAGCTCAGAGAGTCCCAAAGAAGTTGGACCCAAGAAGGAACACACCAAGGCACATCCTAATTCCATTAGCCAAGATTAAAATGAAGGAGAGATCCTAGAAGCAGCAAGAGATAAGGGGACAGTCACCTACAAAGGAGTTCCCATCAGACTGTCAGCGGATTTCTCAAAAGAGACCTTGCAGGCAAGAAGGGGCAGGAAAGAGGTCTTCCAAGTCATGAAAACCAAAGACCTACAACCAAGACTGCTCTCTCCAGCAAAGTTTTCATTTGGAATGGAAGGACAGATAAAGTGCTTCTCAGATAAGACCAAATTCAAGGAGTTCATCATTACAAAGCCTTTATTATATGAAATGTTAAAGGGACTTATCTAAGAAAAAGAAGATAAAAATGATGAACAGTGAAGGGACAGCAAACTCACAGTTATCAACAACCACACCTAAAACAAGAGCAAACTAAGAGGACAGCTAGATCAGGAGTGGAACCATAGAAATGAAGATCACATGGAGGGTTAGCAACAGGGGAATAGGAGAAGGATAAAGGGGGAGAAGGTACAGAAAATAAGTAGCATAGATAGTAGGTAGAAAATAGATAGGGGGAGGGCAAGAATAGTAGGGGAAATATAGAATCTAAAGAACTTGAGACACGTGGACATAAACTAAAGGGGGGAATGATGGGGGAGGGGTGTGCAGGATGGAGGGGAATGTAGGGAGAAATGGGACAACTGTAATGGCATAATCTATAAAATATATCTGCTGCATAGAATTCCATTGTGTAAATGTACCATAGGTGTTTTTAATATATTTTAAATATAGGGTCCAGGGATCCCGAAGGTGGGTAAGGCGTTGGCAATGGGTAACAGATGACATCATGCCTCAGAGGACAGTGAAGCTCTGTTCTGTTTATTTCAAGTACAAGCAGTTTTTTATATTTTCATTTTAGGTAGTGATTAACATTTGCAGTATAGCATGATCAGTTAAGCAGAAGAAATCAATACAAAGGTAACCAGGAAAAATACGAAAGTTCCCATAGATTCAGTTATAATAAACAAAGATTATTTTGACCAGGAGAGCCATTAATCAATTAGAAGTAGCTGTATGTACAGAATTTGAATGTCTTAATTGTATATTAAAGTTTCTCAGAATTTATTGTGGGGCAAAAGGATAAGCTAGATTGAGTAGAGGTAATAGGAAATTTATTATAAGGCCTTTGTGATGTCTAACTTAGCTATCTATCCTTTTCTGTCTAAAATGTTTCTCTGTGTACTATAAACTGACTCTCTAGTAACTGTTTCTACGTGTTTAGTTTGTAATAGTTAACCAGCCCTTTTTTAATTTCTTTGCCTGTCCAATTGATATATATTCTTATTCAAGGTAAAGGAGGGGCTGTTACTCTAACAACTTCTAAACATTCAGGGACTATTTCATTAGAGGGAACTTTGTTCTCTGGTCAAGAAATTATTTTGTATAACTTCACAGGAATTATGCAAATCAGTGAACCTGAAATATAAGTGTCTAACAATCCCATCACCTTTTGATTATCAAAACAAATATGTAACTTGTTTTTCTTATTTCTGGTACACTATGGCGGTCCCGATCGCTTTAAGTTGCTCAAGCCAGGGTCATTTATACAACTTGACATGTGTCCCTTATGGTTAACAATTATATTACCCTGGCTGTTGTACTCCCCTGTATAAGGGAGAGGAGAATCTGTGGAGATTTTTTCATTCTTTCAGGCAGTTTTGTGGGAAATACTAATGTTTTCCCCCTGAAATGTCCCTTCCTCTTGGGTGATTTTCACAGGAATAAGTAAGTACAGTACAATGTCTATATTCAGTAGCAAGAGTAAAATAATTAAAATAAAACAGCCAATTTTTAAACCATTTTGGATGCCACATTCTTCTCCGGGGAGACAAATTCCTTGAACTCAAATCCTCCATGCCCGGACCTTATCAGACAACATGGTTGGAAGAAGATGTAGCAGGTCCAACTTCTTTGGGACCCTCTGAGCTTCCTGGACTTCCTGGAAGTCTATTTCCTTTGCCAGATTGGGGAAATTCTCCTTTGTTATTTGTTCAAATAAGTTTTCCACTTGTTGCTCTTCCTCTTCCCCTTCTGGTACCCCTATAATTCGGATGTTGGCGCATTTAACAATGACTTTGAGGTTCCTAAGCCTCTCCTCATTTTTTTTGAATTCTTGTTTCTTCATTCTTTTCTGTTTGGTCATTATTTTCTTTCTTCTGATCCACTCCCTTGCTTTGAGTCCCAGTTTCCTTTCCATCACTATTGGTTTCCTGTGCATTTTGCTTCATTTCACTTAGTGTAGCCTTCATTTGTTCCTCCTATTCATGACTAAAATCAACCAATTCTGTGAGCATCCTAATCACCAGTGTTTTGAACTGTGCATCTGAAGGGTTGGCTATCTCTTGGTCACTTAGAAGCATTGGCTCTGGGGCTTTGAGCTGTTCTTCTTGAGCCATAAGGTTTTGGTCTGTTTGTGCCTGTTACATATGAGGGGCAGAGCCTTAGGTGTTCACTAAGGTGGGACAGCCCAGGTTGCTGGGTTGTGACACCATATGTGGAGGCGGGGTCAGAGAGGGGCAGTGGCCTTTTTTTCTGCTCTCTCTGGGATTTCGGTCCCCTCTGCTGCTTCCCACAAGCAAATTGGGCCCTTCTGGTGCTAGTTCCCAGGTGTGTGTGCTTGTGTACTCTCCAGAACCCTGTGCGTCTCTCCAACAAACTCTCTGTGATCCTGGGAGCCTCTCCCGGCACCTCAACCCGGCAAGTTTTTCCAATTTGTGCTTTTAGGCTTTATTTTCTGGCGTTGGGGCCCTGGGTTGTGCGTTCTGTCTCACTGCTTGCTCCTTTGCCTGGTTTATCAGTCTGGCTGAATGGTTCGTTGTTGGTGGACTTCGGTACAGTTTAATTTTCTCTCTGTTTTGGTTGTGTTCTGGTTTTTAAATATTTGTTCATAAACTTGGTTGTGCTAGAAGGTACAGTGTTTCCACCTATGCATTTATCTTGGCTGGAAGTCCAGATGAAATAGTTTTAAAAAGAAGTAGACTCTCTCTAACAATGAAATTAATTGGTAGATTTTTCTTAACACTGAGATTAATTTAACCTTTCCAACAAATTAGAAAAGAAATTTATTTTTGCTTTTTCTCATAGAAGGTAGTTAACTTTGGAAGGTCTTTGTTTCATAAAAAGTTTTTAGTTATAAAAAGCTAAATGATAATATTGAGAAATGGTGTCCTTAGAATTTTCATCTTAATTCTGTATTAAAGATCACATATTTGATCACTTTTTTCATGTAAGAACAATAAACTTCTTTAGCAATGTTCTGGAACATACCCAATACTAAAAGGAAGAATCATGTAGTTAAAGGTTAGACAAAGTGCAGGTTTAACCTTTAGACATTTCAATTAGACAAGACAGACATTCTCTGTTAAGCCAAGTGCCTGTCTCTTTAGTGTCTATTAATTTAATTGTAACAATTTTAACTGGCTTTCTAAGAATTAAAGAAACTGTGTTTATATCCTGCCATTTTAGTTTTTAAAGACTAGATTTAGGAGACAAAGAGCCTTGGCAAAATAAGCCTGCATTTATGTTTTACAAGACAGACTTTCTGCCCAGGGATTTTTTTTATCAAAATTGCAATTTCAGACTAAAAATATTTATATTTAGGCACACAAAACAAAGAAAACTGCCATGAATATTTGACCAGTTATCCTCCTGGAAAATTAACCTTGTTTTCAACTATGTTACTGAGGTATATTTCGATTTGTATTACCTTGAAATCTTCATTTATAATAAAAGGACAAGTGCCACAGTAATATGTTTGTTTCCTATTGCTGCTGTAATATATTACCATGAATACAGCAGCTTAAAACAACACAAAATTTAGCTCTGTAGGTCAAATGTGCAAGTTGGCTTGGCTAATTTGTCTGCCATGAGGCTCTCCTCAGGAAGCTGTAGGGAGAATCTTCTTCCAAGCTCATTCAGGTTGTTGGATAACTAGATTCCTTGTGGTTTTATAACTGGGGTTCCTATTTTCCTTGCTGGCTATTAACTAGAGCACTTTGCTCTTGGCCCCTGCCAGCATTTTTTTTTTTTGGCTTTCTCCTTGGGCCCCTTCAGCATCATTGACTCTCATTCCTTCCCTCATCTTTCTGACTGATTCCTCTTCCTTTCCTGCCTTGAAGGGCTCATTTGATTCCACTGGGCTCATCCAGATGTTCTGGGAAAATCTCCCTACTTTAAGATCAGATGACTTGCAACCTTAATTCCATCAGCAAAACACAACAGTATCTAGGTTAGACTGGAGGGACATTTTAGAATTTTGCCTAGCACAGCATAAGTTTATGTATGTGTAGCCAGAAGTCTTTCCCAGCTCATTCCCCAGTCATAATATTCTCTCTTTTTCCACCAAATAAGTAAGCAATATTGTTAATTTCTTGTTACCTTCCCAAAGTTTCTCTATATATATAAAGTATAAAGATATACATTCTACTTTGTTTCCTTCCATAACATTCCATACATAGTAGTCTTCACCTTGTTCTTTCAAGTATGACTGTATCATAGAGAACATTTCTTATTGGTATTTATAGAACTTCCACATTCATTTTTACAGCTTTAGTGTATTCCAGTGCCTGGATGTACCATCATTTATTTAACCAATTCACTAGTAGTGGACTATAAGGTGGTTTTCTGTCTTTTACTATAACAAAAGATATTGAAACAAATCCATCATTTCATGTATGTGCTGATATATCTATAGTACAAATTTCTACAAAATGGAATTTGTCATTTCAATGGATATTACCAAATTCCCCTCAAACAAGAATGAGCCAGTTCATCATCCTTGCCCCAACAACACTTGAATGGTGGTTTTCTACAGCCTCATCAGCACAGAGTATTGTAACAATTTCAGATTTTGGCCTATCTGATATTTGATAACTGGTATTTTTATTTTTTTAAAGATTTTATTTATTTATCTTTAGAAGGGAAGGGAAGGAGAGAAGGAGAGAAATATCAATGTATGGTTGCCTCCTGTGAGTCCCCTGCTGGGACTTGCCTGCAACCCAGGCATATGCCTTGACTGGGAATCGAACCATGATCGTGTGGTTTGCAGGCCTGCACTCAATCCACTGAGCTACACCAGCCAGGGCCTGGTATTTCTATTTTTTAATCTCTATTTTCCTGCAACATGATATTTGAACTTTATAAAAATATTTTTAATTTAAAAGTATAATTTTTCTTAGGAAAAATAAACTACTGATCCATGCTACAATGTGGATAAACCTTGAAAATATCATGCTAACAGGAAGAAACCAGTAACAAAAAAAATATACTATATGATTCCATTTATGTGAAAACTACAGGATGGGCAAATCCACAGAGACAGAAAATAAATTAGTGGTTGCCTAGTGCTGGAAATAATAAATTATTACTAATAGGAATGGGGTGTCTTTAGGAGGGTGAAAATATTCTCAAATTAAATAGTAGTAATTGTTGCACATCATTGTAAATCTATTGCAAACCATTGAATTTTACCTTAAAAGGGCTAATTTTATGCTACATAAATCCTATCTGAATAAAAAGCAGGTCTAAGCTCAGTGGATTGAGCGCAGGCCTGTGAACCAGATGATCGTGGTTCGATTACCAATCAGGGCATATGCCTGGATTGCAGGCCAGTTCCCAGCAGGGGACCCACGAGAGGCAACCATACATTGATATTTCTCTTCCTCTCTCCTTCCCTTCCCCTCTAAAAATAAATAAATAAAATATTTTTTAAAAAGCAGGTCTAGTTTTTACTGCTTGTGTAACGTGGGAATTATTGAAACAATTTGACCCCCAAATGTCTCTCTTCTGTAATGGAGGAGGGCTCCCTCCAGGGAAGAAGGAAGGATGGAAGTTGATCCTGTTTGTGTGACCTTGCACATGGTCTGCCATCAATACATAGGAGTGTGCTGTCTCCCTCTACTCCTGCCCAAGTCCCAGAGAGATGCCCCATGGGGACACTGAGGAGCTAATGCCTACCAGAGGAAAGGGTGAGAAGTGCCTGGTCCTCCATCCACAGCTGGACTCTTCTTTTTCATGAGCTGGTTCTGGTCTTGGGAAAGCCATGCTGAAATAGAATCAGGAATAGCTCTTTAGAGAGATGACATGTTCATCAAAGGTCAAATGTATGAAATCTTCTACAGAATCAGCACAACTAAAATATTTATGTACTTTTCTTTTTCTTAAATTTTGGTATCTCTTTTCTTTTTAGCCTCATGGTTGTCAAGCCCCATATAAGACAAATGATTTAAAAGAAACTCTTAGAAACTAAAAATGTAAGGTTCTCAAAACAATGAGATGCATTTCTTATGTGAAAGGAAATGATGAATTTGAATGTGTTCTTTCTCACTGTGGAGGAAAACAGACAATGTACATTGTCAAATGATTTTCAAGACATTGATTTACTTAACAAACATTGTGTGTCTACTTTGTTCAAAGCATTGTGTTGGGCACTCTTGAGGAATAAAGAATCAGACAGTCTTTGAACAGAAGGAAGAAGAGGACCCTGTATTTTCGGAGAGGCTGATTCATTTAATCTCTATCCCTGGAAGATGAAAATTACATTATTATTTTCCCATTTTTAAATGTCAGTTACTTATTTGTAAATCATATACCTATTTTCTCTATTCACAGAGAAAATGACTAAATGTTAAAATGTACTCAAGCTTCACTTTAAGAAAACAGCTTCATTTTTAGTCCAAATTATTTCAAGGCAGATATCAATATTCTGTATTTTATATCTATAGCACTATTGACCTTTTCACTTCAATCTAGTTTCCTGTTTTATTAAGAATGCTTTATTTTCCATTGCTTCTCAGCCTCTTGGCTAGGATCAAGCATAGCAATACTTTGTTTTTCCAGAGAGTTATTCATATCCTGAACAAGTATCTTTTCTTTTTTGTTTACAATGATGGTGAAATTTTGGAGGGTTTCTTTTTTTTTGTTTTGGAGGGTTTCTTGATCTCAAACATTTGGATATGAACTCTACTGAATAATATCTATCATTCATTCATATTTTTAACTTATTATACCAAATTTTGGTATTAATATGATTGAACTTGTTAAATATTATATAATGAATGATCAAGATTCAAATCTAGATCAGTTTGACTCATGCATATACTTTTCACTACTCCATATTGCATCTCTTAATTTAAATTTCTTTAAAGTATTTATATAAATTGGGATTTGAAATGTATTCCAGCACCATTGTTGAAATGGTTTGCATATTTTCACATATATATAAATTCATGGATTGAAAATACAAATTTTGAGAAAGTTAACATATTTAATATGTTTTTAAAATATAGGTCTGTGTACTTTCCATACACATGCAATTAATTTAAACAAAAAGTAAATAGCTATGTGAAAAAAATCTATATCTTTTTCTACAAGGATTATATTTCTGCAACAACATAGTTCTGTATTTATTTGGCTAGAATAATTTTAGACATTTTAAAATAAGCAAGATTCTTTTTCCTAAAAAATGTTGACATCTTTAACATGTATGTAGAATTTGTTGTTGTTTTTTAAAATAACTCTTCTCTTTTATGCTTCTTTGTCTTCATCCATGGGCTTTGATTGCCAGCAAAAATTTGTTGGAAGTATTATGTGAGGTTTTGAAACCTATAACAAGAATATATTAGAGTCAGCAGTAGAAGGCACATAATTCTATTTTCAACAATGGGGAGTCATATGATAAAGATTATACATTGATGAAAATATTTTATAACTTAGAGAGACAGAGATTGAGAAATTCTTACCTGAAGAAAGATTTTTGTATTAAAAGTTCTATGGCCCTTGATGATCACCTCATGGAAAATTTCCATTTCCATGAGCTGCTTTGACCATTTATTCAATAAACATTTAGTGAGTGCCTATTACATAAAATACACAATTCTTTAGGACTTTTGGGAACAGTGACTGTGTTTTCCAAAACAAAATAAGGAGTCATTTTATATTTACAAAGACATGAAAACAATGATATAGAATATTTGCAATCTCCCTGATCTCAGAGACTTTCTGTTGATGTCATATCTATATTTTTCCCTGTGTATCTCTAAAAGGCAGAAAAATTGACTGTTGTCTCTCACTTGAGGACTTCTTCATCTTTAAGGCAAGGGAACACCATAAGAAGAAATAAGAGAAGATACAGATTTCTAGCTCTGGAGATCTTTAGGTAAAATCTAAAGAGTGATTTATCATAGATGGCTTAGATGGTGCTTCCCTGCACACGGGTATAGACTAATGATACCTCCTTATGTGCTTGAACTGACAGAAGCTGATGGATAGAGTGAAGTTGAGGAATGTTTGGAATGGCATGGATCCAGGAGGCATGTAAAGGGTGTGGATTTAAGGAAGAAGACCACTGATTTTGAGACAAGAGGGGAAAAAAGAAGTAGCTCAAGATAGAAGGAAAGTTAAAAGACTTTCTCAGTTTTCTCAAAAAGGTGTGTTCATCTAAGAGTGAAGAAAGAGGAGGTGGATTTGGATCCCAGGCAGAGTAGAAATATATGTAGCATCCACTGCTAAGCCACTAATGAGAAGTATTAAAGGAAAAATATGTAAAATCCAGAGTTTTATAAATGATCTCAATTAACTAGTTAGGGATTTGCTCCAAAGCACTTGGAAACTGCTGTGCAGGAATGAAAAAATCCATTATTGTGATAAAAGCCAATCAGAGTTGGGGATTGGAAAGGCAGGCATCTAGGCAAGACCCAAACAAGAATTCTAAGGAAAATAAGAGCAAAACTGAATTATGGATTATTGGCACTCTCAGAACTAGGTCAACAGGCCAATCAGCTGTATGGATGGTATATTAGTTTTCTATCATTGCTGTAGCAAATTGCCACAAACCTAGAGTATTAAATAAAGAGAATCTATTTCAGTTCTGGAGGTCAGAAGTCTACAATGAGTTTCATTGGGCTGAAATTATAGTGATATCAGGGCTGGTTCTTCTGGAAGTTTCAAGGCACCTGGTTGCCTCTTCTAGTTCCTAGAGGCTGCTAATATTACTTTGCTCATGGCTGCATCACTTTAGTCTCTGCTTCCATCCTTTGATCACCTTGTCTGACTTTAATCCTTCTGCCTCCCTCGTATTAGTATCTTCATGATTACATTGGGCCCACCAATATAATCCAGAAACATCTTCCATCCATGGGTCCTTAATTTAATCACATTTGCAAGTCCCTGTTGTCATATAAAGTAACATATTCACAGGTTTAAAGGATTAGGACATGGACACCTTTTGCAGGTGCATTGTTTGTCTGACAACAGTTGGTGATCCACTAGGAAAACAGAATGGGGTCAAGGAAGTGGGTGCCACGATGGGGCAGGAAATGTAGCAAGAATTAGGATGTGAAAGAGTTGGAATGTCAGAATATTGTAGCCTATTATAGGGTTCTCTCAGTTTGAGGTCTTGGTAGCAATAAATGGTAAAGGGCATTGTGATGCTTCCTTAGTGGAGAAATGCCAAAGAAATGAGTTCCTGGTGCCCTAGAGGGCAAGGATCTGTGAGTTGTAGTGTCAGAAAGGCCTTCGATCCTAAAAGGATGATAGCCTCTGAAAGGAAAGACTGGGGGTTGCTCGTTGTCTTTTTTTTTTTTGTGGTACCTACTTTTTTTTTATTGTTCAAGTACAATTGTCTCCATTGTCCCCCCACCACTCCTCCCACCCCAGCCATCCCCACCTCCTACCCACCTTTGGTTTTGTCCATGTGTCCTTTATAGTTGTTCCTGAAAACCCTTCCCCATTTCTCCTACCCTATTATCCCTTTTCACCTCTCCTCTGGTTACTGTGAGTTTGTTCTTAATTTCAATGTCTCTGGTTATATTTTGCTTACTTATTTGTTTTGTTGATTAGGTTCCACTTATAGGTGAAATCATAAGCATTTGTCTCTCACTGCCTAGCTTATTTCACTTAGCATAATGCTCTCCAGTTTCATCCATGCTGTCTCGGAGGGTAGGAGCTCCTTCTTTCTTCCTGCTGTGTGGTATTTCATGGTGTTTGTCATCTTAAAGGACATGGAAAAGTGTCCCATGGTGAACCAACAATGAATGGCAAGGGAGAGATGTGTTAGAATATGGGAAAAGACTCAAGAACTAGCAATGTTATTGCATGTTGGTGGTGGGGCAGGAACCTAGAAGCTGCAGAGTAGGGAATATTCTATTGCTTCCTAGTCTTTCTGCTTTTTCTCCAACTCATGACAAGTGTGACAAAAAGCAACCCACCTTCCTTTGGAAAGGTTAGGAAGGGAGGGAGAACCCTAAGGATAAGAAGCACGGGAGGATAAGGCAAGGGGCAGAAAGATGAGGGAACCAGATATTGTAGAGAGATGGTATCACACACGGTGAACTCCAAAATAATAGGAGTGGAATTATCTTCTGGAAACTGGGCCTGGGAAAGTTCTGAATAGTAAGAAAGAAAGTTTTCTGGCAATCAGAGTGGGAAGACATGTGTCCTTATAGCACCACGTGCTGACAACTGAGGCAGTGCCCTTTTTTTCTAGGAGGTCAATTCATTCTTTTACCAAATAGTCCCCATCACAGAGAAGCCATCTGAATTAAAAACAAACAACAACAAAAACAAAAAACCTATGTACAGCATCTTTGGACTTAAAATGCTTATTCACAAAGTACCATTTCTTGTGAATCCTCTACTTGTGTAGTAGGCATTTATGTCATTGTTTTACAGATAAGCCCACTGGGCTCAGAAAAACTGACAGGACCAGCCAAAGCACATGTGGCTAATAAATGGGAGAGTTAGGTTCAATCGCAAATTTTCCAACTCCAAACTTTTTTTTTCTTCTTCATCCAGAAAAGAGAGTGGCCTCAAAAATACTGGCATAATTGAAGGGAATGTGACAAAAATAAGGGAAGTGTATTAAAACCACCAGATAATTTAAAAATTGCTGCTCAACAGAAAAGGGGAGAGGGTGGGTAAGAGAATTTTTAAAACTTAGAAACAAATATGAAAATGATACCACAAATTCTTGAAGGAAAAAACTATTGCCTCATGAACCACTGTTGTATTGACTTGTTGTTCATTTTGTGGTGAACCGTGAAAAAGTTGGCTTAAATTTTTTCCATGTGGTGTGGACACTGCAATTCTGGCTTCCAAAATGACCAAATCATTTTGGGAATTTCAAATGAAAGACAGGGCAAACTCCCTAGCAAAATGGAACTAAAGTCATCCTTAAAAGTTCTTGGAGGAGCAAAAGTGCAGTGTTTGAGTTATTGTGAAGGCACGTGTGTGTGCATGCATGTGTGCATATGTGCACACATGTGTGTGTTTCCCGATGTCATTTAATTGGAAGTTCAGAAATCACTATTCTCACAAATGAATGTCTCCTGGTTGTAAAGTTTTGGGGATAGTTGAATCTATTCTTGGTCCAACTGAAGGAAAATCAGATGGACAAAATTGAAATATAACACTCTCCCTTTTCTTGAATTTTAACTTTGATGCTGTAACTACTGAGTAAATGCATAATTTCATTTAGCCAGCTTTTGAGAGGCTATCATTTAGCTAAGAGTTTAAACATTTTTCTAATGCTTTTATTTTCAGTTTCTAGTAAAGATATTGAAAAGGAAATGAGGCAAAGCAAAGTTGAAAGAAAAGGGGATTTTACATGAAAGTGAAATTTTTTCTGTAATTGCCGTGAAAAGAAAATTAAACATTCTCAGAAATTATAGAAACAAATTCCTTCAGGTAAATTTTTTCTTTTTATTTTTCTTTTTTTTTTGTCTTTTTAACAAAATATTTCACCTTAGCTTAATTATTCTGCTGATGTTTATGTGAAATACTTGGGAGGAATTTTAGATTTTATTTCTGCCAATAATTTAATTATATGTCATAAGAGTTAGTTTATTTTAGCTCAACTAGTGATGAATACCTTAAATTTAGGAATAAATCATAATTAAAATATTGTAGGGTAGGAGGATTACTCATTTAGAACACTTTTTCCTGTGTCAGACTTACAAGATGTACCTCCAAAGAAGACCAGATGCAGTAAGCACCTGTAATGGATTTTAAGCATGGAGAAAAATCACTCTGTGTTGCAGAGGAAATTAGGAAGCCAGTGGAAGGATTGCAAATCATATTAAAGTAGTATTTTTATGTTCAGATAGAAATTTTCTTTGACAAGCAACCAGAGATCATTACCAAACTCTTTAAAACTGCAATTCTTAGCAAATGCATGAGTACTGTCTTTAATGGAAAAATGATGCATCAATTGCCAAGAACCTGGCTTCCAGAAATGCATTTCCCAATTTCTAAAGGGATGAAATGGCATATATCATTGAAGACAGGTTGCTAGGAAGGAGGGAGGGATATCACACTACACATTCCAAAAGGAATATAGAACTATAATGTTTTCAGGCTAGGAAATAAGACTATATAAAACATCGTCAGACACTCAATCCAACCTGAATGATGATGCTATTCTCCAGAAAAGGTGAACAAAAGGCTTTCTCAGTTCAGTGAATAACTGCAATAACAGAAAGATGTGATGTAAACCAGTTAGTTCTCTTTTAATTTTGTGAATACAGAAACTAATATTGACTATCCTTCAGTCTTGCAGAATTGCCTCTTCATCTTTCTTCCTTGCCTTCCCCTTGCAATTACCATCTTAGCTCAACAGTTACTTCTCCACTTTGAAAGTTCAAACCTATTGCCTTCACTCTTATTTTCCCCACCATAGTTGTGGTTAGACAACCCAGGTTCTAAGAGCCCCTTTTTCATGTGTTACTCATGTCAGTTTTGACATTGTACATCAAACACTTGAGTGCCAATTACTCTTTTCTGAAGAGGAGGAGCACATTGACTTCTCAGGATGTTGTGAAAAGATGAGGTGACGATATGTAAACTTTCTGACCACAGAGGCAGGTATGTTTGGTCAATAATATATGTTGATGTTAAAATTTGGAATGCTACCAGTCTTCTACCAGGAGGACTTCCAATCTTCCAATCATTCTTTTTTTGTTTTTCAATCCTCACCTAAGGGTGTGTTTATTGATTTTAGAGAGGGAGGGAAAGGGAGAGAGAGAGAGAGAAACATCAGGTGGTTGCCTCACATACGTGCCCCAACCCAGGATTGGACCTGCAACCCAGGCATGTGCCCTGACTGGGAATCAAACGTATGACCTTTTGGTATATGGGATGATGCTCCAACCAACTGAGCCACCTAGCTAAGGCGCTTCCACTCTTTCTTACCTTTATTCTCCTTTACTTCAACATTCACATTGAAAATGTACGAACCACACTTGTCTGCCAGTTCCTCTACCTCCAGCACTTCATGGGCCACCATCTTCACCTCACCTCTGATGTTCATCACTATCACCACCATCACTCAGAGCTGTCCGGTCTTTAATCTCTCCTGCTCTGAATGACCACCTGCCTTCTTCTACCTCTTTCATAGATTACATATATTGCAGGTATTAACTTATCCTCACAGTGGCATACTTGAGGCATTGTTGTTTTTGCTATTTTAAAAATAACAATGCTGTGGTACAGAAAGACTGTGTGATTTGTCCAAGGTCACACAGCCAGGAAATGGCAGAGTCAGGATTGCAAAACAGGTTAAATGGCATCAGAGGTCTTAACCATTGCATTATGCTTCCTTGCCTTGAGTAAGGCACTTTAAGAACATATTGCCCATTCAGTAGGAATCAAAGACCTGTGGCTCCTCATCCACCTCTATCCAAGGTTTCCCCTTCCTCCAACTGTCTGATTTAATGCCTTCATTGGTGTCTCATATGCCTCTTTGAAGACCCGGAAACCTCCAAGAGTGTCAGTTCATCTGTGTGATTGCTCCCTATCTAGTCTCTTGTGTCTTCTATCTCCCAATTTCTCTTACTTCTCTGAGTGATGTCTCAATATGATATCTCTAACCTCCAAATTTGCATTTCTCACAGCCAACTGCTCCTAAAATCCAATAGAATCCCACCCCACCCCCCAAAGAATGCGTTTTTACACCAATAACTACACCATTTGTCCAGTCACCTACTTTAAAGCTGTGGCCTCCTCTGTCCTCCAACATTCAATGTGTTTTTAAGCTGATAGTTCTAATTCTGGTCTCCTCACATCTACATCAGGCTTTTTCCATTACTGCTGCTATCACCAAAATTCTAATATTGAATAACTCTCCATTTCCTGTTTGTAAAGGCCTCCCAGGGATTCTGCTTATCAAGTGGCACTATCCCTACCCCCATCTGTCCTCTTCATTTTATATCTATTAGTCTTCTAAAGCCCACTGAACTCAGAAACTCACAAATTCTCAGATCTTCTTAGAGAGAAACAGAGGTTGTGTTTAGGGAACTTGGGGGGCATGATAGGACCTAGAATTCACTTATAGAGGTTGGCACTCTGTATTAATCCAGAAGGCAAGTGGGCCTCATGACTTCAGAAGGAGCTCAAGGGTCAGAAACAACTATTTTAGTGAACTTTAAGTGACAGAAAGAAAAATGAATTTCTACACATTTGCTGTCTATATAACTAGAGATATAATTTTGTCAAATATGTAATTGAATAGTAATGTGAAAACCAATCTTTAGAATAGATGGAAGAGGAAAACACATATAGAGTAAGTGAAATAAAATTATTGTGGTAGTTTGCACTCAGCAGCAAGTTAGCACTTATCCAATTCAAACTAGCATATGGGTGTTTTTGCATTAGATATTTAACATGAAATGTTTAGTATAAATCCCTCTGGATCAAATGTGGAGTACCTGATTCTAAAAAGCTCTAAAATGTGTATGTAATGAATATGCTTGATGCAAGAAAATAGATGTATGAAGTCAACTAATGAATGAGAGATGGTTAGATTGATGGTGGGAGAATATATTAATGTTATGACAAAGTAGAATATTCTAATACAATTTTTAGCACCAGAGAAACAGAAAGCAGACTAAGTCATTAACTTATCTTTGTCCTTTAGGACTTGATTCAAGGGCCAAATTTCTTTGAATGTATTTTCTTATCCAGTCTTCTAGCCTCAGGCTGAATTACTTGAGTGTTCTTTCCTTGGAATCCTACTTTGTAGGGCCATGTCCATCTCTTTTTTGTGGTACTGATCAGAGTACATCATCACCTTTGATTTTCTTGTGGGCTTTACCATTTGACTTATGTTGTCCAATGTGGTAGCCACTAGGTATATGTGACTATGGAAATTTAAATTAATTAAAATTAAATGGCCCTGGCTGGTACAGCTCAGTGGATTGAGTGAGGGCCTGTGAACCAGAAGATCACAGTTTGATTCACAGTCAGGGCACACGCCTGAGTTGCAGGCCAGTTCCCAGCAGGGGGTACACGGGAGGCAACCATACATTGATATTTCTCTCCCTCTCTCCTTCCCTTCCCCTGTAAAGATAAATAAATAAAATCTTTTAAAAAATTAAATGAAGAATTCTGTCCCTAAGTTGCAACAGAGACATTTCAAGTACTCACTAGCCACAGGTGGCTAATGCTACTGTATTGGGCAGTACAGATATAGAATATTTTCATTACTACATAAAATTCTGTTGGACAATACTGATTCCCTTAAGGGATTGATTTTTTCATTTTTATTAGTATATTCCCTACATTTAATACATAGTGGGAGCTTAATAAATGTTTGTGAAATGAATGAGTATAGGAAGTTCAGACACTGAGATGACAGAAATAATTTATAATCTATCTTATTTTGAAGTTATATATTCAGGTTTCTCTTATTTGTTTGGTTACTGTGGTGAACATTTGATTATGATTAGAAATGATGGATTAAAGACTAAATTCCTTGAATTGTGTGCAAGTTTGGCAAATTTGTGTGCATTCAAGTGGTCTGAGCTCCAAAGACATTGCTTTGCCCAAGGATTAATGGATATTATCTCTGGGTATATTGCCATTTAGCTGTGAGAAGTGCCTGCAGAAATTTGTTAATAAGACATTTCTCTTTTAAAATCTTCAAAATGCCAGACTATTTGCTTTCTTCTGAAGCATCAAGTTACCAAATGTAGCAGTACAGCTGCTCTATACTGTTTTGTATTTTCAAAGAGTAATTTAAAAACTGATTTTGGATGAGATGGGAAATAAATGCATCTAGGAATTAACATCAGATAAAAAGCTTCAGTAGCATGCATTCAGAATTGAGACATTCTCAATCAAGCTGACTTAAACCATAAAGAGAGGTATTTGCTCACACAAAGATATGTTCATAGATAGAACATGTTCAGGGTGGTTGATTCTGTGATTTAATTATGTTATCAAGGATCCAGATTCTCAACATCATTTGCCTAGGTCACCTTTCTGATTGTTTTAATTTCAGGTAAGATGACAGCAGGAGTTCCAGGCATCACCAGACACAACACTCTCTAAACAAAGAGGAAAGATAGGCTCTCCTGTTGTCCTTTCAGAAAAATTAGGAAACGTTTCCCAGAAGCCCCTACCTGACTTTCTTTCTCTCTTTAGTCATTGGCCATAATAAGTTCACATACCCATTTTCTATTTAGTCACTGGTAAGAGGACTAATGTGCAGTATCAATCAGCTCCATGGGTGGAGCTGAAAATGGTTTCATAGAGACATAAAAATAAAGAACAAACTGATAGTGACCAGAGCAGAGGGGTAGGGTGATAACAGGAGAAAGAAGTGGAAAGGTCAAGTCAAGGAACATGTATAAAGGACCCACGGACAAATACAATGGAAGGGAAGGATTGAATATGGGAGGTGGGGGTGAGTAGGGCAGGGGAGAGTAATGGGGGAAGAATGGGGACAACTGTAATTGAACAACAATAAAAATTTTTTAATGAAAATAGGTTCAGTCTCCCTAGCATGAAATACATGATGGCATGTGAATAAGGATATTTGATTGAAATAGGGATCTCTTAGCAAGGAAGGAAGGAAATGCATGTTGCATAGTCAATTAACAATTCCTGCTAATAGACAATTCCAATATTTTATAATATATGACATAGAAATATTCTATACTTCAATGGAGAAACAGGTACCATGATGGCCACCCCAGAATATTTTGAAAAGTCAGTATGTTCACTAATAGTATCTAAAAGATACACTAAAAGAGGACTTCCGCCAAGATGGAGGCATAGGTGGATGTGCTGTGCCTTCTCACACAACCAAGTTTAGAGACAACTAAATATTAGCAACAGAAAACACAGCCAGAACACGGAAAATTGAACTTTTTGGAAGTCCATTAACAACAAATTCTTCAGCCTGACTGGTAAGGGGTGAAACCAGCCGCTGGTGAAGCGGGTTGCACAGGAGGACTCTGTCAGACGCACTCAGGCGCGCGGAATCCAGGTGCGCGGAATCCAGGCGCAGGGTTGGACCTAGTGAGCGACCGAGCGAGCGACTAGGCAAGCGACCACGGAGGAGACAGCGGAGGAGCGGTGCTGCGTGTTGACTGTGGTCGCGCATTTGTGTGCGGGTGGACAGGTGAGGGAGTGGGCAGTTGGACCGGGGCTCGGCCGGTCCTGTGTCAAGCTGCAGTGGAGGGCGCCACCATTTCCCTGCTCTGACCCCACCTCCACATACAGTGTCATAACCCAGCAACCCTGAGTGGCCCGGCCCAGGGGAACCACCTAAGGCGCTCTGCTCCTCACCCAGCAGCGCGAAACAGCAGAGGGGGTCGCCATATCCCCGCTCTGACCACGCCCCCACATACAGCGTCACAACCCAGAGACCTGGGAGTCCAAGGCACCGCTTCTCACACTTAAAGGGCACGAACAGACCAAAAATGGCACAGGAAGATCTCAAAGCCCCAGAGCCTATAAATCTAAGCAAGGAAGAAATAGCAAAACTCTCAGATGCACAGTTTAAAACACTGGTGTTCAGGATCCTCACAGAACTGGTTGATTATACCCACAAATTAGACAAATATATGAAGGCGAAACTAATTGAAATGAATGGAATTGCACAGGAAACCAATAGCAAGGAAAAGGAGACTGGGACTCAAATCAATGGAGTGGACCAGAAGAAAGCAAATAATGGCCAAACAGAAAAGAGTCAAGAAGCAAGAATTCAAAGAAATGAGGAGAGTCTTAGGAACATCCAGGACATCTTTAAATGCTCCAACATCCGAATTATAGGGGTACCAGAAGGGGGAAAGGCACAGCCACCAGTGGAAAACTTATTTGAACAAATAATAAAGGAGAATTTCCCCAATCTGGCAAAGGAAATAGACTTCCAGGAAATCCAGGAAGCTCAGAGAGTACCAAAGAAGTTGGACCCAAGAAGGAACACACCAAGGCACATCATAATTACATTAGCCAAAATTAAAATGAAGGAGACAATCCTAGAAGCAGCAAAAGATAAGGGTACAGTCACCTACAAAGGAATCCCCATTAGACTGTCAGCGGATTTCTCAAAAGAGACCTTACAGTCAAGAAGGGGCTGGAAAGAGGTATTCCAAGTCATGAAATCCAAAGACCTACAACCAAGATTGCTCTATCCAGCAAAACTTTCATTTAGAATGGAAGGACAGATAAAGTGCTTCTCAGATAAAGTCAAATTCAAGGAGTTCATCATCACCAAGCCCTTATTATATGAAATGTTAAAGGGACTTAGCTAAGAAAAAGAAGTTAAAGAAACATGAACAGTGAAAGGACAGCAAACTCACAGTTATTAACAACCACACCTAAAACGAAAGCAAACTAAAAGGACAGCTAGACCAGGAGTGGAAATATAGAAATGAAGATCTCAAGGAGGGTTAGCAACAGGGGAGTGGGAGGAGGAGAAGAGGGGAGAAGGTATAGAAAATAAGTAGCATAGACAGTAGATAGAAAATAGAAGGGGGGCAAGAATAGCATGGGAAATATAGAATCTAAAGGACTTGAGACACATGGTCATAAACTAAAGGGAGGGTAGTGGTGGGGATGGGGGGTAGGGTGGAGGGGAATGAAGGGGGGGAATAGAACAACTGTAACAGCATAATCAATAAAAAATAAAAATAAAAAATAAATTAAAAAAAATAAAAGATACACTAAAAGAATAAATTAATCTTTTGATGTCAATTAAATCCTAAACTCATAATTTGACTAATAGTGTCTCTTATAGTCAGTGGGTAATAATGAATTGTGAGATGTAGGATAATATTCAAGCAACCAAGTATAGGAGAATAGAATGAACAACTACACACCACTTAAAATATCTCTGAATGTAAAATATCTAAAGAATTCACACAACTCCACTCTAAGAAGACAAGTAACCCAATTATAAAATGGGCAAAGGACTTAAACAGACAATTCTCCAAGGAGGACACACAGAAGATCCAGAGACACATGAAAAGATGTTCAGTATTGCTAGCTATCAGAGAAATGCAAATTAAAACCACAATGAGATACCACTTCACACCAGTCAGAATGGCCATCATAAACAAAGCAACAAACAAGAGGTGTTGGAGAGGTTGTAGAGAAAAGGGAACCCTAGTGCACTGTCGGTGGGATTGCAGACTGGTACAACCACTATGGAAAATAGTATGGAATTTTCTCAGAAAACTAAAAATGGAACTGCCTTTTGACCCAGCAATTCCACTGCTGGGATCATATCCTAAGGACCCTGAAACACCAATCCAAAAGAACCTATGCTCCCCAATGTTTATAGCAGCACAATTTACAACAGCCAAATGTTGGAAGCAACCTAGGTTCCCATCAGTAAATAAATGGATCCAAAAACTATGGTACATTTACACAATGGAATTCTCTGCAGCAGAAAGAAAGAACGAACTCCTACCCTTTGCAACAGCATGGATGGAACTGGAAAGCATTATGCTAAGCAAAATAAGCCAGGTGGTGAAAGACAAATACCATATGATCTCACCTTTGACAGGAACCTAATCAACAAAACAAACAAGCAAGCAAAATATAACCCAAGACACTGAAATAGAGAACAGGTTGACAGTGACCAGAGGGGAGAGGGGAAGGAATTTCAGAGGAAAAGGAAATGGTTTGCAGAACAAGTATAAAGGACACATGGACAAAAACAAGGGGAAGGGTGGAAACGGGAGGGAGATGGGGAGGGCTGCAGGAGTGGGCTGGGATGGGAGTAAAAGGCAGAAAACTGTGCTTGAACAATTAAAGTTTAAAAATATCTCTGAATGAAATAATATAATGTTCACACTGTCTTCATCTTGTCTCAACTTCTGGGATGATGGAAATTACTCAAAATGTAGGCTAGTGATTGTCAGTTGGTACTGAGGTTGGATTAGATTATGGCCATTAGAATCTGTTAGGGGAGCATCTTTACATACCTTCTTTATCTTTCTTCCCATCCCCCTTTCAATATGTCCCTGCTTCCTTCCATAATGGTGAGGATGAATTTTGGTGAAATGCTCAATTTTTCCTAATATTCTAGTTTTCAAAAATTTCCCCATGAATTATTTTTTTTAAATAATCTTAAAATAGAAAAAGTCCTCAGGTTGTGGAATCAATATTTATTGAACACTTACTATGTGCCAAGCATGGTACCAGGTCATTTAGTATTCATATGTAACTACAGAAATTCTCTATGGGGAATCTCATTCCTGGATTATAACTCAGACTCAGGATTTGAGAGAACTGCCAGAGGTTTCCCTACTAGTAAGTAGAAGAGCTGGAACTCCAAACCATACCCTCTACATGCCAAAGCAGCCCTGCACCAAGTAAGTAATTGTTATGTTATTCTGAAAGTAAAGTTTTCAGCTCATGGAAAGTGGAGCACAGTCTGTCCAAAGTCATGGTTTGAGAGTCCAAGGTAAAGCTGGTAGTGCTACCATGGCAAGCCAGTGGGTAGAATAGCAGAACCTCAGTCTGGGGTTTGTTATTGATGAATAGTAAGGCCTTGGGCAAAAGATTTCACATCTGCAGGCCTCTCACAAAAACCTGCAGTAGGTTAGGGGTTGACGAACCATGACCCTTGGGCTAACTATGGCCCATCACGTGTTTTTGTAAATAAAGTTTTGTTATTAGAACACAGCCATGCCCACTAGATTACATATTGTGTATGGCTGCTTTTACTATGCAACCTCAGAGCTGAGTAGTAGTGACAGAGACCATATGGCCAGCAAAGCCTCAAATATTTACTATCTGTCCCTTTACAGAGAACATTTACTGACCTTTGTACTAGATCAGTGAACCTCAACTTTGGTAGTGCCTTAGGACATTTAAAAATTACTGATACCTAGATCCCACTACCAGAAATTTTTATTTAAATGGTCTGGGGTAGCACCCAGGCACTGCTACATTGAAAAAAAAACACTCCAGGTAAATCTTACAGCCAGAAATTCTCTGAGTATTAACATTCTTTGTTTAGAAAAAGTTCTTTCTTAAACTGGTAAATTGCCATATCAGAATTTAAATAATTTAAATTTAGATCTCCAAAGTCTGGGCTTTTTACCACCACTTACTAGTTAATTAGTAACTTCTCTGAACCTCTGTCTCTTCATTTACAAAATGAGGATAATAAAATTTTCCTGCCTGCCTTAATGATCAGTTTGGAATTGGGTATCCAAATATACCTTAAAAACTGTCCAGTGTTAAATAAATATAAATACATTCTTGGAAATATTTTATGGAATCACTGGAAAGGAATTTTAAAAGAATATTTTTATTTTAAACTCTGGTAGGATAATTTGGCTTAAATATGTATTTTCCAAATTTTATTCTATTTCATATTTTCAAATCTCCAAATAGATAAACAGCATATAGCTCTGCTTTCTACAGTATTTTCAGTGTTCTTACATAAACACATTCACATGTCCTCTGTAGTCTTCATTTATCCAACCTTTTATATATCTTATGTTTTTTTATCATTTTCCAACCATTACCTTCCTGAACTTTTTTTCTGGCTATGTGCCTCTGAACGCACGCCAGTGACTGAATGCTTTCCAATATTTTTGGATATTTTTCCATTTTCTCTTTAATGAAGTGTCTGAACCTGTCTATATTTTTCCAAGTGTGATCTCATCAGCATCTTCTATAAAGAGGGTCATCTCTTCATAATCATGGAGTGAAGCCTGTGAGGTGGCTAAACTGTGATGTGGCCATTGGAGTTGCTACTACTTTGTCCTTCTTCTATTGTTCTTATCATGGATTCACCTATGTCTTGGTTTCATTTTCTTTCTAGACAAAATAACTTTCACTGTAGTGTTTCTGAATTTTTTTAACATTGAATTTTTCTGTTTACCTGTTTTTACTTTTAACAAAGCAGCTATCATTTTTCCAATACTAATTGTGATCTACACATTATATCAACAGTGAGTAAACCATGGCCTGTGGGCCAAATCCAACAGCTGCTTATTTTTGTAAACAAAGTTTTGTGGGAGTGCAGCCACATCTGTTGGTTTACATATTATGTATGGTGGCTTTCATGCCATTACTATGGAGTTGAGTAGTTAAGTCACAGGCCGTATGTCCCACAAAGCATAAAATATTTACTCTCTGACTCTACAGTAAAACTTTCTGATCCTTACATTGATATACTGAGGCCTACTCAGCAAGTACCAGCCGTGTACTATGAAAAATAGAGACATTTATTGAAGAAGATACAAGATATAAGACACGCTGTACACAGGACAATGACACCTCAGTCCTCTTCAAAGGAGGACCCTTGGGACCTCACACAGTTCTCCCAATTGCCATCAGCTGCCCCATTGTATTTTCCTGAATCTGATGATCTGAAATCTCTTCCCTTTCAAAGGTGATTTTAGTTTTGGGAAAAGCCAGAAGTCACAGGGACCCAAATCTGGGTAGTTGGGGGGGCTGAGTCACCTGGGTGATTTGATGTTTCACCAAAAAACTCTGCATGAGACATGATCCATGAGGGAGTGCGTTGTTGTAATGAAGCTGCCAATCACCAGTTGCCCATAGCTGCAGCCTTTTGAATCATCCAAATAGTTTCTGTGGAGAAATGTTCAAGCTTAATGCAAAATTGGATGCAGATTTGTTACTGTGCTTGCTCAGTCATTTTTAAGGTGATGGCCACACATGTACACATGCTCACTCAACGGCATCTACCGCCCCCACAAACTAGTACAGTGAAGTTGTCATTGTTCACGCATGTGCATTCTAGTCCACGCTCCTTGGCTGCCAGGTTACATTGATGGGGAGCAAATTGTTCCCTTATATTAACAATGGTTAGACTTTTTCTGAACAGACCTCATACCTATGTTTCTCTTTTATTCATGTTATAAAATCAGTTCATCATATACTGTCTTTCACTTATTGTTTTGTCCATTGCACCATGTGTTATGCATGGCTCTGGGTTCTGGTTGTGGAGAGGGAAGTGAGATACACGGGTGCCTTCTCTCGTTGGTTTATGTGCGAGTGTGATGACAACAAGCAAACACAGACAGACACCAAGGTCACTTCAGATGATAAGTGTGGTGAACGACATAGATCTAGTAACATGGTAAAAAGTGATGTTCAGACTGGTTGTGTGATGATCAGGAAAGTGCTTCCAGGGAATTTAATATTGGCATGAAATCTGAATGAACAAAGAAACAGTTATGTGAAAATCAGAGAAAAGAGCTTTCCAGACAGAAGCAACAGCAAGAGCAAAGACTCAGAGTAGGAAATGAGCTCCATGTGTTCCAGAAATAAAGAGAGAATCACTCTGCTTCAGAGTTGAGGGAGGGAATGGAAGTTGGAGCTGAGGCAGTGACCAGACCTTGTTGGGCCATGGGGGTAAGAGTACACTAATCTAGACTTTATGCTAAATGCAAAGGAAAGCCTTGGGAAGATGGCAAGCATGTGAGAGATGTGCTTTGATTTACATTTATGAGGAATTACTCTAAGTTTAGAATGGATTACAGGGGGTCAAGTGTGAAGGCAGGCATCCCAGTTATGAGCTATTAACACAACACTGTCTTCATTTACAGAGGAAATTTAGCAAAACTTAATGAAGCCCAGACCTCCACTTGGAAAGGGAGATCCATTTTAACAAACTGACAGGTAAAGATGAATAAGCTACCATCCAATGTCCAATTGATGGGTTCAGTCAAGGGAAAAACATATATATGTGGCCCATTCCACTAAGGAGTACTCAGTTACTGGTCATTATTCTCTTTTTGGCTTGGCCAACAGGAAGGGCCAGAGTTACACTTGTTATTCAGTTCCATCAAATGTAGGAGTATACATTTTTTCTATTCCCTTCCACAGCCTCAATTACTAATTTTAATTGGGATTTATGTACTTACCTAAGAACTGTCTCAAATCCTGCTTTGAAATAATTGGCTAAGACATAAAGTAATGATGCAGTCTATAATTTCCAGGGTCTACTGAAAGGTCTCAAAATTGTTTTCCCTTTGTTCCCTTAGATTCTCTTTGTTTTCCTTAGTGTATTAGTTTACATGGGTTGTGGAAACAGGCCCTCAGAAGGGTTTATTATATAAATGATGAACTGACTTATAATTATAATTAGAACCAAAACACTCAAACGATTGTTCCTAATTGTTCAAGGAAGCCATGGACCCTTCTCATCACTACTGAACTCAGTACACTTTGTAAAATCAACTTACTTTTACATATAAATGTAAACATAAAAAAGAAGTTCTAATTAGTTCGTTAGTGAAAAAGAACTCTGGCTATGACAGATTTCTCTGCTACCATTACTACTCTGAGCTACATAATTAAGAGGAGAACTCAGGGAGAAATGGCATGTTTAAACAACGCTTTCTTTCATTGGTTAATGGAATGCTGGGCTCATGTAAGGAATACCTCTTTCTAAATAGAAGCACCATTCTGTTTGAAGTGCAGTCAGGTATTAGATGCTTAATTCAAGGCTGAAATGCAAGATTTCTTTGTGGTGGATTTACAGTCTCAGGCTACACTAGAGAGGTGAAAGAGTAAACAGCACTCTATAAACTGGAGTCTGAAGTCAGATATGCTGGGCTGGCCAAGCAGCACCATCAATGCATGTGGCATAACAGAGACAGCAGGTGCTTGCACAAGATTGAATTCTTGAGCGAAATTTTTTCTTGTTACTCTGTTTTCAGAGCCCAAAATAGGCTTGGCATGGTAGCAATGGTGAAAGGTTACTTGTTGAATCAGTGAATAAATGAATGATTCTCTAAGAGTAGAGGATGTATACCTGGATAACCATAATATAGGGTAGAATATAATGAATGCCCTAAGAGAGTTATGAACAACAATCTAGGGTAACAGAGAAGGTTTGAGGTGTAGTGAGGAGGAATGGCATATGAGCTGAGGTGTAGAGGCTAAGCAGGATAAGGAAGGTTGGAGATACTGGGATGAGTCAACCTATACTGGGAGGAAAGCAAAGACAAATACAGTGTATGCACCCAGCAAATAGTTCTAGTTGCCAAGATCCCCAAATCTGAACGATTAGGTAATATTAGAACCCTTTCAAGGCAATGCACCGCTTTCACATGCCCTTAAGAATTCACACAAAAAAAATGTATCTTGTTTTTTCATAGTGCAAATTAACTGGTTTTAAGTAGAATTTATTTAATTTTAACCAGTAGATAATTATTTTAAAATTTTAATGGCTAATAACTTTATTAATGATATCTAAAGACAAATTGTGTCTTCCCATTTAATAAGTTCTCATTTATAAGTCCTTTAAATTTTACTTTTTAGGTATGTTTTAAAAAATATCTAAGGTCCATGGGAGGCAGGGAATGAAGTGGGAGCAAGCATGATTGGTTGACAAATAAATTACTAGCTGTGGGACACTGAGCTCATTGTTTATCATTCACAGTGATCTCATATGCACACAGAGGCCATAGTGCCTGGTTTACAGAATGATCATAAACATGAAGAAATACTGGATTAGCTAAAAAGTCCATTATGTTTTTTCTGTACAATGGCTCTAGTAGCATTTAGTTGTCTTTAACTTCATTCGAAATAATTTTGTTATATTGTATTGTGACAGCTTCATATCAGCATGCATTTTTTAAAAAACTTATCAAAATTGGTGAATGTTTGTGTACCCATTTTAATATTGAAATTGAAAGAAAATAAGTAATGTTTTTGGCATATTATGAATTACTATTTCAAGAAAAGTAAAAATGTAACTGAAACTTAAAGATGTGTGCCATATATGGGGAAGATGCTGTGGGTTGATTGAACATGTGAAAAGTGGTTTGCGAAGTTTTGTGCTGGACATTTCTTGATGGATGATGCTCCACTGTTGGATAGCCCAGTTGAAGTTGATAGCAATCATCAAGACATAAATGGAGAACAATTGATATTATAACATATGGAAGATAACCAACATAGTCAAAATATATAAATCAAGTGTTGAAAATTATTAACACGAGCTTGGTTATGTTAATCACTTTTATGTTTGAGTTCCACATAAGTTAAGCAAAAATAAAAATAAAAATAAAAAACTTGACCATACTTCCACATGTGATTCTCTACTTAACTGAAACAAAAATGTTTTGTTTTTAAAACAAATTGTGACAGGCAATGAAAAGTAGATACTTTACAATAACATGGAACAGTAGAGATTTGGGGGCAAGTGAAATGAACCACCACTGACCACACCAAAGGCCAGTCTTCATCCAATGAAGGTGATGTTGTGTACATGATGGGATTGGAAGGGAGTCCTCTATTATGAGCTCCTTCTGGAAAACCCAACAATTAATTCCAATGAGTACTGCTCCTAATTAGACCAACTGAAAGTATCACTCAATGAGAAGTGTCTAGAATTAATCAACAGAAAATGCAGAATCTTTCATCAGAATGACATCAGACCTCATGTTTCTTTGATGATGAGGCAAAAATTCTCACAGCTTGGCTGGGGAGTTGTGATTCATTCACCATATTCACCAGACATTGCACCTTTGGATTTCTGTTTATTTCATTTTTTATAAAATTCTGTTAGTGGGAAAAATGTCAATTACCTAGAAGACTGCAGAAGGCACCTAGAACAGTTCTTTGCTCAAGAAGATAAAAAGTTTTAAGGACTTCCACCAAGATGGAGGCGTAGGTGGAAACACCTTGCATCTGTGCACAACCAAATCTAAGAACAACAAATTTTTAACAACAATAAACACAACCAAACCACACAGAAAATCAACAATACGAAGTCCAAAAAAAATGAAATGCTCAGCTAAACTGGTAAGAGGGGCGAAGCCAGCAGCGGAGCAGGTTGACCAAAAAGATCCCTGACCGAGTAGTGCGCAAGCAGCCAAAGGTGCGGATCACAGGTGCGGGCTAGCTACGGGCGGACACAGGGAAGAGGTGCGGCTGGCTGTCTGTGGTCGGTCCAGCATTTGCGTGCACATAAACCAGTGAAGAGGCGAGCATTGAGACCACCCGGCGCAGGGCGGTGGGCTCGCACATTTCCACTCAGATAAACAGACAGGGCGAGCAGTAGGACAAACTGGGTGAGCGGAGAGGACCGCCATTGCTCCCTCTCTGACCCCGCCCCCACATACAGCGTCACAAACCAGCGACCTGGGTAGCTTTGCCCTGATGAACACCTAAGGCTCTGCTCCTCATATTTAACAGCACGAACAGACCAAAAATGACTCAAGAACAACTCAGAGCCCCAGAGCTGATAAATCTAAGCGATGAAGAAATAGCCAAACTTTCAGATGCACAGTTCAAAACACTGGTTATCAGGATCCTGACAGAACTGGTTGATTTTAGTAACAAATTAGAGAAACATATGAAGGCTAAACTAATTGAAATGAAGGGAAATGCACAGGAAACCAATAGTAATGGAAAGGAAACTGGGACTCAAATCAAGGGAGCAGACAAGAAGGAAGGAAAAAATGGCCAAACAGAAAAATATGAAGAAACAAGAATTCAAAAAATGAGGAGAGGCTTAGGAACCTCCAGGACATCTTTAAACGTTCCAACATTCAAATTATAGGGGTACCAGAAGGGGAAGAGGAACAGTCACGAGTGGAAACCTTATGTGAACAAATAATAAAAGAGAATTCCCTGTTCTGGCAGAGGAAATAGACTTCCAGGAAATCCAGGAAGCTCAGAGAGTCCCAAAGAAGTTGGACCCAAGAAGAAACACACCAAGGCACATCATCATTATATTAGCCAAGATTAAAATGAATGAGGGAATCCTAGAAGCAGCAAGAGATAAGGGAACAGTCACCTACAAAGGACTTCCCATCAGAATGTCATCTGATTTCTCAATAGAGACCTTACAGGCAAGAAGGGGCTGGAAAGAGGTCTTCCAAGTCATGAAAACCAAAGACCTACAACCAAGACTGCTCTATCCAGCAAAGTTTTCATTTGGAATGGAAGGACAGATAAAGTGCTTCTCAGATAAGACCAAATTCAAGGAGTTCATCGTCACCAAGCCTTTATTATATGATATGTTAAAGGGACTTATCTAAGAAAAAGAAGATAACAAAGATGAACAGTGAAAGGACAGCAAACTCACAGTTATCAACAACCACACCTAAAACAAAAGCAAATTAAGAGGACAGCTAGATCAGGAGTGAACCATAGAAAGGAAGATCATGTGGAGGATTAGCAACAGGGGAGTGGGAGAAGGAGAAGGAGGGAGAAGGTACAGAAAATAAGTAGCATAGACAGTAGATAGAAAATAGGGGGAGGGTAAGAATAGCAGAGGAAATACAGAATCTAAAGAACTTGAGACACGTGTTCATGAACTAAAGGGGGGAATGGTGGGGGAGGGGAACAGGGGGAGGAATAGAACAAATGTAATGGCATAATCAATAAAAAATGTTTAAAAAATAAAAAATAAATAAAAATAAAGAAGATACAAAGTTTTAGAAGATGGAATTATGAAGTTGCCTGGAAGATGGCAAAGGTAGCGGAAGAAAACAGTGAATAAAGCTAATGGCAAAAATGCAAAGTATGTGTCTTTCAGCACCTGGCCTATTTCACTCAGCATAATGCTTTCCAGTTCCATCCATGTTGTTGCAAATGGTAGTAGCTCCTTCTTTCTCTCTGCAGCATAGAATTCCATTTAACAGGAAGCTAAACAACAAAACAAACAAGCAAGCAGAAAAAAAAAACCCAAAAAACAAAGACACTGAAATAGAGAACAAGGGGATAGTGACCAGAGGGGAGAAGGAAGGGAAGTTAAGGGGAAAAAGGGGGAGGGATTTGGAGGAACAAATAGGAAGGACACAGGGACGAGAACTAAGGGGGGATGGAAATGGGAGGGAGGTGGGGAGCAAGGGGCGGGGGAGGCCGGGATGGGAAAAATAGACAAAAAACTGTACTTGAAAAATAACTAAATAAAATTTAAAAAAGAAAAAAAATGCAAAGTATGTTTCTTATTTTGACTTAAAAACCGAATGAGTCTTTTGGCCAACACAAAGTATTAGCAGAGAGCTTAGCAGTTATATAAGGTTATACAAATGTAATACTGGATGGGGAGTTTGGAAATATTTCTCTACTAGTTTATAGCCTATTGCACAGTCTAAATGAAAAAGAAGAAAGCTAGAACTAATGGTAGAAATCTGGAGAGGGTCCAATGGATGTGTCATTTCAGGAATAGTATGGGTCAAATTCAGTGGCTAGTTAAATGAACAAGGTCTATAGGAGAAGGAGGTCATAAACATGGCTAAAGTTTTGAACCTATAAGATTAGGTAGATAATATCAATATACTTACACATTCATATATAAATATACACATGCATTAAAATATATTCATGTGTGCATATGTGTGTGTGTTTAAGGTGAGGATGGAGATAAGATTCCAGAGAATGTTCTTCATTTAATTACACAACAAGAAAAATCTCGTTCTTTGGTGGTTTTGCCAAAGTGTTTAGAGAAAAGTATGTTTGAACTTGACACTTCCATGGAAATGGCTGCCATCCCTCAAGTGCCTTTTGACAGTTGCAGAAGACAGAAGGTGTGATTGAAGATAATTTTCTTAGCCATGAGTATCATGTGGCTTTAGAACAAAATAGTAAGGATGTCTTGAAGCCTCTTTTACTAGAGTTTTTAAATACAACAGATCTGCTCATTTACCTAAACTAAGTGGCTTTCAGACTGGGGATAAAAAACTGATTATATGTCCTCTCTGATTCTCTTATGTACAGATTCCCACAATCATCTGTGAGAATGCAGATTATAATTGCAGAGATGAATGGAGAAATATGAAAATTGTGCAGAATCCCCCAATTTGGTGGCTACTGAATCGTTAAGTCATTCTGAAAATATTAAGTAGAAATCTGTGACAGACCCTGGATTAGAGCTCAGGGCAACAACTAGGGACAACCTGGCCCCCTCTCAATTTCATCATTGTGTAGTGGGGACAAAAGGACAAAGGGGATTGCTGCTGTTTGTAATTCATAAACCCTAAATGACACAGTTAAAATTTCTGTCTATTTTCTGCTTTGCCTCTCATATCTCGTCATCCCTAAAATCATTGCTGTCACTCCTAGATGTGTAACAATGTGACTGTGTCACAGAAGAGTATATTATCAGGGCTGAAATAGGCAACCACTTGTGTGGTGGGTCTTGACATGTGCCAATAGCTCCACTTATTTAAAAATAGCTTCCCCAACAGACATCTGTGAGGACTGCATGTCATACTTGAACTCATGCCCTGAAGTATAGTATTAAAACTTGAAAAGTTCCTTTGAACTGTAGTAGTTCCCAATGAATTCTGTGGAATATTCTTTCTCTAGGACACTGAGCTAAAAAGGAAGAGTTCCATATTTAAGCACATTACAGAAAAATCTGTACTCCAAGATATGTACAATGAGTATTAACATGGAAAGCTCTGGGCATAAAAGGCTTTAAGAAGTTTTGGATCTCCATAGTCTACCCATGGGACCCTTCTTACCATGGGGCTCTTGTTAACAGTGGGTAAGGTCCACAGCTTTGGGAGATGCTGCTTCCTCACATTGGGTGGCATCTGCAAAAGCAGAGAGTTAAGCCTCAAGGAAATGGAACAGCAGACAAGTAAAATTGAATGGAAGGCAGGGAGGAGAAGATGTTGGACCATGCATTCTCCTGGCAGCCTTCTGCCTTCAGTGTTGACTTTGTACATATTGCTGGGATAAATATCAGCCTGCAAAAATGGAGCAAAGTCTCATTCTCAGCTGCCTTATTGCTCAAGGAATTTTTAAGAGACAAGGGTGAAGGATTCCAACTGCAAACATATATACATGTGGGTGTAAGAAACATAAACAGAAAAGAGCACTTATGGGTAACAGAAGTACCAGCTGGGACTTTAGAACTGGGTGGTTTGTGTTTGCACATTTTTTTTAGTCCAGAGTAGTTCTTAGAGTACATAATCCATATGGTGTGTTTAAAATAGACCACATAGTCTGAAAATGGAGCTCCTGAGAAATTCACAGATAAAAATCTTAACTGTTATTTTCATATGTAAAAGCTGGAATCATCTTGTAAAGATAATTCAGGATGAAATATTTCCATTTCCATTTGAACGTAGAAGTATTTGGTTTTCATTGCAAAAAGTTCCAGCCAGAGCCTCCTATTAAAGTCACATGCTTGAATCCAGGCATTTTTGAAGTGTCTGTTATAACACTTCAGTATTTAGCTGGCAGGAAAATATATAAAGAGAAGATCTGAAATCAAATGTTCTAATAATGAGGCCTATGTGGGAACAGGGAAAGGTGACCTATAGAATTATAAGTGTGGAGGGTGCTTGACTTCTTGGCTTTATGATTTAAAAAATTCCAAGCCACTTTCAATTCTGTTCTTTGCTTAATAGCATTAATGAATTCCTGAGAACCATTAAATGAAAGAAATTTCCATTAGATTAAATAGATACTAAATAGATAAATACACAAATAGGTGTTATAAAGGTTTGTTGAAAGAACAAGGGGACAGTGACCAGAGGGGAGAGGGAAGGGAATTTAAGGGGAAAAAGGGGGAGGGATTTGGAGAAACAAATAGGAAGGACACAGGGATGATAACTAAGGGAGGTGGAAATGGGAGGGAGGTGGGGAGCACGGGGTGGAGGGGGCTGGGATGGGAGAAATAGACAAAAAACTGTACTTGAAAAATAAGTAAATAAAATTTAAAAATAAAATTACTTACCTTAAAAAAATAACTAAATAAAATTTAAAAAATAAAATTACTTACCTTAGAAAAAAAGAAAGTCATTTTTCTGACCCACTTTCCTTAATAATTTTTCAACCCTTTGAGGCTTATGGCTGCCTTATTCTCAAAATAAATTTACAAATAAAGTTGTAGGATAGAAATATGCTTTTGGGAAAACATAAACATTACATGTGATCGTGCTTCAAAATGTGAAGATGGCACATATGGTCACAACCATCAACCTGTTCAGGCCTCTTGCTTGGTGTAAGGACCAAGCAAAATTCTTTGGGTGTACATGAAATTTCAAACATGATATACATAAAATTTCTTCTATATTATTCTATTCTCTGAGTAAAGATTGTTGTGTGAAACAAATTTGTATGTCATTGCCTAAATTAATAATGTTGAAATGCCACTTCTTATAGTTCATTTAGTATGTTTTAGGGTTAAAAAGTTGATATTCTGGGAGAAAAAAATAATTTTTCTCAAAGTAATATAACTTTCAAAAGCCATTAAGGCAAAATAATTAACTGCATAGTTATTAACTAGTAAGTATCATATATTACTTATTCAGTCTGTATTATAATGATTTCCAGCTCACTTTAAAGAATTGTGAGGTACACTCAGTGGAAGGATTTTAATTTCAGATAAAAGGATGGGAAAAAATAACTTGCTCAGGGACTTTTATCAAGTTTATAGACTTACGATAAATTAGACAACATAACTTTACACTGCAGTTTGGGAAAGATTGATTCCAAACAAGTCAAGCAAAGAAAAATTAGTCTATTGGGAAAACCTCAGAATACTCTAACATAAGAGCAGAGCTTTTGTCCAGATTTGGCTGCTAACCAGCTCTGTGGCCTTGGAAAAGTCTCATAGCCTCTGGGAGCTTCTCTTTCCTCATTTGTAATAAAAGAGGAGTGGTTGCACTACATATTCATTAGTTCTTCCAGTATCCATGTTCTGGAAGTTAATAATGTTTTAGTCAGTCTCTTAAAGTAGAAAATGTAATACATGTGGGACTTTCAATTTAAAATGTCTCCGGTCATTGCAGAGTTATACCTGTACCTATGCCTATAATATGTATTTATAATAGAAAGAAAGAGGTTGATTTGAGCATTTTGGAATAAAATCTTTCTAAATCATTTCACACCACCTTCATTTATAGAAATTGTGGGACCCCACTGAGCCCAAAAGAATTTGAGAATTATATCAGGTTCACAAATGTAGAAACTAACAAACCATCCAGAACCTTGAATTGCAAACACATTCTAAATTGGAGTCAATAAATCACTACATATTGTCAACACCTACTATGTGCAATGCACTATGCTTGTTGCTTTTGTAATCATCTCTGGAGCAGTGTGGTGCCAGATCAGTGTTTCAGGAAATTAGTTGCTACTGAGTTTTTCTCAGAGTATTTCCAGAAGTTGGCTTAGTGCCACATGGGTGACTTTAAAGGTGACATATGCTAATTTATATTGACATAAAAATATAAAAACTGTACATTCAATGAAAGCAACCAAGTCAGAAAACCAAAATTCTGCTTATAAAATTTAAATCTCTTTTTAATTGGACTTATACTCCATGGTTCCAAAGAATGATAAATATTTTAGCTTTATTTTTTATTGAATTTATTGGGGTGACATTGGTTAATAAAAGTATATAGGTTTCTGGTGCATAATTCTATAATACATCATCTGTATATTGTATTGTGTGTTTACTACTGTAAGTCAAGTCTTCTTCTGTCACCACTTATCCCCCCGTCCACTTTAACTTTAAATCAGAGTGTCTCAGACTTGGCACTCTTGACGTATTGATCCAGGTAATTCTTGGTTATGGGGGCTGTCCCGTGCACTGTAGAATGTTTAGTAGCATTCCTGGCCTCTACCCACTAGATGTCCATGTTATGACAACCAAAAAATATTCCCACACATTGTCTAATGTCTCCTGGGGAAGGGGGGCAAAATTGCCCTGAGTTAAAACCACAGCTTTATAGCAAGATAAGTTGACAATTATATTACTGCACAAAATGTTCTTTTCTTGAAAATAATACATGTGACAAGTAAAATTAGTTTGATGCTAATTGAACCTTACCTTAAGTTCTCAGTGCTGCCATGCTATCTTCTATTTGTGAATAGAATTCAGTAGAGTTAATTTACTGCTCTTTTAAATTCATTGGCAACGTGGAGCTAATTCTTAAACATGGACTAAAAGCTGGTCAGGGAATCAAGAGTTAGTCCATGTATTAAATGGATGGAGGGAGATTATCACTGAAATTGAACAAAGAATAATTTTTTCCCTTGGAGTGGACCTAAGAAACTTAATTTATGTTGATGTTTCTTTTTTTCCTTAAGAATTGGAAGCAAGGAAAATAAATTCAGAACCCAAGAACATTTAAAAATTAATAAATCAAATTCATTTCTTCCATGCTTATTCCAGTTGTGAATGTCTTCACCAGATGATAATAGATAGACTTAAATCCCTCCTAGAAGGTCATAATGCTTTTGTCCAAGTACTTTATAATTGATGCAGGCTAGCAATATGTGAAACCATAGAGAGTCCTGAGGAGCTGGGGTATGTATGAGTATATTTTATAAACCAGTCTTGCAAGAAGCTGAGAGATCAAGTAATAATCTAAATGATATTGGAGCAGGTAATTTGGATCTAGATGGTCAGAGTAGAAGTGACGAGAGCAGATGAAAGGATTTGCTGATAAACCAAATGTGAATTTGAGAGGAGCCAAAGATGTCTCTGAGCTCCTTGGCCAAAGCATAAAGAAGGATGGGGCTGAAATTAGCTGAGGTGGAAAGACTATGAGCATTAAGATTGGCAGCAAATTGATATGTTACATTTGACATATTGGAATCCAATAATGGATGTCAAGCAAGCAGTTAAATTATAAGACTATGGAGTTTGGAAGAGAAGTCTGAGTTGGAGATATACTGCATACAGACATTATAGAAGGTTATATAAGTGGAAGAGATCCACTGAACAGTAATGTGGAAATGAAAAAAAGACAGAAGTGGTGGAAGGATTGAGTCCCAGGGCACACTGATAATAAAAACTCAGGTGCACAATAGCCAGAAGGTGCAAACAACCCTAGTGTCCATCAACAGGTAAAACAAATTGTCTACCCATACAATGGAGTATTATTCAGCCCTAAAAAGAAATTAAGTATTGACATATGGTATAACACAGATGGACCTCAAAACACTATTTTAAATTAAAGAAACCAAACACTGAAGGTTACATATTATATGGTCCATTTATATGAAATGGCCAGAATAGTTAAATCCATAGAAACAGAAAGCAGATTAATGGTTTCCAGGGACTAGGGGTTGGGAAGAATGTAGTGACTGCTTTGTGGGTATAAAGTTTCTTTTTGTGATGATAGAAACATTTGGAACTAGATAGAGGCCGTGGTTGTACAACATTGTGATTGTACTAAATGCCACTGAATTGTTCATTTTTAAATGGTTCATTTTATGTTATGTGAATTTCACCTTTATTTTTTAAAAGTCAGGAGATGAGAGCAGCAAGGAGCCTGAGAAGAAGTAGCCAGATGGGCAGAAGGAACAGCAGAATTGTGTGGTGTCCTGGCAGCCAGGTACAAAAAGTATTTCAAAGGGGGTAGAGTGATGAGCTTTATAAAATGCTAGCAAGCCAGGCATGATGAGGACTGAGAGCTGAGGTTGGATTTAGTAATGTGGAAGTAGCTAGTGAAACTTCAGTAGAACAGCCTTGATGAGTGATGGCTGCAAAATCTTCATCAGAGGAGCTTTAACAGATTGAGAGGCAGGAAATTGGAAATGGGAAGTAGAGACAACACTTTGAAGGACTCTTGTAAGAGGAAGTTGAGAAATGAGGCAGTATCTGGAGAAGAATTGGGTGATGGGAGAATTAACTGCATGTTTTGAAGGTGATTTTAAAACTTTGACTTATTCCTCTCTCCATCCTATAATTACTCAAGAGTTGCTGGCAGAGTTTACCATTGGAAAGGGAATACACTTGCAGACCAATCCATCAACCTACCCTACTACTATCACTTAGGGAAGCAATGCATTCAATTATAGAAGTGCAAGATGACTACATGACATTTGTGTACCTAAAGGGTACACAGCACACGTATGGGTATGTACTCTATTTACTGGCCCTGACTATGAAGAGTGAAAATATGAGATCTGTCCAGAAGGTATCCAGCCATATAATAAGAAAATAGAGATATTTATTGAAGAAGACACAAGAAACATACAAGGACAATGGTGCCTCAGTCCCCTTCAAAAGAGGCACCTGAGACCTCACATGGCTCTCCCAACTGCCATTAGCTGCCCCATCATATTTTTTCTGAATCTCATCAGTGGTCTGAAATCTCTTTCTGGTCAAAGAAAGGTGACTTTAGTTTTGGGAAAAGCCAGAAGTCTCAGGGTGCCAATCTGGGCTATAGAGGGTCTGGGTCCCCTGGGTGATTTGATGTTTCACCAAAATACTCTGTATAAGACATGATGCATGAGCAGGTGCATTGTCATGAGGAAGATGACAGTCACCAGCTGCCCATAGCTGCAACCTTCTGAATTGTCTGAATAGTTTCCATAGAAGAATGTTTAAGCTTAATGCAAAATTTGATGCAGATTTGTTGCTGTACACATGCTCAACAAATGGTGTCTATGGCCCCCATTGACTACTATAATGAAGTCCTCATTGTTCATTCATACTTCTGTATTCCAGTCCACTCTCCTAGGCTGCCAGGTTACATCAATGTCTTGCAAACCATCCTCATTATATTAACAATGGCCAAACTTTTTCTGGACAAACCTCATACAGTTTTTAAATTGTGTATCATGGTGCTTTTTTGGCATTTAACTGGATTCGGACAGGCTTGTTAATACTAGAAAATACTGCTACCTTGGCTGGTGTAGCTCAGTGGATTGAGCACAGGCCTGTGAACCAGAGGATCGCGGTTCAACTCTCAGGGCACATTCCTGGGTTGCAGGCCAGTTCTTAGCAGGGGACTCATGAGAGGCAACCATACATTGATATTTCTCTCCCTCTCTTCCTCCCTTCCCCTCTAAAAATAAATAAATTTTTTTAAAAAAATAAAATACTGCTGACTGTAAATAATAGCTGACAATAGATTAACATTTGTGCTGCAGAATGAAGTTGTATACAGAGTTTTCACTATGATTTGATCGGCCTGTTTAAGGACCCACCAAGGAAGAGCATAGCCATGAGCTAGTATAAGAAGCCAGCCTTGAATTGATCCACAAACCTAAATAGAACATGGTCCTAAAATGAGAGAGTGTAGGATTTGGAAAGGAAATTATCTTCAGCCTAGAAGCAGAGCTGAGTTGTTTTGCGTTGTGCAGGTTTGCATGTGAATGGGCTTTATAGTGAAATAAAGAAATTGTAGTAGTATAAAATGCATTGTAAAAGAGAAATCAAGCTCAGAATACACACAGTTCTTGAGAGGAGTTATGTTATAAATGACAAGAAATAAAGGAAGCAGTAGCTGGAGGGGGATTGGAATAAATATATATTTTAATAAAAGAAATGAGATTATTTGTAAAGATGAGTTTATTTGTTAAAGATGAGATAAATTTAACCTATTATTTTCTTCACTCATACTTCCTCAAAAATTAGTAGGTGATCCCTAACTGGTGTGGCTCAGTGGACTGAGTGCCAGCCTGTGAACCAAAGAATCATAGGTTTGATTCCCAATCAGAGCACATGCCTGGGTTATGGGCCAGGTCCCCAGTAGGGGGCATGTGAGAGGCAACCACACATTGATGTTTCTCTCCCTTTCTTTCTCCCTCTCTTCCCTTCTCCCTAAATATAACTACATAAAATCTTTGTAAAAAATTAGTAGGTGAATGTGCTAGCAAATTAGTATCTGTCACCTTTGCCTCGTAACACCATGTTAGGACAGCAGCTATCACCCTTTTCTTTTTCCCTTCATTTCAAAGGTTAAAAGTGTCAACATTTGTTTCTCAAAACAAATATGAGCACAGCTTTAAATATCTGCATTTCACAAATTTGTGAGTTTTCCCATGATCATTCCTCAAGTAAGAAGGGACGCAACTGCTGTGTCCATTGGCTAGGACAGTGGGTGGGAAAAGAGATAGCCGATATTGTGTGGCAAGGGGGAGCAGGAAAACTGATGAATTCTTTGGATAATTAATTAATTTCAGAAGTTTGTATAACAGCAAACTGCATGGACATGTTGTTAATGAGTACATAGGCCCAGTGTTAGGGACATCCTGAAGCCACTCTTTTTTCTAGGAGGAAAACACAAAGAACAGGATGCATGGGAGGCGATCCGCCAAACATCTGCATTTAATTTTTCCACTGCAGTGACCACCCAGGGGGCATCGGCTTCTTCCCAGGGAAACTCGATTACACCAGCATGAGGTACCTTAACTTCCTAGAGGAAAAATTATACCTTTGGTCAAGCAGAAAAATATGCTTTGGAAAGAGTTTCCCAAAGTGTTGCCCATGCTTCAAGTTTAAGGAGTTTTAGAGGAAAACTTTCTAAGCCCAGCATTTTCCCCTTTCTTGTCACTGGCAAGTTCTGGAGGAGGCAGGATAGTTGTGGGGCATTTACTCTCTGGTACATCAGTCAGCTGGGAGTTGATAAAATCTTGTTTTTTTGTGTGTCGAGTCTGCTGAAGTCATTATCACTTAAGACCAGAGTATACTAATTGTATGTTTTCTGGGAAGAATTTAGAACTATATTCCTTTAGGTCAGTGCTTCTCTCAGTCAACCAGAACTGGTCTCCAGGTGCTCATATGTGCCAACAATGTCCTTGAATAGGTCCAAGAAAAGCCATGATGGATTTGAAGAGAGACCCAAGTGATGTTCATGATACCTTGGGTGCCACTTACCATTCTAGAAAGCCTACCCTGCCAGCTACTCCACTTAACCCTTTATTTAAAAAAAATTGTATTCCCTTTACATTGGCATCAACATCTCCACACTGTATTCCTTATCTTCTTTGTGCAACAACACATTCTTTACCCATCTTTGTCCACTTGCATATTACAAGATTTACCTTTATTAGGTCTAATGCTGAGCCCAACTTTTCTTTTCATGACTTTGATTGAATTTATCTGCTTTAGTATTTCTTGTTTTTATAGTATTTCCTCCTGTTAGACTGTAGCACCAGAAGGCAGTGTCTTATTATTCCATTGCTTTTTAATTAAATGGTCACCTGCCCATTGTTATGCTTACACCATTGCCTTAAAGGTAGAATTCAAGGACCTTGTCTCTTTTGTCTTCAAGCCTATTGTCATGCCTAACATATAGTCACATTTTGTGAATGTACTTTGAATGAATGAGTGAATGAATGAATGGGATGAACTGGCAAAGTCATTTAGTATCTGACACAAGCTTTCCACACCAGCCTGGTGGAATTATGCTGCAGACTCTGATATCAGGCTACCTGGGTTTGAACTCTAGCTTCATCCTTTATTGAGTACTTATGGCCTTTCTCTGCCTTAGTTTCCTTATCTCTAAAGTGGGTGAACTATAATACCTACTTCTCAAGCACTGTAACAATTACTAGGAGTTAACAAGCAGCAAGAACTTCTCGTGGCATGCATTAAGACTATATAGGATTAACCATGTTTGAATCTCTTCACTCTGTGCCCCTCACTCTGGGTTTGAACCATGTCTGCTCTCATAGCCCATACTTTGAGGATGTCTTCCTGGAATATGGTTGCACCCTTTACTTATGTTCCACAACCTCTAGTTTAAAAATGTCCTTGTCGTCCACAGTTTGTGCGAGCTGCCTCAATCATGAGCATGGATGGTACCTCATCTATACCTCTGTCAAAATGCTTATTTTTTCATAACTGGCTGTTGTCTGTCCTTCCCACAAAAATGTGAACTCCTGTGGGTCAGGATACTCTTTTTCATGTGTAGATGCTTATTGGGGCCCATGAACAATACTGGACCTCCCCAAATGTCGGACATTGAGCAGTGTCTGGACCACAATGGCACTTCTGGGGAAGAATATATCCCTCTGTTTGACTCTGACTACGTTTTTGAGGCATTAACTGGATAAAACACTAAAGCAGCTTTCCTCCAGGAGTAACTAGAAGATTCAAAAGACTAAAGCTGAAAGATAATATGTGAATTACGAGGATCTGAAAGAATGCAAAAGCTAGCCAGGAACTTATCAAATTCCAAGTGCAGTAAATTAAATAAAACCAGAGGCTACTGAGAGAGACAGTTTTGAAACTGATATGGTTGGGTTGGTGGAAGGAGACAGCAGCCCAGTCTGCACTGTGTTGGTAACTTTTAGCAAGATTTTCAACCTTCGAAACTCCACTCAAACTCAGGGTGATGTTATTATATATGGTCCGTTATCAGAACCCCCATTTTCAGGGAAGAAACATTAAATATGTCCATCATGGGTACAGAGAAAAAACATCTTGTGCCCTAGGGTCAGGTACACAAGTTTGAAAGCCAGGATGGCTGAAATTTATTGATATCAGTATGTATTTTCTTAGTGCCTTTGGCCAAATTTTAAAATCTTTGGTTCATTACCCACCAGAGTATTTTGGTTTGGGTCATAAAGAGTACCATGTCTAGTGATATTTTTGTAGTAACTAAGGTGAAGAGCTATTTTTATCATTGTTAAAATCATTTATTAGAATTGACTCCAGAGCTGGATGTCTCCAGTTCAGATCCTAGCTCTACCACTTGAGGACCTTGGATGAGGTACTCTGACTCTTCAAGCTTCCAGATTTCATCTGTAAAATAGGTGGCCATTATTACGGTTGTTGTGAGGTAAACAGACAACAATGGTACCTTCGTGGATAGACACTGGATCCACAGGGCCTGCTAGCCTGCCATGGTCTCACCATGTTTCCAAGGCAAGTCAGAAACCTCTGTCAGGGACCTGTGTATATTTACTCTCTTAAAACATAATGTTGTCAGCTAAACAACAAAACAAACAAGCAAGCAGAAAAAAAAAAAAAAAGACACTGAAATAGAGAACAAGGGGATAGTGACCAGAGGGGAGAAGGAAGGGAAGTTAAGGGGAAAAAGGGGGAGGGATTTGGAGGAACAAATAGGAAGGACACAGGGACGAGAACTAAGGGGGGTGGAAATGGGAGGGAAGTGGGGAGCACGGGGTGGGGGAGGCTGGGATAGGAAAAATAGACAAAAAACTGTACTTGAAAAATAACTAAATAAAATTAATTTTAAAAAAACCATAATGTTGTCAAGAGACAAACAATACTTCCCCATATAGCTTTAGCCTGTTGTTTCTCTTATTAACAGTAGGGAGGTTGACCTCAACTAAAAGGTCCCCAGACCTAGAATATTTACAGTGTAATGGGATCATCCTCAACCTTGGCTTCCTGGTAGAATCTACTTAGAGCTTTGAACAAAGACCAGTGTCTGAGCCCCAGCCTAGACCAATTATGTCAGAATCTCTTGCAGGAGACATTAGGGCTTCAGTATATTTTTAAAGGTCTTCAGGTGCTTAGAGTGCATAGCCAAGGTTGAAAGGTTGAGAGGAAATATAATAATTGCTTGATGTGGTGGGAAGAACCTAGACAGTTCAAAACTAGACTGTTCACAACTAGGTTGATTAGCAGTTCCTCAAAGAGTTAAAGATAGAGTTACAATATGACCCTGCAATTCAACACCCAGGCATATATTCAAGAGAACTGAAAATATGTCAACACAAAAGACTTGAATGTAAATTTTTATAGCAGCATGATTCATAACAGCCAAAAAGTGGAAATAACCCAAATGTCCATCAATTGGTAAACAGATAAATGAAATGTGGTGTGTCCATGCAGTGGAATATTATTCAGCCATAAAAAAGAATGAGGTAGTGATTCATGCTACAACATGGATGAATGTGAAAATATGCTAATCAAAAGAAGCCAGACACAAAAGACAATATATTATGTGATTCCATTTATATGAAGTTTCCAAAATAGGCAAATCCACAAAGACAGGAAGCAGATAAGCAGTTTCCAAGGGAAAAGGGAGAAGGGGGACTAAGGAGTGACTAATAATGGATACAGGGCTTCTTTTTGGGGTGATGAAATTTTATAGTAATGATGATTTCACAGCCTTGTGAATATACTAAAAAACACTGAACTGTATGCTTTAAAAGACTGAATTTTATGGTATATGAATTTTATCTTTGAAAACCAGGTATAGTCCTTACTACTTATATGACATGGGAATTATTGAGACCATTTGACCCCCAAATGTCTCTCTTCTGTAATGGAGGAGGGCTCCCCTCAGGGAAGAGGGAAGGATGGAAGTCAATGCTGTTTGGGGGCCATTGTGCATGGTCTTCCCATACTACACAGGAGTGTGTTACTTCCTCCACTCCCTCTCTAAGTCTCAGAGAGAGGCCCCATGAGGACACTGAGGGACTAGTGCCTACAGGAGAATATGGAGCACCAGGGAAAAGGGTGAGAACTGACCAATCACCCTTCCCCAATTGGACTTCATTTTTATGAGCTCGTGCTGGTCTCAGGGAAGCCATGATGGATGTTAGGGGCTGAATGTGTCTCCCCAAACTAATATGTTGAAGCCCTAACCTCCCGATGTGGTGCTATGTGAGATGGGAGGTAATTAGGATTAGATGAAGTCATAAGGGTGAGAACCTCATGATAGAAAAAGTGCTTTTATAACAAGAGACACCAGAGAGATTGTTGTCTCTGTCATGTGAGGACACAAAAAGATGCAAGCCAGCAAGAAAGCCTTCTCCAGGAACCAAATTGGCTGGCACCTTGCTATTGGACTTCCAGCCTCCAGAACTGGAAAAAATAAATGTCTCTTGCTTAAGCCACCTAGTCTGTTATATTTTGTTTTGACAGTCCAAGCCAATCAAGGTACTGGAGTAGAATCAGGAATAGGTCTTTGGAGAGATGATACATTCATCAAAGTTCAAGTGTGTGAAACCTTCTGCTGCAATATCATGGCTAATAGGATGCATTTTTCTTTCTCAAAGTAGAGTATTGTTTTCCTTTTTATCCATATAGTTGTCATGACCTATAGAGGACATATAGATTAAAAGAAAACTGTGTTGTCTTTTTCTAAAATGGGAAGGCATACAACTAAAGGCTGCAAGATGTGATTATTTTCTTTATTGTGAAGTAGCCATGAGATGAGGTTCTGATTAGCTAAGGGGGTTGAATTTCTGATTTAATAAGGTGAAAGCAGCATAGTTGCTTAAGTCATCACCATATCTCCACTCAATTCTGGGCAACTCCCAAGCTTCATCTTTCAGTGTTTCCAATCTTCAGAACTTGAAACGAGAAATTAGAATTCTGGGAAAATTCATGAGTTATTTTCTATTTTGCATTATTGTTAAAATGTTTGAAATATTCTTTATTCTGTTTATTAATTATTACAGATATTAAAATTGTTTAATAGATAAGGTATTTTAAATTTAGTGTTATTTACAAAAATCGTATCCTATTGTAAACATCTAAACACTGGAAGTAATGGAAAATGTTATTGGGTAGAATCCAAATAATCTTATATTCAGATCTCTTTATTAGATTACCAATACTACTTAGAGTCATACATGGAAACTGTCAATTGGAGGACTTATTTTGCTTCAAAACTTGACATTTTTAATATCAGTTATATAATTCGTATGATGTAAACTATGCATATCAACTTACTAATATTTTATTGGCATTGAACACACATATATAACATGGTAACAGCTGAAAGGAAGGCTGAATGAAGGCATGGCCACTTTTCTGTTCTCCTGTCCCAGTTCCTGAAATGCTGATCTTGTTCTTTGACTCCGTGCATCAGTTTCCTACTCTTATTTTTGATTTTGCGTTAGTGGCTTTCATGAGGCCAGTTATATCTCTATGTTGATTGTTCAGTTTTAATTTTCAGAAGAGAATTAGAATACCTTTTCTCAATGTTTCAACTAATTTGGGGGGTTTTAGAAGCACATTAAAATTCGCTGAGAAATGCCAAGAGGGAATTGACACATGCAAGTGCTACTTATGGTAAGGCATGGCCTGGCTGTCTGGTGACTCCAGCTAGATGGGGCAGGCTGGGAGATGCTGGGACCTGGAGGGGAAAAAAGCATGCTTGCTGGGTGGGAGTAGCTCCTGGAGTACAAACCCAGCTTCCAAGGCTAGAAGAAATCCCATCCTGACAGGTGGTGATGGCCATGAGCATGCATCTGACAGACCTGTGACTACAGGGAGCAGAACTGATCAAGGGCCCCAGCTGCTGCACTCTGGAATCAAGGGTGGGGTTGTGCCCAAGCAGCCCACCCTCTGCTTGTTCCCTCCCAATGGCTAGATGATGAGGGGATATTAAGTCAGGCCCAACCCTGAGAGACACAGTACCCCTTTGGTAGATGCCTTTGGTTAAGATGCCCTGACAGCTTTCTCAGACCTTTTTAAAAAGGCTGAAGGGGGAAGCTAGAAGCTGCCACCTTCTCCTCTTCTCTACTTCATTGGGAGTCATTGAGCATTACAATCTGAATTCTCTACCAGCCTTCTCCATTTCTCATCCTAGTTCCTTTCACACAGGCATGTCTCTTAATGAAATCCTTGCACACTTTATCCTGTCTCAGCATTTACTTCTCAGAGAAAGTGAACTAGCGGACAAGTAGATTTCAGTACTCATCCATCATGGCTGCAGAAAGTAGGGGTCAGGATATCCAGTGGAGTGTCTGGCAAATGGGACATGTACATTGGCAATGAGGATTTTCAGCAATCTAAGCCAGCAGGCAGGCAGGAGATTTTAGTAATGTTCTTCTTTCCCGAATTCGTGGGTAGTAAGAGAGTACAATCTTCCACCACTCGAAAGCACCGAAAAGGAATGAAGACAGTAAATTGCTAAGGAGGCTGAGCTCATCCACTGTGGCCAGGAGGCCACAGGTGAGGCAGCCACAGTGGGAAAAAAAAAGAAGAAATCCAGTTATAAGACCTGGGGGCAAGATGAGAGCCAAAATGGCAGCCAAGCAAATAGGAAAGGATGTCCTAGATATTAAACCAGAATTTCATAAATCCTCCCAACAAAGATAAAGGTTGGTGTTGGTTCTAGAAACTAGCACAGGATTGAACCTTCAGTTATAAAGAATGACTTTTGTAGGAAGCTTGAGAGCTTAACCATGGGAAAGAATAGAGCTACTGAGGTTCATGCAGAGAAAGGTAAACATTCATATGGCCTGAGGAATAGGGCCACCCACTGAGGTGACTCTGGCACAGTCATTTTACTGACTCCTCCCAGGAGCTGGGCTGGCTTGTGAGACAACAGAGATTTAGGGACCAGAGCAACAGTGGAGTAAAAATGCTCACTAGTTTGAGCTGCTTTTTGCACTTTGAGGTATGTTATTTGAAAATTATCCATGTCACAGTCTGGCCTTATCATATTTTGGCTGATCAATATGGAGAAATATTTATAGAACAATTCATTCTTTAATTCAGAAATATTCACTGGACAGCTATGTGCAAAGCTAATATGGAAAGATGCTCAATTGTAAATATCTTTATATCTATGTTGTAACATGTCAATTATTTGCACCTAAAAAGTGTATTTGCTTTGTGAAAAATCTCAAGAAATCATGAAAAATTAAGTGTTGAAACAGCCCAATTGTAATCCAAGATAATTAGAATTTAAAGTAATGAGAGTATAAAGCAAATGAGAGGCTTTTAAATGGGTAACTTTATTCATTATTATTGAATATCCCTACAAGTGAAATCAAAGACTCTAGCATATCTCTCCCAAGAAATATGGGGTACTGGCGGCATTGAATCTGAATTTGTTTTCCAAAGAGACCTGGAAACCAGTATTTCTCTAACTCATATCACTGTTGTCATGGATGACCAAATTTGGCATAGCTATTCTGGAAACAGATCTTGTGAGAAATTACAATCTAAAAACCAGGAGAAAATTGGCATTAAAATCTTCTGATTTAAATGCAAGCTGAAAATATAAGCTAAATTATGAAAGCCCACTCTTTTAGGCCACTTATCTTCACTGTTGCTGGCCATGTTGTCGTGAATAAGAGAAAAGACTGCTGCAATTGTGTTAGGTCACAAGATTGTACCAATTTGCAGTCTAACATTTACATTTTTAAGCTGACTAGAATAAATTGAGGACATTCTACCACTGTCATTGCCTACTTATCAGTGGAGATATAGAAATATTTTATGAGCTTTCAGAAAAGCTACTTTGTTAGTGTCAAGGCAAAGGCTAATCTTGTTAATGGATTTCAACTGGCTGTCTCTAAGTTCTCCATAGGTTTAAAAAAACTGCATGGCATTGTCATGTTCTGAAGCTGCCATTGGAACCATGGGTCATGATGGGTGCCTTTAGTGTCTCAATGATATTACCAAATGTTATGCCCAAACCCATGGTCTAATGTTGTGTTCTGAAAGGCAAGCCTGATTTACTGCTGTGTCTGAAACTTTTATTGGAACAGGATACTATGTTTTCTTTCCAATGACTGCACAAAAACTATACACTCTCTCAGATTAGCCCAAGACACCTATAAAGCTACTTTCAAGTGTTTATAAGATTGAAATCAAAACATGAGATCATAAGCCTTTTGCTGCAAATGTCATTATGTGTTTAAATGTCCTTTTTTGTGATATTACAATATCAGGAAACTGCTCTTATGCATTCACTAATAGCACAACTGAAATCAGACAAACCAGACTCAAAGTCAGCCTGGGTTAGATGTCTTTGTTGGTTTAACTTTATTGAAAGGCTAGGAAAAGGAGAAATAAAATTCCCAAGCCTTTATTTCATACATATTTACCTTAAGTTAGATGATAATTTCATTATTTTCTCTCAATATTTATTGGACACCTACCACACACAAAGAGAGTAACAGGACATCAGGAGCTTAAACACTCTCTTCTCCCAGTGTACTTCCATAGTCAAGTGGGCAGTTGAGTACTCCAATTAATTTAGCATGAACTGTGAGATTCAAGACAGGTGTCAATAAGCAGAGGCAAAGCACAGCTATCCAGGTTACTGTATGGATCTGACATCTTCCCCAAATGGATCCTGTGAATGGCTCAGTTCTGCAATGGTCTCTGATAGGACAAGTATACTTGGCTCCAACGTAACTAGCATCCCAACCATATCTACTCACTTGGACCTATCTAATTCCCATTCATCTCTAATATTTCAAAATAATGATAAATTCCTCTGGGACTCTCCGCTGACCTCATTCAAAGGGACACCCTTCTCTGTGCTTCACGGCACTCTGTATTTCTTGTATGGCATTACTTATCATGCTTTAATCCTAAGTGTTTGCTTCATTATTGACTCTCCTAATAAAGTATTAGCTCCCTGAAGACAGATAATTAATCAGTGTTGCTTATCGTGGCCTTGTACATAGCTGACATATGATAAGTATCCAATAAATGCATAATTGAATGAACATATAGCCTATGATAATTATATAGAAAGTTTCCTGTTAAGGCTGTCATGAACAGTTGAGCAACTCTTCTACTTCTGGGGACACTATTCACTTCAAAGTCTTTGTAAATGGTTCTCCCTGGAGTTGAACAGTGTACAACCAGTACGGTCTTACATGATGGTTTTTCCTCCCATCTGCTATGTATTGCACCCAAATTTTTCTTTGTTGAGTTAGTTGAAACATAGACTTTTACTGTCTAATAAAAGCCAGAAATTGCATTTTAGCCTGCATGTCCAATAAAACGCAATAAAAATTCCTTGGAACAACTGCATATGGCTTACAAATTTAACATTTGCATGGCCCTTCACAAGGATTAAGGTCTTGGGATCTGGTATAGCAGGAAATTGTTTGTCATTAAAGAAGGCATTCTGGTGGTGGTGAAGGGATATGTTCAAACAAAGGAAGTTAAGACAGCCTTCAGTGAATCAACATTCTTGTTTTTTACCTGCTTTATTCTATTAAGAAAAAGCAATCCCCTTCATCTCAAATCTTTTTAAAAATAGAGAAAAAACAAAGAATGAAAAGATGGGAAGGAAGAGGTAAGGAAGAGGAGGAGGGAGGGAGGGAAGAAGGAAGGGGAAAGTAAAAACAAAGGGATGAGTTTGCAATATTCCAGAATAGATGGATGAAAAAGAAATTCAGGATACAAATGAAAAAGTTAGAATTTTAATACTCACTTGTTTTTTTAGTTTGAGACATTATCTAGGTGAACTAACGCTCATTTCTCTGTTTTTTCTCAAACACAGGAGCAGAGTCCATCGCCCTGGCGCAAGTCATCCATTGATGTTAAAGCTGTCACTGCCAACTAGTGAGCCAGGCATTAGCTATGGACAGTGTGGGACCAGAATGTTATTCACTAGCTAAGACTTTCAGAATTTTTGTCATTTGGTAAGTGCAGCATCTCGGGACATAATATTTGTCAACTGCTCACAGCTTTACATATCACACTCTCCACGAGTGCTTTCCTATATTTCAAAGTTCTGTCTGTAAAAAAAAAAAAAAAAAAAAAAAAAGCTGTGCTCTTTCCTTAAGGATTGCCAATTTCCCTATATTAATTAACAGCATTGTCTTTTGCTTAGCTGAAGGCCTTTGAATAATTCTGGTAACTTGAGGACTTGGTTTCCCTCTTAATTCCATTCAGATTTTTCTGACTCCTGAGTTCATTTTTTTACTTAAGGATTTAAACTGTTCTTTTGGCTTTTGAAGATTAAAAAACAAATCAGGCTGGGACATTTTGCCAACAGTTACTAGTTAAGTTGCTGCTGTGCTATGATCAACAACACACAAATATTTATGCCAAAGCTAGTTTATAAATTGTCCTCTTTAACTATAGAAGAATGCTTATTATCCTATATCGCCCTGTCTCTATATTCAACAACCATCTTTCAGGTATCTGCTTCCATGAAAGAGATACATACCTGAAACTAGAAGTCTCTCTTAGAACTAAAAAGTATTCCTCTCTGGGGAAGGGGCTGCAGCATCTGTATTTTTAACAAGGCTGTTATGTGCACAGAAACACTGGAGATCTATGCCTTAGTTATACTTCTCTCAACTTACCTATTTTTCTTATGTCAATATAGTTATGTCCTGGTCTTACATATCCTGTAAACTATGTCCCTGGAGAATAGAAACTAGATTCTATGCATCTTTACTCTTCAGGTGGTGCCCAGGGCTGTGTGTTGTCCAGAGCAGACTTTCAAATTGACATTTGTTGTGAATCTCATCGAATGTATGTGAGAGAGATATGTAAACAAACAAAACAGGCCATATTTGTGCTGGATTTCAGGGAGAATTATGATTTGTCAACAAAGCAAAATTACTTGCCTCCTTGGCCATTTGCCTTTTTATTTTCTATATTCTATGAGTTTAGGTATCCCTGCAAGGATAGGAAAAATATATAAGTGTGATCTTAGAGTATGTTCTAGAGCAGCACAGTCCAACAAAACTTTCTAGGATGATGAGGCTGGTGTAATCCATGCTGTACAATAATATGGTAGCCACATGTGGCTGCTGAACAAATGACATGTGGCTTGTGGGGCTGAGGCAATGCATTTTTTATTTTATTTAATTTTAATTGGTTTTAATTTAATTAGCCTCTCTTGGCTACCAGCTTCCTTATTGGACAGAGCTGCTCTAGAAGATAAGTAGATAGTCTTCAGCACTGAGATGATGAACATTTTTACTCTTCTCTCTTTTTTCCTCTTCAACATAGTGTCTGGCATATTATTTACTTATTTATTATTAGTTTTTGTTAGCCTCAACTGAAAAATGTTTACTGTTTTTTATTCTTGCCTTGCCTCTTTTTTTTTGTTTGTTTGTTTATTTTGATTTGGGCTTATTTATTTATTTATTTTTACTTCATTTAAAAACTTAATTTCCTTCCAGTGTCTTAGGTCCCATTGGTCCTGTTGGTGACTTTCATAGATAAAATAAAATCTGATCCAAGATATACAACTTCCCATTTCCCTGAACTTGATAGGGTTTTTAAAATATAAAAATTCCTTGGGTGAAGGAATTGGCAAATATTCACTTAAGGTTCTAGATGATTTCTGTTGTTATCTACCTGAAGGCTTTGATTTCACATCTTATGATCACACATGGATTGGCCACACATCCCAAATGTCACTTTTCCTTACCTTGGCCAAACACCCTTGCTAATTCAACTCTCCCACAAAGTAAGTTGTCATGCTAATATAGGTATAGAGTTGGGCCCATCTGATTAAAGACCCAGCCATGCAGTTTCAAATGTCAGACTGTTAAAATGTAGAATTAAATGAAGCAAGTAATCCAGTGATTTCCTAGTCAGGAGGACCAGATGCATGCACCTGGGCCCGTTTGTAGATGTTGACAGTGCTGCTCAGTTGTAATCCTTTCCAGCTGAGTCCTCTGGTAATAGACTGTGTTGGACAGTGTTTAGTTCAGATGGTTAATTTCAATGGCATCAAGAAGAACAAGGTCACACGGGTCTTGATTTTCAAGGATGTTTAATAGACACCAACTCCTCCTTCCAAATATGACTTAAGTGCTTTTCAGGGAAGGATATATTAAATATTAGGGCAGTGGTTTCCAAACTTGAGTGTGCCATGAAGGACTTGTTAAACACAGATGTTGGTCCCTTCCTCCAGGGTTTCTGATTGGAGGGATGTGCTGAGAATTTGCATTTTTAAAAATATTGTCACATTTATTTCACTTTAATCCAGTTCTGTGCTCTGTATATATCACATATACATGAATGTTTATGGATTAGTTGATAAATAAGCTCTTTGTCCTTTTATTTATTTTTTAATTACTTTACTGTTGTTCAATTACAGTTGTCTTCATTTTACCTCCACCACTGCCCCCACACCAGCTAATCCCAACTCCCTTCCTTGCTTCCACCTTCCCCCTTGGTTTTGTCCATGTGTCCTTTACAGTAGTTCCTGGAAACCCTTCTCCTCACAGTCCCCCCCCTTCCCTTCTGGCTGTTATTAGATTGTTCTTAATTTCAATGTCTCTGGTTATACTTTGTTTGCTTTTTTCTTTTGTTGATTATGTTCCAGTTAAAGGGGAGATCATATGGTATTTGTCCATATGATCTCCCCTTTAACTGGAACATAATAGAATTTGCATTTCTAACTAGCTCCCAAGTGATGGGAGCCACACTTTGAGAAAAACTCTCTTAGGGACATAGACTATATAGCCACCATAAATCCTGAATTTTCAGGGTGGTTCCAACATCTTGTCATTTTATTATTTTCTGCAAAGTTGATTTTGTAAAAATCTATAGCTTACTATGTGTACATTTGTCAGATAGTTTATGAAAATACGTATACAAATTAATTCATTTAACAAGTATTCCCACCACATGCTAGATATTATGCTAGCTTCTGGGGCTGCAGATGTGAATCAGACAGACCACCTCTTACATTCAGAGACTGTGGTAGTGGGTAAGGGCAGAGAGTGCAATGCAAAGTAAACAAGAAAATATGATAGTGATAACATGCTATCACTACCATAGGAGAGATGGAGTGCCAAGACTTGGAAGACATGTGACATAGACTTTGATGCTTGGAAGATCTTCCTGGAGGAAGCAACTTTTAGGCTGACATCTAGTGAATGATAAGTAATTAGGTGGATTTAAAAGAGGAGGAGGAAGATGGCAGGAGGGGAGAGAGAATAAAGCTGGGGGACTGGGAGGAACTATATTTTGGTGCTCTGCAGGTAGTAAACAAATCTCAGTGTGGCTAGAGCATAGAATTTGAGAGAGTATTATATGATTAGGAGGAATAAGCAGGCTGAGGACCACACCAAGCCTTGTGAGTAGTGGTAAGGAGTTTGGGTTCTTAACAGCCTCAAGCCAAAGTTCCTATCTGCCATACCCTTTATCACCTTTTTCATTTGGGAAACTGTGACCCTCCAGGGAAAAAAAGCAAGGATGAACTTTTTTTTTCATTCAAATGGCCTGATAAATGTAGATCAAATAAGGATAGCAAAAGCTGCAATCAAAATACAACTTTATCTTCCACACTCTCAATAGAGCTTTATTTGGAAGGGTTGACTATTTCCTGCCCCAAGATAAAAACTTTTCTACTCATTCTACTCATTTTTAGGTCACATGTAATTGTTGTGCTTATAGAGAGCTACAAACAATTTTGGTTCACAAATCAGTATCCAATTCAGGATATTAATGAAAACTCTGAAATTGATTTAAAGACAGCACTTCATCACTTCCTCAGGCTCGAAGCTTCCAGTGGAGGAAGGAGACATGGACTTGGATTTTTCCCCTTCCCTAGTCCCCCAGCATGTTGGCCAGAGAGCTCAAGCATCTAGACATAGGGAAGAGTAGGAAAGGGATGAGAAGAAGAATAGAGGTGGTCCCTTTAGAGCTGGCTTTGCTTTCTCCATGCCTGGCAGATGTTTAAAGCCTATTTTTTGTCATGTGGGCCTTTTGGGGGCTCCTTGGAGGCTCTATTTATGAACCATCTGACCCTGACCTTCTTGAGCTAGTCAGATGCTTCTCTCATCTGTTTGGTCAGTTATGTCATCTCCTTCCACTACCCCCAGGTAGCAGATGCTCACAGTGCCTTTCATTATGTGCTCTTAATCTAGCTGATCTCCCTGCAGCTGGGATGAACATTCCACACATTCTGCCAGCATGCCACAGCTCAGTCTTGGCATCTTCTTGTTTGGCTCTAGGGGCTCGCTCTAAAGCAGAGGAAGACTCTTTAGGCCTTGAACAAAGACCTAAAGAGCCACTGCTCTGAAGTGGGAGGAGGTATTAGTGCTCCCAGGAGTGACCCTTATAAAAGGGACAGTGTGAGGCAATAAACAAATTACTTCCATTTCATTTGATGTGACATTTCTGAGATCTGTTCCACTGGAGGCCCAAATGGTCCTGACGCAGCTTGAGACTCAATTGCTCACACTATCTACCAACTCAGTAACTCATTGTTTTATGGCTTTTTCTCTCCTCCCTTGTTCACTCTTCTCCTTTTCCTTGTTTCAAATATCACCTCCTGAATTAACTCCACTCAAGTCATTATCTGAGACTCTGTTTTGAGGAAAACCCCAAAGCAAGATACCCTACTAATTTAGGTAATCTTTTTCTGAGATTTTTCTACACAATAGGAAGGACAATTAGAACCCTAAACCATACCACACTTATTACCTCTTCTGTGTTGGTTATATCATGGACACAGTAATCATTGATACATCTATACATCAGTTGACCTGCAAAACTCTGGGAGTGTGAACCATCACAATAGGCCAACCTACCTGTATTTCCACAACCCAGCCTTAGCTTTTTTATTAGATAATTATTTCTCTTCAATCCTTGTAATAAAACCCGCAGTCTTATTCAATGGAGACATTGAACTAGAGAGGCTTCAGACTAGGGCAACCCCGGCACATTTTAAGATGGAGGTGAAGGTGAAATGCAAGCATGCATAGAAAAATGATGTAAACCTCATTCTACACCCCCACCTATCCCTCTGCCTCTGCAGGGCTCCCAGAACATCAGGGCCAAGTTGAAAATCTATGGTACATGATTGAAGGTCATTCAGTGAAGAAGTTAGTGGGCCATCCAGTTGCCCTATAGGAAGCCCACTAGTTGCCAAGACATGTCACTGCTTCCCTGGCTCCACACAGAGCTTTCAATCAGATTTCTAGCACTTCAATTTAAAGAAGCATGGCAACCCTGGATCATAAGACATTGAGGAATACCTTCCAATACATACATACAAAAAAGAAATAAATTATGTAAAAATCAGGAAAATAGTTTTACAAGCTATAACTGTTATCCTCAGAGATAAGGAACATATTGACTCAAACATGAACTATATACTATAAAAGAGGGAGAATCATAGAAAATACTCTGGAAATTAAAAATATGATCATCTATTTCCTCTCCCCCACCTTCCAATGTTTTTAATGGAATGGTTGGAAGAAACTTTTAAATAAATCTCACTAAAAATAACCTCACTAGAGGTCAAAGAAAAAGTCAAAGAGAAGCAATGTGAGAAAAAATAAGAAATTAGGAGATTAATCTGATAAATCTTGTAAATCTCACTGATCTACATTCCAGAAATTAAAAGCAGAGAAAGCAGTTGGAAGAATATTTCAAAGAAGTGTATGAGTAGGGTAATGCTGACTATTATAACAAATAAACTGTTAAACATCAGTGGCTTAAAAATGAAATTAAAATTTCAATAAAAATTAAAGTATATTTCTGGTTCACATAATAAGTTGATGCTCCTGGTTACTGGCCAGCAAGCTGCTTTTCTCCTCATAATTACTAGGAGACCCGTGATACTACTGTCTTGTGGCTCTGCCATACTGCCACTTTGGTATTATCTTCATCCATCTGACAAATGGAGGAAAGGGAATAGAGCAATCTACCCACTTATTCACTGCCTTGGCCCAGAGTAACACATCACTTTTCCCAATCCTCTGGGTAGAATGTACAATCTCACCTACCTGGATGCAAAGAGGGGACAGTATTCTGGAAGGGGAAAAACAAAATCCCATATTCTGTCTGAGTCCACTTGGGTTGCTATAACAAAAACACCATAGACTGGTTACCTTATAAATAGCAGAAATGTATTGCTTATAATTCTAGATGCAAGAAGTCCAGAAGGGTATCAGCATGGTTGAATTCTGATGAAGGCCCTCTTCCAGTTTGCAGACTGTCAACTACTTGCTATGTCTTCATACAGTGAAAGGGACCAACAAGCTCTCCAGAGCCTCTTTTATAAGGGTACTAAGCCTATTTATAAACACTCTGCCACTGTTACCTAATTACTTCTCAAAGGTCCCACCTCCTAATAACATCATCTTGGGGATTAGGATTTCAACATGTGAATTTTGAGGAGACACAAACATTCACACCATAGCAAAGGGGGAAAATACACTGGGAGTTTGCTGTCTCTGTCACAAAATTCAAGAAAGATTTCTAGAATTCAAGCATATAAATCTCCAGATTGAAAAGACAACCAACAAGAGCATAATTCAAAGAATAAAAAAGACTCATATCACAGCACATTATTGTGAAATTGAAGAACATAAATGGCAAGAAGATACTAAAATATCCTGGGTAGAAACGTCAGGTCCTATATGAAAAATCAGGAATGAAAACTATTTTTAACTTAGAAACTCTGGTAGCTGGAATAAAATGGAGCAATGATTTCCAAAAATTCTGAGGGTAAATAATTCCAACCTAGAGTGCTATACTAGCCAAACTACTCATTTAAAATAAGAGTAAAACATTTTTTAAAGGTATCTTTCATGCCTCTGTTCATAGCAAGTTTGTGGTGCATAGGTCATACTACAGTGCACCAAGAAAAAAGTAAAATCCTGGGAACAGGAGATACTGCACAGGAAAGAAAAAAAGGTTGATGGTAAAGAGAAGTTTTAAGAAGACAACTGTCAGAAGTCTGAGAGAGTAACTGGTCTTAATTGAACATAAAAATGGAGGGTACTTGGGAGGAAGTTAAAAGGGAGAGAACAGTAACTTTGTGAACTGAGAGATTTGATTGCATGGAAATCTGTATACATTATTGGAAGTATTATCCATAGGTAAAAAGATAACTAAGAAAAGTAAATGAGACAGTTACTAGCACTAGATAAAAAAGTTAGCAAGAAAATTACTTTAATCATAGTAAACATTTGACTTATATTTACCCAATAATACTGAATAACAATTTAACAGAATGTTATCATCCATCTATGTTTGGATGATGATGGGTTGAAGTGAAGGGGGGATATAAGAGAACCACATAATTATATACCAAAATAGCTAATAAATACATGATGTCACTTTAAAAAACTGGTTGTATTATGAAACTAACTTAATCAGAGCTAGTTTTGGACTTGAAGCTTGCTATCTTATATAGACTTTCCCTCAAGTATTTCCAAAACATGTTTAAGAAAGGTTTAGATTCTCCATCTTGATGGCCCAGTAAGTTCATGCTTTGGTGCAGTCTGCTCCAAGCACATGGCAGTGATATACTAAAAAGATAAAAAGAAGGACATATGATAAAAATGAACATTTCTGTGGCCCATAAATACAGTAGAAAAGTAAATTATAGGCAGAAGTGAAGCAAGGGACCTCTTGGAATCTGGATGTAATAGTAGTCAGCTGGGCTTCTGCAAAGTAAGGGAGATTGAAGTACCCTGTGATTCTCCATCTCCACTTGAGATGTACTGGCATAGCTTATTGCTTAAAACTAGGGATGATGTGGGTGGTCCTCTTCTCTTACTGATTAAAGAAGGCTAGAAAACTTTGTGCTACTCACTGCCTGGGCTTATACCTCACAGTTAACGGTAGGCCAAGCCACTGAGAGAACTCAGGCACAGTTGGTCAACTAGGGCCTTAACCAAATTGCCAAATGGCTTGAGGCCCAGGTCTGTGATAACTCTTGTTCACTGCAGAGGGTAGACTAGAAACAAAGAACTTTGGGATGCTAACCACTCTACTCCAGCCAAACACTGCCCACAACATAAAAGGCAATGAATGTACAGAGCTTAGATTTCTGCCTTCAACAGACTATAACAAGGTACTCCATCCAGCTCCTTCAACCCTGCTAGAGTGGTGTCAGAAAAACAGGGAGCTGAGAATGGAGAAAATGAGTGTTATGTAGCTGAAAATATCTAAACTAAAGAATGATGAGTCCTCAATTTAAAAGAATGCCTTAAATACCCAGGAGGGTAAATGGAAATAAATCCACACCTAGGCACATTGTAATGAAATTACAGAACATGAAGGATAATGTACAAAAGGTCTTAAGAGCTGCCAGAGAGAAAAGAAACAGAATGGACCATTGTGTGTTAGATGCCTGGCACATTCCTTCATAATTGGAAATAGATGCTAGAAGATAATGGACTAAGAGCCTCAAAGTGCTGATGGTAAATGTCAACCCAGGATTCTATACCCAGTTAGAGATTGTTCAAAACCAAAAGCAAAATAAAGACATTTTCAGTTGCACAAAGGCTAAGTGAATTTACCCCCACTCCAAAGATCTGCACTAAAGTAACAAGGAGTGAAGGATTTCCACACAAAGAAATGTAAAACAGAAAAAGTGTGGCATACAAGAAAAAATGAGTAGCATAAAGTTAATAGAATACATGAACAGATGTAATTAACTCTGACAAGAAATAGTTTATTTTTGGAAGATATGAAAGGAAAATTATAAACAATAATAAAAGAGAGGACACAAAGTTTCTATGGATATCAAGGGTATTGAAGTCCTTGCTGTGGCCTAGAAAAGGGTAGAACTACCAAACAACCTTAAAATTGTTAGAAAAATTTAGAATTGCTATGTATGCTAACATGTCTGAATAGCCACTGAAGTAATATAAATGCAAATTGAATCTTTTTTAATTTTAAAAAAATGATTAAATTTATTGTGGTGACATTGCTTAATAAAATTATATAGGTTTTAAGTGTACAGTTACATAATACATCACCCATATAATGTATTGTGTGTTTGCCACTTAAAGTCAAATCTCCTTCTGTGACCACTTATCCTCCCTTTACCCTTTACTACCTCACCCAACCCTCTTCCCCTCTGGTAACCACCATACTGTTATCAGGGTCTATGAGTTTTTGTTTCCTGGTTGGTCTTGTTTATTCATTTGTTGCTTTCAGTTTTATGTCTCACATGTGAGTGAAATCATATGGTCTTTGACTTTATCTATCTGATTTATTTCACTTACCATGATATTCTCAAGATTTATCCATGTTGTCACAAATGGCAGTATTTCATCTTATGGCTGAGCAGTATTCTATTGTATATATATACCACATATCATTTTCTTTTTTGAATAACTTAAATTTTTCACTTACAGTTGACATACAATATGGTGACTGTGCCATATATTCATTTGAGGTATATAACCTAGTGACTGAACATTATATAACTTACTAAGTGATAAACCAGATAAATCTAGTACCCACCTGGCCCTATACACAGTTTTTTTTTACATTTTTTTATTGATTATGCTGTTACAGTTGTTCTATTCCCCCCCTTCATTCCCCTCCACCCTACCCCCCGTCCCCACCATTACCCCCCCTTTAGTTTATGACCATGTGTCTCAAGTCCTTTAGATTCTATATTTCCCATGCTATTCTTGCCCCCTTCTATTTTCTATCTACTGTCTATGCTACTTATTTTCAGTACCTTCTCCCCCCCTTCTCCTCCTCCCACTCCCCCTGTTGCTAACCCTCCTTGAGATCTTCATTTCTATGTTTCCACTCCTGATCTAGCTGTCCTTTTAGTTTGCTTTCATTTTAGGTGTGGTTGTTAATAACTGTGAGTTTGTTGTCCTTTCACTGTTCATGTTTCTTTAACTTCTTTTTCTTAGATAAGTCCCTTTAACATTTCATATAATAAGGGCTTGGTGATGATGAACTCCTTGAATTTGATCTTATCTGAGAAGCACTTTATCTGTCCTTCCATTCTAAATGAAAGTTTTGCTGGATAGAGCAATCTTGGTTGTAGATCTTTGGATTTCATGACTTGGAATACCTCTTTCCAGCCCCTTCTTGCCTGTAAGGTCTCTTTTGAGAAATCCGCTGACAGTCTGATGGGGACTCCTTTGTAGGTGACTGTCCCCTTATCTCTTGCTGCTTCTAGGGTTCTCTCCTTCATTTTAATTTTGGCTAATGTAATGATGATGTGCCTTGGTGTGTTCCTTCTTGGGTCCAACTTCTTTGGTACTCTCTGAGCTTCCTGGACTTCCTAGAAGTCTATTTCCTTTGCCAGATTGGGGAAATTCTCCTTTATTATTTGTTCAAATAAGTTTTCCACTGGTGGCTGTGCCTTTCCCCCTTCTGGTACCCCTATAATTCGGATGTTGGAGCGTTTAAAGATGTCCTGGAGGTTCCTAAGACTCTCCTCATTTCTTTGCATTCTTGCTTCCTGACTATTTTCTGTTTGGCCATTATTTGCTTTCTTCTGATCCACTCCATTGATTTGAGTCCCAGTCTCCTTTTCCTTGCTATTGGTTTCCTGTGCAATTCCATTCATTTCAATTAGTTTCACCTTCATATATTTGTCTAATTTGTGGGTATAATCAACCAGTTCTGTGAGGATCCTGATCACCAGTGTTTTAAACTGTGTGTCTGAGAGTTTTGCTATTTCTTCGTTGCTTAGATTTATAGGCTCTGGGGCTTTGAGATCTTCTTGAGCCATTTTTGGTCTGTTCGCGCCCTTTAAGTGTGAGGAGTGGCGCCTCGGACTCCCAGGTCTCTGGGTTGTGACGCTGTATGTGGGGGCGTGGTCAGAGCGTGGAAATGGTGGCCCCCTCTGCTGTTTCGCGCTGCTGGGTGAGGAGCAGCACCTTAGGTGGTTCACCAGGGCCGGGACACTCAGGGTTGCTGGGTTATGACGCTGTATGTGGAGGTGGGGTCAGAGCAGGGAAATGGCGGCGCCCTCCCTGCCGCTTATTTGTGGGGACCTGCTGGGTTCCAGTCCAATTGCCCACTCCCTCGCTTGTCTATCCATGCACAAATGCGCAACCACAGTCAGCCCGCAGCACTGCTCCCCGCCTGGATTCCGCGCGCCTGAGTCCGTCCTACTGAGTTTTCCTGTGCAACTCCACTTCACCAGCTGCTGGTTTCGCCCCTTACCAGTCAGGCTAAAGAATTTGTTGTTAACAGACTTCCGAAAAGTTCAATTTTCCGTGTTCTGGCTGTGTTTTCTGTTGCTAATATTTAGTTGTCTCTAAACTTGGTTGTGTGAGAAGGCACGGCATATCCACCTATGCCTCCATCTTGGCAGAAGACCTGGCCCTATACATAGTTATTACAATATTATTGACTATATTCCCTATGCTAGGCTTTACACTCCTGTGACTATTCTGTAACTACCAAACTGTACTTTCTAATAATCCCTTCACCCTTTTCACCCATCCCGCAAATCCCCTTTTATCTTTCACCCAGTCCTCCAAACCCCCTCTCCTCTGGCAACTAACAGTTCACTCCGTGTGTCTATGAGGCTATTTCAATATTGTTTGTTTGTTTGTTTGTTTTGTTCTTTAGATTCCATATATCAGTGAGATCACATGGTATTTGTCTTTCTCTGACTGGCTTATTTCACTGAGCATAATGCCCTCTAGGTCCATTTTTGCAGTTGAAGTTGGTAATCCAATCATCTATGGAAGGATACTTCAGCTGTTCGTGTCTTGGCCACCATAAATAATGCTGCAATGATTATAGGGGGTACATATATCTTTACAAGTAAATGTTTTCAAATTTTGGGGGTAGATACTCAGAAGAGGGGTTGCTGGGTAATATGGTAACTCTATTCGTAGTTTTTTTGCAGAACCTCCATACTGTTTTCCATGGTGACTGTGCTGGCTTACATTTCCAGCAGCAGTGAATGAGGGTTCCTTTTTCTCCACAACCTCTTCAACACTTATAATTGTTTGTCTGGTTGATAATAGTCATTCTAACAGGTATGGAATGGAATCAGCTGTGAACTGGTATATCATTGTAGTTTTCATTTGCATTTCCCTAATAGCTCGTGAAGTTGAGCATGTTTTCCAATCTCTGTTGGCTATTTATGTGTCTTCTTGGAAGAAGTGTCTGTTCAGGTTCTCTGCCCATTTTAATTGAAATTATTGTGGAGTTGTATGAGTCATTTATGTATTATAGAATATTAACCCATTATTGGATGTGTTGTTTGCAAATATCTTGTTTCATTTGGATGGTTTCCTTTTAATTTTGTTGGAGGGTTTCTTTGCTGGGCAGAAGCTTTTTAGTTTGATATAGTTTCATTCATTTATTTTTGCCTTTACTTCCTTGCCTTTGTGATCAAATTCATAAAATCCTCTCTAAGACCAAGATCCATAGGTTTTGTACCTGTGTTTTCTTCTATGTGATTTATTGTTTTAGGTCTTATATTTAGGTCTTTGGTCCAGTTTTTGTTAATTTTTGTGTATGGTGACAAATAGCACATTCCTATATACTAACAATGAAATTTCAGAAAAAGAAAAAACTATTGTGCAGTTATAATGAAAAGAAGAAAATACCTAGCAATAAACTTAACAAAGACTGTGAAGGACCTGTATACTGAAAACTGCAAGACATTGTTAAAAGAAATGGAAAAAGACACAAAGAAATGGAAAGATATTCTGTGTTCATGGATTCAAAGAATCAACATAATTAAAATGCTCATATTACTCAAACTAATATACAGATTTAATGCAATCCCCACTAAAATCTCAATGGTATTTTTAAAAGAATTATAAAACCAATATAGAATCACAAAAGACCCCAAAGCCAAAGCAATCCTGAGAAAAAATAAGAAAGGTGGAGGTATCACACTCCCCGACTTAAAATTATACTACAAAGTGACAAAAATCAATACAGCATGTCATTGTTACACAGACAGGCACACAAACCAATACAACACAATTGAGAGCCAAGAAATAAACCCACATATATATGAACAAATAATTTTCAACAAAGGAGCAAAAAGCAAACAATGAAGAAAAGAAAGCCTCTTCAGTAAATGGTGCTGGGAAAATTGGAAAGCTGCATGCAACAGAATGAAACTAGCCTGCTGTTTGTCACCATATACAAATTATATCTTTTAAAAGGAATTGATTAGAAAATTATTAATCCCACAGAAATCAGAAAAGGAAAGCAAAATAGTTGCAAAAAGAAAAGTAGAGAAAAAGAGGAAGAAGACAATGGAAATAAATGTAACTTGCCAGTAAAAATAAAAGCAAAAAATTAACATACATATTGAACATGAAGATTATCAGATTGGATAAAAAATAAAATAAATCCATGTGCTGCTCACAAGAGAAACAAATTAAACAAAGTGACACAAAATATTTGTAGAAAAGGGGATTTTTGAAAAGGTATCCAGGAGAATACCAATTCACAAAAACAAAACCAGCACACTAGTGTATTATAAAATAAAACACATGTAAGGAAAAAATGTATTAAATGGGAAAAAGGAGATATTAAAAATGGAATGAGTAAGGAAAAGTAATTATCTAGTGAAACTATAAAGAGGTTTTTTATATTGGCAAAACGTGTTTGACTAAGAGTTGATTGTATCAAGAATTTAGAGGATTTCTGTGTATTGTAAGTATTTTTTGTAGGACCACTTTTACTTATTTTATTTTTTACAGTATTATTAAAAGTAAGAGGATTTTAAAAAGAAAATTGATAGACTAAGAAATGTGATATTTAAAAGAGCGAGTGCAGTGGATGATTCAGAAAGGGCTAAGAACATGTGTTTTGTTTACAATTTCCTGGTTATCAAATAATAAGGTGATCAAGCTTAATCTTATAGTAATGAAACATACAGATTTGTTAAGCTCTTCTCAGTTTTAATGGTCTGTTGAGAAGTACCACCGTCTTAGAAGAACAACTGAATTTTTAAAGTTCCAAATAAAATATTAGAATGTGTGAATATCAGAATGTGGGAAGATATTAAAAAGGTTACTCTATAATGAATAAGGAAATAAATACTTATGTTCTACAAATATTAAATAGTTTGATACAGACATACTTTGTTTGACCTGGGAGTCAGATATATCAAGAATCCCATTTTCAAGGATAAATTTCAGAAAATATATGGCAGGAACTTTACTCTACATTAGTAATCCATTTCTTAAAAAATGCTGATACTCTAGTAATATCGGTGCCCACTTCCCTAATCTACAGTTGCATGTCTTGAAAGATATAACAAAGAGAGTTGTTTTTGTTGAATTATTTGTCACCAATATTTCAACAAAGCTTTTATAACTTATCATTTTTATTTGAAGCTTCATACATTATTAACCCTTACATGTTAATTTTGTGCATGCTTGATTGCTTTACAAAGCTCCTGTCAGTGTTAACACAGTCTTGAAAACAGATATTATCACTCTGAATGCCCTACTGATAGTAGGAAGGCTAAGTAAATTGAGGCAATATCACTCGAATATGCAACCTAATAATTACAGAGAAGAATTAGCAAACATGGAGCCATGTTGAAACAATAATGTGGAGTGAAAGTAGGACATATGGGGCAATGTTCTATACACACTTGAATGTAAGCATGCAAAATGCAATAATTATATTAAAAGAGAATAAATAAGGAGCTATTACAACTGAGCAGTAAGATTTTAAATGATTTTCTTCTCTTTTCCAAAATTCTCCATATAACTATTACTTTTATAATTAAATTTTATACTTTTATAAATCTAATTATATTTTAAAGAACTTAGAGTAATTTGTAAAAGAGTAGAAAAGTACAGACTTTTGAAGCTGAAAAATATATCAGAGAAAGAAGAATGATCACAGCATTAGAAAGGAGATGCACAATAGCACATTCAGCAGTAAAAAGAATGGGGGGTTCAAGCCAAGGAACAAGTCAAATACTAATGCCCAGAAGAAAAACAATGCTTGAGAGTTAAGCACTTCAGACTTTTTATTAGTTCTTAGTAAATAAAGTAAGATTAAAGGAAAGCATTGGAGACAGCCAAGAGATCTTCAACCTCCTCTTGTCTTGGCAGTAAGCATGAAGAAATTAAATAAAGACCATATGTTCTATTATTTTACCTGGTCAGCAGGCTATAGAGTTTAGAAAGGAAAGAAAAAAGAAAAACAACTTTCAAGAGCATTCAGGTGTGCAGCTTAACTTGGGGAGCTGAACTTTGCTTTCACTCAAAGTGGTCACTTAATGCAACCAAGAGTGGCCAGTTCTAGAACAGAACATCCACAGCTTCATTTCCCACAGGGCTTAAGAATTCTACTCATGAGTGCCTGCAGCACAGGCTTGGCCTTTGTCTTCAAAGTATGTTATACATTTCTACCTTTTAGTTATCTAAATCTCTATTCTGCCCCAGTAGTTTAATTCATATATGATAAAGACTGAGGCAGATGAGTGTGCATATTTCCTAAATTTGAAATGGAAGTGCAATCAGAACAGGATTTTCTCAGTTACATCCATACTAAATAAAGTTTAAGTATAGTAACTTGTTCTTCAAAAGCCCCGATCTAGTTTTGCAAAAAATCTAAGTAAAATGAAAGTGAAAAATGAGTGGCTTGCCAAGAATTCTATGTGGACCCTGTTTACTTTCTATGTGCCACCCCTCTCCCCAGCCCAAGGGTAAAGAGAGGAGATCATTCTAACAATAGAGGCACTGACACCACCCTCAGCCATGCACAGAATACCAGGAGATGGGGCATCCATCTGGTTCTCATCCTGGATCTTAGCTTCCTGGACTTTTCCTTGTAAGCAGGGATCCAAGAGTGACAATGTAATTCGCCTTGAATACATAGCCACATCACTTTCTTTATTTAACATGGAGTCCACCCAGACTCCATTAGAAGAGGTGACACATCAGCAACTCCCAGTTAAAAGTATCTTTTAATATTTTTCCCTGTAATGACATCAAACCCAACCTCCTGCGCAAGGCTTTATTGAGATACCTATATGACTTTATTAATCAATATCACCCCAATAAATTCAATAAAAGTTTAAAAAATAAATCAAGAATTTGAAATTTTTAAAAAAAGATAGAGCTAACCAGATGATCTTCTGCCCCACCTCCAATTACTGTTCTCCTTATTAGCATGTGAGTTTCTCTTTATAATGTCACTGGAATAACGTGGAGATCTTAGTTCCTGGGCAAATGGAAAACGTGAAGATCAGTTGTGAAATTACCTTTTATGATATCTAGTCAGTTTCCCACAATTTTATTAGTTTCTTGAATTATTGTGGTTGAAAAAATAAAAGCTGTTATAGGTTTGCCTGCTTTATCTCATCAGTTCAGCTGACCTACACAGGGTCTACTGAATTTAATAATTTAACTCCTACTAACTTGTATCATCATCATACACATTGGGCATTCCCCCTGATTTATCATTTCCATTCAACAGTATTTTTTTAAAAGATTGACATTATTTATTTAAGTCTGGGATAAGGTTTGCAATTATAGGGACACCTTAAATGTACTCTTTGCCTCTGGTTCATTACTACAGATTTGGGAATACTGTTAGTAAGAATGTCTTCTAAAACTGCCAACATTCTTGGTTTTGATAAGCAATTCTCTTAGTTCCAATAGCCAATAATAGGATTTCAATAAGCCAGATAACTCTGATATAGAATGAGGTTGATGTTTGTCATGAACTGTTATCTTCTGTATCTCCTTAGGAGTTTCCTTGGAGTTTTTGGTAATCATCACAGAAAAGCAGTAAAATTACCTTTGATGATCCTGATCATGTCCAAGAAAATCCAAAACAAGAACTGGTACCCAAATTTTTGCTAGATAGTTTAGTATTTCAAAGGAGGTCTCTGATAGGAAAAGTGGCTATAGCTAAAGAAAACTCAACACTGTATTATCATAAGTTTATCATTTCTATGGGGTTTGGTGGGTTTCTTTTTTGGTCTGAGAACCATGGTTTCCATAGTCTAGGGAAATACTCCTCAGATTCTTAAAATTTTTCTACCAAATTATTTATGTATGTGTTTTCATGTCAATGATAATCTAAAAACAATAGAAACATTTTGAGTTACATTAATGATAATATAACCAATTAAGCAGTCCACAATTTCTTATGCCAAATCCCTGAAACCAGGTATACTTTAGAATTCACAATTTTTCAGATTTTAGAAAGATTATATGGTGCATATACTGTATTACATAATACCCAAAGTGGAGGCTGAGGAAGCCCTAAGAAATCAATCCTGAATATTTCTGTAGTGAAATATGTGAAGCTAAGTATAATAAACATAAAATATGAATTTAAAAGAAAATATGAAAACTATTTGTCTAAAATATAATTAGACTAGAAATCAAAAATGAAAAGCTATCTGGAAAATCCCCTGAGTACTTATAAATGAAATAACACACTTCTAAATAACCTGTGAATCAAAAGATCACAAGGAAATATATAAAATATGTAGGATGCTGCTACAGCAACACTAAGAGGAAAATTTATAGCATTGAACCTTTAATAGTAAAGGTCTCAAATCAGTTTCCTAAACTTCTGTTGACTAAATCAGAAAAAGGAGCAAATTTAACTGAACACAAATAAATTTAAAAAGTAAACAATAGTACAAAAAACCTTTTAGAAGTAATAGGTGAGTTTAGCAACTTTATAGGATAAATTTGCTAGTTGGAATATAAAATGGTTACCACCACCAGTACAGACAAAAGTTAACCATATACTTATTTTACGGTTTAGTAGTCTTCTTCCATACTTGCATGAAGACATTTCTCTTCATTTGTCCAAACAGAAAACTGAATATGTGAAAGTATTTAGCAAGGTTTTTCATAATCATATAAATTAGAAACAATTCAAATGTTCAGCAATTTGTTAATGAATAAACAAGTGGTGGTATATGTGTAAAATCAAATACAGCTCAGAAATAAAAAGGAACGAACTATTGATACTCAGAACACAGGTGAATTCAAAAGCATTATACTGACTAATAGAATACAGTCTCATGTGGCTGCATACTTTATTATTCCATTTATGTTGCATTCTGGAAAAAGCAAAACTATAGGATCAGCAGCTTCCAGGGTCTATGGATAATGGGCACAAGAAAACCATTTGGTGGAGGGGGGATGGAGTTATGCCATGAACTAAGTCACAAGTTCTGATAGTGAAAGAAAAGCAAACTGCCCTTTATTTTTCCTTTTAATGGAGAAACCAAATGACTGTTCTGATCCTTTCCATATTTAAAGTTATGAATACTTATAAAATTATGATCATCCTTTAAAATCCTCTCTAATTTGTCAAAGCAAACCTAATCTTCATAGGCAAGGTCATGCTAGCTAAAAGCAGTTTGTGAAAAGATAGAGGTGCCCAATGGGAAACTTAAATGGAGGAATTTGTAGAACCTGAATTGTCAAGAGTATATTATGGAAATTCAAATATATTAAAGCTGACCAAATCACTGAATCTTTCAGACACATTCCCTTTAGGGAGGGCTGGAAGTGCTGAATGGAAGCAGTTACTCATTCTGTTTTCATAGTAGCTGGGCTTCAGCAGATGTACAGATACATATTGTTACAGCAAGACCTTCATATTCTAGTGCTTTCTAAAGTAAACACCTACTTTTCTGGATAATACAAAGGTAGTATTTTCTGATGAACTTGTTAGTTAAAGGTAGCAAAAACTGAAATGAGGGGTGTACTCCAGGAGGAGTGTGAATAAGATCAGAGACCTTATTCTTCAGTTGTGAAAGGATGATTGTCTTTGACTGTGTCAAGACTTAAAGGGCAATGAGCTGACAAACAGAAATCCCTTGGCATTCCCCATGGAGCCATTCAACTGGTTAGAAAAAAGTGTTTAAAATCACAGTATTTCCAAGGATCAGGAAACAAACCAACTTCTGTGAAAGAGAGAATTTAAAGTATAGAGTTTGGTTGGGTTATTTTAAAATGTGGCTCTGTAATGCCTTTTCTTTTATTTTTTTCCCCATTTTTAAAATTTAATTATTTTTTGAGTACAGTTTTCTGTCTATTTCTCTCATCCCAGCCCACCCTGTCCTGTGCTCCCCACCTCCTTCCCATTTCCACCCCCCTTAGTTATTGTCCCTGTGTCATTTATACTTGTTCCTCTAAATCCCTCCCCTTTTCCCCCTTAAATTCCCTCCCCTCTCCCCTCTGGTCGCTGTCACCCTGTTCCCTTTTTATCTTTCATTTTTAAATGTCTCACATTTGAAAGATCTTCCCTTGGTCCCCATTTCCCTCCAACTCCCAGCACCATATCTGTGTACCTTTACACATATTATCTCCACCTCACCCTCTCCAAATCCCTTCTTCACCCATTCTAATCACTCCATTGACATGCCTGTTGCCAAAGTCATGAATTGGGTCAGTGTTTTCAAATTCAGTGGCCAGTTCCCTGTCCTTAATTTATCTCAAAGCACCATTCAATACAGTTGCTCACTTACTCCTTAAGCTGCTAGGACACTGCAATTTCCTGGTTTTTCTTCCCCTCACTAGCTGATTCTTCTCAGACTCCTTCATGGACATGTAAGTATTGGATGCCTAAGGACACATCCCAGTAACTGTCCCTCTTCTCTCCCCAGTAACATAACTGTAAATCCCATCTATTCACCAATGGCTTCCCGAAGCAGATAATAACAAGTTGACTTATTCAACATGAATTTCAACCCCCTCTAGCTTGATTTCTAATACTGGAGAGGTTATAAAGCTAAAATTTTATGGTTTTTTTCCTTGTAGCTAGAGTGTAGACTTGTGACTTAATTTCCTTGACTCAAGTGCACAAGTGCAAGATTTGGGTGCAGTAATGACTTGGAGAGACAGGGTCATTTTCATGATGGCTGACGCATGTACTTTGTTGGATTTCCAGTGCCCAGTCCCTAATGTTACAGTGGGTAGTAGCACCAGTGTTATTTCCATTAGAACTTTTCCATAGTATGGTTGGACATTTGTCCTGGCTGTCTTGTTTCTGGCTGCACATCCAGATCCTATACTATCTAATATAGAAATTCTTGGAACTATGTAACATCTCATTTCTGTTTAACCTGGCTAGCATGGATTCTGTTGTCTGCAGTTAAGAACCCTCTGCAAAGCCACTCCCACATCTTTATTTTCAGCCAAGCATCTAACTTTAGATTCCTATTTCCAAATGGCTACTTGACATCTATGTTTGGATAGCTAACAAGTTCCTCAATGTTTCCATGTTAAAAATAAATGTTCATATCCTCCCAAACTGGCTACTTCCCTAAATTCCTCAGCTAAGTAATTCATGTTGTAAAACTTCATGTCATGTCTTTTTGAGTCACTTTTTATACTGAATCCCTCTACAAATTCTGTTGGCTCAGTCTTTACAACATTTCCCAAATCTGGCCACTTCTCATAGTCTCCACCCTTGACACTGAGGTCTAATGTAATAAGTTCTTCAGTGATATCCGTGCTTCTACTCTAGCCCACTACAGTCTGTTCTCCTCACAGCTATGGAAGGGTCTTGTAAGTCTTCTCTGATCTGCATTGCATTCCTCTTCTCATCGTTGTTTTTTTATGTGCTATTGTTCACAAAGTTGATCATCTGAATCCCCAATTTAGTTCCTTTTAGATTACTGCTGAATTTAATGTAAGACTAGGAAGTACATAAGAATATTACTTTCAAATGAGGAAAGTTACATGAAGAACGATGAGCTCACCTCAGTATATCAGGACATCTTTGACTCATCTCAGTACTTGTAATTAAAGAAACTGTATTTTCAGAACTTCATAGTTCTTTGACCTTTATTTCATTTGTAATGATCACTTCCTGTTCCAAAGTCCTATTTATTTTGTTTTTCAGTTTTCCTTTTTGTTTCTTTGTTCCTACTCAGGTTGCTATTATTATGATAATGTGCTTTATTCATCTGCAGAAAGAATATAAAATAATTTCATTACTATCTCCATGCCTTCAGGTTTTCCTTCTCCATTCCTTCCAGCACAAAGTCACATAGATGACACTTGTAAGTAATTGTTTTGGTCATGCCATTCTCATGACCAAAAAAGCATCTTGAAACTCTTAGTTTGGCTTCCAAGCTGTTCCACAATAATCCACCCCACCATACATTCAGGTGGCCAGCCAGGCATTTGTTTGAAGGAGGTGCTATTCACAAGGAATAAGAAAATGATGAACTGTACACAGCATCTATAAACTGCATAGTAAATAATGAATGGTACAATCCCAGTGCCCTGAAAGACCTCAAAAGAGAGTGTAATCATCCTTTGGAGTGGCCACCTAAGTCAAACAGATGTTCTAGTTTAGGCCTCTGTAGACAAATAGGGAAGTTGTGAGCCAAGGGTAGACAAGAGGTCACAGATCCTTAGCCTGTTGCTGACTATGGTTCAGGACTCTTGCTAGGGAAATGTTGGGAATGAAATTAAACTGTGGGCTTCCTAGACTAATCTATAAGCTCTGTGAGGACAAGCATCATACAAGGATCATGTCTAGTACCACCTTTTGTCCACCATCACTACTTAACATAGTAGTTGACTGTGAAATATATTAATGAATAAATAATTCAAAAGACAGAAGATTAATACCTTTCTTGGTGGTTATAAAACAGTATCTCTCAACAGGGGTTGTTTCTTCCCAGAAGACATTTGGCAATGTCTATTTGTGGTTGTCACAAGTAGGGTTCGGGGAAGGTACTGGGATTTAGTCGGTAGAGCCAAGGTTACTGCTCAACATTCTACAATGCACATGACAGCTCCCTCAATAAATTGTCATCTGGCCACAAGTGTTCATAGCACCAAAGAGGTTGAAAACCCCTGATTATAAAACATCACTTCACATATCTTTGTCTCTTTCATCCAGCAGTATAAAAAACAACCCACAATTCTAATAGAAGGAAGCAATGATTTTGCTAACATATTTACTCTAAGAAATTTGATTAGTAACATGATATGCCAATGTTTTTGGCAAATGGCTCTGTTACACTAATGAAAAACCTGGCATTGTCCTTCCACTGGTGAAGGTCTAAAAAGACATTCTTAGTTCCAAAAGGAGAACTTGGCAGAAACCAAATATAATTGTGAAAAGCGCAATGCCCTAGGAGAAAGCTGCCTTGAGGAGTAAACTAAGTAGAAACTTAGATCTTCAGGTTCTGGTGGTGACTAATTGAATCCATGAAACACTGTATGTTGAGTGTCAAGTTCCATGGTACTTAAAATGCCATGTCTCCTAGAACTGCCTTCAAAATGAAACTATAATATTCTTTGAAGCTGGGAACAATACAGTCGGCTAAAATTGAAAAGTGAGCAAAAATGGTAATGTTTGCTTTTAGCTAACACAAAAGGTATATATGTAGACTGCTAAATTGCATGATAGTTTGGTCAGAGAGATTAATATTCTCCAGGATGAAAACTCACCTTTGCACTCAGGAAGGGGACATTCCCCATGATGATGACTCCATGTTCTTAAAAGTCCTGGCCAGTGATGGAACATATTCCAGTGTAATGTGCTCTCCTTTCAGGACTCTTCTTGGGTTTTCCAAGTTTTCTTTATGTCAACTTTGCAACCAGAAATAAAACTCACATACCTTGGCTCAGATCACCCAACTAATGCAAAACAAAAACAAAACAAAACAAACCCCCCAGAACTCTTTTAAAAGGTTTGTTCTGTATACTAAAAGCAAGAGTTATACAGTGGATTGGACTCTTCAAAACCTACACATTTTTCAGACACAGATTAAAAAGTGCACCTTTGTTCCTGCCACATAAAAGAAAAGCAAATCTTTGTTTAATGGTTAACAATTTTTGGCAGCTAGTACCTTTTAAACCGCTGCAGGGCCAAGATGACTATCTGGAGAGGCAAATTACAGATCACTTGGACGGGAGATTATGCCATGTTGACCCACTCTGAAGTTTGATTTTAAACAGTGATTATATTCTTATTGTGCAGGCTACATTTACTTGAGCCTTGTTATCTGGACTAAATGGTAATAGAGCAAGCAAATACATTTGTGCAAACATTGAAGTAGAGCTTAGGGGCTGTAAGGAGCCATATAATAGAGTGCTACAGTTTGGATTGAAGGCAAATCTTATTACAACCAAAAATTTATTTTTAAGTATATTTGATTGATGATGTTATTACAGATGTCCCAATTCTCCCCCTTGCCCCTTCTACCCAGTACCAGCCTTCCCTCCAGCAATCTCCCCTGCCTTAGTTCATGTCCATGGGTCATGAAATATAAGTTCTTTGGCTTCTCCATTTCCTATACTATTCTTAACCTCCCCCTGTCTATTTTCTACCTACAGTTTATGCTTTTTAATCTATATGCCTCTTCCCCCATTCCCTCCCCTCCCCCTCCCCACTGATAATACTCTAAATGATCTCCATACCTATGTTTCTCTTCCTGTTGGTTGTTTGCTTGGTTTGTTTTTTTTAAAGATTTAGTTTTTGATAGTTGTGAATTTGTTTCCTTTTTATGTTCATGTAGCAGATATTTTTTTTAATTAGGACAGAACATACCAAGTTGCTTATCTTCAAATCTACACATTACTTTCTGGCTTTTTGTATTACTCAACTGTAAACTAAATAGAAGCCATTCAAAATAAAGTTTTGTCTATTTACTAAGTAGAGTAAAACTTAAAACTGGCATGATGAAAAGTTTATTTGGGTTTTATTCTAAAACAAAACCCAAATTTTATTTGGCTGAAGCTCATAGTTCATATTATGTGCATGCTTGCATGCTCACTTATACGCACACACACCCCTCTTGATACGATGTATTATTAATTCTCCTGTTGTGTTGAGTCCTACTATGAACAAGTCATGTTTGGAACAATGCCACATGAGAGAAGCAAATCCTTCTTTCTAGTGGCCAAATAAAGAACCCCTTCTCATATCCCCACCTCTTTGTCTACTCCACCCTGCCCTGCTCTGGTAGTGCCAACCCATGTATTCCACTGCCAACAGAATCAGTTGGCTGCACTGTCTACTGATGGCAGATATCTTTTAAGTGTTTTGATCTGTGGGTTAAATGATATGCCAATTCTGTATACTTAATATCTGCTTTATAACCCCAAATTGCTATGTGTAATAAAAATATAATTTGGAATAGCTAAATTATAACTTGGGTAAAATCTGAACTAACTTCAAACTATTTCTGAAAATTGAGTGGAACCTCAATTATTTGGAGAAATTAGGGCCTTGGATTTTTTAGCTTCCACTTCATGTCATAAGCAAATTAAGTTTAAACAAAGCAGCTTTTAAAAAGACTTTTGGGGCATTTGAGGATATTTGAACATGGACTAAGTATTAGAGAACATTAAGAAATTATAATTAATTTTGTTACTTGTGACTACATTTCATTTTATTTTTAAAAGTCATTCAGGGCATTCTTATCGAAATATTTAACAATGAAATAAAATAAAATACGAGATTTGCTTAAAAGTACTCCAGAAAAAAAAAGTCATGGTTGTGCTTAATAAAATAAATTGGCAAAATCATTGAAGCTGGGCGATTACTTTATTCAGATTTATTATATATTCCCTCTACTTCTATGCAAGTTTTTTAAATGCTAGGAAACAAATAAGAATAATTACAAAACAAGCTATTTCCTGGATAAAAAAATCAATGTAAAAATACCTAGGATAATTTAAAACATCAAAACCGAAAGGGATCACAATAATATACCACTATACACTTATCAGAATGGCTAAAAACAAAAGAAACCAAAAAAACCTGACAGTATTAAGTGTTGACAAGGATGTCAAACAACTGTAACTCATACATTCCTGGTGGGAATGTAAAATGATCAAGTTTTGTTGAAAAGAGTTTAGTACTTTTGTATAAAGTTAAATATAGAATTCTCATATGATGTAGCAATCCCACTCCTAGGTATCAACCAAAGAAAAATTTAAATTTATTTTCAAACAAAAACCTGTATGTAAATGTTTATAGTGGCTTTATTCCTAATTACCAGAAACTAGAAACAGCCCAAATATCCTACAACTGGTAATGAATAAACAAACAGTGGTAGATTCATGTAATGGAATACTATTCAGCAACTAAAGGCATAGATTACTAATACATTTGTTGTCTTTGGTACAGTGCAAGATACCTTTCTGATTATTATTTTTGTTGATTTGTAAGTCAACCATATCAAAGAAACATGCTTCCATAAAAACATGTAAACAAATGTTCATTACAGAATTATTCATAATAGCCAAAAGGTGCAAATAACCCAAATGTCCATCAACTGAATAGGTGGGCAAATTGTGGTCTATCCATACAATGGAAAGTACTGTTCCACTATAAAGAAGAATGAAGTGACAATGTGGATGAACCTCAAAAGCATATGCTCAGTGAAAGGAATGGATCTTAAATGATCACATATTTTATTATTCCATTTCTCTGAAATGTCCAGAATAGGCAAATCCATGGAGACAAAGTATATTAGTAGTTTCCAGGGCTGGGAGGAAGAAGGAATGGTGAGTAACTGCTAAAGAGTACAGAGTGTTTTTTTATTGGAGCAATGAAGATGTTTTAGAATTAGATAGTGGTGATGATTACCCGACTTTTTGAACATACTAAAAACCAATGAATTGTTCAGTTTAAAGTGGTTAATTTTATGGTATATGAATTATATCTAAATTTAAATAAAAAGACTGAAGCGTCAATAAAAAAGGACCACATTCTTTTGAGGCATATATTTTATAGATCAAGTATCCATCAAGTTTTGGTCTTCAAGGTGACTTGCAATTAATCGTGGCCCTTATGTGTTGATTTTATTATTCTACCTATTGGGGTTATGAATATAATTTGGTTTCACTTTAATGCATTGCCATTAAGAATAGAAGTTGTTTCTACTTTTCATAAAAACATAAAATTATTGATTATCTTTTATGGGTACAGATCAGTCTTCATGAACTGATCCTGATGATGTAGCAAGGATTTAATGTTCATTAATATTTCCTGAATTAATGATTTTTTGGATGAGAGCAAGCTTTGTTTCACTTTAAGAGGTTATCAAATTTCCTTTCCTGTTATTCAGTTCCATCATTAAAAGAATTTTACCTGAATGTTCCTCCAATTTGGACTGAGTAGTCTTAATTAGAACTGAAAACTTTTCCTTAAAACTCTTTGCCAGTTGCATGCAGCTCTCTGTGAATTTCTTCCAGCTAAATATTCCATCACTCTTTTGTTCATTAAAAGAAATTAATTCCAGCAGCTCAGCTTTGTAAACAACTTTGCAATAAAAAACAAGTGTTCACATTCACTGAATGCAAACCATTTTAGACAGGAAATGAGCTTCAGGTTCCAAATTCAGTGCCCGTGTTCCACCCAGGAACGTGATTAGAAAAATATTGGAATGGGGATTGTGAAGCTTTTTCTCTAAATAATTAACTGAAGACTTTGCTGTTCTTTCAAAATTGAAAGAAATAATGGATCTTAAAACTCTTTTCTGTAGTTTCAGAAAAGCTTCATATATGAGGTATTCAGGTAAAAATGAGAAGAAACACACATTACCCTTCATTTGCTGGGATGAAAAAGATTTTGAAATTGCTTCTGTCCACTAAATACTGTTTCAGGCAGCTGATGTAGATGGCAGTGATAAACTTGAAATAAGAAAGCATAGGCTCTAATCCCAATTCCTTTGCTTTCCTGCCATGTGACCTTGGGACTTTATCAAATGAGGACAGTACTGCTTCACTAGAAAAGTTGTCATGAAATGTAATTGATAAATAGAGGAAACACCTTGCGTAGGGCCTGATAACCCCAGATGTAATCAAACTGTAATATTTATTGAGTTGTTATTACACATACAAACCACCATACAAGTGCTAGTGACACCCTGAAGGACAAATCCTTAATATGCCTACCTTCATGGAGTTTGCAGTCTCATGAGGGAACACTGCCAAAGTCTTAGGCAATGGGAACACAAGTTTTCTTTCTTTTTTTCTTTTGGTCTTCATTTATCTGTCTGCATGAGAGCATGAAACTTTATATGGTCATTTTCAAGGATACTACAAGTGAACAGGAATATTTTAAAGTAAATATTGTCACAATTAGACAACCAGAGAGTCCTGATTAATAAAACCACTAAGTGATATTCTCAATTTCCCTAGGAAGATAAGCAAGAAACTGGAACAAATCAAGAAATTCTATGGACTATTTCACCCAGTAAGAATTACCCCCAAAGTAGGGAATCAGCACCCCTTGAAGGAAAGGTACATCAATCCTGCCTTATTTTAGATGTTTGCTTTGTAACTTTTGCACATGTTAATTTCATCAGACCCTGCCTTCCTATTTTATGTAAATGTTAGACTGTAACTCAAAGAGTTTCATAAATTTATCCACAAGTCCTAAAAGCATTGAAGAATTATGTCAGCATCTTTCACATTTATTATTTTTTTCCTTTACAAAGAGAAATCTGGAAATTTACTTTCCTCTCACAGCCAAGGAATTAGAGTGGGAAGTTTTGATCTAGATCAAAGTAGTACTGCTGGTGTGACTCAATTTTTATTAACTCAAAGCTTTGAAGCATGAGGTTGACATTAGTTTGTTTCTGAAGTTTCTTCATTCCTATTCTCCCACATGTCTAGGTACTTACTAGATTCCTGTGTATTTTATTATTTTATGGAATTTATCAATGTATATTATAAATAATGGTGTTCAGCTCCACAGCCCAGGAAATGATTGTGGCTGTGATATTTCCTGTAAAATCTTGGAACATTTTGATAATTCTACATTTACTCGAGAATGTACATATTATTTTCTAAATTAGAGAAAAATACTGTTCAAATAATTGAGCAGATCTTTCAAAGTGAATGACCCACATGAAGGCTTCTCATATATATACCATTTGAAAAGCCCCTGGGTATCTGGAAGTCAAAAAAAAAAAGAAACTGAAATAGGTTCATGGCATGAGCTGAAAAGCTTTCTCACTCATGACTTACAGTTTTGTAGTAATATTCCATCTTGAAAATACTCTCTTGTTTCACATTATTGCTTATTTGAGGCAACTAATTGTTTTTTTTTTTACCTCAAGATCAATATGATGGTAAACCTACTCCTTTTCTGTTGAAAATTTCAAGTGTTTAAATCAAAACCTCAGAGTGGAGTCCTAAAATTGCTTAGTGGTGAATATTTTTCAGTAAAGCCATATCTTACAACCACATCTGCTGAACCATAAGGTTTGTTGAACTGTGGTCACCCTCCAACTGCCCTGACCTTCTTAATTTATGCACAAAGGAATGCATGAATATAATAACCAGAATATTCATAGCCCTGAGACTCAAATGATTCTATAGAGTGTTTACTGGTTTTGGGGTGTGAAACTTTTATTTTCTTCACAAGGTAAAATCAAACCACTCACAAGTTTTTTACATGAAAAACAATTTGTTTAATATTTCAACTCCAATTTTACAAAATAGTAGATTAAGACAGGGATCCATGTATGTCTTACACCAATATTCAATCTAATGAAATTTAAAACAAAAACATCTTTTTGATACTTTACTAAAAGTGACTCTTTCACTTCATATTAATTCTGCAAAGTATGACACAGGTTTGAAATTAAATTTCCACAGAACTGATAAGACTATGAATACTGAAAATATTGAAAGATACTTTTCTCTTTTTATTCATTCCCCCAGATGAGTGACCATGCATTTTGCCTATCATGCATTATGTTTGCATCTGTATAACATGTAAGGCTGTTAAAATTATAAAGTATCGTAAAGTTAAGTTAGCAAAGAATTCTAAAATGGTTCATGCTGCTTAAGAATAAATATACAGAAATATCTTCACTGGAGATCCAGTTATAGAGAAGGGATTTATTTAGAGAATCGAGAAAGGCCCAGAGGGTACAAGGAAAATAGAATTGATATGTCATTCCTAAAAAGATTATCTTAATGTTTTCTATATATTCTGCTTCTCTTAGAGTGAAATAATTTGGAGTTCTCCTCTGGTTCATTCTCCTCTGTTTAGCCACCATTATGTTATAAAGCTTATATTTCAGATGTATGATGTTTAAGAACATTAAACAAAATACTAGGCCAAAGATAAATCAAAGGATGGAAAAAATCTTAGTATTTCCTTTATTTCAACTTACTGAAATAATTTAAATCAAGAACTTGGTTCAAATTACTTATATCATAAAATTCAAGGTAAGAGGCTATTTAATAATAACAGTGGCTTATATTCAATTTTGCTTCAAAATATCTCAAGAAACCTCTACATAAATTACTTCAAAACTTTAACTTCCAAATAAAAGTATGTACTGTATGCAATTTTGAGAAATGTACTAAGAACATAACTGATCTGGTTAAATTCCAAAGTGATCATCCATGTGATCTTCCTTTCTATGGTTCACTCCTGATCTAGCTGTCCTCTTAATTTGCTTTTGTTTTAGGTGTAGTTGTTGATAACCGCGAGTTTGCTGTCCTTTCACTGTTCATCTTTTTTATCTTCTTTTTCTTAGATAAGTGCCTTTAACATTTCATGTAATAAGGGCTTGGTGATGATGAACTCCTTGAACTTGGTCTTATCTGAGAAGCATTTTATCTGTCCTTCCATTCTAAATGAAAACTTTGCTGGATAAAGCAATCTTGGTTGTAGGTCTTTGGTTTTCATGACTTGGAATACTTCTTTCCAGCCCCTTCTTGCCTCTAAGGTCTCTTTTGTGAAATCCACTGACAGTCTGATGGAGAAGGGGGGAGAAGGTACAGAAAATAAGTAGCATAGACAGTAGATAGAAAATAGATAGGGGAGGGTAAGAATAGTAGGGAAAATACAGAATCTAAAGAACTTGAGACACGTGTGTGTTCATGAACTAAAGGGGGGAATGGTGGAGGAGGGGCATGCAGGGTGGAGGGGAACGGAGGGGGGGAATAGAACAAATGTAATGGCATAATCAATAAAAAAATGTTAAAAAAATTCCAAAGTGAAAGTGATGCTTACCTTTCTATGTAGACATAGAGCAGTAACTAGATTTCTTCCAAGACCCTTCATTATCAGGAACTCCCAGAACTATTATGCCTTGTTTGAAGTGATTGTAGTCATTTGTTTTAGTTCTTTGTCCCTTTGAGAGGTTTTCTGAGTCAAGACAGGACTAACCAAGAGGTACTGAGTATTGAATCCAAAGGACGTTCTGGCCCTGAGTGCACTATTAGCTTCATTTGCTTCATAATTAACAAACTAATATCCACAGGCTGAATTTCATTCATCGTAAGATAAATCCTGCAATGCCCTTTTCTTTTTTTTAATGTATCATCATTTATTCTTCATGATAATTCAATGAGGGTAATGGCCCTATTTTATTGTTGTGCAATTATAGTTATTCCCATCCCCCCCCCCCCCCGCATTACTCTTCCCTGCTCTACCCACCCCCTCCTCCCAGACTCAATCCCCCCTTGTCTTTGTCTATGGGTCCTTTATACACATTCCTTGACTTGACCCTTCCCTTTCTTTGCCCTGTTATCCCCCTCCAGCCTGCCCCTCTGGTTACTGTCAGTTTGTTCTTTATTTCCATGTCTCTGGTTCTATTTTGCTCTCTTGTTTGTTTTGTTCACTAGGTTCCACTTATAGGTGAGATCATATGGTATTTGTCTTTTACCACCTGGTTTACTTTACTTAACATAATGCTCCCCAGTTCCATCCATGCTTTTGTGAAGGGTAGGAGCTCCTTCTTTCTTTCTGCTATGTAGTATTCCATTGTGTAAATGTACCACAGTTTTTTGACCCACTCATTTAGTTATGGGCAGTTAGGCTGTTTCCAGCACTTGCCTATTGTAAATTGTGCTGCTATGAACATTGGGGTGCATAGGTTCTTTTGCATTGATGTTTCAGGGTTCTTAGGGTATAATCTCAGCAGTGGAATTTCTGGGTCAAAAGGCAAATCCATTTTTAGTTTTTTTAGGAAATTCCATACTATTTTCTACAGGGGCTGCACCAGTTTGCATTCCCACCAACAGTGCACTAGGGTTTCCTTTTCTCCACTAACCTTGTCAGCACTTGTTGTTTGCTGGTTTATAATGGCCATTCTGACCGGTGTGAAGTGGTATCTCAATGTGGTTTTGATTTGCATCTCTGATGGCTAGTGATGCTGAGCATCCTTTCGTATGTCTCTGGACCCTCTGTATGTCCTCCTTGGAGAAGTGTCTGTTCAAATCTTGCCCATTTTTTAGTAGGATTATTTGTCTTCCTGGTGTGGAGTCATGTGAATTCTTTATATATTTTGGAGATCAAACTGTTGTCCAAGGCATCATTGGAAAATATTTTTTCCATATAGTTGGTTCCCTTTTCATTTTGCTGAAATTTCTTTAGCCATACAAAAGTTTTTTTATTTTGATGAAGCCGCATTGGTTTATTCTTTCCTTTATGTCCCTTGCTCTAGGTGAAAATATTGCTGCATGGAATATCTGATATTTTCCTGCCTATGGTCTCCTCTAAGATTTTTATGGTATCACAACTTACATTTAAGTCTTTTATCCATCTTGAGTTTATTTTTGTGTATGGTGTAAGTTGATGATTGAGTTTCATTTTTTGCATGTAGCTGTCTAGTTCTCCCAACACCATTTGTTGAAGAGGCTTTTTTTACTCCATGTCTTTACATACTGTCTGTGGCTGCATTCACAGTATAGGGGAAGAATTGAGTTGTTGAACAGAGACAATATACCCCACAGCCCAACATATTTATTCTCTGGTCTTTCACAGAGCTCAATTCTGACTATACCAGGTAATCTTTTTTATTTTCTGATACCATCACATTTGCCTCATATCCTTGCTTTTACCCAGGCTCCTTAGTGCCCATTCCTAATCCCCATGAGATCTTGGCCTATGTTTTTTGTCTGAAGTGTCTTCACTATTCCTGCCACCATTTGTCTGAACTCTATTGGTAGTAACTTGTTTTTTCAGCAAACATACAACTGCCGCCAATCTGTTCAACCTTTTCTGCCTACACACTCTGAACCCCAGAAATTTTGTTCTGGGCTAGCATTTCTATCTCCTTCAGATGGACACTGACAGGAATAAGCCCTCTTCACATCATCACCACCCTGTCATGCCTGCCCTAACTCTATGTTTATGTTTAAACTCTAGGACTTTCCATCTGGTACATGTTTTGCTTGTCTTTAGTGTAGAATCCCATCAGAGGGTGGTGGCATAACATCATGTTCTGAAGACCCAATTAATGATGCATGCCGTCCTGCTGGTCTACTTAAAAATTATGCAACCTGTTTTTGACTTTTTAATCTCTTGCCTTAAATGGGGAGGAAGCAACAAGTTTTCCTTACAGAAGAATTCCTAATAAAAGCAGACAGAATGATAGAAATAGAATTTTTAAACAAAATACTTCAAAATAGAATTATTAAAACCTCAGTAATAATTATCTAAGACAAAATCCACCAACCAGCTCTGGTTCGTGTGACTCAGGGGACTGAACACCAGCCTGCAAACTAAAGGGTCACTGGTTCAATTCCCAATCAGGACACATGCTGGGGTTGCCGGCATTGTCCCCAGTGGGGGGCATGCAAGAGGCAACCACACATTGATACTTCTCTCCCTCTCCCTTCCCCTCCTTCTAAAAATAAACAAACAAACAAACAAATAAATAATCTTTAAAAAATCTACCAACCAATGTTAAAATGAGTGGGTAATTGTCTAAAAAGAAACAGGTTATTTGTTTGAATAGTATTTCTCCCAAGATATTTATTAATTACAAAGGAAAAAATAGTAAGTTTATAATTGAGAGTCCTGACAGATTCCTTAGCCAGGTGATTGAAGTTAACATAATTAGTAATACAATGTACTCCCAGGTATGATACCCTAAGAAAGGCTCATCTTGTGTAACCTTCATTTTTCCCTTCATGTTGTGCCTGAGCTCAATCAATTCTGAGAGCATCCTGATTGCCATTGTTTTGAACTCTGCATCAGACAGGTTATCTATTTCCTCATCACTTAGCTCTTTTTCTGGAGTTTTGATCTGTTCTTTCATTCGGGCCTTATTTCCTTGTGTCAGTGCACCCGTTATATTGTAAGGACAGAGCCTTAGGTATTTGCCAGGGTTGGGCAACCCTCTTTGCTGCATTGTGGTGCTGTCTGTGGAGGAGTCAGAGAGGGAACAGTGGCACTCGCTCTCTCTGCTCTAGCCCTACTTTCTTAAAAACTCTTCTGTGAGACAGAGTTTTTCCCACCGTCACAACCCCCACAGTATTTTATGGCTAGAGGTTTTGAGTCTTTAGTTTTTCATTTGGCCAGGCCTATCTCACCTGCATGGTCCTCCACCTTGCCACGTGTCCTCTCCTCTTGCCTACCCATCTCTGCCCCTCCTACCAGTCTACGTAAATATTTCTTCAACTCCTTGGCTGTTGGGGTTCCATGCAGTTTGATTTTCTGGCACTTCTGTTTGTTTATTGTTTTTAAATTGGTTGTTATCCTTTTTTTTTTTTGGTTGGGCAAAGAAGCAAAGCATTTCTGGAACCTGTTTACTTTTAGATATTATTGATACTATTGACATTCCTTCCTTCCTTATTCAGTGTATACCTGGGTTCCACCCCATGTAGAGTGCCATGCTGGTCAGTATCTTATGGCCAATATCAAGTGACCTCACAGGAGAAGCCTGGGACTGCATGTTGGAGGAGCTGCATTGCAGTTTCATCTCTACCTCTGTCAGTAGAAGAACCTGAGGGGTGGAGCTGCAGTTCCCCTCAGAGAACTGGCTCTCCAAATTTCTTAAATGTTTCAAAAATACAGATACCTTGCCCACCTTTGGAGATTCTGATTCACTAGGTTTTGTTTAGGATTCTGGTATTTTCAAAAATAAGGTTTGTAATGTGTAGCTAAGTTTGAATTTCCCAAAGTTGCTTTATTGTAAGCCTCACCAGGGAAGCATTTCCAAACACATGGGCTGGTAGAACCACAGAATCATTATTTATTTCAGATTCCATGGGTGATTCTTATGATCCCAAAGTTTGAGAAACACTAATCAAGGGACAAAGTTGGAATGCAGGCTTAAACAGCTGTAGACAATATGATACAAATGGAGATTTTGTTATCTTTCAGTGTATCCACTGATTACAGGTTCAGCACAACACACTTCCAGAACAAGTGATGGCCTAGACTGAAAACAGTACTGTGTTCATCTTTTGAGGAATTTGATTTATCTCAGCTTATTAAGGCAGAAGAAATCTATGGAATGAGTGGTATAAGAGAAAGGAGGTACCTTCCCAACCAGCAAAATCAAGATTAACCCTGGAAGTCAGGGCACTGACATTTTATAGGTACTATTGTTGATATGCAGGCAGACCATCTGAGTAGAAAAGTGATTGTGTTCTCAGGAGATTGTGACCCCACTTTCCAGGGTAAAGTCAGTAGATTTCATGTAGTTCTAATATAGATTGTCCTAAAGTGCCTATCTTGGAGCATTAGTTCTGTCAGATGATCATAGTTCTGTGAAAGAGGTAATTTCATGAAAAAGAGTTGTGTGGACACGTGATTTGGTAAAACATGGCATTTTATATTCATTTCTTGGAGATCCATAGCACACATTAGCATATTTAAGGCTATGATAAACCCTGCATGCCTTGTTAACATTGTTTAATCCAACATTTTTCAAAGTAACTTTAACATAGAATTCTTTTTTTTATAGAGGGACCGATTCACATCTGGAGACCATGCTCCTTTGAGAATATTGAGGAACATTGTTCTAAGGTATGAATGTTGTCCTGACATTAAGAATTATTTATGAGATTTAATACAGATGACAAGGAACAGGCATTTACTCTATTCTAAGAAGATGAATTAAAACAAAAAATTAGGTACATAGAAAAATGTATTTGTTTAATAGCCACTGAAAAATAACTGGTGGAAATAATGCCAAGAAAAAAGAAAATAAATTTTGTATTCTGTATGTATGCCTGTTTATATTGTGCAATTTAGGGAATCAAACAAATTATTGAACACTAATTTCTAAATCAAGCAGCAGGTGTGATTAAATACTACTGTTTACTCTTTTTTTAAATTTTTAAAAAATTTTTATTTAGTTATTTTTCAAGTACATTTTTTGTCTATTTCTCCCATCCCAGCCCCCCCAATCTGTCTTTCCCCTCTCTCCCATTCCCTTCCCCCAGTCCTCATCCCTGTGTCCTTCATACTTGTTCCTCAAAATCCCTCCCCATTTTTCCCCTTAAATTCCCTTCTCTCTCCCCTCTGGTCGCTGCTTTGCTGTTAGTTTCTGTGGATACTGCAAAGGGATATGGGGCAAAGAGCTTTTAACAGATTTGTGATATTAATACTGAATGTTTACTGAGTCCCTAATATGTACTAGGGTCCAGTCTGGTGCTCTGCATATGTTGTGTTGCTTAGTCTGCACAATAGCCACATAAAGCAAGTATTGATATTATGTTCATGTTTTCTGAGGTCTGGTTCAGGAACTTTCTAACTCACACTAATAAGAGTGAAGCTGGCATCATTCCAGAAACTCTGAGCTTGACCACTATGCTACATGGCCTGCAAACTGCATGCATGTGTCACTGGGCTTGAGTGCTCTTTTAAAATTTCCCACTCTCTATAGGCTTACTTTAAAATCTCTGCTTTGTTCAACCTAAAATATATATTTTTTAATTTATATTTTCATTTATTTGAAAATATATAAATATGTGTGTACAGTATGTGTTCTTTGGTTTAATCAACATGTACATAATACCTACAATCAATATGTATCCAGACCATTTGTTGAAGAGGCTTTTTTTACTCCATGTCTTTACATACTGTCTGTGGCTGCATTCACACTATAGGTGAAGAATTGAATTGTTTAACAGAGACAATATACCCCATAGCCCAACATATTTATTCTCTGGTCTTTCACAGAGCTCAATTCTGACTATACCAGGTAATCTTTTTTATTTTCTGATACCATCACATTTGCCTCATATCCTTGCTTTTACCCAGGCTCCTTAGTGCCCACTCCTAATCCCCATGAGATCTTGGCCTATGAGGTATTTGCCTTCATGTTCTTATCCCTTCAAGAAACCCCCCACCCCTTGCTTTTGTAGGAACTTCGTATCTTGAAAAAAAAAGATTAGCCATCCTACATTAGTAGCAGGCCACATGTGTAATTTCAGTCTTGTTTGGGCTCTGCACATGGGCAGATTTCATAGTCCGTCATTATTTCACAGCGACATGGAACTAAAGACCTTTCCTTGTGTTTGTTGGCGACTTTTGGCTCCTTGGTCATACTGAGGTATTATAAGCATGAAGTGCCCCTGCTGGGTTAGCAGGAGTTTTAGTCTAGCATGCCAGATAATATTTCAGGCAAACCCTGCTTGTTCGTTTTCTCTTGGTTGAATTTGGTATTCTCCTATCCCTTTGGATATTTATTTATGCTTCTGTTGTTTTAGAATGCAGGCTTTCTTGTTTCATGGTATCCTTTCAAAATGTGAAGTCGACCATGAAGATGACAAAACACTCTTATTGAATTATCTTTTCTCATTTTGCTTTATTCCCTGCAGTTTCTTGGTAGGGGGCTACAGTAAGACTTGCTACTGATGGGGTGCCAAGCTGTTCACTGTATCACGTCTGTTGAATGTACACATGGTGAGAGCTCATGTTCAGGGCCAGTTATGTCCTTGGACAAGCCCCTTCCTTTCTAAATCCCTTCTAGGATGACTTTCCCATTTCCTGTCCTGCTGATCCCACCCTTGGAAGGGATTTGAAGTCTGGAGTGTCTTTGATGTTTTCTGGCCATGCCAAAGCCTCCCCAGGAGACAAGAGGCTCTCTGCAGCCTGTGCAAATGGGTTTCAAAGTCAGTGTGTCTGCCAAGCTGTTGCGTTTCTTTGCTCTCTTTGATGTCCATCTAGCATGGTGCCTCGTAGGTCTCACCCAGTGTCTGGCATGTAGCAAGTCCTCATTACCACTGGCTTGGTATGGAAACCTGCATAAAAAAATGGTTCTAGAATTCCCCCTTACCCATCTCAATATTATTTCCTTCTTCTCATCCCATCTTCTTCCCTCTCCCCTTTACCACAGCAAACAAACTTTTGCCAGATGTGGAGGAATTTCAATACTGAAATAAAGCAAAGCAAAACAAATGAACAAGTAAAACCAAGAAGAGATAAGAGCATGGTTCCTTTAAATAACAGACTACAGAGTTGGAATAAATTTGTGTCACTTTACACATATAGTGAAAACCTATGGTTTCAAGGCTTCAGATCTTCTGACAAGGTTTTGGACTCATCCAGGAAACCCAGTTTAAATGTATTCTGTTCTTGTTCTTTCTGAGGTGTGAAAAGGTTATTTATGGGGGAGCTGATCCAAAAATAAGGTGTTAAGGAATTAGAAGATTTCTTTTACATATATTGATATGTATGTGGAAATCTACTGACAACTTTCACAACATTCTTTTTTTAATGCTTACTAGTTGATTTCCATGTGAACATTCTTTTTTATAAAAGTGAGATAAAGCACAAGGCATACAATTATAAAGGATGCTATGTTAAATTTAGAGTTTGGAGAAGGCACTGATATCATTAAAAATATGCATGTATATACAGATGCTCCTCAATTTATGATGGGATTACAACCCAATAAGCCGATCATAGGTTGAAAATATTATAAGTTGAAAATGCATTTAATACTACTCTGTGGAGTACCAGTTGTTGACTGTCATGATTGTGTGGCTGACTGGGAGCTGTGGCTCACTGCCATTGCCCAGCATCACAAGAGAGTATTAATTATACCATATATCACTAGCCCAGGAAAAGATCAAAATGCAAAATTCAAAGTATTTCTACTGAATACACATTACTTTTTCTGCATCATAAAGTAAAAGAGTTACAAGTTGAACCATTGTAAGTCAGCCACTGTCTGCACTTTAATTTCTAGAGTCAGAAACATCAGAATGTTCCAGTATAACTCCCTGGAGGGGAGGAGTACAAAGAAGGATGTTGCGATGTGGTGAAGTTTAAAGGACTTCAGTCCAAGGTTACTCACTGAACCATGTTTTCTAAGACTTTCTCTAAACATTCTCTTCCCTTTTGCCCTGACTGATGATTCTGGTTTTGTTCCTTCTGAGAATCTCCAACATTCTTCTTCCTTTTCAACTTGAATTATTCTACCTAGTACATGTCATTCTTTGTTATTTGTTGTTTCCCTCCAACAATTTCAGCAGATGCTGCCCCTCCTTCTTTTCCATTTCTTTGAGTTTATGACAAGCTTGCCTATTTCTGCTTCGGTCTCTGCTGTCTTTCTTATCTTGGTTGATATCTAAAATGAATGACTTGCCAAGTATAGATTATTGAGACTAGCTTAGTGTTGGCAGACTTTAGCACTGGGAGTATTTCCCAGGGGACTGGTGCAGTTATATAGAGCCGTAAGATTGGCAACACCTTGTTTCTTTGAATGGTAATAAATAATGCAGGGGAGATGCTGTGTTTAGGTAAGTACGGTCAGATATATTAGTTCTGTTGACTCCTTATTAACTATGAAATGGGGATGAAATGGGAAGGATCAGAGGCACACATAATCCAGATGCCAAATTTGAATGTGTGCTTTTTGATGTTCCAAACATTCACATTTCAGTCACTAGAGGTGTTTAAACATTGGACTGAACCACTGGACAGGTTGTCCAGGTCCCTTCTAAAATCCTCCCTCTAAACCTCATTTGCTAAAATGGGCTCTGTCCCATTCTTTACCACTTTCTTGTAACCCAAACTATTCTGGTTGAAGATACGTGTTTTCATGGTTCAACCTGTCTTCCAAGTGTAAGAGAGAAGATCATCATTAGAAGTGTCAGCTCAGCACTTGTGCTACTCTATGCTTCATTCTTCTGGGGAGGTCATAGCTCAGAGAGTTCTGCCAAAGGAATGTTCAACACACAGAGTGTGGTCTCTGGCAATGTCCTCTTATGGTTATGGCCAATTTTGTTTTCAAAATGAAATAAATAAATATATAAATAAATACAAAATGTAAAAATATATAACATACACATTTATAATGTTTGTATATTTATTTATGAATTTATTTATTTAAAAGAAAATCTACTTCCTGCTAGAGTTAAAGAACAATTTGTCTATGATAAAAATCATGGAAAATAAGAAAGAGTTACAGGAACTATTGGACCAAATGTTCAAACAACAGAGTGTTGCCCTAAATGCAGTTTTTCAAATACTTCATAACTATTTATGGAAGTTGTATAATGTTCCTTGCACTGTCTTAGATATACTAGTGTCTAAAAAATAAATATAAGAGATTATCTTTGCAAACAAAGGCCTTACTATTAAAATAAAAACAAAAATTTTGGATTAAGCACCCAGATGGCATTCAAAAAAACACTGAATGAAATAATATGCATTCAAATTATGTTTCTCATAAGAAATGGAGACAAAATACTTCATTTTCACTTAATGCCAAAACTAATACAAATTTAGAAATATTTGCTCAAGAGAAATAGCTCAGAGATTTCTTAGCAATATGTCCCAGCCAACAAAGCTTATACTATATAATTTACCATCCTATCTTTTCCTGGAATATAATAATAGCAAACAGAGACCAAGAGAAACAAAAGGAGAATTAGGCAAACAGTAGGGCCATGATTCATTTTAGGAATGTACTTACACTCAACCATGCCCAAAGTTGATTGCAAAATATTAAATTAAATTATAGTCTTTTGAAACCCAAATGGGGTAATTCAGAAGATGGTCAGAGGACAAATTGGAAGACCAATCAAGCCTGCCTTACAGGTACTTGGTAACACTGGGATTAAGCTACTGTCATACACTGAATGCTTCAGCCTAGTATTAAATGTTACTGTAAACATTGAGGATTCTTAGACACAAATGTTCTAAGATTAAACATTGTTTTCTATACAGAGATTTTAGATTATATTACATTATATGTTATGATGCAACAGACAGCCAGTCCTATACCCACAAACATCTGCTGATTCTTTTTGCTGTATAGGTTGGTTTTCCCAGGTCTTCTAATATTCAGCTGCTGCCTGGGGGTGTCTAGCTATTATGTAAACAGTCTGTAGTTGGTAACAGAAAGGAGTACTTTTCTCTTGGGCTTGGGCATTTTGAATGGCTGTGTTGCATAGCCCATGACACTAACCCCAGCAATGTTCAGAGGTGATGACATAGATGACTCAAATTTAAGACCAATTTCTCTGCTCTTGCATCAGGGCATCCTTAGTTTTGCTTGGCATGTACAAATGTGGTAGAAGATTACAGACATTGAAATTTCCTTGATTTGTATAGCAGCCTTATTTATGTAGAATGAGAATTGGACTTATTGTGTGCCCAAGGGTGAATGGATCTCAAAGTGTGAGGTTTAATAGAACATAATGTATATGAATAAGTTCCCCAGTTCTCTCCATTGGAAGTCCAACCCTGCTGTCATGTGTGGATATAAAGTCACCCCATTAGCCATAATTTTGAAAGATGGGCTTTTCTGCTGCTTGTATATGTCTGAAACTGAAGATAGAAAGCCAAAAAGAAAGTTGAGATTACAAGTAAACCGTAAGCTCTAGAAACCCTTTGTTATAGCTAGGAAGGGACATGTGCTCATTATTTTCATGTAGCTAAAAAATAGATGTTCAACTAAAGTTTAAATGTCATTTATCCCAAATTCCTATGGAAACTCATAACAGGTTAATTAAATTCACCCAGGTGCTCAAATGCACTAGTTTGGGCCTATTTTTTGTAGTTCTTTTTATCACACTCTAGGAAAACAACAACTAGAAGACATATACATTTTAGGGGAGAGGTAGCTAATATTCCTTGAATGTTTAATATGTGCAATATTAGTTCTAGTAAAAAAATTCTAAGTAAAATTTTAGCAAATCAAGTTCAAAATATACAAAAAGGATAATATATCATGATCATGTGGGGTTAAACCCAGGAATATAGGTTGGCATATAATATGAAAATCAGCAGTGTAATATACTACATTAACAAACTGTAAAAGAAAAAAACTATGTGATAACCTTAATGTGCAGAAAAAATCATTTGTCAAAATCAAATATTCATTTCCAACAAAACCTTTCAGCAAATAGAAATATAAGGAAACTTCCTCAACCTGATAATTGACATCTATGAAAAACCTATAGTTAATATCATACCTATAGTAAAAGACTGAAAGCTTTATCTTTAAAATCAGAGACAAGATCAGGATGTCTATTTTCATCACTTCTATTTAACATTGTACTGGAGATTGTAGACAGAGAAATTTTTTTAACACTTTTTAAAATTTTTATTTACTTATTTTTCAAGTACAGTTTTTTGTCTATTTCTCCCATCCCAGCCCAACCCGCCCTGTGCTCCCCACCTCCCTCCCATTTCCACCCCCCTTAGTTCTTGTCCTTGTGTCCTTCATACTTGTTCCTCCAAATCCCTCCCCTATTTTCCCCTTAAATTCCCTCCCCTTCCCCCTCTGGTCACAGTCCCCCTATTCTCTATTTCAGTGTCTTTTGTTTTTATTCTGCTTGCTTGTTTGTTTTGTTCTTTAGCTTCCTGTTAAAGGTGAGATCACATGGTATTTGTCTTTCAACACCTGGCCTATTTCACTCAGCATAATGCTTTCCAGTTCCATCCATGTTGTTGCAAAGGGTAGTAGCTCCTTCTTTCTCTCTGCTGCATAGAATTCCATTGTGTATATGTACCACAATTTTTTGATCCATTCATTTACTGATAGACAGAGAAATTAGTTTAAAAAATAAAGATTGGAAAGGAAAAGGTAAAAGTCTATATTTGTATATGACATGATGGCCTATTTAGAAAATCTGATAGATCTATAAAAAAGATATATGGGGTGTAAAACTGAAAGCAACAAATGAACAGACGAGAAAAAGAAACAAAACCTTATAGACGCAGACAACAGGATGGTGGTTACCAGAGGGAAGAGTGTTGAGGGGGTAGTAAAAGGTAAAGGACATCAAACACATGGTGATAGAAGATTTGATTTTGGGTGGTGAGCACACAGTGCAATATACAGGTCATGTATCACAAAATTGTACACTTGAAACCTATATAATCTCATTAACCAATGTCATTCCAATAAATTTAATATAAATATAAGCATTAAATTTAATTAAATATATGTAATTAAATATATTAAATATATTTAAATATAAATATAAATATTAAACAAATTTAATTATAAACAAGCTGCTGGAGCTAATAAGTGAGTTTAGCAAAGTTGCAAGATAAAAGATAAATATTCAAAATAATTGTACTTCTATATGTTGACATGGAAAAATAGGAAATTGAAGTAAAATCTCATTTACAATAGCATAAAAGTATGAAATGCTTAGGAATAAATTGGACAAAATATGTAAATGACATATAGAGTTAAAATTATAGAAGATTCTTGAGAGAAGTTAAGTAATTACCTATGTAAATGGTCAGATATGTTTTATTCGAGAATCAGAAAACTCAAAAATGTTAAGATTTTATTCCCCTCAAAATTGATCAGTAGATTCAATGCAATCCTAATCAAAATTTCAATGGCTTTTTAGTGATAACTGATGAACAGATTCTAAAATTTGTGTGAAAATGTAGAGATCTTAAAATAACCAAGACAACTTTTAGAAAGTAGAACAAAGAAGAGCCAACATTACCAACTTCCAACAATTATTGTTAAACTACAGTAATCAAGATAGTGTGGTACTGATGTACAGATAGACAAATACATTAATGGAATAGAGAACTTAGAAATAAACCTATATATATGTGGACAACTGAATTTTGACATAGTTGCAAAAAAGTCAGTAGAGAAAGCATAGTCTTCTGAAATAATGGTAATGGAGCAATTCGATGTCCATATATACCAAAAAAATGAATTTTTATCTATATTTCATACTACATATAGTATATTTTTTTATCTATGATCAAAATGTAAACCCTAGCTCTGGCTGGTGTGGCTCAATGGACTGGATGCCAGCCTTAGAACCAAGAGGGTGTTGGTTCAATTACCAGTCAGGGTACATGCCTGGGTTGAGATCCGGGTCAGCAGTTGGGGGCATGTGAGTGGCAACTGATTGATGGCTCTCTCAGGCATTGATGTTTCTCTTCCTCTCTTTCTCTCTCCCTCCCCCTCTCTCTAAAAATAAATAAATAAAATCTTTTAAAAACGAAAAAATGTAAAACCTAAAATTATAAAACATCTATAACAAAACATAACATAAACTTTTTGTGTTGGATTACATGAAAAGGCTGCTGAGATACAATATCAAAATGTGATCTATAAAAGAACACACTAATTGGACTTCACCAAATTTTTAAAAACTGCTCTTTGAAAGTCCTTTAACAATGAGATTCAAAATAGAGAATCAAAAAATAAGTACAGACTGGGATATAATATTTGCAAATCATATGTATGATAAAGAACTTATACCCAGATATATAAACAATTCTAAAACTTAATAAGAAAACTAGCCACCTAATTAAAAAATTAGCAAAAGTTTCAATACCTTGGATGCTCTTCTTCATGCCTAATTTCAGAGACCCATGATCCTTCCATGGTGTGGGTTTTCCATCTTCAATAATTGTCAAAAAGGGGGAAAGAGCACAGAGAATCCATACATTGGGGATTTTATGGGCTAGTGGGTATGGTGTCACCCCTGCACACATTTTATTGGCCACACTTTAGTCATGTAATTGCACAGAACTGCCCAAGGAAATAGGAGAATGGATTTAGCAAAGAACTAGTTAATCTCTTCCACATTCTGCATCATTAGAATTAGCAGTTATCACTAGACACCTTAAGGTAGTTTGTGGCAAATAAAGAATATTCTATAGTAATCCCAAGTGTATAAAATCAGTAGCACAATACCATTGGTTTGACTTAATTCAACTCTTTTTCCCTTTCTTTTTTTCTCATGACTTTTTAGGGGTAAACAAATATTTTTTCTGGTTCAATAGGGTTATGGAGATATCTCTTTTTTCATCTGTAAATATGATAATTCTTGCTCTTTACCCTTAATTATGCATAGTATACACAGTAGAGTTTGGAAAAAATATTGTTTTTCACCCTAGGCCAGCAGTTCCTTTTAGGAAAAGAATAATAGACCACTTGAGCAGATGATGGCACAGTGACATAGTCTGTAAAAGAAGTTAACAAGGATCTAGGGGGTATAGCAAATATTGAGTGCAGATTAAAGAAATGAGGCAAGGCTTGGAATGTGAAAGATGTGGCAAAATATTGGAACTTATGGGAAATTCTAAGATGAGGGTATGAACCAAATATTTTAAGAACAAGGATGCTTAAGATTCAGTTTTACATCATTTTGTGTGCTACAGGATAAACACCATTCTTTGTCTCCAACCTTTAACAAAAAACTGTTGCACACAGAGCCTGTATCATTTGTACTTTGAGTGGTTTCTAACATAAGGCAATAAGAACTATATGTTAAGTCATCCAAGAAACAGATACACAGATGGGGAAAATGGCAGTGAAAGATAAGGGAGAAAGACCAGGAGAGTCTTTGATCATCTGATACCTGTGAAGGGAAAGAAGGAAGCTTGGGACAAAGGCCTCCTAGCCTGCAGGACAGCTCTGAGATAGTCATGGCCTGGCTGATGCAGGCCCCTGAGCAAAGCTTGCCCATTAGAGAATGAACATCAGACAGGAGTCTGGATTGAGTCCCCTTTTGTGCTCAGGCTTTGGCTGGGAGCAGCCCTGAATCAGTGCAGCCTTGGCACAAATACCATGGTAGATCTGTAGGTACAACAGCTGGCGGCTGTCTGCTAACTACACTCTTGGCAGCAGATTCTCTTGAAGGGAGACCTGAGTGGTGCAATACCCTGGCCACCAAAGAGGATAAGCTCAGAAGGGTGAGGTGGTCCAAACACTGAAGTAATTCATCAGAAGCAGGAATTGGAGTCAGAAACAACTAGGAGAAATCTGAGCCCCACCTACCCCCCCCAAGCCCCACCAGAGGTTCTCTGGTATAGTTGGGATGCAGATACAACCAATTTAATGAGAATCAAAAGGAAGAGCATGGCTGGGATGCCATCTGAGTTACACCCTGGTTCTTCTTATAGAATACAATAGGGAAAGTTCAGTCAGTTCCCTTTAATCCATCATCTATCTGTACATATTGTTTAGTAGTACCAGCAACTCAAAAGTGTATGTACAAGCTCTCGATCAAAACACTTCCTACAATATGATCAGTTGTGAAGGAGAAATAAAAGGTGTCTAGTTGTTTTGAGGGTACTTACTATTTAATCTGTGGGCATAACTACCTATGTCCTTTTCAGGGATCTTTGCTTCATACCAGATGCATTTAGATACAGCCCCCAATTCCAGACAGAGCTGAATGTGGACACCAGAGGCTGATTCAGATATAGCTTTTTTGAAAGTTGCCACAAGGACATAAAATGGGCATTACATTATCTTAGAAAATTCAATACTCATAATGACAAAAGAAGTTACTTTCTGAATTGCTTTCTGAACATAATATTGCACTTTCACCCATACCATTAATGTTACTCTTTCCCTCATAGCAAAACACCAAGTTGATGTGCAGCTGAGACCTGTCATTTATCTTAGGAAGGGTTGGTTTTCTCCTTTGAATGTTGTTTTTAGAATATATTGTATTTGTATCAATATCCTTTTTACTCTGGAGACATTAAACTACAAAAAGCACTCATTTTAAACTTTTAAAACATTTAAGGTTTTGTTGTGGTTTCAGAATTTTTTTTCTTCAATTTAGACAACTGTGAGCATTTCCAGGGATGATCTCAGTTCTGGGCACATGAAGGACAGTCATGTGTTCCAATATCAAACCCAGATGGGTGCAATTTGTAACACCCATGACAGGTTTCACTACTTTAGGCTACCCAACTCACATGATTTCCCAGGACTTTCCCAGGCACTGAAAGTCCCATATCTTGGGAACCTCCCCAGCTCTGGGTAAATGGAATTGTCAGTCACCCTATCCTGCTCTTACCCTCAAGAAAGTGCCATCAGCAGGGTGGCCATTCTTGCCTGACATTTACATTCCTGTTTACTTTCAAAGGTGGTGAAAAAGCAGGATCCCTATAAATATCTTTTATTGCTGTCACATTATTTCAAAAGTTTAATAATTATATTGATAAAGGATATCTAGTAGATTTATTTGTATTTATTGATTTATCAAAATATATTCTTCTTAAATTCTGAACATTTTAAAAATCCTGCTTATTTTCTAAAAGCAATGAAAAAATGCAAACAATTGTGTTTTCAACACTCTCTATATATATTTACTATTTGTCCTCTCTCTTGAGTTTGATTATATATTCAGCTTCTAACTCCTTGGAGTTGCCCTAAATGAAAAAAATCATATTAACGGTAAACTGTAACATGCATACAATTCTTGCTTTTTTTAAAGTTCAGTTTGTGTGTGTACATATACATATATATATGTACACATATATATGCCATGAAATATATACATATTTCATGGCATATCTTGCAAATCAATATATCATAAAGGAGAAAAATGTGAAAAGTTGTGGTTTATTCCTCAAAACAAATTCCACTCAAGTGAATTACCATTTCAGTTCACAATGTGACAAAGCCAGTTGGGAATTTCCAGATGCAGAAGAGGTAAAAATGCCAACTTTATTCAAATGTAAGCCAAAGCAGAATCATGGTCTAAAATGGAAATGGGATTGAGGAAAAGACTGATTTTGTTTGGCATGTACTGTAAAATTCTAATTTCATGTAGGTTAAAAAAAAAAACTTCCATTCCTATGTAGTCAGAGAGGGAAAGACAAACCTACACTAAGCAGATTGTCCATGGCTCTTACATTTTTATGTTAATTGATAATTATTAATAACATTTTGGGGTGCAATTAATTGATAATGGCACTGGAAAATTCCACAAACTAAAACAAATTATTTTAGTAGCGATCATCAGAAGCAAGATACAATTTGATCTTGGGAGAGCAACTCGGACCTACCACATATTTATACATATCCTGAAGATGAAGTCATAGAGAAGTCATATTTTTAGAAAAGATTGGAAGTATGAGTACAACCTTTCCATAAACCAAAGAAAGCCAGGTTTTTTCAGTACTTAAGGTGTGATTTCTCTTACAATATAACCTGTAGATGAAAGCATAGGTGAGGTGCATTTTACAAAGATTAAAAGTGTGCATACTTTAAAAAGCCAGTCATCTCTATGACTCCAGCTGTGATTTCCCTTAGAATGATGACCTAAATAGTGTATATGGCAATGAACTAAGACAGTGTATAGTCTGTAAAATTTAAAGTGTACATTCATGCATAGTAAAAGGATCATGAGGTTTCGAATAAGGTTGACCTGGGTTCAAATCCCAGTACAATGTATATATATATATAATATATTAAACACAGGTAATTGAGTCCTGGATCATAGGACTAGTAAGGAGCAAAACCAGCATTTCAATAGGGGACATATCACTTCCAAAATTGTTATATAAAAACTAAAAAACTTTGACCAGCAGAAAGTCTACCATATACAAAGTTGAGAGACAAATGACAAATATGGCAGATAAACAGCTGGTTTTATTACAATATAATGAATTTTTTATGAATCAATACTTTAAAGACATATACAGGCAAGTCACAGAAAGGACAATATATAGCTTTTTTTAAAGATGTTATTTATTATTTTAATTTTATTGATTATGCCATTACAGTTGTTCTATTTCCCCCCTTCATTCCCCTCCACCCTGCACCACCATTCCCCCCCTTTAGTTTATGACCACATGTCTCAAGTTCTTTAGATTCTATATTTCCCATACTATTCTTGCCCTCCCCCTATCTATTTTCTACCTACCGTCTATGCTACTTATTTTCTGTACCTTCTCCCCCCTTCTCCTTCTCCCACTCCCCTGTTGCTAACCCTCCATGAGATCTTCATTTCTATGGTTCCGATCCTGATCTAGCTGTCCTCTTAGTTTGCTTTTGTTTTAGGTGTGGTTGTTAATAACTGTGAGTTTGCTGTCCTTTCACTGTTCATCTTTGTTATCTTCTTTTTCTTAGATAAGTCCCTTTAACATATCATATAATAAGGGCTTGGTGATGATGAACTCCTTGAACTTGACTTTATTTGAGAAGCACTTCATCTGCCCCTCCATTCTAAATGAAAGCTTTGCTGGAGAGAGCAGTCTTGGTTGTAGGTCTTTGGTTTTCATGACTTGGAATACCTCTTTCCAGCCCCTTCTTGCCTGTAAGGTCTCTTTTGAGAAATCAGCTAACAGCCTGATGGGAACTCCTTTGTAGGTGCCTATCCCCTTATCTCTTGCTGCTTGTAGGATTCTCTCCTTCATTTTCATCTTGGCTAATATAATTATGATGTGCCTTGGTATGTTCCTTTTTGGGTCCAACTTCTTTGGGACTCTTTGAGCTTCCTGGATTTCCCCAGAAGTCTATTTCCTTTGCCAGATTGGGGAAATTTTCCTTTACTATTATTTTTAAATTTTATTTAGTTATTTTTTAAGTACAGTTTTTTGTCTATTTCTCCCATCCCAGCCCCCCCACCCAGTGCTCCCCACCTTCCTCCCATTTCCACCCCCCTTAGTTCTCGTCCCTGTGTCCTTCCTATTTGTTCCTCCAAATTCTTCCCCTTTTTTCCCCTTAAATTCCCTTCCTTCTCCCCTCTGGTCACTGTCCCCTTGTTCTCTATTTCAGTGTCTTGGTTTTTATTCTGCTTGCTTGTTTGTTTTGTTCTTTAGCTTCCTGTTAAAGGTGAGATCATATGGTATTTGTCTTTCAACACCTGGCCTATTTCACTCAGCTTTCCAGTTCCATCCATGTTGTTGCAAAGGGAGTAGCTCCTTCTTTCTCTCTGCTGCATAGAATTCCATTGTGTATATGTACCACAATTTTTTGATCCATTCATTTACTGATGGGCACCTAGGTTGCTTCCAACTCTTGGCTATTGTAAATTGTGCTGCTATGAACATTGTGGTGCATAGGTTCTTTGAAATTGATGTTTTAGGATTCTTAGGATATAATCCCAGCAGTGGAATTGCTGGGTCAAAAGGCAGGTCAATTTTTGTTTTTCTGAGAAAATTCCATACTGTTTTCCATAATGGTTGTACCAGTCTGCAATCCTACCAACAGTGGACTAAGGACCCCTTTTCCCCACAACCTCTCCAACATTTGTTGTTTGTTGCTTTACTATTTGTTCAGATAAGTTTTCCACTTGTGGCTGTTCCTCTTCCCCTTCTGGTACTCCTATAATTCGGATGTTGGAGCATTTAAAGATGTCCTGGAGGTTCCTAAGCCTCTCCTCATTTTTTTAAGTTCTTGTTTCTTCATCCTTTTCTGTTTGGTCATTTTTTTCTTCCTTCTGGTCCACTCCTTTGATTTGAGTCCCAGTTTCCTTTCCATCACTATTGGTTTCCTGTGCATTTTCATCATTTTAATTAGTTTAGCCTTCATTTGTTTCTCTAATTTCTGACTAAAATCAACCAGTTCTGTGAGCATCCTGATCACCAGTGTTTTGAACTATGCATCTGAAAGTTTAGCTATTTCTTCATCCATCGCTTAGAGTTATGGGCTCTGGGGCTTTGAGTTTTTTTGAGACATGATGTTTTGGTGTGTTCATGCTGTTACATATGAGGAGCGGAGCCTTAGGTGTTCACCAGGGTGGGGCAACCCAGTGGCTGGTTTGTGATGCTGTATGTGGGGGTGGGGTCAAAGGGGGGCAATAGCGGTCCCCTCTGCTGCTTCCCGCTGCTGGGGCCTGTGCAGTCTGTCTCACTGCTTGCTCCTTCGCTGGTTTATCTGTGCTCAAATGTGTGACCACGGTCAGCCTGCAGCCTTGCGCCTTCACTGTGTCATCCAGTCGCAACCCCATGCCTGGGATCCCACTGGCGCGCCTGGGTCGGTCTGACAGAGTTTTCCTGCACAACCCTGCTTTGCCAGTCACTGGCTCCACCCCTCTTAGCAGTCTGGCTGAAGGGTTTGTTGTTGTCGGACTTTTTATAGTTCAATTTTCTGTGTTTTGGTTGCGCTCTTTGTTACTAAAATTTTGTTGTCTTTAAACATGGTTGTGCGAGAAGGCACAATGTTTCCACCTACGCCTCCATCTTGGTGGAATTCCTCAGGGTAAGGCAGATTTAAAGAAAAGTTGAGTGAGGCTGGGGTAGCATACTAGCCAGCTCTGCCCCGAGCGCTAACTCCAACTATGCACACCCTTTACACCTCCCCTGCACCATCCTTGAGTCCGGACAGCACCCCATCTCAGCTATTTATTTATTAATTTTTAGAGAGAGGGGAAAGGAAGGAGAAAGAGGAGAGAAACTTTAATGTGTAGTTGCCTCTTACACACCCCGCACCAGGGACCTGGCCCACAGCCCAGCCATATGCCCTGACTGGGAATCAAATCAGCGACCCTTTGGTTTACACTCAATCCACTGAGCTACATCAGCCAGGGCAACAATGTATAGCTTTTAAGCAAATAAAATTCCAACTTCAACCATAATGAAGTAAATGTATATTAAAACAACAAAATACTCAAGGTTAAAGTCATGCCATATATAGGAGAAATGTAGGAAAATGAGCATTCTCTCACTAGGAGCATCAACAGGATTCTCTAGTATAGCTTAAATGATTATTAGAATATATGAAATATTATCCTATAATTAAGAGAATACCTGGGGCACAATGACTTAAGTAAGTCCAGGTTTACTTTTCTTTCTTAATTCAAAGTTCGGAAGTAGCTAGCTGTTGGTTCAGGGACTCCAGGTTGTGATTGTCTGCTATGGTTCTCTTAGCCTTCCCTTCATGGTGGATGACAAAGATGCCTAGCACAGCACCAAGAGCCATGTCTGCAATCAAGTCAGTAAGGAGTGAGGAGGAAAGAAGTGTAGCACTGGCACATCAGTCATATTAGTAGGAAAATAAAAGCTTACTTTGACAGGTCCCAGCACACTTTGATTTATACCCTACTGGCTGGAAGTGTGATATATTGAACACACATAGCTGCAAGGAAGACTGGAAAGTGTTGGCTTAATGATGCAAAGTGAGAGAGAAGGTAGACAGAAACAGTTGATGGTTCTAACAAGTAGCAGTGTTGGCTACACATTTGGAGAACAATATTTTTCAAAATATATGTCCCAACTAACCATGTCAAGTATTGGCAAGGATGTGACCCAACTGAAACTCTCATACACCATCTTGAGTATAAAATGGCAAAACTACTTTTCAAAACTATTTGACAGTTTTTCTTTTTAAAAAATTTTTTTAAATTTTATTGAATTTATTGGGGTAACATTGGTTAATAAAATTACATAGGTTTCAGATGTAGAATTCTCTAATACATCCTTTGTATATTGTACTGTGTGTTCAGCACACCAAGTCTCCTTCCATCACCATTTATCTCCACTTTACTGTATTCTACTTCCTCCATCCCTCTCTCCCTCAGTAATCACCATACTGTTGTCAGTGTCTATGAGGATTTTTTTTTGCTTAATCCCTTTACCTTTCTCACCCAACCCCACAACTCTCCTCCTTTCTGACAGCCGTCAGTCTGTTCTCTGTATCTATGAGCCTGTTTCTATTTTGTTTCTCTATTTTGTTCATTAGAAAATGAAAAGACAACCCACTGAATGGAAGCACATATTCCCCACTGATACATCTGATAAGGGGTTAATATCCAAAATTTATAAGGAACTTATAAAGCTCAACACTAAAAAAACAAACAATTCAATTTTTTATGATTTAACTATTTATTTTTTATTTTTATTTTCTCCCCTCTCCAGCCAAACCTCCCTCCCTCCCTTGCTTCCACCCTCCCCCTTGGTTTTGTCCATGTGTCCTTTGGACAAAACCCAGTGTTCCCTCCCGTCTCCCCTCTAGCTATTGTTAAATTGTTCTTAATTTCAATGTCTCTGGTTATATTTTGTTTTCTTTCTTTTTGTTGTTGATTGTTTCAATTAAAGGTGAGATCATATGGTATTTAACCCTCACTGCCTGGCTTATTTCACTTAGCATAATGCTCTCCAGTTCCATCCATGCTGTCACAAAGGGTAGGGGCTCCTTCTTTCTCCGTGCTGTGTAGAATTCCATTGTGTAAATGTACCACAGTTTTTTGATCCACTCATTTTCTGATGGGCCCTTAAGTTGCTTCCAGCACTTGGCTATTGTAAATTGTGCTGCTATGAACATTGGGGTGCATAGGTTCTTTCAGTTTGGTGTTTCAGGGTTCTTAGGATATAATCCCAGCCGTGGAATTGCTAGGTCAAAAGGCAGTCTCATTTTTAGTTTTCTGAGAAAATTTCATACTGTTTTCCACAGTGGCTGTACCAGTCTGCATTCCCACCAACAGTGCACTAGGGTTCTCTTTTCTCCGCATTCACAATTCAATTTTTTTTAAAAAGAGCAAAGAACCTGAATCAACATTTCTCCAAAGAAAATATAGAGATGGCTAATAGACATATGGAAAGATGCTCAACAACACTCATCATCAGAGAGATGCAAATTAAAACCATAATGAGCTATCACATCACACCTGTCAGAATGGTTACCATCAATAAATCAATAAACAAGTGTAGGGGAGGATTTGAGGAAGCTTCCGCAAAAAATTAAAAATGGAAGTACCTTATGACCTATCAATTCCATTCCTGGGAATTTATCCAAAGAAACCTGAAACACTAATTCAAAAGAACATATGCACCCCTATGTTCATTGCAGCATTATTTACAATAGCCAAGATTTGAAAGCAGCCCAAGTGTCCATCAGTAGATGAGTGGATAGAAAAAGCTGTTGTACATTTACACAATGGAATACCACTTGGCTATTTTTTTAAGAAGTAGGAATTTTTACCTTTTGCAACAGCTTAGGTGGACCTAGAAAACACTATGCCAAGTGAAATAAGCCAGTCAGAGAAAGACAAGTACCATATGATTTCACTTAGATCTGGCAATTTCTTAAAAGTTAAACATACACCTAGAAATTCCACTTCTAGGTATTTTCCCAAGAGAAATATGTACATGTGCCCAGGAAAGACATTTAAAGGAATATTCAAACCAGCAATATTCATAATAGCCTCAAACTAGAAACAACTCAAATGTCTATCAAAGATGAATGAATAAACAAATTGCACTATATATATATAATGGAACACTGCTCAACAATGACAAAATTTAGAACAATTGGTATACAAAACCACATAAATGAATTTCAAAAACATTATCTTGAGCAACAGAAGTCAGGCAAAAAAGCATGCTTACTGTTTGATCCCATTTATGTGAAATTCTAGACCAGGCAAAACTAACTATGGTGATAGAAAGCAGAAAAGTGGTTGCCTGGAACCAGATGTCAGTGATGGATTTTCTGAAAAGAGCTGTGAGGGACCCTTTTGCAGTAATGGAATTTGTATTAACCATATTTCTAGACTCAGTAAACCTGATGCTTTAATATACACCCTGTATGCGGATGTCAGATATACCTTGTTCTGGAGTTGAGTCATCTCAAATACAAACCAAACAATCCATAATCCATACCCCTCTCCAGTAACCACTTAAGGTCATTTCATCTCCCCAATGCTTCCAGCAGAAATCTCGCTAAAAGCTTGGGCCCGCAGTTTCTCTCTCTCTTGCCCACCAACTTCACTACCTCACCCTGGGGAATTCTTCATGTGGTGCCCTGTAGTGTGATGTGTACTCCCTGTCCTCAGAACTGTGAGTGTAATAAACTATCCTTTCAATGACAGCCAACTCTTGATTTACTGGACTTACTATACCTCAATAATAAAAATAAAGCTTATTAAAACAGAAATGTTCTGTATCTTAAGTGGCAATAACATGGGTATACACATAACAGCACACTTAAAAAGGTGCATTTAATTGTATATAAATAAGATTTATTAAAAATAAAAGAAAATGTGCATACCCTTTATATCAGCACATCTATTGCTGTAACTTTATCCTTTAGATACACATGTATGCAAAAGTAAAGCAACATATTCATGTTGTTGCTTGCAATAGCCTTAGACTAAAAACAATATGGTGTATTTTGCATGTATAATGTGCACCCGCATTTTTGGCCCAAACTTTCAGGAAAAAAAATCTTTCATTTTAATTTTCTAATTCAATTACTTATTTATTTACATTTAGATATTTGTTTTTGTATTATAAAGATTATTATTTTATATTCAGGTGTTGTTATTGCTTTCCAGAGTTACACTTTTTAACACATAAGCATAAATAAAATAATTAAAAACAGTTACAGCCCTGGCTGGTGTAGCTCAGTGGATTGAGTGCAGGCCTGCAAACCAGAGTATTGTGGTTCAATTCCCAGTCAGGGCACATGCCTGGGTTGCAGGTCAGTTCCCAGCAGGGGACACAGGAGAGGCAACCATACACTGATATTTCTCTCCCTATCTCCTTCCCTTCCTCTCTAAAGATAAATGAATAAAATCTTTTAAAAAAACATTTACATAGATATGTAGCACTACCCATGTATAATATGCATCTTTATTTTTTCTTCCAAAATTTGGCCAAAAAAGTGCACATTATACATAGCAAAATGATATATTTGTCATCTGGGGATTATCTGTTAATGCAACATAACCTGCACCATCAGAACAGATATTCTACTGCATCTCATGGGGGTTTGTTTGTTTTTTATATCATTACTGTGTTTATTATATCTAAATTTTTTAAAAATTATTTTATTGTTGTTCAATTACAGTTGTCTGCATTTACCCCCCCACCACTCCCCCTGACTCCAGCCATCCCCAACTCCCTCCCTTGCTTCCACCCCCACCTTTGGTTTTTTCCATGTGTCCGTTACAGTTGTTCCTGAAAACCCTTTTCCCCTTCCCCTCATTATCTCCTCCCACCTCCCTCCTGGTTAATGTCAGATTGTTCTTAATTTCAATGACTCTGGTTCAATTTCAATATTCTGCTTGCTTGTACACCCACCTACAGCCCATCAGTTGGGCCAACTGTACCCTTGATAGAAGTCTTAAATATACAATGAAATATTATGTAGCCATTAGACAACATGATTAAAGCTATATGGACTTAAGAGGAACATTGGCCAATCTAACATTATAAAGTAAAAAATGCAAGGTTATAATTGTATCCCTGATCTACTCCCATTTATGTTCATAAATGTGGAGAGGGGATATGTGTTGTACATTGTATATGCCAGATATTATTTTTTTATGCATAGAACATGTAATAGTAACAAGAGTTACTTCTTGGAAGGAGTGGAAACTAGACACATGGGGTGAAAATTAAATGTAGTTTTTCCTACATATCATGTTATGACTTAAATATTTTTACATTGTGTAAATGTATTAGTCTTTTAATGAAAAGTAGCCAGCTATTTTATAAATAAAATCAGAAAAAGTGAAAAATTAGAGCATTTAAGAATTTTCAGAAACACCATTTTTATTACCACTTCAAGCTGATATAACAATGAGCCTTTTATTGGATTGGATTCTATTCTTAAATCAGTAAATAAATCTAGCAATTCCATATTTTGCTGAAGCCAAATATCTCAATAGTGAGTAGGGACCCAAACAGTTTAGTATGTAACAAACGTGGGAAAATAGAAAACAGATTCCAGCGTGCTCTGGGGGTCTGTAGTTCTCCTCAATGCTCCTTCAGAATCGATTGAATGCCTTTTCCAATTATAGCTCACTTTATGCAAAATACACCATATTTCCCCTAACACTCCCCCACACACCCACACACAGTCATTCTCATAACCACCTTGGGAAATATCACTCTTGCCCTTGCTTTACAGAGCAGCAAAAGGAAACCCAAGACAGTGGTGGTTTGCTGAAGTTATTAAGAGGCATTGGAACTCTGAGTATGTGTACATTCTCATCATTTAATTTTAAATAGTTGAGTTCCATGTCAAATCTATCTCTTAGAGAGAGAGAGAGAGAGAACATTAGTTAAATATAGAACAGACTATGGTTTGTCATGGTTTGTTTTGTAGCTTAATATGTTAGCGGGAGGCTCAGAGGAAAAGAAAACAATTATGAGCTGCTTAACTCCCTTCATTGTCTCAAATAAGCATGAAGATGGGAATCAGTGTGACACATGTGGTAAAAATGGTGCCAAGCTAGAATACTGTAGATGCGACAAGCTTAAAATCCCGAAATGAAGTAAGATACCAGTGAGGGTAGCACAGATTATTATGTCACATTAACAAGCAACCTGGAAATACTAGTCATGTAACACAATGGGATTTATTTTTTTATCACACCTGAGAAATAGCAGATGTCTGTGAAGGGCACTTCTGTATGTCATCCTATCTCTGGAACCCAGACTAATGAAGGTACCAACATGCAGAGAACATCATCAGTCATGACAGCAGTGGGAAGAGACTGTTGTAGGGTGTCACAATGGCAATGATATTCACCAGCTTGGAAATGATACAAGTTTTATTTCCCCCACAGTCTATCAGCTATTACTTGTCTCATATATCTGTACAGTGGCAAGGGGGTTTGTTAAATGTTTGTCCTCCCACAGTTCTAGGGGAAAGGAGACCCATATATGCATGACAGGAGAAGTCTATACAATCAGAATGAAAGCAAAGGCAGAAAGGAAGAATATGATAGAACGACAGCCCATGTAATGTCTCCAACTTGAAGTCATACTCCATGACCTAAGAAAAATTTGGTTCTTGGACTAAATTTTTGATTAAGAGAGCAATTTGTGAACTTTGAGACCCCTAGAATATTCATACCATATCCACAGGTCGATATGGAGCTCTATTCGCTTTTCTCATATTCTGTCAAAGTACAAAGTACTAAGAAATGAGTCATCTGGGGAAAGAAATATTAGTAAGAGAATTAGACTTGATTATAAAGATTATGTAGATTAGATACAGATATAGGCACAGACACAGATATATCTCTGTTAGGCTGAAACCTAAGGATGTCTAAGAGGAAGTGTGGAACAGCGGTAATTTAGAGATGCCATATCTGCACCTTGGTTCCATTACTGGTCATTAGAAGGCAAGGACTACTTTGGGAAAACCCAGAAGATGACTTTGACTAAGTCTAGACCTGTATTGGTAATGGAAGATGATGCCATTTCTAATAGTGACAAGTTTAATATAATGAAAAAACTATATTCAAAACTATAATAGTGGTTGATTGCTTACATATAAATGTGACACCAATTAATGTATTTGTATCATTATTCCTTCTTAAGGAATAATGTGACCATAAGCAGCTATCTCTGTGGGACCATATGAATGAAGTCAAAGAGAATCATTTGGTTTTGTTTAACAGAATGAAGCTAGATATATCTAAGCATATGTAACAGGCTGTTGAAGATATTAATTTGTCTGTGTCAGAATTACTGCTAAAGACCCCAATGGAGAAGTGGATGTCAGTGAAAATAACAGAGGAAGGATTTCTGTCCTTCATAGGAGAAGTAATATCACTGGCAAAATATGGTCAGAACTTCTCTCTTCCATAATCTCCTTATGAGATTTCTCCATAGGAGAAATCTCATAAGGAAATTTCTCTTCTCCTAAGAGAAATAATATCATTGGCAAAATATGGTCAGAATCAACTTTTTCAGAACTCTGAAAATTAACCAAAGGCTTGCACAAATCCAAGAGCATTTATTCTACAGATGACTAAATCTTCATAAGAACAGTGGACTTTGTGGTATTTTTAATTTGTACTGCCCCCATCTCTTCCTCTTCCGCTTTGGGAGTCTACAATCATGGTGAAAATCAGCAGCCCAATAGCTACTGTAGGGGACAAAATAAAATTAGATCTCCTTCACAGCATCATTCCCATAGGACTATCTCTGATCTGTTGCTTCCCTAGGATCTCTCACTCATAAGGCTGTTTTCATCTGACCTGACTCAGAGGTTACCCTGTGCTAACAGCCTTTAACTGGGGATGTTTGTCTAAAATAATTAGAGGCATTTGTTGAGCATCTCAGGTACGTCAGGCAGTAGATAACAGTTGGGGCAAATGATAAGCTAACCAAAAAAGATTTAAAGGGAAAGCTAGAGAATGAGATGTCCATAGGGAGATTGGTAAGACTCCAGCATATTACTAGGAAAGTGGAAAGCTCCATGCATGTGTAAGGCTGTGTTCATGCCCAGGGCTACAGACATGCTCAAAAATAGACCTGAAGAGGCACTAAACTTTCATGTCTGGCTGACTTTGGAGGCCCTATGGAAACAGAAAGTGAAGGCTAAGACCAAGTTATAAACTGTGTGTTGAAGTTGTGACCCAACATGTACATGAAGCCCCTCAGCAAAGAATGGAAGACTTACTGATTCAGGCATTTAAGGAAATCTCTGTCTAATCATTAGCTGACTACTAAGCTAACTGAGCCAGATACCCCAGTAGCCATGAATGATAAAGAATACAGACTTTATACAGTTATTTCAGTAAAGTCACTAAAATATAAGAACAACAAAAATAGCAATGACAGCAAATCATAGGGAAAGGAAAGAATCTGATTTTCACGGTTGCTACATTATAGTATTTTAAATGTCTAGTTTTACAAGACATGCAAACAAGTAAAAAGCATGGACCATCCACTAGGGAAAAAACAATAAACAATAACTGTCTGTGATGAAGCCAGATTTTGGCCTTACTAAACAATGACTTTAAATCAGATATTTTATATATCTTCAAAAAACTAAAGGAAATTGTGTTTAAGTAACTAAAGGAAAGTATGAGAATAATGTCTCACCAACTAGAGAATATTAATGTAGAGCTAGAAATTATTTTTACAAGAACCAAATAGAAATACTAGAGTTGAAAACTACAATAACAAATTCACCAGAGAAGTTCTATAGCAGATTTGAGCAGTTAAAACACCAGGATGAAAACAACAGGCACCAAATGTTTCCACAGTCTATCCAAAAATGCCATAGAACTCAATGTGAGCTGGGAGGCCTCACATTGATGCAATCTCCTCACCACCTCCCTCATCCTATATAGGTACAAGTCTGGGAATACATTGGAGAATCATTGGAGAACATCTGTAAATTTTAAGTAAAGTGATAGAGAAGAATCTAGAAAATCATTATTAGAGATGGAGGGTGGCATCGCATTTTGTAGTTTGCCTATGTAACAGAATTGCTGATTTATTCTCTGGGACTAAGGGGCAGGACAATCTCTGGAGAAAGATAGCAAGACAGAGATCAAGGAACATTCACTCAGAGTAAAGCCAGATAGTTGGATTTCCCATGAGTCAAACAGACACAAAGAAAGGTACATGAAAATGTTGGAAGGAAGGAAGGAAGGAAGGGAGGGAGGGAGGGAGGGAGGGAGGGAGGGAGGGAGGGAGGGAGGGAGGGAGGGAGGGAGGGAGGGAGGGAGGGAGATGAGCCATCACCTCACCCATGATGGCTACCTGCTAGGCAAGGGATCTCTGGCAATGTAGGGCTGTGTGGTCACCTCCAAAGGCAGTATTTGAAGTGGACTCAAACTGAAGTGTGTCTTTCACACATGAAAACTCTGTAGTGGGAAGATCAATCCCAAGGGGATTGTGGAAAAATATGTCTATGAGCCTCAGGTCAGTGGGAACATTTGTGTTCATGCATGTACAGGGCCTGTACAGAGGAGCAGAAATAGTCAACAGAGAAGACCACAGAGGTATTTCTTCTATCAGGGTTGTCTGCCCCAGGTACCAGCACCACTGTTCCTTTCCCTCTGGGCTCTAACACAAAACAAGAAGAAAGAACCCAGAACAGGAAAGTGTGAAAGAAGTTGAAAAAGCTCTCTCCCTATTCAAAAATCCTCAGTGTAAAACCCAGTGCTGGGGTTCAGGAGGAAGAGTGGGTGATAAATTGAATATAAAATTGAGGTTTTAAAGTGGACTGGCCTGGGCATTTTCAAATATAAGAATAAGTAAGCAATAAAAGATCTACTTGGGATATCTTTGAGGAAGGAAAGGAAGCCAGGGCAAAGAATGTTTGAAAGGAGTGGTTGCAGAAGAAATATTCTTGTTCTGTTGTGTAAGGTTCCATACAAATATCATGGAAGTTAGTACAGTGAATGAGTCCAGAGGTCAATAAAATTGTGTTATTCTTTTGTATCTTAAAAGCACATCTACTGTGCAACCATGACAAACTGAGATTTTTCTCTTCCCTGTGGCCCAGATCACTCATCCAGAAAATCAACCAATTTAACTAAATAATATCTAAAAAGTATTACTGTCCTCTAAATTTCTTCAGCACAGTAAGCAATTATTGAAAACCAATAAGTAACCCATGTAGCACTTTACAAATAACCCAATTCTTATGAACACACTGTGAGTACGTAGGAGAGATATTCTTGGTCCTTTTTAAGATTAGAAAGACTATGAGACTTAGAGAGACCAAACAACTTGCCCAAGTTCCCCCCAGCTGGTGAATGGCAGAGTAAAGACTGTGAATCAAGCATTCTAACAGAAAAGTATATCATCTTTCCACTAAATCACACCACTTAATGCTTAGTCCAATTCCTGAATTTGTCATTCAAAACATTTTCCAAAATGCTATTTTTATCTGTTACTATTTCATGTATTATGAGAGGATTATACTTGTGAGCAAGAGAGAACATTCTGCAAGATTCCTATGTGGTGTGGATCAAGTCACTGGTGGTGGTAGACAGGGGCAGTGCCATAAGTTTTCCCTCTTCGAAGGGCCTGGAGACATGTGTCTGGACTGGACAGGAAAAGAGGCAATGGGCTGTAGAGAAGTGAGGAACCTGCAAGTCATCTAAGAAGTTTCTTCCACTTGGGCTAATATCAGAAGGAAGCAAGTCAGTTGGTTTGACAATAAGATTAAGAAGAGAAGTGCTGGAATCTTTTTTTTTAATTTACCTCCATAAAAATAAAAAGCCCCTGCACAGATTTTCAGATTTACATTCAAATAGGTGGTGCTGGGAAATGAGGGACAGATAGGCTCTTCATGTGACAATATTTGTGTAAAAGCTTTTAGAATCATGGTTATTATCCTAAGAATGACATCCTGGAGAAAGTACTTATTTCTTTGGATTTTGAAATTTCCAAGGATCTTCCATTATGTGAGGCCAGCTCTTTTTTACACACAGGATCACTTTCCAACCTTCTGTCCACTTGTAATTCTTGAAGCACTGCATTACATTGTTTTATCTTGTGGTCATGTGTTTTGGGTTACCCTCATCATAAACTGCAGCTGTAGGAAAGAACTGTGTACCCAGTCTACTTTAAACTTAATAAAATCTTCCACATGGAAAATAAATTAAATCATCCTATTGTGGTACATGTTTATTGTGATGACAAGAGTGGGGGTGCTTGGGTTTCTTTGTTTTGGGTTTAGGACATCAGGCTTTCAAAGTCCCCTGGGAAGTTGTCCTCTGCAGAGGAAATCCACCTGGACCTCAATATTCAGAGATCGAAATGTAGGTCTCTGGGAGAATAAAGTGGAGGCCAGATGATTGAGGGGCTCCATTCCTACCCCTTCTCAAAGCTGATCAAATCTGCTAGGGCCCACTCTGAACTGCCCCCCAACCCAGATAGTTTGTCACTGATCTCTGAGTTGCTTAGCACCACCACCAGCAAAGCTCAAATGCATGAAATTGTCTATCTCCTCAGAGATATTGGGCCCCATAACAAAAACACGCACACAGTTACACATTTACATACATAAGATGCTTTTATTTGTGTTCTTTTTTTTATTTTATTATTTATTTATCTTTAGAGGGGAAGGAGGGGAAGGAGAGAGGGAGAGAAACATCAATGTAGGGTTGCCTTTTGTGCATCCCCTGCTGGGAACTGGCCTGCAGGGAACCGGCCTGCAACCCAGGCATGTGCCCTGACTGGGAATCGAACCGCGATCGTGTGGTTCACAGGCCCGCGCTCAATCCATATTTGTGTTCTTTATATGGTATTATACTTCAAGGCACAGGGTGGTATAGATATAGATGAAAATGGGAATGAAATGCACCAAATCTCTGAAAATACTGATCACTGGCTGAGTCTTAGCTAACTGTCTCCTGCTCCTGTTTCTGAGATGAGTTAGTCTGTGTTTCAAGAAGTGGATGTATGTACCTAGCTGAAGAGAGAACATAGGGAGCAGGAAGTGATTGAGAGAAAAATCTTTTGACAAGAGAGTTATCACTTTGATAAATGTAGGATCTAGGACATGGAAGGTGTGGGGTACGTTTGGATTTCTACTGTCCCTTTTCTCCTGAGCATGTATTCTGTTGTGCATGTCAAAGCATCCACAATCTAATAACCAAGAAATCTTTAACAATTACCAGTTGTTTTTTACCACAGGCAATTGATTATGTTAGAACATCTGAAAACCTTGATGCATCTAATGCCCATCCTTAAGAACAAAGTTGCAAAATATTTCATCAGTGCTATCAGAGTAAAACACACACATACTCTTAAAAATACATTTAACTCTTTAATTCTAGATGTGCTTATAGTTATATTTTGTATTTTCTTGGCTCTTGAGTAAAGAAAGTAATAATCCCTTTTATGAAATACTTTATCCAGTATGAAAATAAGGCAGGCACCAGTGTGACCTAAAAGTGTTTGAGGAAATCACAAGAGGTCAAATGAAATCTTTGTGTTGCTTTGGTGCATGGGTGTACATGCACAGACACACACAGTCACTCACAAAACTTGTCACTGATCAGATCCTGTGGACTTGGAACTGTATTTCTAAGGAATGAATTTGCAGAGGAATCTTGGCCACTATCCGGTATGAACCAAAGGCACAAGAATTATAACATTGCCTCAGGGATCGTCTCAGATTCCCTGCAGCTTCTAGCTGAAACTGGAATGTTCCTTCCAAAGCACTAGGGAATTGCCACTCAACCTGGATTTTGTTGGATTATGTGATTCTTGGCACCTTAATTATGCTCAAAACTTCACACCATCCTGAAAATCCATTTCAGGGTTCAGAGCTGGGTTGTCCTGTGTCCTAGGTTGTTGACAATCACTGACAAAGGCCATAAACTATCAAAAAGTTTAGAACAGTGATCACAAAGTATGTTTGATTATGCAAGCCTAGAAGTAATAAAAAATGCACATGAATCCTAAATATATTTAGGATGTGTATATCAATTTAAAAATTATATGCATGACTCAGGAGCCAACATATTTTGTGTATTATAAAACATACATAATAGAATAAAGATGAAGTATGTAAACAGTATTTTAAAATGTGCTGCTTCCTGTGATGGCTTCATCCTATGGGAAGGTTGAGTAAGACTTGTCTATAATGGAAGTGGTTGTCAATACCTGTTTTATATGGCTTTGTTGATAATGTTAAATATTTGTGGTTGAGTTATCTTCAGCTATGAATAGTCATAATGTGGCTGACTATGGCCTTACTTGGATAAGAAAAAGAGTTGCTTCTGACATTTTCTTATTATTAACTTGCAAGCTCAGTAATAGTATTACCACAACCCATGATATCCTTACAGAAGACTTTAAAGCCATTGGTCCATCATCCAGATGTGGATAATATAGTCTCTCAATTCACTTTACTTGGTTTTTAGAAAATGCAATATATTACAGTACTCACAGTGAGTGTGACTATCTGCCATAGGGACAGAGTGTATGGTGCCAATGTAAAAATTTAAATATTACCACCTTTTAATTTTTTACTTTCTAGATAAACAATAAATACAAGTAAAAGTTCTAATATTTTCTCCCTGTATTCCAATTGATTAGCTTACTCACCCTGGGTACTATACCTACCTCACTAGGGATCTGGGCTTTTAGGAACCCCTACAGCATGAACTGCTCAACAAATGACAGCTCAAATGTCCCCTCTTCAGAGACATCTTCCCTTTGACTAGCTTCCCCTCCAACACAAACACAACCCAGCATATCATGGTCACCATAGCATCTACCTTTCTAGGAATTATGCTGCTTCAATATGTATTGGCTGGACTTCAGCCAAGACGGAGGCATAGGTGGAAACACTCTGCCTTCTCTCACAACCAAGTTTAAAAAAAACAAAGTTTTAGCAACAAAAATGCAGCCAAACCATAGAAAATTGAACTATACCGAAGTCTGACAACAACGAACCCTTCAGCCAAACCAGTAAGAGGGACAGAGCCAGCAGCAGAGCAGGGTCGGGCAGGAAAGATCCATCGGACTGACCAGAGCACAGCCCAGGAGGGCAGGCAGTGGGCGGATCCCAGGTGTGGAGTAGCAGGAGGACCCACTGAGGGTGCAAGGCAGCGAACCCACTGAAGTCTGACCGCAGTCACACATTCACGTGCAGATAACTGGAGAAGGAGTGTGCAGTGAGACTGAGACAGACTATGCAGGCCTCAGTGGAGGGGGGACTGCCATTGTCCCTCTCTGACCCCGCCCCCACATACAGTGTCACAAACCAGTGACCTGGGTGGCCCCTCTCTGACCCTGCTCCCACATACAGCATCACAAACCAGCGACCTGGGTAGCCTCACCCTGATGAACACCTAAGGCTCCGCTCCTCATACCTAACAGGTACAACCAGAGCAAAACATTATGGCTCAAGAAGAACAGCTCAAAAACCCAGAGCCAATAACTCTAAGCAATGAAGAAATAGCCAAACTCTCAGATGCACAGTTCAAAACACTGGTGATCAGGATGCTCACAGAACTGGTAGATTTTAGCCACAAATTAGAGGAACACATGAAGGCTAAACTAATTAAAATGAAGGGAAATGCACAGGAAACCAATAGTAATGGAAAGGAAACTGGGACTCAAATCAAGGGAGTGGACCAGAAGGAAGAAAAAAATGACCAAACAGAAAAGGATGAAGAAACAAGAACTTAAAAAAATGAGGAGAGGCTTAGGAACCTCCAGGACATCTTTAAATGCTCCAACATCCGAATTATAGGGATATCATGAGGGGAAGAGAAACAGCCATGAGTGGAAAACTTATTTGAACAAATAATAAAGGAGAACTTCCCCAATCTGGCAAAGGAAATAGACTTCCAGGAAATCCAGGAAGCTCAGAGAGTCCCAAAGAAGTTGGACCCAAGAAGGAACACACCAAGGCACATCATCATTACATTAGCCAAGATTAAAATGAAGGAGAGAATTCTAGAAGCAGCAAGAGATAAGGGAACAGTTACCTACAAAGGAGTTCCCATCAGATTGTCAGCTGATTTCTCAAAAAAGACCTTGCAGGCAAGAAGGGGCTGGAAAGAAGCATTCCAAGTCATGAAATCCAAAGACCTACAACCAAGATTGCTCTATCCAGCAAAGCTTTCATTTAGAATGGAAGGGCGGATGAAGTCAAGTTCAAGGAGTTCATCATCACCAAGCCCTTATTATATGATATGTTAAAGGGACTTATCTAAGAAAAAGAAGATAACAAAGATGAACAGTGAAAGGACAGCAAACTCACAGTTATTAACAACCACACCTAAAACAAAAGCAAACTAAGAGGACAGCTAGATCAGGAGTGAACCATAGAAACGAAGATCACATGGAGGGTTAGCAACAGGGGAGTGGGAGAAGGAAAAGGGGAGAGAAGGTACAGAAAATAAGTAGCATAGACAGTAAGTAGAAAATAGATGGGGGGAGGGCAAGAATAGTATGGGAAATACAGAATCCAAAGAACTTGAGGCATATGTTCATGAACTAAAGGGGGGAATGGTGAGGGAGGGGTGTGCAGGGTAGAGGGGAATGAAGGGGGAAATAGAACAACTGTAATGGCATAATCAATAAAATATATTTTAAAAAATATGTATTGGCTCACTTATCTATTGCTGTGTTATTTATCCTCCATTAGAATGTAAGGAGCACAAAAACAGGTGCCTCTCTATTTGCATCACACTTGTCCCTTGGCAATCAATTAATCTTTTTTCCTTTTTATGGAATTTATTGGGGTAAAATTGGTTAACAAAATTATACAGGTTTCAGGTGTACAATTCTATAATACATCATCTGTACACATACAAAGTCAAATCTCCTTGCAACACCATTTATCCGTCCTATACCCTCCTCCACCTTCCTCTACCACCTCCCCTGGCACTCACCACACTGCTGTCCAATTCCATGGATTTTTTATCTTTTTTTTTTTTTGCTTATCCCTCTGGTAGCCATTTAGTTCATTGTACTAGATACAGTGGCACAACTATGATACTTTTACAGTGCTAAGAAGTACAACCTGGCCTTCATCAAATCTTTTAATTACCTCTTAGTCACTGCAATGAATAATTATATATGATGATTGGCTTGTGAATTGGGGGAAGAATGCCTAGCTCCCACAACAGAAACAACAACAATAAATGTTTCTAGTTCCTGTCTTGTAGAAAGCCAAACCCAAAATTACTCAAGTAAAAATTATATGTGGTCTCAAAATTGTGTTTCTTCTGTCTTAATTTTGAAGATGAGAGGATACACACTATGAAATTATTTCATGGAGCTTTTCAAATCACAAAGTGACATGAAACCTAAATATTTATAATTATTACTACTGAAATATTTATGTTTCCTAACTCAGGGGAAATAATATATAAACAAATGATATATAAAGAATAGGGAACTATTTTGAGCACTGTACTTCGGTAACTTTACCTGTATTATTAACTTAAAATTAAAAAATTAAAACCCTTTAAAGTTATTATTTTTATCTTCATTTAATATGTAAAGACATCAAGGCAACAGAATGTGTCTAGGTTTTTTTTTTATCTTCAAGGACATGCTCATTGATTTCAGAGAGAGGGAAAGGGAGAGAGAAACATTGATTGCTTGCCTCTTACACACACCCAGACTGGGGATCAAACTTGCACCCTAGGCATGTGCCCTGACCAGGAATTGGACCAGCACCTCTTAGTGCATGGGATGAGGCTCAACCAGCTGATCCACCCAGCCAGGGCTATCTAGGGTTTTTTATGACGTAAGGAAAAATTAACAAGTTTCATAGGTTTTATGCTCACCATTTACATTACTTATGTCAGCAAAAGCAAAATTTCTAAAATTTTAAATGTTTAATATATATTAGAGTAGAAAGAATAATGGCCCCCAAAGATATTCACATCCTAATCACTGGAACCTATGAGTACGTTACCTTACATTGCAAAAGTGGCTTTGCGGATGTGATTTAGTTAAGGTTCTTGAGATGGAAAGAGTATCCTAGATTATCCAGGTAGGTTCAATGTAATTATAAGGGTCCTGAAAGAGAAGGAGGGAGGCAGAGAAGTAGAAGTGAGGATGGAAGCAGTGTAAGAGTGACATGATGTGAGAAAGAGTAAGCCAGCCATTGCTGGCTTTGAAGTCAAAAAGGAGCAATGAGCCAAGAAATGCAAGCAGCCTCCAGAAGCTGGAAGAGGCAAGGAAATAAATTCTCCTTGGGCCCTCCAGAAAGAACACAGTTTGCTCTACCTTGTATGTAGTCCAGTGATACCCATTTGGGACTTCTGACGTCTAGTACTATAAAATACTAAGTTGCTTTGTTTTAAGCCACTAAATTTCTGGTAATTTTTTATAGCAGCCATAGGAAACCACCACAGAATATGAAGTTTTAAAAATTCATCAATTCCTCTGTGTACCTTCTCACATTTAGTGCATGACAAATTTTGATGGATTCAACAAAATAGTTTAGTTAGAGCTCTTGATATCTGAGCTTTGATCATACTAAAGAGTCATTTTTAAATGCTGAGTGGATAATAATGCCAAGTCCTTATGGGTGATTATAACTCTAAGTTCTTATGCAGGTGACCTACCTGACACAAAGCAATAGTTGTAAACTATTTGAATGCGTAGTCTAAGCCTCCTATTTCTTGGTAAGTGAGCAAATAAGACCATGTTCTGTAAGGAGCATATGCTCAACAGATTTGACAAGTAACACAAGAAACACAGGTGTCCCTGCAAGGTGGTCTTCGGACCTACAGATCTTCCCTGGTTTCAGAGTATGTTACTTAACTGTCTACAGCCTATTCCTGCAATGGAACTGATGGTATCACATATCCACTATTATTTCTCAAATAGAACTAGAAATAATAGCCTGGGAAGTGTCCCATTCACTGGAACTGGAAAGAATCATGATACCTGAAGAGTCTTAGCACTTTGGATGGGCTATGATTTTTTATTAATCAAGCCAAGTGCTGCTACCCAGTCTTCAATACAAGGTGCACCAGAAAGCAAGATCCACCAGCAAAATGCTTTAAGAACAATCCATATGGAAACCATTGGCAATAACATATCCTGGCATATGCCAGGTGATGTATATATATATGAAAATAAAAACTGTAAACATCACAAGCTATTTTAATAGTGAAATCATATGTTCCTCTACCACCACCTCTCCATCAAAACACAGCAAAGTTTTCCCCCTACCCTTCTACCACCTGAGCCCCCAGTAGGAATGTGAAGTGTGGAATAATGTCTATGCTTAGTCATTGTACCAGTTAGGGTTCCAACAGGAAGCAGATGATGCACTCAAATGGGTTTACATGGAGAGTGATTAATGAACTTTTTATACAGGGTTGGAGAGGGTTGAAGGACTGATGGAGGGGTAGAAGAGCAATGAGGGATTAGCAATAGCAGGGATCTGCTGGTAGCACCCCTAGGTCTGAAGGTGCAGGGGAGGTGATGTTCTTGCTGGTGACAGAGTGGGCTAGAGCTGTGGAAGTGGGGTGGCCTGACAGGAGCCATGCCTGTAGCAGAATGCAAACACTGGCAGAACCACAACAAGGAGGAAGTAGGAAGGCTAATTACTATGACCTCTTCTTCCACCCATCCATCTATGTCTTGCCAAAGGCTCCTCTTGGCCAAACCCAACCAAATTGTAGCTGGTCTATAGTTTAGATGAGACAGTCCATGCAGGTCTATCAAGGAGAGAGAACTGGACAAAGAAAAATGAAAATAGATGGAGCATAGAGAATATCTAACACCATTTTCAATTCAACAGATGCTTTAACGATCACTTACTGTGAACCATGCTGTATGAGATTCATGTGGTAGAAGTGATAGAAGTGGTTTAGTTTAGTTTCCTTACAAAACTCAGAGGCTAGCAGGGGAAGACAGATGAGTAAATGGCAATTCGATGGCAATGATAATATGATACAACAAGAATAGAATATTATAGAAACACTTAAAGGAGCAAGTCCATATAGCATTAGCAAAGGCTTCTAAAGGGGAGGTCAACTCTAAGCCAAAACATGAAAAATTCATTAGCCATCACTAATTTTTAGTGAGAACTACTCTAAAGGCTTCATACACTGTAACACATTTAATCCTTCCAAGGACCCTATGAATCAGGATCCATTATTAATCCTCAATTTAAAAGTGGGGAATTTCTTGCACAGGGATGTGACTTGTGCAATGTCACACATGTCTAGTTGGTGAACTCAAATATCTAACTCCAAAGCTGCCTTCTTAACCACAACCCTAGAGTTAAGGAGAGTTCTAGGTAGAGAGAAAAGCTTAAGTTAAGGCTTTAGGACATCAGTCTTTTTCAAAAACTAAAATTTAATCTGGCTGATATAAAGAAGGGGAAGAGGCCAGGTGAAATGGAAAAACAACATTAGAGGCTGCAGAAGTGAGAACAGGTCATGCAGGACTCCATAAACAATGCAGTAGTTTGGGTTTTAATTGAAATTAAAAACAAACTGACAGTAACCAGAGGGGAGGTGGTAGGAGATAATGGGGGAAAATGGTGAAGGTTTTTTAGGGAAAACTATAAAGGACACATGGACAAAACCAAGGAGGGGCAGGATCAGAGGAGAGAGGTGGGGATGGCTGGGGTTGGGGGCAGTGGTGAGGGGGAAATACAGACAACTGTACTTGAACAACAATTTTTAAAAATAACCTAAAAAAAGAGAGTAATGGAAAGCTTCAGTAGTGTTTTGACCAAACAAAACAATGTCTGGATTTGCATTTTCAAAAGATCATTCTAGCTGTAATAAAGAGAAGGTCTTGAAGTGGGTCAAGATGTGAGATAAATAGAGCAGTTAAGAGATTGCATCCCCTGGCCATTGTGGCTGTTAGTTGGAACATTGTCCCATATACCAAAAGATCACGGGTTTAATTCCTGGTCAGGGTGCATATGGGAGGCAACCAATCGATGTTTCTCTCCCACATCAACATCTCTCTCTCTGTATCTCTGTCTCTCTCTATCTCTCCCTCCCTCCCTTCCTCTCTCTCTCTAAAATTAATAAACATTAGAAAAAGAGATTGCTGCACAAAAATTTACTATACAACACAGCAATTCCAGTTTTAGAAGTGAAACTTACATCCACTTAAAATTTGTATGTGAATGCAAACATTATTCATAGCAACATTATTCATGGTAAACCAAAAGTTAAAAAAAAACAACCCTAATATCCATCAGTGGGTAAACCCCAATAAACAATTTATGGTCTCTCCATATGATGGAATATTATTTACCTTTAAAAAGCATGAAGTACTGATTCATGCTCCAACATGCATGAACCTTGAAAACATGTTAAGTGAAAGAAGCCATTCACAAAAGTTCATATATTCTTGTATTGATTTACATGAAATATCCAGAAAAAGCAAATCTGTAGAGACAAAAAGGTTAATGGTTACCAGGGTCTAGAAGTGAGAATAAGTATTAACTGTAAATAGTAAAGGGATCTCTTTGGGGTGATGGAAATGTTCTAAAACTGGATTACACTGATGATTGCACAACTTGGTGAACTTACTAAAAACCATTGAAATGTATACCTAAAGGGAATGAATTTTGTTATATGTAAATTAAACCTCAATAACTATTACCAAAACAAAACAAACAAAAAAAAAACCCAAACAGGCTGTTGTGATAATTCAAGGAAGCCAAGATGGTGGCTTGAACTAAAATGAGGGTGGTGGGGATAAAAAGTAGAGAAGTGATTTAAATGGGTACTGCCACTTATGGTTGGGAGAGATGCCTGGAAAAAAATGACACCTTGACCAAGAGGCTTTGAGAAAGGGACTATGGCTCTTTGCCATCCTGGTATTAAATATTGGCTTTGTTGGAAGGCAGAGATATCCTGGTTTGGAAGGGAGGTTACCCAGAAGGCAATGACTGTAGATTGAGCAGTACCTCTTTGCTGGTGATAATGCATAGAATTCTTGCATACTAATTTTCTGACATCAGAAGGAAGGCTTTGAGAATTAATTAGCTCAATATTTTGTAGTAAACTCTAAGAAGATAGCACAATGTTTGTGTGGACGACTATCCTCATATATGTCAATCAGTTTTCCAAAACAAGAATGAGGATATCAATGTAGTGACATTTCTTATCCCTTGAGAAATGTTTGGGTTGTGAAGTGCCCTAATGTAGCTTTAGAGCCAAGAAAATGTCAGTGATCTTTCTGTTTTCCCCTTGAGCCACAATAAAATCCAGGCTCTGATTAGTTGTTTGGGCGATACCTAGTCTTGTTTTGATGGAGTTTGGTAAAACAAGTAAGAAGATCTATTTTCCCAGGACCGTGAAATGTATGTAATGGTAAGAAAATTGGGTTACACTGTGTTTCCCCTGCCAGGACATAGAGTTTTCCATGTAGTTCAATACCCCCTAAGGGATGTTCGAACCTTTCAGCATATGGTTAGTTAATCTCTCTTATGCTGGGTTATCAGTGGGTCAGCTGAAAGGTCAGAAGCTGCAGCAAGAATATGAGAAGACTGAGCTTGGAGTTTGGAACTGTAGGATAACTTTTAAAAACTTGGGATGGGGTGAGGGATGTCTAGGACAGAGTAAGAAGGGAAATTCCCTACTCTATTTTGGCAGTTTTTCTCTCTGTTGCTTTTTCTCTTCTAAGAGATTGAAATTATCTGCTTCTCTGATATCAAATTTGCTCTAGGTATTTCCATTTATGGCAGCTGGTAGACAGATGTACTGAAGTACTGCCCCACAGAAATGTTCTCAGCATTTCACTGATTTTAAGATGAGACCTGGGACACTTGATTTAAAGCCAAATATTTCTTCTGGTTAAAATATCTTGAGGGAGATGATCTGAACCAACAATATAAGCTAAAAATTTTGTGCAGAGAAGGATAATCATATGCTGCCACTCTAATGTGGTTTTTTCCTTGAGGTTTAACGTGGGCAAGTTGGGGTGGCAAGAAAAGGGGGCTTTGTATTAACTGTTGATCAGTGCATCCTCTCAGTCATATCAGATGCTATTCCTGTACCCTTGAAAGTCATCCATGGAGCACTTGAAAAAAATTCTTATTTACAAAATATGTTTTAAAGTTCTACTTTGTATTGAAAATAAAGTCATATTCTGCTGCCCTTTTAATAATAGAAGCTGAGAAATAACATATTGAAGGAATAGAGCTTGGTTTTTTTCTTATTTTAGTTTGTTATGTGTTCAAATCACATTGTTTGCTTTCACAATAACAAGACTTTTTTCAGCCTGAGTACTGGGAAGCAAGTGAGCAAACTGAATAATTTTGTACTGCTTGATAGAGCACTGAGTATAGTGCAAACTAAAATTGGATTACTGGGTCATTATTAAGAGAAAAGATTTAAGAGGCAGATGGAAGACAACCCAGATTTCTCATGCTGTGTTGAGGACCTGGCAGCTTGAAATAACATATCTTGGTTCCAAATAAACGTATTAGAGAATTATTGAAAGAGAATAAGCATAGAATGTTATGTTCTGGTTGTGAGAAGACTTTGCTGACAATAGCATTTGCAAATCTGGACACAAAAACAAAGAAACTTGAGTCATAGTGATAAAACACTAAAGAGGGACTTTTCGTTTTCTAAGTAGGCATAATTGTTTGTATTTCTTTATATAAACCACACCTGCCCACTTACTGCATAATGATTTCATTTTGTGGAACTTCAGACTTGATTTTACTCACAGGGGAGTATCAGGGAAAGTATATTTTTGGTAGCAAATTGAAAAGTTAACTCCATTTGCTTCTGAGGATAAGAGAGGTTCCTCAGTTTATTTCTGGGCTGAAATACTAACCTTTAGCATTTGTAGCTGTTTCCCTAAGCAATAAAGTGTTTTTGGAAGCATTTCCTTGAAAAATAACAGCCGATTTCTATAGCATTGAAAACAAGTGTAATTATTGCTACAAATCTTATGGCAATCCTAATGAAACATTATTAAAATTTTATTTACATGTAGGCCAAAGAGACTGTTTAATTGGAAGATTCTGCTGAGAAGGAAAGTACATGTAAACACATGTTCATCAGGTGTTCTTTTTTAAAATAGCTGTCCATGTCTACAGTGAAATGCATCATGTTTAATATCTGTTTCAATCTAAGTAATTTTAAAAGTAGCCTGTACAATAGCACAGCCTTTTTGAAGTAAATGCCAGATCCTAAGAGAGTTAGGTGAGAATTAAACTCTAAACTTTAGCTATTCTGATGCAGAAAAAAAGTTCTATTCATATGGCCAGAATTTAAACTGGATGGATAGGAATGTAAATTGGTTCAGCCAGTATGGAAAAAAAAACAGTATGGAGATTCCTTAGAAAATTAAAAATAGAACTACCATACAACCCAGCAATTCCACTTCTGGCTATATATCCAAACAAAATGAAAACAGAGTATTGAAGAGATGCCTATACTCCCATGTTTATTGCAGCATTATATACAATAGCCAAGATATGGAAACAAACTAAGTGTCTGACATCAGATGTGTGGATAAAGAAGATGTAGTATATATATACACACCATACATATATATGTATCTATACACACACAATGGAGTATTATTCAGCCATGAGGAAAAAAAGGGCATACTGCTGTTTTCAACAGCATGGATGGACCTTCAAGGCATTATGCTAAGTGAAATAAGCCAGACAGAGCAAGACAAATACTCTCACTTATATGTAGGATCTGAAAAGCTTAACTCATGAAAATGGACAGTAAAATGGTGGTTACCAGGGGCTGGGTATGGGGGAATTGGGAAGATATAGTTTAAGGGTACAAATCTGCAGTTAGTAGATAACTAACTACTAGAGATCTAATGCACAGCATAGTAATTATGGACAACGATGCTGTATTATAAACTTCAAAGTTACTAAGAGACTAGATCTTATTGTTCTTACCACAAAAGCAAAATGATTATTCTGTGGCATGATAGAGGTATTAGCTAACACTATGGTAGGAATGTATCAAATCATCACGTTGTACACCTTAAACTTAGACAATGTTACATGTTAATCATATCTCAAGAATAAAAATAAAAACAATAAACTGGGTGGGGGATTGGACTGGGTCATTGCTTAATTTCAGGATACTACATAAAAAAGAGGCCAAGAGTCAACCAAGACTGAAAGGAAGATCAATGCCCTGAGTCCTACCTAGATAAAAGTTGGTAAGTCCTACTGAGTCCAGTTCATGAGGTTATAGATCCTTGCCGAAGGTGTTGCAAACATGCTTCTCATTCTTCTGTGCTTCATAAGTGGAGCAGTTGAGTCCCCCCAGTTACATGTGGCAATGAATAGAGACATTTTTGTTTGCCACAACTCAGGAAGAGGCTACTGACATCTGGTTGGTAGAGACCAGAGATGCTGTCAAATTTCCTGCAAGACCCAAGACAGACCCTCACAACCAAGAATGATCCATTCCCAAATGTCAATATGAAGTTGAGAAACCTTATTGTTACATAGGCATGATCATGAGGGGCTTATGATATGTGGTCAGTAATGACAAAATTCTAGCAAAGTAACCAAAGTATTGATTAAAAAATTAAAAATCAAATCTGACCTCATTACTATACTTCCTGCTCTGGATTGAGTTGTGTCCCCCCAAAATTCATATGTTGATGACCTAATCCCCAATGTGATGATATTTAGATTTGGTCTTCAGAAAGTAGTTAGATTAGGTCATGAGGGTGGGACCCCCATGATGGGATAAGTACCCTGATAAGGAGAGACTAGAGAGCTTGGTCTCTCTCCATCACATAAGAAGCACACAGTAAGAAGGTGGCCATCTGTATACCTGTGGTAAGGGTTATCTTCAGAATCTGACCATGCTGGCACTCCGATCTTGGAATCCCAGCCTGCTGAACTGTGAGAAATGAATTTCTGTTATTTAAGTCACCCAGTATTTTTTAATGGCAGCCTGAGCTGGCAAAACACACTCCTCAAACTGGGGAATATTCAACCAGGACTCGTATCAGAATTTAATTCATACATTCAGCCATACTGCCAAGTTTATCATCAGTTAATGTTTACTAACCTGGCATTTGTCTTGTATGTGTGGCAAAGAGTGTTATCTGATTTGTTTGACTCAGGAAAATTCATTGCATACACTTTATAACCTTAATTGTCATTCAGGTTTAATAGTGCAATTCTCATATTAGTCATTAGTTCATTTATCCATTCATTCAGTAATGAAGCAAGTAAGCATTCATTGAATATCAACTAAAAACATTATCTGCCTAAGTCCTAAGTATTTCTACCAAGTAATTTTATAACTGATATAGGTATTTTATAATCCATAGAACACCCCAGTTTTAGGCAGTCTTGTGGTTTTTCTATTGGATTATGCAGGAAATGTGCATTTCTGTTTCTTTGTAGAACATTTCAAACATATGCTGATTTCAAGGAAGCCAGCTTTTATAGATGGAGGGAGCTCAGGGTAGACTTCTACCTTTGTCATTATCTGTGGGACCTTAGCCAAATCAGTTTTTATTCCTTGTATACTATTTCATTATACACACACACAGGCATGTACATACATTAATAAAATATCATCTTTGGAATTAGATTTGTTTCCTAATCCCTGCTCCTCCCACTTATTAGCTGAGTGGCATCTTACACTCTGAAATTCACCTTTCCCATGAGTAGATGGCAATAAATTACTAATACTTTACCTGAGAAGTTTAAATAAAAGTATATACAATGTAACATAACATGTCAAGTACAAGGCCTCTCACATACTAAATGCCATTATTATCATGATAGTTGTTATTATTATTATCACCACTACTATAAAAAAAACTTAGTGGGAAACAATGCATTTTCCAGTAGTTACTTCCTCCAAAAACTGCACAATTGCAAATCAGGATTTTCGCTATTTGGTGGCTTACCTGGTTTTTTTTTCTTCTTTTTAAAAACATGTCTTGGATTTTAACACAAGAGAGGCTGATACCGTAACGACACTGGCTTGTGTGTTAATGTAGAAACAAGACTGATCCTGGCCATCACTGAACCCTCAAATTGAGGCCAGCAATCCACTACCTGGCATGCAAAGTGTGTAGCCAACCTGTGCTTGGACCAGACTGGCAAATCTCTCTGGCCTTGGGGCATAGATTGGCAGCAGGGGCTTTTTTCCACTATCATGATTTCAAGTCAGATGAGTGAGAGTATGGCAAGTCCAGGCAATGAGCCCCCTTAGAATGAGTGCCTGAGTCAGAATAGGAGGTCCCAGTCTGTCATACAAACTCACTAAAAAAATTCTTAATTTCCATAGACAGAACTGGTGTCTAGAATGACTAATCCATGCTAAAGTATAGTTTAGTGGGGAAGAACACAAAGGGAATATGTTCCTATCACCACCCTCATGAGCTATTCTAATACATGTCCCTCAATGCCTAGCATGTGACATCTGTCCCACAAGGAAAATAATACAACTGTTTTAGTCAGGGTAAGTAATGTCAGCTGCTATAATGAATAGTGACTTCCCACAACACCTGTTCATTTCTCATTCTCATTTGACTATAAGTGAAGTTGGCCAATGACAGTAGAAGAGTAGTTATCTGGGAACCAAGGTTCTTTCAGTCTGGTGGCTCTGTCATCCATCATAGACCTTTCCTGGATTCTCAACACCTGGCTAAGAAGTTAGTAAAGAGAGAATTTCAAGAATCGTGCAGTACGTCTTGGGAGCCAGGCTACCTGCTTCAGGCCAACTCCATTCCCTGGCCCCACTTAACTGCAGGGGATGGGAAATGTTGTTTAATTTTACACCCAGGAGGGCTTACTAAGCACATGCCAGTGTTTCTGCCAGAATATCATTTCAATATCTAAGGAAACTGTGATGGAACTTGAAATAGGATAGTTTTTAAAATCAGCTGTGTAAATTGTGAAATGGATTCTCTTTATATTGTGACAGGGCAAGATTTACATTTTTGACAAGAAAGTAAAAATAATCAAAACTCATGAATTTCAGAGATGTACTCTTACCATGTCAGTTTATCCCCATTGTCCCTTTATCCTCTCCCTGCAGCTTGTACTGCTACCCTGAGATGTTGAGGTCAGCTCAGGGACAGTGAGTAACTGAGTTGCCAGCAGAGAGGGGCCTGGGAAAAATGATAATGACTGTTTCCAAGTTCCAGACACTATGCTAACTCATAGCATTTGTTATGGAAAAGATACAACTGAGCCATCACCAGAGCCCAGAGTCTTGAATTATTTTCTACCCACTTCCTGTCAAAAGCCTAACTGAAATGGTTGATTCCTTCTAATCATTTATCCTTCTACATTAGTGCTTCCCAATTTGGTTCTACACAAGAATCATCTGGGATGCTTTTGTAGACAGACTCTAAGGAGACCCCCAATGAGGTCTCCTTAGAGACCTCACTTATTATAAGTGACATAAGGTTGAATCCCTAACCTTAAATGTGTAGTGGGACCTGTGACTTCTAATCAATACAATATGGCAAAGGTAATATGATGCCACATCCACAATTACATTACTAAGATTGTAATCCTTGTCTTGCTAGCAGACTCTCTCTCTTGCTGGGTTTTGTAAGGTAAGCTGTCATGTTGGAGAGGCCTATCTGAAAAGGAAATGAGGTCAGCCTCCAACCAATAGCAACCCAAAACACTGGGACCTCAAACAACTCTTCAATAACTGAGTTTTGCCAAAAACCTGTATGAGCTTGGAAGTGGATTCTACCCCAGTCAAACCTTCACATTAGATCCCAATCCCAGCTGTAAAATCAACTACAGTGTTATAAGACCATGAAACAGAGGTACCAGTTAAGACATGCCCAGATTTCTAACCCACAGAAACTGAAATAATAAATACATGTTGTTTTCAGCTGGTAAATGTGTGGTGATTTGTTTGCAGCAATAACTAATATAGATGCTTGTTTAAAAATACAAATTTCAGGCCCTGCCCACACAATCTCTTTAACAGAACAGGAGAAGGACTTGGAAATCTGAAATGTTCACCATCACCTCAGATGATTCTGATGTACCTGGTTTAGAAATCATCACTCCAAATTCTCTCATCCTTATTCTTACATTTAGTCAGGCACACCAGAAAGTTATATAACTTAGCTGTATTATTTTTACACCCAACACAAGTGACCTAAAAGTTATACATTTCAATGATTCTTCCCTTGGGGCCATTATTTTTCTTAAAGGCTTGTATTCATTTTCTATTGCTGCTGTAACAAACTACTACAAATTTAGTGCCTTGAAAAAACAGAAATTTATTATCTTACCTTCAAACCTTCTGATATCTTATTATCAGAAGTCTGAAAATGGTCTCATTGGGCTAAAATCAAGGTTTCAGAAGGGCTGGTTCTTTCTGGAGACTCTAGGAGAGAATCTTTCTTCCCTTTTCCAGCTTTTAAAGGTTGCGTGCATTCCTTGGCTTGTGACCCCATCCCAACAGTGGAATCACTGAGACTTCTGCTTCCATCATCACATCTCCTTCTCCATGAATATCCTACCTATTTCTTTCCCATATAAGAACCTTTGTGATTACATTGAGTCCTCCAGGATAATGTAAAAGAATTTTCCCATCTTAAGATCCTTAACTTCATAATGTCTGCAAAGACCCCCCCTTTTTTTTTGTATAAGGTGACGTTTACAGATCTGGGGATTACAACATGAACATCTTTAGAGAACCATTATTCTGCCTACCATAAAATCCATTGAATAAAATATCTGTGTCTTGGTGCCTATAAAATTCCTGTGTCTTTCTTTATATCACAGAAACATGTAATTTGTCTTGTTCTGTTTTTTTTCTGCCTTGGCTACCAGAGAGGGCATTGGAGCTAATAGATGTGTTCAGTTATAAAAACTCTGCTGACTTGATTTCTTATCCAATTGCTTCCCTTGGTTTATTATTTTGTTCTTACTTTTTATCCTTATTTTAATGATTCTGTTCTGTCTGTGTCACTTATTATAAGTGACATAACTTGATTTGAAACATAACTACAATATACAAATCCCTATGTTTAGACTTAACCTTAGGTCCCCTGATTTCTAATGTCTTACCCTCCAAAGCCACAAGCCAGTGAAACATTTTCTCTCTTGATACCTGGGCTTTGTGTCTCCTATATTTTGACCTCTCCTTTGTCCTTCCCAGGGCCACCCATGGCTCTCCAAGCCACTCACCAATCTAGTTGTCATTTTCCCTCAAGGGACTGTGGGTGAGTAGTTAGTTTACCCTCTACTCATTTGGTAGATTCCGCTAAGGCCTTTTATGCTGTGATGGATGAACTAGTCCCTGAACTCTTGGTCAGCCTGCCCATGGAAGAAAGTACTGAACTGGTTTCAAATATACTGGGCTCATTAAAGTACTTGAACAAATTGCCCTAGTAACTCTCATAATAGCCACACACCTCAGGGAGACAAATAATATTATCCATATGTTAGAAGAGGAAATATTGAGTCAAAGAAGGCAAAGAGAGCCATAGATTCTACTTCTTTGGGAAACTTATCTTGGTTTCAGGGTTTTAGATGACTTAGATGGATGAATCCCAATCCTGGTTTTCAATTTCATCAGTACACCTCAATTATTGTTAGAAGTAGTTTGACAAAATAATTTTCTTAGCCTAATTAAAATATTGATTTCAGATACCATATTTTGGAATGATCAGAGGAGCAGAGAATGTAGTGCAAACTTTAAAAGCACGGTGATTAAAGTGTCTGCCAGAATGTTTTGAAGTTAAGCATATATGTTCAACTTAACAAATGTTTATAAAATAAATACCAATTTAGCCACTCTCTCCTTCTGCCCAAATTCTGTCCATGCCTCAAAGACCAGATTCAATATCCTTCAAAGACTTGCATAAGCCTCTTATTTGTAATATTTTTCTCATCAATGTATAAGACCATCTTAGAATCTCCTTATGTCACATGGCATCTGTATTATATTGATGTTTGTGTGCATGTGCGCATGCACACACATGTTGTATGCAGAGTTAATTCCTGAATTATCCTTTGATCTTCCACAAGACTCACTGTCACTATTTAACTATAATTTGAGTATGGTTCATCAGGAGAGCAATGAGTGAATGAATGAGAGAATGAGTGAATGAGCCACAAAGGTCACTTACACCAGGGGTCAAGTTAATGGAGATCACCCAACCCAGAATAAAATAGTCAAGTCATCCATGTTTGAAAGTCAGATGAGGGTCAGGAAGCTAAGTCAGACAGGGCTGCTCTGGACTTTAGGCTGAAGCTGATCTTTACTCTGTTAGCCTCCTTGCTAACAGGTGGCCTGTTTAGGTTGCCTGAGAGCCCCTAAACAGTGGTCAGTCTTAAAAGTGAATCAGGCATTTTCTTCCTTCTGTTTAAGGAGAGATAGGGTGGAAGAATTACCTTGAAGGAGTAGGATTACTCTGCTGCCACTTTAGCAGTATTTATATCATTTTACTCTTTTCAGCAGGCTTTCACATATACTTTCTTGATTCAAAAACATGGGGAAAACTAATTTTGCTACTGCATTTAAAGCTGTTGGTCATGGAAGCCAGTCTCCAGAAACACTAAGCAGATGACTGAACATTTATAAAAAGATACTTGTTCTTATTGATTTCATTTCAAACTGAGAAACTTAAGAGGTAGAAATTAGTATCCCTCCCTTTATACAGATGGTGGAATCAAAGAGGCTCCAAGTGTTTTAATGGCATACTCATGGTCATCTGTCTACTTCCTAGTTGAATGTCTGCTCTGCTCAGCTGTGGTACAGAGAAGTCTGATATATAATGAGAAAGCAGACTCAGGGATTTCGATTCAAAGCAAGTGATTCAAGCTATTCTAATTATGGACTCGTTGATGATTAAAATTGAGTATGAAGTGACACCAATTATATACTGTGATTTCATTTAGATGATAATATTTGACTACTTATTTTTAAATGTTTTGTGATTTCTTTTAGATGGTAAATTTGAGTACTCACTGTATGCAAGCCACTGGGCTCATAGGACAGGGCACCCCACAGAGTCATCTTTTCCCATCTTCTAGATGGGAAAAAATACACAGGACTTCCGCCAAGATGGAGGCATGGGTAGATGTGCCGTGCCTTCTCACACAACCAAGTTTGGAGACAATTAAATATTAGCAACAGAAAACACAGCCAGAACACAGAAAATTGAACTTTTTGGAAGTCCGTTAACAACGAATTCTTCAGCCTGACCAGTAAGGGGCGAAACCAGCGGCTGGTGAAGCGGGGTTGCACAGGAGGACTCGGTCAGATGGACTCAGGCATGCAGAATCCAGGTGCAGGGTTGGACCTAGTGAGCGACCGAGCGAGCGACCAGGCGAGCGACCGCGGGGGAGACAGCGGAGGAGCGGTGCTGCGTGTTGACTGTGGTAGTGCATTTGTGCGCAGGTGGACTGGGCCCAGCGGGTCCCGTGGAAAGCGGCAGTGGAGGGCACCGCCATTTCCCTGCTCTGACCCCACCTCCACATACAGCGTCTACACCCAGCGACTCTGAGTGGCCCGGCCCAGGGGAACCACCTAAGGCGCTACTCCTCACCCAGCTGTGAGAAACAGCAGAGGGGGTCGCCATTTCCCCCGCTCTGACCACGCCCCCACATACAGCGTCACAACCCAGAGACCTGGGAGTCCAAGGCACCGCTTCTCACACTTAAAGGGCACGAACAGACCAAAAATGGTGCAAGAAGATCTCAAAGCCCCACAGCCTATAGATCTAAGCAATGAAGAAATAGCAAAACTCTCAGACGCACAGTTTAAAACACTGGTGATCAGGATCCTCACAGAACTGGTTGATTATAGCCACAGATTAGACAAATATATGAAGGCTAAACTAATTGAAATGAATGGAATTGCACAGGAAACCAATAGCAATGAAAAGGAAACTGGGACTCAAATCAATGGAGTGGACCAGAAGAAAGCAAATAATGGCCAAACAGAAAAGAGTCAAGAAGCAAGAATTCAAAGAAATGAGGAGAGTCTTAGGAACCTCCAGGACATCTTTAAACACTCCAACATCCGAATTATAGGGGTACCAGAAGGGGGAAAGGCACAGCCACCAGTGGAAAACTTATTTGAACAAATAATAAAGGAGAATTTCCCCAATCTGGCAAAGGAAATAGACTTCCAGGAAATCCAGGAAGCTCAGAGAGTCCCAAAAAAGTTGGACCCAACAAGGAGCACACCAAGGCACATCATCATTACATTAGCCAAAATTAAAATGAAGGAGAGAATCCTAGAAGCAGCAAGAGCTAAGGGGACAGTCACCTACAAAGGAGTCCCCATCAGACTGTCAGCAGATTTCTTAAAAGAGACCTTACAGGTAAGAAGGTGCTGGAAAGAGGTATTCCAAGTCATGAAATCCAAAGACCTACAACCAAGATTGCTCTATCCAGCAAAACTTTCATTTAGAATGGAAGGACAGATAAGGTGCTTCTCAGATAAGATCAAATTCAAGGAGTTCATCATCACCAAGCCCTTATTATATGAAATGTTAAAGGGACTTATCTAAGAAAAAGAAGTTAAAGAAACATGAACAGTGAAAGGACAGCAAACTCACAGTTATTAACAACCACACCTAAAATGAAAGCAAACTAAAAGGACAGCTAGATCAGGAGTGGAAACATAGAAATGAAGATCTCAAGGAGGGTTAGCAACAGGGGAGTGGGAGGAGGAGAAGGGGGGAGAAGGTATAGAAAATAAGTAGCATAGACAGTAGATAGAAAATAGAAGGGGGCAAGAATAGCATGGGAAATATAGAATCTAAAGGACTTGAGACACATGGTCATAAACTAAAGGGGGGGTAATGGTGGGGATGGGGGGTAGGGTGGAGGGGAATGAAAGGGGGAATAGAACAACTGTAACAACATAATCAATAAAAAAATTTTTTAAAATAAATAAATAATTTAATAAAAAAGAAAAACACAACCCTGTTTGATTTCAGAAATCAAAGCTCTCTGGTCCTTTTTTTTTTTTTTTAATTTCTTTGGTATGAATCAGGTGAGGCTCTGGCTCTTAATGTTTTAAGAAAAGCTGCTTAAATTTTAAAAAATCCATTTCCTCCTTCCAAAAAAAGCCTAATTTTTAAATAGCAAATGAGCTTTGGTTTTCAGATAATTATGATCTTTTGTAAATGTATTAACTTGATTCAGCAGATCAATTGACATATGTGTTCTAGGCAGTATCTGAAAGCAGTGTGCATAGAAAATGTTTGTTGCCACCTGGTATACAGGATAAAAGTAATAGGTAGGAGGCATAGGGGAGGGAAACATGGCAGATCAGAAAATATTCTCTTGTATTTATTATACAGTATTACAGTTTATTTTTATAATAGATATATTAGGTGGGCGAAATGTTCATTCTGTTTTTAAGTGAAAGTAAAAGACATTTTTCATTTTTACCAATAACTTTATTGAATCGCATATTCACTCTTTTGTTCCACTGCCTTCTGCCATCTTTCAGGCAACTTCAAGATTCCATCTTCCCAAAACCTTTTATCTTTTTTATATTTTAAAGTATATTTTATTGATTATACTATTACAGTTTTGCAAATTTTTCCCACTTTATTCCCCCTCCACCCTGCACCCCCAACACTTCAGCATCCTCCCTCAGTTCATGTCCATGGATTATATATATAAGTTTTCTACATATAAGACATATAAAACTTGTACATATAAGACTTCTCTGTTTTCTATACCATTCTTTGCCTCTTGCCATCTATTTTATGCCTACCCATTAAGATTCTTATTCCCTGTACCTTCCCCCCCATTCTTCCGCTCCCCATCCCCACTGAAAATTCTCCATGTGATGTCCATTTCTCTGATTCTGTTCCTGTTCTAGTTGTTTGCTTAATTGGGGGGGGGGTAGGTTCAGTTGTTGATAGTTGTTGAAAGCTTTTTATCTTTTTTGAGCAAAGAACTGTTGTGATGCCTTTTGCAGTCTTCTACAGAATTGACATTTTTTTCCATTAACAGAATTTTAAAAAGACCAAAATAAATGGAAATTCAAAGGTGCAATGTTTGATGAATACAGCAGATGAATCAGAACTTCCCAGCCAGGCTGTAACAGTTTTTGCCTGGTCATCAAAGAAACATGCAGTCTTGTGTTATCCTGATGGAAAATTATGCATCTTCTGTTGACTAATTCTGGATGCTTTTTATTGGGTGCTGGTTTCAGTTGGTCTAATTGGGAGCAGTATTTGTTGGAATTAATCATCTAGTTTTCTGGAAGAAGCTCATAATAGAGGACTTCCTTCCAATCCCACCAAATACACAACATCACCTTCACTGGATGAAGATCAGCCTTTGGTGTGGTCAGTGGTGGTTTATTTCACTTGCCCCACGATTTCTTTCATTGCACATTATTTTTTTGTTTTGTTTTGTTTTGGGGGGTTTTTTTGATGTTTCTTTTTTTAAATTTTTTATTTAATTATTTTTCAAGTACATTTTTTTGTCTATTTCTCCCATCCCAGCCCTCCCTGCCCCGTCTCCCCACCTCCCTCCCATTCCCCTCCCCCAGTCCTCATCCCTGTGTCTTTCATACTTGTTCCTCAAAATCCCTCCCCATTTTTCCCCTTAAATTCCCTTCCCTCTCCCCTCTGGTCACTGCCCACTTGTTCTCTATTTCAGTGTCTTTGTTTTTATTCTGTTTGCTTGTTTGTTTTGTTGTTTAGCTTCCTGTCAAAGGTGAGATCATATGGTATTTGTCCTTCAATGCCTGGCCTATTTCACTCAGCATAATGCTTTCCAGTTCCATCCATGTTGTTGCAAAGGGTAGGAGTGCCTTCTTTCTCTCTGCTACATAGAATTCCATTGTGTATATGTACCACAATTTTTTGATCCATTCATTTACTGATGGGCACCTAGGTTGCTTCCAACTCTTGGCTATTGTAAATTGTGCTGCTATGAACCTTGTGGTGCATAGGTTCTTTGAAATTGATGTTTTAGGATTCTTGGGATATAATCCTAGCAGTGGAATTGCTGGGTCAAAAGGCAGGTCGATTTTTATTTTTCTGAGAAAATTCCATACTGTTTTCCATAAAGGTTGTACCAGTCTGCAATCCCACCAACAGTGAACTAAAGTCCCCTTTTCCCCACAACCTCTCCAACATTTGTTGTTTGTTGTTTTGTTTATTATAGCCATCCTGACTGGTGTGAAGTGGTATCTCATTGTGGTTTTAATTTGCATCTCTCTGATAGCTAACAATATTGAGCATCTCTTCATGTGTCTCTGGATATTCTGTATGTCCTCTTTGGAGAAGCATTGCACATTATTATAAAGTATCCACTTTTCATTGTCTGTCACAATTCGTTTTTAAAACAAAACATTTTTGTTTCATTTAAGTAGAGAATCAAATGCGGATATGTGGTCAAGAAGGTTTTTTTTTTGCTTAACTTATGTGGAAGCCAAACATCAAGGCAACTGACATAACCAAGCTGATGCAAATGATTTTCAATGCTTGATCTGGATATTTTGAATATGTTGGCTATCTCCCATGTAGTATAACATAGATTGTTCTCAGTTAATGTCTCGATTTGATTGCTATCAACTTCAACTGGTCTATCAGACCATGTAGCATTATCCAGTGAGAAATCCCCAGCAGGAAACTTCACAAACTACTTTTGACATATGATATCAGTCACAGCATCTTCTCCATACACTGCACAAATCTTTTTGGTTTTTTAGGTTTTTTTTTGCATTTCAGTTATATGTTTATCTTTATTGAAATAACAAACCATAATATGCTGAAAATGTTGTTTATTTTCTTCCATCTGCAATATTAAAATGGCTATACAGAAATCTACCAATTTTGATAAGTTTTTTAAATGTGTGCTGATATTAGAGCTGTCACAATACAATCTAACAAAATTGTTTCAAATAAAGAAGACAACTAAGTGCTAGTAGAGCTATCTACAGAAAAAAACTGAACGAACCTTTTGGCCAACCCAATTTTATGACTATTAACATATGCAATAAATTAACTAGTCTTTCCTACCTCCTCAGTTGATCATGCCAGGTTGAAAAAACTTGGATGTTTTGCTATAAAATCCTTTCTTTCATTTATTTCTTCTATAGGAGTATAGGTACATAGAGAAAGAGATCAAGATAATCAATAGTTTTTACCTGGGGGATATTCTGCATCCCTCCCAAGAACACCTGGCAATATCTGGACACACATTTGGTTATTAAAGCTGAGGGAGAGTGTGCTACACTCAAATAGTTGGTAGCCAGGAGTGGTGCTCCACAGTACACAGGATAGCCCCCTCTCTCCACACACACACACACACACACACACACACACACACACACAACAAAGAGTTATCCAATCCAAAATGTCAGTGGTGCTGAGCTTGAGAAGCTTTGAAATAGACAGACAGACAGATGATAGATACATGTAGAGGACTAAAGCTAGATATATAATAAGTACCAGACACTGTGTTCAGCAGAGAATGACCATCTACTTAATATAAAGTCATTATGTCTCTTTACATCTCAAAATCCCAGCCTTGTTTCCAACCTATGTACAAACCTAATTCTTTATTGGGAAAAGTGAAGTTTGGCCTTTCCCAGGACTTCCTGCATTTCTAATCAGCATTTTTTAAGGAGTAAAACCACCAAAACATGCATTGCTAGATGAAGTTAATTTTCTGTGTAGATACATAGTTCCTAGCACTGATAACAAAGTCAGCAGACTTAATCAGACTCAGATTCGGTATGCTGTTTCAGTGGAAAAGGAAAACAAATATAAAAGGGCACTTTAGAACTTTGGCTCTTGTTAAAGAGTTTATGTAATTTGCTACATTGAAGTTTAAATCCAAGCTCACAAGAACTTAACGTTTATGATATAAAAGTAATTCAAGATGAAATATGCAGTCCCCTAAGATATCTTTCCAGATCTATCCCCTTACTCTTCCACTTCCAACATGCCAACAATTACAAAAATCTGAATCAGTTTCTGCATAGAGTTTTCTTCCAGGTAATAAGGTACACATATTCTCTAATCAGTACAAATGAAAGATTTACAGACATGTCTGTGAGTATCCCATCCATGAAATACATGTTTGAACTGATTTAGGGTACCCGGTGGTCAAATACCTTAGATTTGCTGTTAACATCTCACTTTGTCAAGACTATCCTGACTGACAGTTAATACTATTGATATTTCAAGTCTTTTTTAGAAAAACACCTTGGAAAGTGTAAGTAAGTGTACATTGGTTTGAAGAAGTTCTTAGCATGAATTAATTGCAGATTAATGGTGGGGTTTAGTGACCTGGAAAACTTCTATGAAATATCGTAGCTCTTCTTTTAAGAAGAGAACCCTAAAGACAGTATGTGCAACTATGAAAACTATCTAATGTTAGGAATTTTTTAACTATCTTTTTTTTCTTCTCATTATATCTATTCCCTGGTAGACCAAAAACTAGATTGATTTCTAAATAGAAATACCTATTAGGATGAAGTCAAGGCCAATTCCTAATGTATCCTGTTGGCATTGGGACACTACTAGAGAGTGTAGGATTCTCAAAAAAGAATTGTATTGACATACAACAGTTTTCATTGTCAAAAGCTTGGTGATCAGTCTTTCCAAGGTTCCTGAAAATGTTGCTAACCAAAGCCATTTATTGACACATCTGTAAAACCTTCAGAATTACATAGAAAAAAATCTAACATTTGAAAATAGAAAAGAGAAGAGAAGTCTCTCAATACTCTGTTTCTAACCCATGTCAAGTCTCTCATTTTTTTAAAGAATGATCCTTTTTTCTGATCACTATAGCTTAACAAAATAGCAGGGAGCCTCATAATAAGGCCATGTGATTCTAACACTCTCCCAGAGTCCACCAGTCTATTTCTATATCTGTTGTTCTTTGCATGTCCCCTGCCCATGTGCCTCTGTCCTTCTTGGATGGATCTTTTCTCTATCTTATTTTTTCCTTCTTTAGCCATAATATATAAAACTAATGTGGTATATTGCTTTGTTTTTCTTGTTTTAGGGTTTGTTGTAATTATTTTTTAAGTTTTTCATAATTTTAGATTTCAAAATATTTCAAAGACAGCACAGAGAGATCCTGTATATATGTTACTATTAACCAAACTCTATAGTTTCATTTATATTTTCCTAGTTTATTCACAAATGCTTTATTTCTGTTCTAGGACCCCATCCAAAGCACTACATTGCATTTAGCTATCATGTCTTATTAAGCTTCTCTGAGCTCTGAGTTTCTGACTTTCCTATTAAAGACTCACAATTTTGAGGCATGCTGCTCATATATTTTGTAAAATGCCACTCAGTTGAGCTGCTACAATGTAAATGTTTGGTGTCCCCACTAAATTCACATGTTGAAATCCTAATCTCCAATGTGATGATATGAGGAAGGAGGCCTTTGGAAAGTGACTAGGTCATGAGAGTGGAGCCTTCATGAATAGGATTAGTGCCATTATAAAAGAGACCCTACCCCCCAAAAAACCCACAGAACTCCCTAGCCCTTCTACCATGCGAGAATAAATCAAGAAGTCTACAACCCAGAAGAGGGTGTGCACCCAACCATGATAGTAGCCTGATCTTGGACTTTTAACCCCCAGAAGTGTGAGAAGTAAATTTTTGTTGTTTATAAGCCACCTAGTTTGTGGTATCTTGTTATAGCAGCCCAAACAGATTAATACCTATGTTTATCTGATGTTTTCTTATGATCAGACTGGGGTTATGGTTTTGAGGAAAAATGCCACATAGGAGATGTTTCCTTCTCATCACATCATCATAGGTGCATGCTTTCAACATCACTTATCACTGGTAATGGATTCTTGTTGATTTTTAATACCAGTAAATGCACACTGCTTGTAAAGTAAAAACAAGAAAATGGAATGTTCTATATGTTTCACTAAAACGTAACTGTTGAAATTCTTCCAACCTTTAAGTTGCTGTTATCTACTCTAATATAGTACTGCATGTCTGAAACGTAGTATTTACCTGATACTACTTAGCGAATGAATGAATATATCCATATCTGTCTCCATACTTATCTATACCATGAGTCAGGGTCCCTGGATGGGAAAAAGATGCAGCCTAGATGCTAACCATTTAATTGTCTAGCCAGTGTAATCAATCTGGGTTTTAAAGAGTTAATTAAAAATAATTTTGGACACCAATCATATATTTTCATCTTCCTAAAAGAATGTTCTAAGTTTTCATTTGGTTTTGATATTCAACTGTGGTGTTTTAAAGAGTGCTAATGAAGTGAGAACTAAGCATTTAGGAATGAAGAAATACAGACCTTGGGAAATGGAGGGGTGGTTTAGAATTATTATTGTAAAATTACTTGTTTTCATTGGTCTTTGAGGATTTTCCCTCCTGTGTGGTTTTTTGTCATCTCATTAAAAGAGAAACGCTCAACGACATCATCTTCAAACACTGCCTGGCCAAGTGGAAAGAGGCAACCTTTTAAGAGCTGTGGTTTTGTTTTCTCTATAGCTTGAGTGACTTTTCATGCTTTACCAAAAGCAGTGAATTTTACTTTGCCAACAGACTCAATTGAAAGACGCAAAGTAAAATCAGCTGTTTAAAAATTCAGCTTAATTTTGCAGAACATGCATTCTCTCAAAGCTAACTTTAAAAAGCCAAAATGATTGCTAGCCTTTGCTGGTGGCACTGATGGCTTGAGGAATACTGAGTGGAAAAGTCGGCCTCTCCTGGTTAAGGCATACGGAAAAGTTATCTGCCACTGTGGAGAGGTGAGAGGACAAGGCCGTACTGAAGAATAAGAGTTTCTTTTATTTCCAATTCTCTTGTACATTCGTTGTTAGTAATTTTAAACTGTCCTGGCATTTTGCAAGCAATGTAAAGGCTTAAATCTCTGGAGATGGTAGTGGTTTGTGGGAGTAGGAGTGGGGTGGGTCAGAGAAATCCGGAATTCTAGTGTTGTGTTTTGAGAGTAAACATTATGAACTAAAAAGGGAGTGCTAAACATCTTCTTTTCCCTGTTGACAATGGATCCAAAATTCATATGATAAGCCTGTTAGGGAAATAGGAACAATTTCTAGCCTTTGCTCCTCTTTGGGTTCAAAAAATATTAAGAAAACCATGGCTGACAGAACCGGCTTTTCACTGGGAATCAAATACCTAAAAATCAGTTCAAAATAGAATTTCAAAGATAAACTCCTCAGGACAATTCATACACTACAGCAAATTTGGTGTTTGGGTACTTGGACACTGAATTGTAAAGGAAAGGTTTCTTAAGATAAGCATTTGTGTTTCAAATTTCCCCCACTTGGCTCTTTATGATAACAGCTTTCGTAAATAGCATAGCAGTTGAAACATTTATTATTGGAACAGAAATGCAATTACATGCAGATGTTGTCTTGTGATTCATTGCTTTGTGCTACACACATTTTAAAGCTGGAGGAAGGACAAGCAGGTCATCAAGTAAATGCTCTAGGCTGAGCTCCACTTACTCTCTTGACTTGAGTTATCTAATCTCTTTTGTGAGTGTTGCCACAATCTAGGCCTCTGTGGCCCTTCTTGGCAGCCTGTTTCATTGTGCAATTACTCCAACTACCGTCAAAAATGTCTTTTCATCCAACATAAAATGTTTGTTACTTAATCCAAACCTGGTTCTTTCTCCAGCATTGCTGTTCCAGGGAATATAAAATAACCACCACATTAATTTTTTTCAGGTTTATCATTATTTTCTACTTTTTGTCAAGGTGGGACTTTTCTTCTTTTTTATTTTTTTTTCTTTTTTCACTTTGCAATGAATAACTACTGTAATGTCACATAGTCATCAGAGCTATGAAGGAAATAAAATGAGTATACTGCTATGGAACCCACTGAAGGTAGAATGGTTGGTGTCAGTCCTGGTTGTCATGGGTGGCCTCCTACTGGAGAAGACTTTAGTATAAATTCTGAAGGTTTAGGGGTTAGCAGTGAAGATGCCAAGTGTACTGGTTTCCTGTTGCTGTTGTAACTAATTATCACAAGTTTCATGGCTTAAAATAGCCCAGATTTATTTTCCTACAATTCTCATGCCCAGAAGTCAAACACAGGTCTTGCTGAGCTAAAATCATGGTGTGGACAGGGCTGCATTCCTTCTAGAGGTTCTAGAGGGGAATCTCTTCCCAGACTCTAGAAGCTGCCCATATTTCCTTGGTTGATAGTCTCCTTCTTCCATTTTCAAAGCCACCAACATATAGTCAAGTGTCTCACATCTAATCACTCTGATACTGATTCTTCTTTCTCCCTCTTCCATATTATAAGGAACTTGTGATTACACTTGGTCAACCTGGATAATACAAGATATTTTTTTATCTTAAAGTCAGTCGATTATCAATCTGAATTCCATCTGCAAGCTTAATTTCTCATTGCCATTTAACAAACAACATATTCACAGGTTCTAGGGACTCTGATTTGGACATCTTTGGGAGGCCACTGGTCTGCCTGCCACACTAGGAAGGGTGTTTCAAGCAGTGGGAAGGACATGTACAAAGGTCCTGAGGTCAGAACAAGACAGGTATGTTGGGGAAACAGAAAGAAGACCATTGTGGTTGGACATGGTACTATGCGATTAGTTTGGAGAGGCTGGCCAGAGGTCAGATTATGGAGAATTCTATGGTCATGGTATGAAACTAGATGGTATTCTAATTATAGGAGAGTACCACTACAGGTTTTAAGCAGGAAAGTGGCATGCTCTAATATATAATTTTAAAAAATGGTTATGGCCTGTCTTTTATGCATTTAGAATTAAGGAGTGAATGTAAGAAAGATTATATGATGGTGGAAGAAAGCAAGGTATAGGATAGTTAACAAGATTATGTGCTTCCTTGAGGGTCGTTAAACCTTTGAGGCATCTGGAAAAGATTACTTCTGGCATTTCAAAGGTGTGCTAACCTAGATGCACAAGAATAATGGGCACGGCTGGCTTAAACCTTTCACTAAAGAAGTTATAGGCCTGCGGTGTGACTACCCACCGTGGCCTGCCCAGTTAGGAGTTTATGATCAGATCACCTTGTGAGGTTACTTTTGGTCACTGATCTTGTACATACTCCCTTTTTTCCCACAGAGGGGTGTGAGGACACATGGGGGAAGGGAAGAAGAGATGGAGTATAGAGTGCTAGGCTTTCTACACAGAAAGGCACCCAAAAAGACATACCACAAGATTTTCGTTGCACTCCACATGGGCCCTTTATTCTCCAAGTTCCTATGCACTTCGTGTTTATCATGGTCTGGAACTATAAATCCAAGGAACCTTGGTCCTATTTCCTTTATCACTAGTAACTTGTTAACATTAGGCAATCGACCTAACCTCTCTTTGCCTCCATTTTCACCTACGTTTAATAAGAACAACATTTGCTTCATTAACGTCAACTAGTTATGAAGAACTTGGGAAAAAGTTAAGTGTACATGTATATGTTCTGCTTTTCAAACTTTTTTGTTCCCTTTAATGTCATTATTATAATCTTTCTTTATGTTTTATTATATCTTTTCCTCATTAATGTTTTTGTACCAGAAATACAATACAATTTGATAAATACTTGATAAATTAAGAAGGTAAATTATAGCCCTGGCTGGTGTAACTCAGTGGATTGAGCGTGGGCCTACAAAACAAAGGATCGCAGTTTGATTCCCAGTCAGGGCACATGCCTAGGTTGCAGGCCAGTTCCCGGCAAGGGGCACATGAGAGGCAACTATACATTGATATTTCTCTCCCTCTCTCCTTCCCTTCCCCTCTAAAGATAAATTTTAAAAAATCGAAAAAGAAAGAAGGTAAATTATATCCTGGATTTTATGACATTTTCAAGACTTACATATTCCAATTCTTTTTTAATATTTAGTAAGGAGGCTGGTGTAGTAACATTTTGGGGGTAATATAATTTGTTTTACCAGTTTCTTCACTAGCACCTATATAGAAAACACTATTTTTTAAAATATTTTATTTATTTATTTATTTATGGAGAGAGGGGAAGGGAGGGAGAGAGGGAGAGAAATATCAATGTGTGGTTGCCTCTTGCATGCCCCCACTGGGGACCTGGCCCGCAGCCAAGGCATGTGCCCTTACTGGGAATCAAACCAGTGACCCTTTGGTTCACAAGCCGCACTCAATCTGCTGACCCATACCAGCCAGGGCTGGAAAACACTATTAAAAGATATTGAACAATCGGGAAATGGCCAAAATAGGGCACTTCTGTTTGAGGCACTTACAGTTGATGTGAGTACCTTGTCATTCTGGGACACATAATATAGAGAACAATGGTATGCAAAGTATAGCCCAAGATTGGCTGCCTGGTTTTGTAAATAAAGTTTAACTGGAACATGACCATGTCCATTCATTTACATATTATCTATGACTGTTGTAGACCAGAACAGCAGAGTAGTTGCAATAGAAAGGCTTAAGGCTAGCAAAGTCAAAAATATTTACTATTTAACCCTTTGCACAAAACATTTGCTGACTCCTGACCTAGGGCAGTTAGACTTTTGGAAATGTATGTCTGTGTTTCTGGATTGGCTCTGATTTCTTATTTCTTATAATGTGGATTCACTGTGAGGCAGTGCCTTGAAAATATCCATTTTCCAATGCTTACATGGCTAATACAACCCTACCAAAGACTTTACAAGTAAAAGTGCTAACCTGCCAGTATATATTTAACTTACAGATTAATATTAGTTCAAGATAATTTTTCTACCATGTAGTTTGTAGATCTTTCATTCCAATTCTTAATTTATTCCTATGAACACAAGCTTCTTTCTTAATGTCATTTTCCCCCTACTCTTCAAGGTTATTTTGAATTATAATACAATCCTCTGAAATGTTAGCTATCCAATTTTGCACCATCTGCAAATTAAATCATCTTGTCTTTTATTTCGTCACTCAAGTAACTGATAGAAATATTAAGACAAGCCTGTCTCAGGACATCTTTTTAAAATGTCACCTTTCCTCAAGGTCCACTCAGAACCACTAATTATCTTTGAATCTACCTTTAAGTTCCCACTCTTATAGAAATTGAATCTAGACAGTAATTTCCAAACTTATAATGCCAGCCATTATGCCAGAAGGGGTATTGAATATGCCTACTGAATTGATCCTTTCCTCCAGCCAAATGATTTGCCATATCTGTCATTTCTTCATTTGTCATGTATTCTAGTTCTCTTTCTTTGAAGTTAAGGGGGCCAGAGGACAAACTCTAGCCAATGAAAGGTAAGCAAAGTTTAAGTATCCCTTATGGAGTGAATTTTTGAAAGGCAGTGTACAATTCACCAAGTCCCTGTCTCCTGTCTGAGCAACTATAAAGGTGTGTGTTGAAAGGAACCTTCATCAGCCTGGGTTCTTGAGTGCCTATGAATAAGAGAATCCCACCTGTTGATCTGTGTGAATATGCAGCATGAATGAGAAATACACTTTTGTTATAAGCCATTGAAATCTTGGGGCTGCTTGTTACCAGAGCATAACCTCACTCATCCTGCCTGATATAGCTATTAAGTACCATAACATTTTTCTAGAAAGCTCAATTAAAACTAGGGACCTTTCTTTGGTATATTCTTTTCTGTGTGTATCCTTCATAGGCCCTTATCTATAGTACATACCAATGAAATGTTCATTGCATGGAAGTGAATTAATAATAGATTAGACAATAAATAACTGACTATAATATCTAGGAATCTTTCTCATGTTTTTTTCATTACTCTTTTATATAAAGAGTTAGTGAATTTTGGATATTAACTGCTTATCAGATGTATCGGCAAATATGTTCCCCCATTCTGTGGGTTATCTTTTTATTTTGTTGATGTTTTCCTTTGCTGCGCAAAAACCTTTTAGTCTGATATAGTTTCATTTGTTTGTTTTTTTTTTTTTTGTTTCCCTTGCCTGGAGATATATACATGATAAAATATTGCTATGAGCTATGTCTGAGATTTTGCTGCCTACATTTTTTTCTAGGATTTTTATGGTTTTAGGTCTCACATTTAAGTCTTTAATACATTTTGAATTTATTCTTGTGTGCAGTGTAAGAAGGTGATCTAGTTTTTTTTAGCATATCTGTCCAATTTTTCCCAACACCATTTATTGAATAAACTATCTCTAGCCCATTGTATGTGCTCAAAACTCACCACCAAAAAAAAAAAAACAAACCCAATTAAAAAATAGGCAAAGGACCTGAATAGATACTTCTCCAAAGAAAACAGATGGCCCATAAATATATGAAAACATGCTCAATGTCACTAATCATCAGAGAGATGCAAATTCAAATCACAATAAGATATCATCTCACACCTGTCAGAATGGCTATTGTTAATAAATCAACAAAAAAGTGCTGGTGAAGTTGTGGAGAAAAGGGAACCCTTTTGACCTTTGGTGGGAATGCAAATTGGTGCAGCCACTGTGGAAAGCAGTATGGAGATAACTCAAAAATTATAAATGAATTTGCCTTTTGACCTAGTGATCCCACTTATGGGAATATATCCAAAGGAACCTAAAATACTAATTCAAAAGAATATAAGCACCCCTATGTTCATTACAGCATTATTTACGATCACCAAGATATGGAAGCAGCCCAAGTGTACATCAGTAGATGAGTAGATAAAACAACTATGGGACATTTACACAATGAAATACTACTTGGCCATAAAAAAAAACAACAAGAAATTTTTACCGTTTGGAACAGATTGGATGGACCTGGAGAACATTATGCTAAATGAAATAAGCCAGCCAGAGAAAGACAAATACCATATGATTTCACTCATATGTGGAATCTAATGAATAAACTGAACTAACAAGCAAAATAGAGACAGACTCATAGAGAACAGATGACAGCTAGTGGGAAGAGGGGGAGATTAGGGAGTAGAAGGGTTGAGCAAAAAAGGAAAAAGGACTCATGGACATGGACTACAGTGTGGTGATTGCTGGCGGGAGGGGTAAAGGTTACTAAATGGTAATGGGAAAATGCAATTAAAGGTAATTAAAAATAAATTTAAATTAAACAAGAGTTAGTGGTAAAAATAACTCCATGAACATCTAGCTTTCTGAGTATCTTCAAGATGCTTTTCACTTAAATGTGCTCATCCTCTTCAGTTGTTAAAGAACATTGTCATGATATCACCTGTGCATCAAGATTTATCTTTTTCTAGTATTTACCTTATTTGGCTCAGCCCAGGTTAACACAGTCTAATCATGCTGAGGCCAGCCTCTGGACAGTGAGAGTAACTGCACTTACTACAGTGGGAGCACTAGCTTGGACATCTATCCATTAATATTTCTTCATTAACATGGAACTTAAACATTCTTGTATTATGAGAAATTTGGAGCAACATTAGTTTCATATTCCTTAACATAGATGTACATAGTCATTCCTGTAAGGTTGTTAGCTTGGGGGAGGGAGGATATGCCTAACTTGCTACTGGCTGTATTCCTAGGACCTAGCAAAATGCCTGCATCATAAAAAGCACCAATAAATATATGTAGCATGATTTTTTTAGAGAAGGGGAAGGGAGGGAGAAATAGAAGGAGAGAAACATAAATGTAAGAAAGAGACATCAATTGGTTGCCTTCTATACATACTCGGGTAGAAAGATTTTTTAAAATCTCATTAGAAACTATTGTTAATCCATGAGATTTACAGCAATTTTTAATTTCCATTTTGGAGGTGAGGCTCAGAAATGTAAAGCAATTTACCCAGGGTCATACAACTAAGAGATGGAACCAAATGGAAGCATCTTCTGACTCTATGGCATTTGCTCTTTCTTGAATAGAGTGGTATATCCAGGATGCAGTAAAAAATAGCAAGCATTCTGGAATCGGATGGATCAAGATTTGAATTATAGCTCAACTACTCATTAGTTATATGTCATTGGGAAATTCTAAAATCTTTCCTCTGATGTTTTCTTTAAACCACAATGATATTTTCTCCACTTCAAGTAAGTCTTGTATTTTATTTAGTTTCCCAAAAGTGCTATTTTTGACACGGTATAATTATTCAGCTGTAAGTACTCTCTCATTGGGGTCCTCTATGGTTAGGTTGAATTCATGCTGCTTCAGTGATCCAGTCTTTCCCAAACCATTTCTTGAGACTCCCAAAATGGATTTAGCAGAGGGTCGTATTTCCTCTTTGAAATATGCTACTTAGAGATCCAAACTTCATTTTGACCTTCCATTTCAATAATTATAGCCCAAGATATTGTGTGTTTAAAGCCTAAATGATTGTTTGCTTAAAATTGTAAGAACAAATTTGGAGGCCAGATTAAGGCACTTAAAGGTTTAGCCTGCCTTGGGAAAAAATGCATTCTTTGTCTTGCATCAACATGTTAATAAAGTCTAAAGTTCCTGCGTAAACAGAACTTGCTTCAGTGGCAATTGTGAGAACATAAATGGTGCAGGATCATAAATGGACTGTATTAGTGAAAGCCATTTACCTACCATGGTACAGAGTTTTTATTTAGGATTAATGAAAACCCAATAAGTATAAAACACTAATATTCCTTCTAGTAGGGGAGTCAAGATGAGCCTTAACTCCATACAATAAGCGTATGTAACTGTGAACAGAAAAATGTGTGCAATATTTGCCAACTTATATTTTCATAATATTTTATAACCCAAATTCATATTCAATAAAAATACACTTCCTCTCTCATTTTATGATCTTTCTGGAGCCATTTAAAGGTAGTCATTTTAGTAGTAAGTTATGACTTTATAAAGAGTATTTAATCAGTCACTGTATTGCATTTAAACTCTCTGGACATATGATTATTAAAAATTATATTTGAATATGGAAAACTGCCATTTTAATGTTCTTCTGCCTCTCCCAGTTGACTCTATTTTTGGAAATTCTGTTGGAGTTAAATTGTAGAAGATCTGGCATCTTGCACATCCCACAGATTGATCATGATCTTTACAAGTCAATTTTGTTATCACAGAAAGGAAATAGTAACACACACTTCATAGCATTCCTGTTGCAATATAAAAAGAAATTGTAGGAGAAAATCTTTGCCCAATGTAAAATGCTATTCAAAGATTAGTTACCCCTCCTGACAGTGCAATTTGTGCAATTTACTGCTCTTAACAGAAACTCTGTGTGATTGGTTTGTGCTGGCTTAGGTAGTGTGTAAACATTCCTTCTCCCCCCTTTCCCTACCAGAGACCTAAAATACAGCACTGAGCTATTTTTACTAAGATTGTCACTGCTCAAGAAGCAGTCATCAAGTGGATGAAATAGGAACAAATTATTCATTTTAAAGTAGGTTTTATTTAGCAAGCAATCTTCACTTCTGACACTCAGGTATTGAAAACTCTTGAGTCTCTATAGTAAGAGTTCAGTGGAATTGGTTACAATTAAAAAGAATTATTATACTAGTGGTAGATAAATATAGGAAGAGCCAATTATTGGACAATTGATAGAAGTTACATACTTAAATTTAAAAACTATTTTGAACCTAGAGTTAGGCCTTCCCCAGAGTTCTTTAAAATTTTTTTTCTTACCTTCTTAAGTCCAGGAAGTTGTTTAAAAAATTTTACATATAATTATGTAAATTCACAAGTCTTGGATTTCTTTCCTGAAACACTTCAGTAGGTGGTCTCAGGAGGGTTATTATAGGGAATAAATAGATGCTATTATGTGTCATTCTGCTCATCAAAGAATACAGTAGCAATTACTGCATTGTAAAGGGAATAGACTCAAAATTATCACACTGCATTATCTACTAAAGGCCTAGGAAAATTGAATAAATATTTGTTACTATGGTCAAATAAAGTATTTGAACCTCATTTGATAGAGGTTGTTCACATTCTCTTCCTATCACATGTTCTATTCACTTCTTTGAAAATAATTTCAAGACAAGTTACCCTAGTTTTCAAAACATAAAAGACAAATGATAACATCCTATACTTTGGTTTTTTCTCCCTACAATGCCTTCAGATAATATAAGTTTGGTCACAGCTCATGATATAAAATACTAGCCATTGATTCCCAGTTACACTAGAAGGGCCAATTTTCCAGACTGCCAGAATAAAGATGATTTTAATTAAATCGCACAAATCCCTTTGTACTGCGACCAAACCCTACGCGAGCTGACTGACTCTGAGCCATTCTGGCATGTGTAGAGTTAACCAGGTTACTGGATTCCTAGTTAACTTCTTTCACCAGGAATGCAATTCATGTTTACCTATATAAGGAAACCTGTTCGGCTGACCTGAGTTTGGCAGATTTTTGCGCTGACTGGGAGGCGTGTAAGCACACAGCCTGGAGAGGGGGAGTGATTCCGAGCTGGACAGAGCAAGCTTCCTGAACGCCTCAGCCATTCAGCTGATCCGAGGCAGCCTGCTTGGAGGACCTACAGGTTTGCCTTTTCCAGATCACAGTGAGGAACAAAAACCCCATCCTGGGAAAAATGGGGAAGCTGGTGAGTCTTACCGATCTCTCTCTGCTTGCTTCTGCTAAGTGGCAGCCTCACTGCTCTCACCCAGGAAGCAAAGGGAGAGGCTTAGCTCAGCCTCTCACCCCACAGCTCCTTCCTGAACAAACACAATGCTTTGCAAATGCCTCCAGACAACTTTTCCTGCCTGTTTTGTATACCAGGAATCCACAGAGGCAATGATTTTAGCACTTTAGACATTCCACAGAGTGTTTTTACTCGGCAAGAGTTTCCAGACCATCGCGATGAGCAAACTTTCTAATCTTTGTTGCACTCTGAAACACTGGAAATGAGCCTTGGGGTGCTTTGTGAGAAGGCTGAGTCCCCAAGGAAGTAATAGTAAATCTAAGTGGGGTTCTTACAACCACAGGCACTGTGATATTCTGCAGAAGTGCAATTTGTCACTAAAAAGGCAGTCTGAAGGTATCGTTTTTCATTCATACAGCAGCAAAATATAATATGTGCATCCCACACATATAATAAAGGACACTTTCTGAGACACTGAGGAAAGAAAAAAAGCTGAGCTGGGCTCTTTGTTCTAGACAATGTAAAGAAGCTTACTCTTGCATTTTGACAAGTAGTATATGTCTATTTATATATAAGGTGAGAATGGTGCATAAAGGCTTTATGTCAAAGGTATTGCGGTCTATTGATTTAAAATTTGTCTATATTCTCTATATATATACAAAGATCCCAAGATGAATGTAACTGAACATAGAAATGTGAAAGGGTTTAACAGATTTGCAGCAGAACTTTAGCTATACTTAGGAACAGACAATTATGAGACAACTGAAAAAGAAGAAAAAACTATTCCAGTTGAGTTCTAGGACACAAAACTTTTGATGAGAATCTTTTTTGAAAAAATAGTATAGCTGTCAACAGTGATTTGGGAATCAGGTACAAAATTGTATTTTTTTTTATGGCAAGCTGGTTTCTTAGTTGAGTTAGCTTGAAAAAAACATTTTGAATATTTGATGGCTCATCTATCAAAGTAATGCTGTTCTCTGTCACACATAGTGACCTAATCCTAGGAGTTTAAGGAGCAAGATTGTGGTACTGATCACAGCCAGTGACATGAGGAACTAGTTTTGAATTTCTCATATTAAGAAATTAATTGCTTAAATTAATTTCAAGAAAAGCAATCAGTGCAAACAAGCAGATTTGAGAGAATGACTGCTTTAAAAATTATAGTCGTAGTCCATTCCCTAGTGAGGCTACTGATTGAATACAGGGAATGGCAACTGCTTATTCATAAAAACAAAAGCTGTGGCCAGTTTTATTGCAGGCCCTTGACTTGAAAAAGTGTAATGATTCATAGTAACTCAGTTTAAGTGAGAGCTGCTCACCTCTGTGAGAATGAAACCTAGAAAAGCAGTGCATGTAATGTACTAGACATTTTTCTAAATAAAATTCTTAGTAACACAAAAGCAGACAAACCAAGAAGATTTTTCAAATGTTTTAAAGCTTGTTATCTCATAGGTGACAATCAGAAAAACAGAAGTTTTGATATTGTGTTGCTTTCAGTGGGAATCAGCAACCCAGGAGACACAAAACACTATTTTAAAATATACGCTTAATAACAGATGTTTATACTGGTTGTCTCACCCTGCCGTTGAGATGGCCCCAAGCCAAATCAACCAGCACGTCCACCGTTTTTCCTGTGAGTTGATATGTACACAGTTATTATACACTAATTACATCAACAGCCAGGGGAATATATAACCAGAAAGATAGATAAGTCTCCTGGGGCGGATAGGCCCAGGGTAAGCATGGGGTTTCTGAATCCCATGTTTAGAGTTCTCCTTGCCAATGGCATATGAATTACTGTAGATGATTGTAGTCCCAGCTTCAGAATCCACTTATTCTTGGCTCCTCAGCAGCTCATTTGGGGGCAATAATAGTGATTATTGTATTTAATGCTTTGGCATTAATAAAGTTCCAAGAGGATTTCTTCTCAAAGATTAAAGTTATTTCAGTGTCTGAACTAATCCTCCAATGAAAGGCAGTTAGGACGTGGTATTATATTAACCCTTGCAAGTCACTGGTTCTGAGCGCTTGCATGGAGGATTTAATGATTCTGAAGCTCCTTACACCTGTGAGATGTTAAAGGCATTCCTGGGTTAAAGGAGATTAAAAAAATACTGGAGAAAAGCAAAGAGAAACCAGTTTTCTCAGACTTAATATGTTGTGCATGTGCTAGTAGTATGTGTTGTGACTACCCACGGAAGTGTAGCATGTGAAGTATACTTTGCTGCAAATTCACCTGATGGCTGATTATCCTGAGGAATGTTCTTTAAGATAAAGCTTCCCAACAGATGGGCCACAGAGCCCTGGCAAAGGAGAAATAGATTACAGACATGCTCAGATGTCGATGCCTCTTGGCATCTAGGCTACCAAACTCTGCTTGAGCTTGGTTACCCTCCCAAAGGTTATCTCTGCACTGCAGAGCTTCCCCAATTGGCCCTACTCTATCATACAGATAGGATCAATTTCTATCTGTCATGATGTGTGAAAGTTAAGACACTGTCTCTGACAACCCAGGCCCTGAATACAGGCCATGCAAGTCAAAATTTTGCTACATTGTATTCATCTGGATCTTAGAGCTCATTGTGAGAAAGAATATACTAACTTTTATTGTCTTTCATGCTCTGGCGGGATATCAAGGCCCTCTGTAGGTCTTCTAGTTTGGCCTTTTTATTCCGTAAAAAATTTAAAGAGGTGTGTGTGTGGTGATGTGTTGTCCTGTTCTTAAAGATCTCCTGAAGAGCTGATGGCAAAGTGTTTTTTCTTTCTTGGGGTCTTTTGTAACATTAAGTTATTATTTATACTTCCCTTTCTCAAACTGCTATCAGGGCTTATTTGGCTGGGATTCTCCCACCACCAGTGTGGCCTAGTCCAGAGGCAATGACATAAAAGGACCTGGTTTCAAAAGTTATTTATTAAGTGTAAATTCTTTCCTTGGACACAGTACCAAATTTGTACACGGCATTCCTATCCCTGGTGAACTTTCTCTGGCTTTCTCTGCCTACCATTTGACATCAATTACCTTTTCAAAAACATTTTGCATTATTAATTCCTGTTACATTCATTCAGCAAATATTTATTGAGTGCCTTTTGAAGTCTTATGCTAAGTACTCTGGAGAAAAAGTGGATATATAAGAGACAGATGAATTTAAACCAAATCTTCATGCAACCCATAGCATTCCTGCAAAAAGAAATATCATTATTTGAATGGTGTGCAGCATATTAAGTATAGTTTGCTACAAACTTTTGCAACCACTCATTTTTTGCTGATCATTATTGGGACATTCATTAAGTCAGAGCTTCCCAACTGGTGGGCACAAAGCAGGTAACACGCAGGTCAAGTGGCTTATTCTTTCAGTGACCAGAGAGAGGATTTCCATGTCAGAACACATCAGGCAGATGCCAATAAACATGGTATATGTAGAGATTGTCTATAAGTGACAGAGAGCTGGATGATGCCTCTTTACATTTTGTTAATGTAGTTTTCAAGGCCACACTTGCTTGGATTGTCAGGGGTTCCAAGACACCACATGAAGAACAGATATTTCCAGAGTACTCAGTAACTCAAGAGTTTTTTAAAAAAGATTATTTACTTATTTGAGAGAGGGGAACAGAGGGAGAAAGAGAGGGAGAAAAACACTGATGTGAGAGAGAAACATCAATCAGTTGCCTCTTGTAACATGTCCCATCTGGGGACTGAACATGCAAATTAAGCATGTGCCCTGACTGGGAGTTGAACCAGTGACCTTTTCAGTTTTGGGGAGATGCTGCAACCAACTGAGCCACTCCAGTCAGGGATTTTACTCACTTTTAACCACTGGAAATTATTAAGGTACAAGTTCCAATGACAATGCTTATGAAGCAGACAAGAAAAGATGCTGTTACTTCTCAGGTTGTATATATATAAGGCTCAGAGTTAGGGACCATGAATTAATAACTGATGTGCACCAAGAAGATTTTCCAAGTATCTAGGGCATTGGCAAAACCAACTTAAATTATATTTATATTTGAAGAAAGGCACCTGGCAAGGTGATAAGCCAGGGTAGGACATCTAGTTAAATGTAAAAGTACATTTTCATTTTTTAATTAATTGTTTGCAATCACATATAAGGGAATCTTCTGTGAGTGAACCTTTCAAATAAATTGATTTGCTTTATATATCATTGCCAAGGGTTCATTTAATTTTATTGTTTGTTTAAAAGGAAAATAAAAATGGATCACAGTGCTTCATGCAATATAGCATTCTCAGATACACTTGGTACTTAATAGTTGTGTATGCATAACTAATGGTTCTAAATGGTATATGTGCTCACTCTCTTGTGAGTTGCTCTTCACTTGTCTAAACTTGAGACAGAAATGAAATTAAGCAGAACCTCCTCTATTTGACAGTTTGAGTTTTAACATGTGACAGAAGTGGAATTTTGGTCAAACAGCCTGAGCCAGGAAATTCTGCATTAGTTACAGGTATTGTTCTGCAACAGAGGCCTTGGTAGTTAAACCCCAATTATTTTCCCCCTCCCTGAGTATCTAATTGTACAGTTATTTAGATCTGTACTAACATACTCATCATGTATTGCCTTGGGGAACAAAACAGTATATAAACTACTAGAAAATGGATAACAAGTTTACTCAAACTGATATACTTGGCTTAAAGTTAAGAAACAAAAGTATCATGGTGTTTCCCAAGTTTCTTCCAAAGCAGTGGATGGTGTGTTTAGCCAAGTCATCTTAAACTTCTCTAGGATTTAATTTCCTCATCTATCAATAGAGACATAAATACACAATTAATTGGACAGTTATGAGTATTGAAAATGGTCATGTCTTTGAAAGCACCTAGCACAATGCTGGGCATGAGGTCAATCACTAAGTATTAGCTGGATTAAAATGGGTGAGAGTGGATTAGGCATCTTGAACAAACAATTAAGAGTTTGGAATAGAAGTAGACACATGCTAATGGCCCATATGTAATTTTGCCCACTCAATGATTTAAAAATTTGCTTTCCATGAACGATGATGTGGTTTCTAATGTCTTGTAGCAGGTCCTCTTTGGTTACTTTTGTTACCTGTTTGTCCCTTGTAGGGCTTTGTGTTTGAGACCCTTGTTCCAAAGGGTTCTTTCTTCTCTAAAAAATCTGTTATTTCAAACAAAAGTTTTCCCCTTTAAGGTGTTTTTCTAAAACAAATGTGTTTTATAGACAAAATAAAAATACTCATTTTGTACTTATTAATTTCACAGCTTTAAAGCATTCTGGCTTCAGTTCATAATAATGGTTTTCCAGGGGTCTTAAGGATGCACCTCTCTAAAGATGTTATGTCTTCCAAGGTTACCCTTGGATCCCACTCTCTTTGTCTCACTCCCCACCTGCCACATCCCACACCCCAGTGGAATGTAACATTTAATTTGATGTGGCTCCTATGATATTGAGAGAGTGTATGCTGTGGACTGATGTGCCCTGATAGAGGTCAATCCTGGCTAAGGCAAGTACGAAGCATATGGTGTCGGTGTGACGAAGAGGCAGGGCAGCTGTCATAGTCAGCTGAGGCTGCTATAACAAATACCATAGACTGAGTGGCTTAAATACTAGACATTTTTTTCTTACAGTTCTGGATGCTGGGGAGTTCAAGATCAAGTTGTGGACATATTCAGTGTCTGGTGAGAGCTCTCTACCTGGCTGGCAGATAGCCACCTTCTTACTGTTTCCACACATGGTAGAGAGACAGCCAACTCTCTCTCTCTTCCTCTTTTAATAAAAGTGTTAATCCCATCATGGTGGCCCCACCCTCATGACCTCAACTAACCCTAATTACCTCCCAAAGGCCCCAACTCCAAGTGCCATCACATTGGGAGGTTAGAGCTTCAACATAGGAAGTTAAAGGAGGGGTGGAGGACACAGTTTAGTCCAGAGCAGTGGCTTTATCAAAATGTAAATCAAGTGATTATTTCTGACTTATTTTCAGTCAGAAATAAGCTAGATTCAACACTAAGAAAAAATTTTTCCTTCCAATTAGACTATAAGAGTGTTTTTTTAGCATTTAAATATTTTATGGTATATTTATTTTTAAAATTCTTTTAGAATTATTTAGACCATTTTAAAAAATTATATATTCCTCCTCTATATACTGAAAATGGACATTATAGGTAAGATAAACTTTTTAAAACTTCAACTTTTCTAAATCACTTTTCAATTAGAGTTTCATGCATGTGTTTTTCCATACCATGCCACCATTCTTTTTGCCAAAATACAGTATTACTTTTGTTCATTTTTTTATTGTTGTTCAAATACAGTTGTCTCCATTTTCCTACCCCCACTTTCCCTCATCCCACTCACCCTTCCTCCCACCCTCCCACCCTCCATCTTTCCCTGCTTTGGCTTTGTCCATGGATCTTTTAGATGTGTTCCTTGACTATCCTTTCCCTTCTTTCCCCTGTTATCTCCCTCCCTCCTCCCCTCTGGTTACTGTCACTTTGTTCTTTATTTCCATGTCTCTGGTTCTATTTTGCTTGCTTGCTTGCTTGTTTTGTTGATTAGGTTCCACTTATAGGTGAGATCATATGGTATTTGTATTTCACCACCTGGCTTATTTTGCTTAGCATAATGCTTTCCAGTTCCATCCATGCTGTTGCAAAGGGTAGGAGTTCCTTCTTTCTTTCTACTGCACAGAATTCCATTGTGTAAATGTACCATAGTTTTTGGATCCATTTATTTACTGATGGGCACCTAGGTTGCTTCCAACATTTGGCTATTATAAATTGTGCTGCTATAAACATTGGGGAGCATAGGTTCTTTTGGATTGGTGTTTCGGGGTCCTTAGGATATAATCCCAGCAGTGGAATTGCTGGGTCAAAAAGCAGTTCCATTTTTAGTTTTCTGAGAAAATTCCATACTATTTTCCATAGTGGTTGTACCAGTCTGCAATCCCACCGACAGTGCACTAGGGTTCCCTTTTCTCTACAACCTCTCCAACACTTGTTATTTGTTGCTTTGTTTATGATGGCCATTCTGACAGGTGTGAAGTGGTAACTCATTGTGGTTTTAATTTGCATCTCTCTGATAGCTAGCAATACTGAACATCTTTTCATGTGTCTCTGGATCTTCTGTATGTCCTCCTTGGAGAATTGCCTTGTCAGGTCCTTTGCCCATTTTTTTTATTGGTTTGTTTTTCTTTCTGGAATGGAGTTGTATGAGTTCTTTATGTATTTTGGAGATCAAACCCTTGTCTGAGATATCATTGGCAAGTAAATTTTCCCATACAGTTGGTTCCCTTTTCATTTTACTGATGTTTTCTTTAGCTGTGCAGAATCTTTTTATTTTGATGAAATCCCAAGTCTCTATGGTCAGTTAATATTCAACAAAGGGGTCAGCAGCTTAAAATGGAGTAAAAATAGCCTCTTCGACGAATGGTGTTGGGAGATCTGTATAGCTACATGCAAAAAGTTGAAACTTGACCACCAACTTACACCATACACAAAAATAAATACAAGATGGATAAAGACTTAAATATAAGTCACAATACCATAAAAGTTCTAGAGGAGAAGATAGGCAGGAAAATCTCAGATATTCCAGGCAGCAATATTTTCACCAATATGTCTCCTAGAATAAGGGACATGAAGGAGAGAATAAACAAATGGGACTATAGCATTACTTTTAAAAGAGTTTCTGTACTGTCTCTGAGTTTCTACCAAAAGATAACAACAAAAACTATATTTCTTTCTTTAATGGTCCTCCCTGGGAATGCAGTTGTCCATTTGTACCCCCAGGAATATCTACCTAGTTACTGAACTTGTTAGTGACCTAATTTTTGACCTGTTTAGCATGTTCACACATTTATTAAGAACCACATGTTTGGTGCATTTCACAGATCTAATGGGTATCTGTCCAGACAACCTTCTTCCATTCCCACCTGAGCCCTGAGAGGACCTCCCTCTGGCCTGGAGGAAATGCTCCTTCTTTCCATTTCTTTGAGAGGTTTTTCCCAGTGGGTGGGGCTTGTTTCAAATGATGCCTAGAACTTAATGAAGTGACAACAATATAAACTTTCATGACTGAGAAGGGCAGGTGGGCCTTGACAGGATATATTATGCCATGACTGCAGCCTTAGCAACAAGTGTAGGATATATCCCAATATCAGCTATATTAACTGGAAAGAATTTCCCCTGAGAACTCATGGAATAGAGTATATCTCTCTCATTTAGATGATGCCTAAAATCTCAGCTTTAGACAGTGGTTTCATTGTCTTTTAAAGTATCAGGAGTGTTCTAGTAGAAACTAAAGACTCTAGAGACAGTGACACCTGTAGCTGCCATATGTACTGCTTTAGCATGGATTTCTTTTCAATTAAGACTGTGTAAGAAAACAAAACAAAATCCCATGAAGCATGTGACAAGGGTTGGAATAAGGATGAAGATACAAGAATGGAGAGAGGACAGGAAAAGAGAAAAACAAAAAGGAAAAACTCAACATTCATTCAACAATATTTATCAAATCCCTGCTGTGAGCCAAGCATCACCCTACATGTCAAGGCTGAAGTGGAACCTGCTCTCAAATATTAACAGTCTAGTGTAGGAGACAAACATTGATGAAATATCATGCAAACAGGGGTAAAAATGTGCTGAGAATGAAAGGCGTAGAGTATAACTCTATGTAAGTCATGAGATTTAGCTAATTGTTGGAGGGAGGGGAGGAAATCAGAGAAAACTTTCCCAAGAAGGAGATGCTTAAAATGAGAGCTATGAAAGAATGTGAGTCAGTATGTTTGGAGGAATAGGAAATGGCAAGACTGTATTATGGAATTTTCAACAAGAAATGACATTTGTCTTTTGGAAAGGCAACATTGACAGCAACCTGGAGAACAGATCAGAGGGGTGTCTGATCTATTTAGGGATGAACCAGACAGGAGACTAGGAGAGGAGTCCAGGAAAAGATGATGTTTACTTGTAGTAATATCATGGTGGTAAGGATGAGAAGAAGTGGATGGATTGCAGTTATATTTCAGAAGTGAAATAGACTGGAGCAGGTGATGAATGGGACATGGGCAGTGGTGAGGTATTAGGAAGTGTCAAGGCAGACTCCCAGGAGTGTGATTCACCTAACTAGAGGGATAGTGGTGTTGATTAATGATATAGGGAACAATGAAAGTAGACCTTGTTTGGGAATTAGGAGAGGAATTCTTTGTAGCCTGATGGAATGGAAAGTGCACAAATTTTGAGCCTGAAAGTCTCGGTATGGCTTCAAGTCTTAGGTCATTCATTTACTAGCTGTGTGATGCTAAGTTTCTCTGACTCTCAGTTTTCCATCTTTAAAAATGAGACCTGGTAGTCTCATTTTTAGGTAGATAGTCTCATGAGTTAGGTAGTCTCATGAGTTCAGGTGATAAACATCTACCTGAAAAGGTTGTTCAGACAATCAAACTAACTTCATATATGGTTAAAGGTCCTACACACACAAATTATTATTATTACTCCACAAATTCACCAGCAGTGAAGCCTGGAAGAAGAATAGCTGCTTTCAATAACTTCCTGGGGTGTGGGGTGGTGCGTGAGAGTTTTGACAGCTGAGATCTCAACACTCTGTAAGTTTACCGAAGTGAAGCTTTCTCCTTGTTGATAATGCACAGGGCAGCTATTAACTTCAGTTGTCTGGTGAATTCCTTCTATTTCATTCCAACCTCCTCTCCTCCTTTCCTTCAACCTGGATTAAGGACTTCCATATAGGAATAAGCTACACCGCTTTTCTCAGTTGAGATCCCTTATCACTTGTAACAGGACTATAGGATTTAGGAAAATGTAACCTGAGAGTTTACACTAACAGATGAGCACACTTGATTAACTTCACACTCCCTGTAGGCTTTAGGTGAAGGTTTTACCATTCTATTTTTCTAGCATCAATTTATCGAGAATTTTATATGTTGTGTGATATTACTGCCCTTGAGTGACCTCAGCAAACTCATTTCAGGCCTCCAAATATTCTGTCATTAAAGGGAGCCATTAAGCAGTGAAAACTGCAGCCATAGGGTTAGGAAAAAGTTGGCATTGGCAGGCTGATGGGAGCAGGGTCTTAAAGCCTGTGGAATGCAGGTATTAGCTTCCTTATCTGCAGGGGTTCTGACATTGTAGAGTCCAGGTCACTATTAAAAGTCTCTCAATGCCTTCTTCTACTTCTTTTTCTTTGTTTTTTGACACAATATTAAGTGTCTTTATTTCAGAGTCACCTTTATCTCTCACTGAATTATCAACAATATTAAGTTGTTGATCAAAATCCCCTTTAGTTATCTTTCCATGTGACACTTATTTTCATACAGAAAAACATGTGGGAGACAGTGGGAGGCATTCCATTTTGTCCTTTCACTGGTATAATGTTTGGGTGAAGGACTGTAAAACATTTATGTGAACTGTTAGATAACTACACTGTACTTGGTTCTCCATCTGGATGTTTGAGATTTTAGTGCATGCACCCTGAATGGACTTTGGGTATGTAGGAGGATTGGGGAAGTGGAATGGAAGCTGTTATCTGAAAGAGAGGTCTCAGGCATGATTTTTAAGAGCTTCCTCTTTCTACTACCTTCCCCTGCCTTCATAATTTCTCTGTACATAGTCCATTTGGGTGCAAATGCATTTCAAGATATAAGGACAGTTTAAAAAGGCAGTTGTTAATCTGAATTGTATGTCCCAGAGGGGCTGCCACTTCACTTCATAAAGACAGATTTGGCTTTAGTTTTGCTAACTTCAAAGCAGGGGCATTCCACAGAAACTTCTAATTAGCATGTGCAATAGTAGTTGCTCCAACTCTGGATGTTTTAGGAATCACAGTGCAATAGAAGGAAGCCAAAGCTAGACAGTGTCATACCAGGGAAAGAGTTAACTTGTCCATGAATGTAGTTACCAGCCATTAAATCATTTGCCCATAATTCAAAGATAATAAAGGAACCTGGGAGAATGATCCAAGGTGAAGATTGCAAGTAAAAACACATCAGGTGTTACAGTGAATGAAAAATGGTTAGAACTTCTATTTCCAGGCCCCCCAATAAAGCTCTTGCACAGATAAGGATGTGCGCTTCACACACCATCAGGCTGTCTGGTCTGTTTAGCTCAGAAAGACTAAAATCAGGAAGGAGGAAGGCCTCTGCAAACAGATTGTAGGTCATAAATTAGTTAATAAAATATGTCCCAATGTTATCTCTCAAATGGCTTATTTTATATATACTTGTCCATTGGGTTTATTTGTTTCTGTACTTCCTCAAGGCTGTATTTTGGTAGCATAAGTCAATATATGAGTTTTAGATTATACAAAAGTTTATTTTTAAATGACTTGCCTTCTGTGGAGTAAATAACAGTGTTGTGTGTGTTTTGTATATAATTTATTGCTGTTGATCAGGAATTTGAAAGTTAATTTTAGCTCTCAGTATTTAATAATAGTGATTCCACTGAAATGTGTATGTTGTCATATGCCAAAATATATTGGTTTTTGTCATAAAATTAATTTTAATTTCTGTTTTCTAGACCTTTCAGGGCTTATATAGTTCTTGTAGAGTATTTTCATGTGTTATTACATCTAATTCTTGTTGACTAGGTCCAGTATCAGTGATAAAGCAACACTATATGTATCTGTGTACATTTCTGTGTATATTATAGATACAGAAATTCCTGTGCCCATTTCGAAGTTTCTCTATATTAAAGACAATAAGCTAAGATATTGTTTACTGATTTCTTTTAAATTCAGATAAAAGATATAAGAAAAGAAAATTTATTAAGACCAAGTATAATGATTTAGAAAATAAGTGAAAGTCCAAAGAGATAAGGGAGAAAGGAGAAAAACAGGAAAGAAAAAGAAGGGAGAAGCAGAAGACATTAGAAGAAGAGAGGTCCCAAAGCCTCAAAAATCTGCTCACCCCTCCCCAGCCAAGCCCATACTCCATATCCAAACAAAAGTCAGGCTGACAAACAAGTGGAGGAATAAGGAATCAAGGAAAGAAGGGGAAAACCACAAATTGCTAGAAAATACTGGAGATGTCAGAGAGGGAGGAGCAGAGGGAGGGAGGGAGAGGGTAGGAAACAGAGAGGGGGAGGGAGGGAGGGGAAGAGAGCCAGAAAAAGAGAGAACAGGAACAAAACAAAGTGTGAGAATACAACTTCAGGGAAAATGTTTGCAAAGCTAAAGCAAGTAAGCCAAAAAAAAAAAAAAAAAGGGAAAATACAGATGAAAGTAAGAAATGAGGAGGTGACATTAAAAAATCAAGAAGTGTCAAATGAGACAACAGTGGTCATTGGGAATGGCTGAGAAGACATTGTTCTCTAGGAGTCTTTTTTTTTCTTTAAAGATTTTATTATTTATATCTAGAGAGAGGGGGGAGGGAGGGAGAAAGAGAGGGAGAGAAACATCAATGTGTGGTTGCCTCTCTCTTCCCCTTATCTGGGGACCCAGCCTGCAACCCAGGCATGTGCCCCGACTGAGAATCGAACCAGCGATCCTTTGGTTCACAGGCCAGCACTCAATCCATTGAGCCACACCAGCCAGGGCTCTAGGGGTCTTGATGAAAGGAGGGTTAGACAACATCGAAATGAAGGTGAGTAAGTGGAAAAGAGCAAGAATAAGGCGAAGGCTGCACTGTTAGCCCACATGAGAAGACTGCCAGCCTAGCAGATCAGAGAATGGGTGCATAATAATGTCCTGATGGGGTTTACTCCAGGGACAGGGAAACTGGCCCCTGGAGGTGGTGGAGCTTGTCTAACCTGTAATTAGTTATATCTGCCATGGTAGTGCGAGTGCAATTTGCTTTTTAAATGTCCCTACCTAGAAAAGGCATGTCCCTAGAAATGTCCCTAGAAAAGGCATGTATAGCAGGAATCATGGGCTTCTAAGCTACGTGGTGCTCCAGAGGAGGTTGACTATTTCTGATTGAATAAGTGTTGATTCTAGGGCAGTGGTGCCCTAGGATAGCTTGGTGGCTGAAAGAGTTAATCCTCCACATGCCTTCTAGACTCCCAGGAGTCATTTATTTGGCCAGCAGTACCTGGCTTAATATTTATTAAACACTTTGGATTTCTGAAGAGGAGAGGAAGGGAGGGGTTGTTGTAGATGAATCCATTTCCACTGTCAAGCTTTACCCAAATTCGCGGTGCTTGACTCAGTAACTACCAGGCTTAGAGCCTGCTTATGAAATTCCAAATCCAGTCTCTTGTGGGTTTGGACTTGCTCATTTATTTTTACTGTGATTTTGCTCATAATAACTTATGTTTGTAATTCAGCAACCCGAGGAATTTTTTTTATGGCAATTTCAAATCTTATAGTCAATCACACGTTTCAAGGCCCATTTCAGGAAACGAGTTTGACACAGCATGTTAACAGTGAACTATTAAATCTTACCTGTAGCTGGGAATTAGACAGAGAGTGGTCAAGGAACAGTCACCAGTTGTTGATTCAAAGTTACACAGCTGCATTTAAAACTCCAGTGGGCAATTCTGAAGATGGCAAACTTTACTTTGATACAGTGCCATAGCACCTCCATTAGTGCCCTGGTTAGAATGCAAACATCTGCTTGCTTTTATTGCCCATGTGTTACTTAAAATGGTCTGTTTCTTTATGACATAAATCACTGGAATCAACTGACTATTTTTAAAGACTCTTTTAGTGTTTCCTTGAAACAATCATTCTTTACAATTGTTTAATAGATAATTGGCCCTTTAGGTACACAAAAATTATAAAGATCGTATTTTCTACTTTTGTGACCTTTTTCAAGGATGACATGATGACTAAAGTACCCTGGCCTGCTGCAGAATTTGTTGTCTTTGGGGCTGTGTGAAATGTAGCTGCATGTTAGCACATTAGGTCAAAAGAAACTCATTTCCATTTACTGACTATGGGACAGTGGATCAGCTGGGTTTTGTACACTGGTCATAGCTTTTTGGAATTGTCTCACTCCTTCCCTGCATATTTATCTTACCCTGGCAAGTGCAATCTATTTGCCCTCCAGGCATGTCCATGCAGGATTAGCTCAGGACAACAAGGATCATCACTGTAATTCCAAGGCACTGACTGTATTCTAGAGTGTTTTGGTGGGCAACTTTATCTTACTTTTATGGCAGTTAAGGGTGTGAAGCCAGTTGGACTGCTCAAGAAAATGAGAGCCATGAAACAAAGGCTCTCCATCAATAGGAAAAAACCTGACGATTATGGTCCTGGCTATGAGAAAAGATTGGCAAATGGCATAATGAACAGTAGAGTGACACTTAGCCCACTGATTATAAAGGCTTGGGAAGACATATCTATACATACTGTGTCCTTGAACTTGTAGAATGTTACAAAATAGGCCATCTGGAAGGGTACTCACATGGTATTCATAAAATATGGCTCCTACTCAGATCCATATGACTAGGATCCATATGGCTCCTCCATTGCATGGAGGCAGGTGGCTTCCATGGAATTCCCAAGGGAAGAATATTGGAAGATGATAGTTTGAGGATTATGAGAGTTCCTGAGATTTGCCAAGGAATTAAGACAAGGACTAATGAGAACTCCGAGAAACCAGACAGAACAAATGTGGAAATGTTAGGTTATAATGATTTCTTTCCATAGAACATCTATTTGTTTCTTACTCTCTCTGGATTCCAAATACTGAATTGAAGAAAGTGGAAGGAAGGAAATGAGTCTCTGCCAAAAAGAAGCAATTAGGGGTGGGGAAAAGCACACCCACTGCCTCATGACTGGGAGGAGAAAGAGAGTGGGGTGGAGAAATTTGAGACCATTGCATGGAGTAACAAGTACAATTTAGTTTTTAAGAAAAAGAATATAGTGTTCTAATGTCTCAAATGGAAGGATGTGTGTAAGGGAAATAAATTACAGTTCAAATTCATTTCATTTAATTAGTTAAAAAGACTAGATGAGTGTCTTGGAACTCTTTCAATATGACTAAATATATTTATTTTCTCTCTGTGTCTCAGACATACATACATATACTAATATGATGCATATTGTTTCCCTCATAAATAAACCCAAATAAAGCTAGTAAATATATATATATATATATATATATATATATATATATATATATATATTGCTTCCCATCCACTTAAGGAATGATGTAGAAAAGAACTCCCTTTGATTTCACAGCCCTCAGTTTTCTACAGCCACCATCACTAGCCATTTAATGACTTGTAAGGAGGTGCGAATGAGATAGTTCTTGGGCGAACTGACTCTTGAGCAGACCTGAATTAGAATTTGTGTCATGCCACTTGGTAGCTGGACTTCCTGCCCTTAACACTTAACTGACTGACCTTCATTTCTTTTACCACCTGCCTGCTAGAGTCATTTGTTAAGACTAAATTAGAAGATGCATGTGCAGTAATCTGCACAGAGTAAGTGCTCAATAAATGCTGGCCAGTATCATCCCCACTAAGTTCCTTGAGAATGATGGCCTAATATTTCATAAACATGTGAGCTATGGAACTGTCACTCTTAAGAACAAATCATATGAAATACACTGCCTTTGGGAAAGAGGGTACCCATTAAGGAGCTTTTGAATTTGTTGGTTAATACTGCTTTTACTCCAGATCACTCAGAATTGTTTAGAGTTTCTTCAGATGTCTGGGGACTTAGGCAGGACTTAGGATCTCTTTGTTAATATAGCTAATGAAAAGGATTGATAGCATGTCGAGACAGTGAACTGCCAGAGTTGAAGGTGGACATTCATTCCCTATCACCCCGTCCATTCAGTTCACAATGGACAGCTTTATACCTTTAAAGTATCTTTTTGAGACTAGATCAGCTTAAACCTTCACATGTAAAACATTGCTCAAATAAATTTGAACTAATGCTACTAAAATATTCAGTGATTGCAAGCAAGCAACTGTTGTAACTATGTTGGCTCAAAAATAGCTTTTAAGAATTTTGCCTAGAGACAAATTCTCTGTGAAATGCTTGAACAAATTGAATACAAAGTTAAAATTTGTTTGGAAAATGCTGTTTTAACCAGACTAGTTTTGTATTTCCTCCTGGATCAGAAACATGTTAGCCTTTTTAAAATACACATGTCCTGAAGACACATTTCAAGAGGGCAGAAACCCTAATCAACAACAAAATTCTATTTCTATAAATATGCAAAAGTGGCAGTAATATTGAATGAACAAAATTAATATCTGTCACCATTTCCTCTTCTGGTCACTCTCAAAAAATGTTCTTTGGATGGAAAAGAAAACTCTGTTGAAGTCATCCTAAGATTATTAATAATTGTAAGTTTTTCAAATACTTCATTGCTGAAGTCTGCTAACCATAAATACTTAATGTTACTTTTTATCCTCTCAGATTTCAAGGCACAGATGAATGATTTATTTGCTTGTTTTACTGAGAGGTAGATTACAAAAGTATTCCTCTGTAGTGTTTTATAACAAAGACCACTGAGGACAACACTTAAGATTTCTCATTCTTCGAACAAGCTATATGAAAATTAAAGAGCACAGATGATCTTCCTTGCTAAGTTACCTTAGAGCCTTGAGTAAAGATATTTTTCCTGCATACATCTTGAGCTTTCAAGAGAACTTGTCATAACACCTTTCTATGAAAGTGTCAGTTCTCTCAATCCTACAGAATAACCAACAAGGCAGAAAAACCTGATAGCTCAATATCAAAGGGTTTGAGACAGCCCTACCTTAATGCCACAATTTGCATCATCTGATGAAACTGTAATTTGGTTTTTTAACTAGAAAAATTATGGTAGAAACAGAAGCTGGGTCTGCCAGCTCATCTGGCTGGGTATCCAATGCCTCCTCCATTGTAGGTTATGATGTTTGCTCATAACCTACAAAACAAGTTCCATTTTGTAGGTTATGATGTTTGTTCAACAGTACTCAAAGTAGCACATATGAAATTCGTTTTTCCCACATGCACTTGGAAATAATATTTGTAGTGAAATTATTTGGAGTCTATGAAGTAGCACCAAAGATGGAATTTAGTTGCTTGTTATTGTTCACTGTTCATTTAACAACTTTTATAAACCTATTGTGTTCAGGGTAATCTTAATGATAATCAGAATATTGTCAAGAATTCAGCATCTTGTACAACCTTACATGCACAGTTTAATAGAGGACAAAACAACTATGATCTAAAACACAAACTATTCATTTGTTCAACCACTATTTATTAGGTACCTATTTATTAGCCTATGGAGACATACGTCTCCTGCCCTCAAGGAAATTACAGTTTGATAAAGAATTTTAAATAGGTGCTAAGTAAAAGCACAAACTCAACATTTTCATTAGAAACATAACTTAAATATAGCAAGTGTGAAGAAAGCTATGATCTGTTGAATGTCAGAAATAACAACTCTGGGTTATACTTATATCAATATTGACCTCATAAAGACTGTGTAATTGGCAGAAAAGAACTGAAATGGTTTTCTTGGCTGTTATTTCGCTTATTTGCATACTATAGTTTACATTTCCATTATCTACTTGAAATAGTTCTGAAGTGGTTGAGGACATTGCCCAAGCTTTAGTGAGTTTCAGAATATCCAAATAAGAAATAGTGAAGATGCACATTGCTGGACTCCAACTGCACAAATTCTGATTCTCCCAGCCTTGGGGCCAAGAGTCTGCAATTCTAACAAGTTTGCAGGTGATGCTGACACTGCTGGTGCTAAGACCCTTTCTTGAGTGGAACCGGTTTAAGATACGTCTGCATCATTGCCTCAGTGCCTCTGAGATTCTGAGCAGAGAGTAAAAGGTGCCAGGAAATCTGCACTTCTGGCCATTGCCAGTGGAGGGGGGGAACAATTGCCCAGTCTAGTATAGAAATGACATAAATTCTTCTTTGGACTGTTCAGGACCTCAGAATTTGTCTGGTGAGGCTGTAGATTTGAGGAATTCAAAATTACCAAAACTGATTAAATTCTCCCTAGTCAGTATAGTCAACTACATGACCCTCAGGGACCTGACGAAAAGGGTTTGTTTGCTGTAGTCACAGAGCTTTAGAGTTTCCAGTTCCCATACATATCCGGGACAATTATTAAACATTATTTTCATGTTCTCACTTTGCTGTCCCTAATCATTTGCCCATGCCATTAGGCAGTTTTAAGTTATGAGTGGAGAAGGCACACAAGACCCCATGGAGGGAAGATATGGCAAGGACAGATGGTTGGATGTGAGTTTACAGTGTCCCTGAGAGTCAAGTAAATCATATCCCTTCTTCTGTGATGAGAAACACCCTGTTTGGCTGTCTCCATCTGTAATTTTACTGGTGCAGTGTGATAGGATGAAGATTAAATAGTGACACAGAAGTGGTTTCTTGTCCTGGCTCAGTCCTAACTGACTGTTCTGTAACTTGGGACCCTTTGGAGTCAGTTAGGTTCTCTTGTCTCTAGTTCCTGGCCTAAAAAATGAAAATGTGTGATGGTAGGAAAATTTTAAAGGGCTTTTACCATGGCATCATTTGTCATCAGGTATTTTTGTGATAATGTTAAAATTACTTAGTTTGAAATATGAGGTCTGTCTATAAGGTACCGAGCCTCATAATATGAAAAATAGAGACATTTATTGAAGAAGATACAAGGTACAAGAAACATTGTGCATAGAACAATGATGCCTCAGTCCCCTTCAAAGTAGGCACCTTGGGACCTCACACAGTTCTCCCAATTGCCATCAACTGCCCCATTGTATTTTCCTAAATCTCATTCATGGTCTGAAATCTCTTCCCTTTCAAAGGTGATTTTAGTTTTCGGAAAAGCCAGAAGTCACAGGACACCAAACCTGGGCTGTAGAGTGGCTGAGTCACCTGGGTGATTTGAGGTTTCACAAAAAAATTCTGAACAAGATGTGATGCGTGAGTGGGCACGTTGTTGTGATGAAGCTGCCAAGCACCAGTTGCCAGTAGCTGCAGCCTTCTGAATCATCCACATAGTTTCCATGGAAGAATATTCAAGTTTAATGCAAAATGTGATGCAGATTTTTGGTTCTACCCACTCAGTCATTTTGAATGTGACAGCCACACAGTACACATGCTCACTCAATGGCATCTATGACCCCCACTGACTAGAACAGTGAAGTCGTCACTGTTCACACATGCACATTCCAGTCCACTCTCCTTGGCTGCCAGGTTACATCGATGTTGCACAAACCATTCTCATTATACTAACAATGGCTGGATGTTTTCCAGACAGACCTCATATGTACAAAGGGAATTTTTTTAAATTGTAAGTATGAGATTACCATACAGCCTAGAAACTGTACTCAGATGTTTATCCCAGAGAAATGAGATATTCACACAAATACCTATACATAAATATTCACAGAAACTTTATTCATGTTAGCCTGAACCTAAAGAGAACCTAAATGTCCTTCAACATGTATAGGGTTAAACAAGCTGTGGTACATTTATACCATGGTCCACTACTTAGCCATAAAAAGGAATACAATACTGAAAATATTCAACAACCTGGATGAATCTCCAGAGAATTATTCTGAGTCAAACAAGCCAGTCCCAAAAGGGTATATACTATGAGATTCCATTTATATAAAACTCTTGAAATAATAACATTTAAAAAAAAAACAGACTAGTGGTTGCCAGGATCAGGGATAGGGGGAAAGGAAGGAGGTAGATGGAGTTATAAAAGGTAACACAAGGAATTCCAGTGGTAATGGAACTCTTTGTATCTTTATCCTGGTGGTAGATAGATAAAACTGCACATGTGACAAAATTGTCTAGATCTAAATACACACACACACCAGTATAAGTAAAATTGGGGAAATATGAATAGCTCAGTAGATTATATCAATGTCTATATTTTGCTTCTGATATTATACTATAGTTTTGCAGCTATAACCATAGAGGGAAATTGGGCAAAGGGTACAAGAAATTTCTTTGTGTTATTTCTTACAACTACATGTGAATCTATGATTATTGCAATGAAAAAGTTTTTTGCTTCACTTAGCATAACACTCTCCAGTTCCATCTTTTTTACTCTTTTTTGAAATGCTGTTGTGAAGGGTAGGAGCTCCTTCTTTCTTTCTGTTATGTAGTATTCCATTGTGTAAATGTACCACAGATTTTTAATCCTTCAATTCATCTCACCTGTAAGTAGAACCTGATCAGCAAAACAGCAGTCAAGCAAAATATAACCAGAGACATTGAAATAAAGAACAAACGGACAGTAACCAGAGGGGAGGAGAAGTAATGAGGGAAAGAAGGGTAAGGGTCACCAAGGAACATGTGTAAAGGACCCACGGACAAAGCCAAAGAGGAGGTAGGATTGATGGTGGGAGGTGGGGGTGGGTGGGACAGGGGAGAGTAGTGGGGGGAAACTGTAGACAACCGTACTTGAACAACAATTTTTTTAAAAAACATTTTTAAAAGAAATATAGAACTGTGTTTTTCATGAGCTACCCTAGTAACCAAAAACTGGTGTTAATACAATTTAAAATGTCATTATGCTCAGTAGTTTTTATTAATTATTTAACAGTGCATCTCCTCAACTTTTATAAACTTTCTGAAATTAAACTCTTGAACATATATTGAAAAATAAGATAAAGTATCATCCTCTACAGCAGGGATTGGGAAACTGGCCCATGAGCCAAATCTAGGTCGCCATCTGCTTTTGTACAGCAAGGAGCTTAAGGATGATTTTTACATTTTTTAATTTGAAAAAATTCAAAATAAGAGTAATATTTTGTGACAAGTGAAAAGTATATGCAATTTAAACTTGTCTCCACAGGTAGTTCTACTGGCACACAGCCATACTCATTCATTTGTGTATTGTCCCTGACAGCTTTGGGGCTACAACTGCACAGCTGAGTAGTTGTGACAGACTATCTGACTCAAAAAGCCTAAAATGTCAACTATCTGACCCTTTACAGGGGAAGTTTGTCTACCTCTGCACTAGAGGGATAATTGCCCAGGGTTTGATGGTCTGTGAGGGTAGCCCTGACAAGAGACATGTGGTTTCTAGGTATTGCCTGGTTTAAATAAAAAGTACACACACACACACACACACACACACACACACACACACACAAGAAACAAGAAAAAGAATGCTGAAAGTTCACAACATAAACTGACAAAAAAACTGTCCTAAGTGTCACTGCCTGAGTCAATAGAATATAATCTTGGGTTATTTTGCTTATATATTCTGCTGTTCTGGCAGAAACATCACATCTTTACATACCCAGCCAGTAAGAAAACAGACATCTGTTTAGAGGGATACAGCAGGGTTTCTAATGGAGGACAGTAAGAAAACTTTTCTTGTTTTCTTGTCTCAGAGTGAAATAGACTTGGGTTAAAGTTCAAATCACCATTCAGTCATTTATTTGCCAGCTATGTCACCCATCTTTCTGGACTTTCTTTACTCTTTTTTATAATAGAGATAATGATACCCAGTCTCAGGGATGTTGAGGGGATTTAATGGATTGGTATGTCTAGTGCCTGAAATGTAGTGGGACTCAGCAAGTGCTAGTCCAGGATGGTAGGCCACTGGTCTGGGCTTTCCATGGCTCACATCCTTCAGTCTAACTCCAGAATCTACAAAGAGGCATCAGAATCCTTTTTCAAACATTACTCTCGCTCCATTTTCTCAGTATTCTTCACAGGTGTCTATGAAGTATCTTTTTTCGAAACTAGACCATCTCCCTGTTGCCCAGACCTCTCCACTGAGAGACCTAAGTGTAGACTCTGACACAATGGAATATAAATCAAATCTGTTTTTCAATTATAGAATAAAATATATCTTTAGTGCTGGGAGAAACCTGCAGATTGATGTGGTCCCAGTAGGTTCATCACTAGTCTCCAGGAATAGGCCAATTTGGGTTTTAAAATGTTTCCAGGCCTTCAGGTTATAAGGACAGCCTTCTCACTGATATCACAGAGTCTAAAGGGAAACATGCATGGGGATTTACTTGCCAGGTCATCGTAAGCAGGCATTCAATTCTAAGTGGCCTGGCTTGCAATTAATTGTCCACACTGGTTCACTGGGGACTTGGACATGCTTCCCACACAACTTTTCCTTTGGCAAGTCAGGCTGGTGGCTGGGAGGGCTGTATTCTATGCCACACATTCTGGAAGTACATAAAATCCAGTCTCAGGTATCCCCCCCACTCTGGGCCAGGCAAAGCAGGACTGGAATGACCCCAGTGCTGATTGGGACATGCATCACTGATCATTAGTTTGACAGAGGAGTGTTTCAAGGTGCTAATGTTCATGTAGTTTTTAATCTGGGAGGATATTGGCATGGTCAAAGGGGGAGTGTAAAAAAGCTGATGACTGATTTTTTTGACTGAGTCAAATGATTACATTTGGAGTTTGTCAGTCTTTTTTGCTTTGGAGCTATGGCTTAAATTACTTAGTTTCTTTATGTTCTCCATGTGTCTTAAAGATATGGCAACCTAATAACCAGCAGAATGCAGCTACATGTATGTAATGAGCCAATATATACTTGAAACTTTTGTGGCCACTCCAGTTTAGTTGCCTAGAGATAAATGAGAATTGTCTGCCCCCACTGTACCCTGCTGCCCATCCTCATTGCTCTGACAAAACTGTCCCCCAAATCATGTCCCTAATGATCACTTTTGGCTTAATCCACTCAGTACTTCAGCTCTTACCGCACTTCAACTCTCTTTAATATTTTACATTGATTTGTCCCGATATTTCTTATGCATTGCTTCCCAGATCTTTACATTTCAGGGACCAATATATTTTTTCTTTTTAATATATTCTATTGATTATGCCATTACAGCTGACCCATTTCCCCCTCCTTCATTCCCCTCCACCCTGCACACCCCTCCCCCATACCTCCCATCCCCCCCTTTCGTTTATGTCCATGTGTCTCAAGTTCTTTAGATTCTACATTTCCCATACTATTTTTGCCCTGCCCCCTGTCTATTCTCTACGTACCGTCTATGCTACTTATTCTCTGTACCTTCTCCCTTTTCTCCTTCTCCCACTCTGCTGTTGCTAACCCTCCATGTGATCTCCATTTCTGTGGCTCTGCTCCTGATCTTGCTGTCCTCTTAGTTTGCTTTTGTTTTAGGTGTGGTTGTTAATAACTGTGAGTTTGCTGTCCTTTCACTGTTCATATTTTTTATCTTCTTTTTCAAAGATAAGTCCCTTTAACATTTCATATAATAAGGGCTTGGTGATGATGAACTCCTTGAATTTGACTTTATCTGAGAAGCACTTCATCTGTCCTTCCGTTCTAAATGAAACCTTTGCTGGATAGAGCAATCTTGGTTGTAGGTCTTTAGATTTCATGACTTGGAATGTCTCTTTCCAGCCCCTTCTTGCCTGTTAGTTCTCTTCTGAGAAATCAGCTGACAGTCTGATGGGAAGTCCTTTGTAGGTGACTGTCCCATTATTTCTTGCTGCTTCTAGGATTCTCTCCTTCATTTTAATCTTGACTAATGTAATGATGATATGCCTTGGTGTGTTTCTTCTTGGGTCCAAATTCTTTGGGAGTCTCTGAGCTTCCTGGATTTCCTGGAAGTCTATTTCCTTTGCCAGATTGGGGAAGTCCTCCTTTATTATTTGTTCAAATAAGTTTTTCACTTGTCACTCTTCCTCTTCCTCTTCCCCTTCTGGTACCCCTATAATTTAGATGTTGGAACATTTAAAGATGTCCTGGAGGTTCCTAAGCCTCTCCTCATTTTTTTTGATTTCTTGTTTCTTCATTGTTTTTTGGTTGGTTGTTTCTTTCTTCCTTCTGGTCCACTCCCTTGATTTGAGTCCCAGTTTCCTTTTCATCACTATTGGTTTCCTGTTCATTTCCCTTCATTTCAATTAGTTTAGCCTTCATTTGTTCCTCTAATTTGTGACTAAAATCAACCAGTTCTGTGAGCATCCTGATCACCAGTGGTTTGAGCATCTGATAGGTTGGCTATCTCTTGGTCCTTTAGAATTATTGGCTCTGGGGCTTTGATCTGTTCTTCCATTTGAGCCATAATTTTTTGGTTGCACCTCTAGGATTCCACACCAAATTCTTATGGTGATAATCAGAGAAAAATACCCTTGTGCCTTGGTAAGGTGAGGGGAAAGTAACCATTTTGAAATACAAAGGAAGTAATTTTTAAATAAGCCCAAGGGAAAAGCAAGTAGTTTGAAACAACCCCAGAGCATTCTTCACAGGGAAATGGGGGGGTGGGAAATTTACCAGAGTATTATCTGACTTGAGAGAATGGAAATTACCTAACTCCAGCCCCCTCTAGCCTTCTAGTCTCACCTAAGGGGGAAAATAAAGGCTGAAATGTACTTGTGAAGATTAAATCCCAGGAACACAGACACACTAAAAAATTAAGAACAAGTCATAGGATTATAGTATGTTGCCCTCCCCCGCCACAATCCATATTACTAGGACTTCTGTGTAATGACAGTAGGTAACAAGTGAAATAACTGCAATGCTCAAACTGTATTTAAGAAGGAGTTTCTAAGGAAACACAAAGATAATAGAAAGGAAAAACAAAACAAGGATATTGATGAAATTGAAACCTCTGACACTAACAGCTATAACAAATAACAAACACAGACTAACTCCTAGGTAGATTAACATAAAACATATATTTTAGTTCCTCTTATTCAACACATCATGTCTCACTTTCAACAAAAAAATTACCAAGCATTCTAAAATGCAAGAAAAATCACAATGTGAAGAGACAAAGCAAGAATCAGAACCAGACTCCGATATGGTAGAGATTTTGGAATTGTCAGACCAGGAATTTCAAATAACTATGATTAATATGCTAATAGCTCTAGTGGAAAAAGTGGACAACATGCAAGAACAAATGGGTAACATAAGAAGAGAAATGGAAACTCTGAGAAAGAATCAAAAGGAAACACTAGAAATCACAAATACCATAACATGACTACTTCTAACCAAGATGGAGACGTAGATGGAAACATTGTGCCTCCTTGCACAACCAAGTTTAAAGACAACAAAGTTTTAGTAACAAAACAAAGCTAAAACACAGAAAATTGAACTGTACGGAAGACTGACAACAACGAACCATTCAGCCAGATTGGTAAGAGGGGTGGAGTCAGCGGCTGAGCGGGGTTGGACAGAAAAGATCGGCGGGACTGAACCAGGAGCGCAGACCCAGGAGCGCAGGTGGCAGTTGGCAGATCCCTGGTGTGGGGTGGCAGCAGGCAGCCCCAGTTAGGGTGCAAGGCGGCTGGCTGACCACGGTAATGCATTGGAGCACAGAAAAACCAAGCAAAGGAGAGAGCAGTGAGACAGACCACTCAGGCTAGGGCCCCAGCAATGGGAATTAAAGCCTGAAAGCACCAATTGGAAAGACTTGTGGGGGTTGAGGTGCTGGAAAAGGCTCCCAGGCTCACAGAGAGTTTGTTGGAGATACCCACCGGGTCCTGGAGGGGGCACAGGCCCACATACTGGGAAGCCAGCACCAGGGGGGGCCCAGTTTGCTTGTGGAAAGCAGCAGAGGGGACTGAAATCCGAGAGAAAGCAGAACAAACTCCAATGCCCCTCTCTGACCCCGCCGCCACATACAGCATCACAACCCAGCCACTGGGTTGCCCTGCCCTGGTGAACACCTAGGCTCCACCCCTCATACATAACAGGCACAAACAGACCAAAACATTATGGCTCAAGAAGAACAGCTCAAAGTCCCAGTGCCAATAGTTCTAAGTGACCAAGAGCTAGCCAACCTATCAGATGCACAATTCAAACCACTGGTGATCAGGATGCTCACAGAACCGGTTGATTTTAGTCACAAATTAGAGGAACAAATGAAGGCTAAACTAATTGAAATGAAGGGAAATGAACAGGAAACCAATAGTGATGGAAAGGAAACTGGGACTCAAATCAAGGGAGTAGACCAGAAGGAAGAAAGAAACAACCAACCAAAAAACAATGAAGAAACAAGAAATCAAAAAAATGAGGAGAGGCTTAGGAACCTCCAGGACATCTTTAAATGTTCCAACTTCCAAATTATAGGGGTATCAGAAGGAGAAGAGGAACAGCCATAAGTGGAAAACTTATTTGAACAAATAATAAAGGAGGACTTCCCCAATCTGGCAAAGGAAATAGACTTCCAGGAAATCCAGGAAGCTCAGAGAGTCCCAAAGAATTTGGACCCAAGAAGGAACACACCAAGGCACATCATCATTACATTAGCCAAGATTAAAATGAAGGAGAGAATCCTAGAAGCAGCAAGACATAATGGGACAGTCACCTACAAAGGACTTCCCATAAGATTGTCAGTGGATTTCTCAAAAGAGACCTTACAGGCAAGAAGGGGCTGGAAAGAAGTAATCCAAGTCATGAAAGACAAGGACCTACATCCAAGATTGCTCTATCCAGCAAAGGTTTCATTTAGAATGGAAGGGCAGATGAAGTGCTTCTCAGATAAAGTCAAATTCAAGGAGTTCATCATCACCAAGCCCTTATTATATGAAATGTTAAAGGGACTTATCTTTGAAAAAGAAGATAAAAAATATGAACAGTGAAAGGACAACAAACTCACAGTTATTAACAACTACATCTAAAACAAAAGCAAACTAAGAGGACAGCTAGATCAGGAGCAGAGCCACAGAAATGGAGATCACATGGAGGTTTAGCATCAGGGGAGTGGGAGGAGGAGAAAAGGGGAGAAGGTACAGAGAATAAGTAGCATAGACAGTAGGTAGAAAATGGACAGGAGGGAGGGCAACAATAGTATGGGGAATACAGAATCTAAAGAACTTGTGACACATGGACATAAACTAAAGGGGGGAATGGTGGGGGGTGTGCAGGGTGGAGGGGAATGAAGGGGGAGAAATAGGACAACTGTAATGGCATAATCAATAAAATATATTTTTAAAAATACCATAACACAAATAAAGAATGCCTTTGATAGCCTCATTAGTAGACTGGGAATGGCCTAGAAAAGAATCAGTGAACTGAAAAACAGGCCAGTAAGAAATTTTCCCAAACTAAAATGCAGGGAGAAAAAAGAATGAAAAAAAAAGAAATGTAATATCCAAGTATCTAAGGACCATGAGACAATTATGAAATGTTAAATATACACACAATGAGAGTACCAGAAGAAGAAGAGAAAGAGAAAAGGACAGAAAAATTAATTGAAGTAATAGTGGTTGACAGTTTTACAAATTAATTACACAAATCAAACCAGAAACCCAGAAAGTTCATAGAACACAAAGCAGGAAAAATACCAAAACTTTCTACCTAGCTATATCATTTTCAAACTGCAGAAAACCAAAGACAAGGAGAAAATCTTTAAAATGCAGTAATAGCTACTTATTATATGCCAAAAATAATATAAACATTTTACATACATTATGTCATTTAATTCATATTGAAACCTTTTTCTCAAGGACTTTATATTTATCCCCATTAACAGATTATAAAACTGAGGGTAAGGGAGATTAAGGCCACTTGGTTAGTAAGTTAATTAGCCATAATTCAAGTTCAGGGCTACTTAATTCCAAAGACTGTGTCTCAGTACAAATAAATAGTGCTGATGAGCCATAACTTAGTATATTGAATAAGTGTCAGCCACAGAACAGAAAGTTATACATTTGTACATTTGGTCAATAAAGTTTAGAGCTATGGCTACCCATTAGTATGGAAATCGTCAGACATAAATTGTCACTTTTAATATTTATACAAAGGAACTGGTATTAAACACAAAGGCCAATCTGTAAATGAAGAGAGAAGCAAAATCAAACAAAAATAGGGAATTTTTAAAATTCCAAGTGAACTTTGACTAATTTTTAAAGCCAAGAGAAATAACGTAATTTCTCATATTACTAGATGTAATTGGGCCAGAAGTTTTTTGAGTTTGAGTCTTGACTCTTCATTTATTATAAAATAAAAGCTCTGTAAAAGCTGGGAACTTTCTAATACAAAGGAATGTTCCCTGATGATGAAGCTAAGCCCAACAGAGCTAGCTTTTAGCAAACAGGGTACCAAAATGATTCCCAAGGGGATGGATGACTCAGCCATCCCCTAGTTTTAAACCTCAATTTAAGTTGGAATTCTCTCTAAGTTCAACCTGGTTAAATCAAGTGATTTCTAAAACTTCTGTTACTCAATATGTACTTGTTCTTCATTCATTTATATTAATCCATTACATCTGTGTATTAGTTCACTGTTTTTCTGCTTAGCGGTTATACCCTTTTCTGTTTTACAGTTTTGACACAAAAGTTAAGCAAAGGCATTAGGCCCAGGAGGCAATGTGTTTACTGTATTGTTTTTGCCCATTCTCTGGGTATGATATAGAAGGGGAGTTGAGGTATCTGTCACTTTGAAAACCAGCATCATTTTCATCTGTGGGTCTCAAACAGGTGGCTACATGTGGCAAACCAATTGGTTTTATTTGGCCTTTCTGTGAGGCCTGTATATTAGTAATTTATTGCTGCCTAACAAATTGTCCCAGACTAAGAAGTTTAAAACAACACACATTTATTATCTCACAGGTTTTGTGGATCAGGAATCCAGGCACAGCTTAGCTGGGTCTTCTGTTGGGGTCCTTACAAAGCTGTAATCAAGATGTCCACTGAGGTGGGGTCTCGTCTGAAGGCTGGGGAAGAACATGCTTCAAGGCTCACTAGTGTGGTTATTGGCAAGATTCAGTTCAATGATGGCTGTTGGACTGAGGGCTTTATTTCTTTTCTGACTGTTCACCAGAGGCCACCCTCCATTCCTTGCCATGCAGGCCTCTTCAATGTGCTAGCTTGCTTCATCAAAGCCAGCTAGGAAGACAGCCTGCTAGCAAGATGATGACAATATTTTTTAACCAATTATGGAAGTGCTTTCTCTCAACATTGCCATATTCTCTTAGGTAGAAGTTAGTTAGTTAGTTAGTTAGTTAGTTAGTTAGTTAGTTAGTTAGTTAGTTAGTTAGTGCAAGTTACTTAAGGGAAGGTAAAAACCAAATCACAAATACGAGGAGGTAGGGACTATTGGGGACCATCTTACAGGTGTCTACCACAGTATTTATGGTGGTTTGAAGGACAACATAATTAGGTCACTATTCTGTTACCTAATTTAATCAAAAAGAAGTCTAGAGACAGAAATGAGTTTAAATCCCAGCTCAGCCACTGCCAATAAGTCTGGACTTTGGTAGGATTTAATGACTTTCTTTAGGTCTCAATTTCTCCTTTGGGAAATATGGGGATAAAAACACTGGCTTTGCCCCACAGTTGTGAGGATGGAGGAAAGTGCCTGTTCTCCCACACTGTGGGTGTAAGTATTCACTGCATGGTATTATCCCTTCCCCACCCCCATGGCTATGACTGAGACTTACTCAGTCTGTTTGATATCTCAACCCCACTCTAAACCTTCTGGAATTTCTGGAAGTATGTTGACTTGCCATGATTTTTGTAATATCTCACTGGAATCACACATTGAATAACTCAGTAATGAATGCTTTTTGGTCATGACTGTTTCCAATAGTAATATTTGTATTAAATAACCCAAGACATTCAATTCTGAACTTACACTATCATAAGATTTTGTTTTTCTGTTACCTTCATGCCATGGCCTACATGCATGATTAGAAATCTAAGCTTCTTACAAACTCTACAGTGTTTTCCTTCATTGCACTCTGAATGCTAGTCAATAATTGATCATTATGTCCAAACTCAATACCATTCTCTTTTAAAATATTTTTGAGGGCCTATTATGTGATTAAAAGATATTTAAGTCTGCTTATTCATTATTCCTCACTAATGTTTGCTTGAGGGAAGAAAAAAGGAAAGAGTAATAAAATCCACATTAAAAAGCTATCTGTAGAAAATAAGGTAGAGATGGCTACACCATATTAATGTTAGTACTGTTGGCCTGGATGGTGAGAGCTTTAAGGAGGGGTGCCCCTCCTTAATTGAATGTTAATCTAATGACCTAAAAGTACTGCTTGATAATATTAAACATCTTACAAGGTTGACCCTAATACTAGTAAATAAAAATTTCAATGAATTTGAACATGAAAAAATTCACCCACAAATACCATCACGGAGACAAAAAAAATCAAAGACACATCTTTTATTTCAGTATGTGATGTGTTATCTATTTGGCCCCCCACAGTATTCACAATCAGGCTCAGGAACACACAAGTGGATGACTGCTAATAAATGATAATTAAATGCCAAGAACATACAAAATGCAGTTTCTAAAATTCCTGTAATGACCAACAAGACTGACTTTCTTGCTTCCCTCGTTTCTTTCCTTCCTTCCCTTTTCCCCTTCCCTCCCTTCCTCCCAACTCAACTGTCTCCTTAGAAAATATAAATGAGGACCCTCATAAGCTCATAGAAATTAAAGATGCCCCTTGCCACTTGGCTGGCTAGTTAGTCCAAAGTCTGCAATGTTTCTTCTCCATCTTTATGACTTTCCCTAGAAATCTAGGGGAACATAAATCAATAGTAGAAGCAAAGTGGAGTGAGGTATCAAAGTGGTAAATTGCTGTTGTAAAGTTGGGTGGATACTTGAATCAATGATATTTAAAGAATGCAGATGAGAACTTTCAGGGGATATAAACCTAAATAGGAGAGGGGAGGGGAGGGGAGGGTAGCATCAATATGTGACAGGCACAGTTGCCAGACCCCTAGGCAATCCAAACTAATGAGCAGTGTATCAGCTTTTGAGGGACTCCATATCTTGTGGACAGGATAGACTAGTCAGGACGTGTTTTAATGCAAGGTGAGGAGACACATTATGAGGAGGGGCGCTGGAGACAATAATTGCTTTAAAAGGAGAATACAAGAAGTTTTACAGGTCAGAAGCACAACTCACAAAGCCCACTGCTAATGCAGTAATCCTGTCAGCCTCTCTGTAGTCTAGGCATCAGTGACAATAAAACAACTACTGCTTCGGAACATAGTGCTCCAGTGTGCAACCCTGTTACTGTACTTGAAGGTGCTTTCAAAGGCTAGCCCTATACTCAAGGTCTGCTTTCTGTCCATTTAAAGAGATGGCAGAATGAGAAATAGTTAATTGGCGAAGACTGGAGAAGAAAACAGAATTTGCCACAGAAAACAGTGGTGAGATTTTTAAAGAGTAGCAATGCATCAAGCATGGGTTTTTGCATATTTGCTTGTCTCATTGAAGGAGGTAACATATAGAAATCATACTTAGTAACAAGTACTGATATTGTCTGGTGATGCCCTTAATGCTGTAGTGTTCTAACAAATATATATCTGACTTGGCATCAGGATGTAGAAAAACCTATCCAACAATTCCTGGATCCCATTTTAGTGGTTCCACTCAGCATGTCCTTGCAATGGGAGCCAAGAGCTCTGTACCACAGGGCAATGACTTACTCCTCCAGGAAGAGTAGGAACAGCTGAGACTGTCTGCTTGTACTGAGCTGATTTCAATACCTGCCTCAGCTCCTTGCTGGCTGCATGAACCCAGCAAATTATTTAACCTCTCAGTAAGGGGAGAGAAATTGTACCTACTCCATAAGGTGAGTAGAGGAATGAATAAAATAATGCATAAAGTAGTGCTCATTGCGGGGTTTCTGTTCTGCTGCTGATGGCCAATTTGGCTCTTTTCACAAAGGGAGCTGATCTCGGCATTGGAGACTCTGGATGGATTGCTGGGGTCCCATGCATTGCTCTGTGAGTGCTTAGGCAAGCTGAGGAGTGTGCTGCTGCACAGGCCTGACTTATTAGGCCCCACTTGAAATATGACTCCAGTTGTCCTAATACTTTCTAAAGAGTTAGCTTTGAAATAATTAGTATTTTACATCTGAAAATAGGATACGGAGTACAGTGAATGCCAAGACCACCAAGACACTAACTGTGTGGTAGTTTGAATGGATTAAATTATGTTCAGTAACCTTAAAATTAGCAACCAAATTTTTGCAAAGAGGTTATACTAATAGATGCATCTTCATTGAACAGGAGGATTAGAGGAAAAACAACATCACGCTTTACTCAAGTACTATTCATTCATTTCCCTGACTTATAACTACAAGATGCTCTTTTTTTCATGATCAGTTCTTTTAGAAATTGTGTAAAGGTTATTTGGAAGCAATTAGACTCCTTCTAAACTGAATCCATCATGTCAGTATGCCCCGTAAAAACAGCTGTTGAATTCATTAATGGGAGACCTATAGAAAAGAAGGGTGTTTAAACTGTCATTAATAAAAGCTCAAAAGTTCTCTAATCAAAAGCTAGGCTGGGGACCCAGACTTTCCATACAAGCCACCCTCCACACTTGTGGTGAGCCACACTATTCTTAGAGAAGAATGCTGCGTACACACCCGCCTTCTTGGATGAGCCACATTCTTTCCAGTTGATTACCCTGAACATGGCCTAGTTTTGGTTTTGTTAATAAGAAACGCAAGGTATTAAAATAGATCACAAGATGCAAACTACTCATAGAGGGCTTAAAGCAAAACCGCAAGTTAGATTGAGGTGGAGTATGTCAAATATTTTTTCTCTTCAGCCCCAAACTGCGGGCCTTGTGTAAAGCAAGTCATTAACTCATCAGAAAGGGGGGGAAAGGTGAAAAAATGACTCTAATAGACTTTTTGTGTCTCTATAAATATAAATTATACCATTTAAAGAAATTATACCATTCATGCCAAATATGCATCTGTTGCTAAATCAATAACCATTGGTCAGCTCCTGTCTAATGTGAAATAATCCATGTATGATTGTCGGCAGCTTTTAAAATGCACTTTTTCAAGTAGAAGAAATTATTTCTGGACAAATAAGAAAATTTATGAAAACCCCAGGGAAAAGGTTTTTCTAAATTCATGTCAGCTTTACACTAGATAGCTGATGAAGATTTACGTTCCATTTCTTGCTTATTCTTCCTATCTACCTTTTGCCTCTCAGTGAACAAACTCACAGCTTCATTCCTCCATGGGAAAACCAGTATGCAGAGATTCAGTTGATGGCCTTTACAGAAGAAAGTCAGATAAGAAGTTTTATGAGTAGCGAGATTTAGATTTGGAGGATTTACTCTTGGATTATAACCAAGACAAGGGAATGAGGCAGTTGGAACACATTTCCTGTACTTTGTCTTTATAGATTGTTTGTGATTAATGGCTTTTTTAGAATTGTAAAATCTTGTAAGGCCAATACCAGGGCTAGTTCTGCTCTTTCTGTTGTTAATCTAAATATATCGTCATTAAGAGAGGTTAGTTATTTTAGCAAAAGGCAGAGACAAACGACTTGTTTCTTCATTGGTTCCAAACTAAAACCAGCTCTCTTCTTTTCCTTTAAAGAGCTCTTCATACAAATATTATGATCTTAAATGTCTGGTTTGAAACCAGTTTTAAGATCCTTCCACCAACTGCAAATATTGCTGAGTCTCAGAGGCATTTACGGGTCCTGGTTGTTTTTTAAGTGTAATCTTGGCATACAATTCTTGATAAAGGCATAAAATCCTGCATTGAATTTCAAGGAGTCTTTCTACAAAAGCAGTCCTGGCCTTGTGGCATTTCCACAAGGAACCACCACCACTAAAACAGCAACAGGAGCAATGTGTGTACGTTCCATACTGATACCCTAATAGTATCTAAGAGATAAAATGTGTCACCATATGTTAAAAGAGGAAAACAGAGAGTAATAGCTGATTTTTTTCTTCCAGTTTTTTATGTATAGCATCTTGAAAAGTGGTTTTCAGCCTGGAGTGGTTTTCCCTTCTGAGGAATACCTGGCAATGTCTGGGGGCAATTTTGGTTGTCATAGCTGAGTGGTGGGTGCTACTGGCATCTAGTAGATGGAGGCCAGGGGTGCTGTTAAACAACCCACAGTGCACAGAACAATGCCCATCACAAAGAATTATGTGTTCCAAAATGTCAGTGGTGCTTAAACCAAGACACCTTGCTTTAGAATCATCACTGAGTCCATGGAAAGTACTAATTGTGTGGAGATGGAGTGGGTGGGTGGGTACGTTTTCATTGACTCAGTATGTTTATGGATGAAGAAAAGGTCAAAGGCTTGACATTTTTCACCTTCCAGTCTCTTAATGGATCAACTGTTATTTCAAAGATTAAAAAGGAAAAAAAAACCCAGGTAAGTTCTGAATTTATAATGAAGTCATGTCCCTTCTTGTTTCTTGATCTGCTTCCAAAGAGAAAAGAAAGGAAATCACCCACAGACTAAAGTTTACACTTATTTCATGCTTTGGTTAACTAAACAGAACATAAATGGCAGTCACCATTTGGGGGAAAGTGGTATCCATGTCTTAATTCGAGATTTCTCCAAAATGCATTGCTCTCTGGGTATTGAGTTGGTTACTCTGAGGTGCTGCTGCACACTGTCATTTTACTCTTATTTATAGGGTGTGTCACCTTTAGTTACTTAGTTCAAGTTCCTTAGCTGTGTGTCTGCTGACTGGTTTCCATGCGACAGTTGATTTTGTATTGGGAGCAGCTGGTTTCTCTTAAATGTCTGTGTCTATGTTTGCTATATATCTATGACAATGTGTTCACACCAGTATAATTATGACTGCATTAGCACTTGCCCTGTAAACCACATGATTCAGGACTTTATAAGTAGGTAATAAAAACTCTCTCCAGGCAGAAACTTGTCTCAGACATGGAACTTTGGGGGTGGGGGCAGTTGTAAATGGTCAGTGCTGGTTAGGACCTTCTGAAGTTTGTGGTCATTAGAACCCTCATTTATTGTGTAGCCCTTTGCAGAGCCAAGACCATGTGCTGTGGGATTTAGATCTTTAATCATTTAGCTAAATATGGGACCTTGCCAAGTTTCATCCACAATCATTAATTCTTTCAACAAATATTTGAGTGCCTAAAAAAAATGGGCTGGGGCAGGTGATCCCTTCAGTTAACAGCAGAGTTCATATTCTCCTACAGCTTATATTGTAGTGGATGGAGAAGAGGCAGGGAGGAAGAAGGGAGAGGAGGAAAACAGGATGGAGGAAAGAAAAGGAGGAAGGATGGAAGAAAGGAGGGAGGGACGGGGGAGGGAGACTAGAAGGAGGGAGAGAGGGGGAGGAGGAGAAAATATCAGATGGTAAGAGATTTGCAGAAGATTAAAACAGTATGTTTTATTGCTACTTTAGAACAGTAGACAAGGGCAGTCTCTGTGGGAGGTGACCTGAATAAGGAGTCAGCCATGGAAGGGCATTCCAGGCAGAAGGACCAGCTAGGATAAGCCTCCAAGGTTTCATGTGAAGGAAAACCCATAGGCTGGTGCAAGAAGGGCAAGGGCAAAGGCAAGATTCATCACATGTGATAGCCAATGAAGTAGGGCATCTAGACCCTTCTTAATCTGGTTGAAGGGCTTGGCTTTTTTTAAGGGTGGGGGCTGGTAAATGAGCTGATTGAAGTTTCATATAGGTCCCTCAGACAGTAGTGAGCAGAAGTGCAGAGAGCAGTTGACAGACTCCTGCTGAAATCTAGATGGTGATATTGTGAACTTGCAGGCAGGGCCTCATATGCATCCCCTTTCAAGGAATGAACACAGCTAAGGGGCGTTCAGGGAGTAAGGAGCAGACTGACAACCACCTCCTGCTAGAGGTACCATCTAGATAGGTTCTGTGAGATTAGGAGGGATAGGTGAAAGAGCATGGCTTTTGACAATCAATTTGCATGTCTGTAAAATGGAGTTTATAATGCACAATCTGCGGAACTGTGGAAGAATGAGAAAGTATAAAGAGCTCCTAGCCTAGTGCCCAGACATAATCATTTTCTGTCTAGGCAAATCCATCGTTAACTCATATAAACAGATCAACTATCCATGGCCATTTTCCAGGGATATGAAAAGGTAAAGTGCTACCTTTTAATTGCTCCCAAGACATAACGGAGCCCCATTTGTGTTCGAACTATGTACATGGAACTATCCCAACTGCTGAAATGATTTTTAATTAATTAATTAATTTTTGCCACTTTTCAGTTTTCACATCTTAGCTCCTGTTTCTCTTTGGCTCCTCACATTCACAGACCTTTTAATATATATTGCCTCAAATCACCTTCAAGAAAAATGGAAGTATTATATAAGAATCTCCTAGTCTCTTTAAAAATTGAAATATATTTATATTACATAAAATGTACCCTTTTAAAGTGTACAGTTCAGTGGTTTTTAGTACATTCACAGAGTTGTGCAACCATCACCACTGTCTAATTCAGAACATTTGCATCATCCCAGAAAGAACCCTGTGCACCTTAACAGTCACTCCCCATTTCCTCCTCCCCAGCCCTAGCAACCACTCATCTGCCTTCTGTCTCTATGGATTTGCCTACTCTGGACATTTTATATAAGTGAAATCATGCAGTATGGGGCCTTTTGTGTCAGGATTCCTTCATTTAACATCATGTTTTCATGTGTCATCCATGTTGTAGTAAGCTCCTATTTCTGAGCTATATATTTATTTATAGTTTTAAAAATAGGATTATTTTTGTATTTTAGTTATAGTTGGTAGGAAATTCTGCCAATAAGTTTTATTTTATCACAAGACAATATGTGTTCGATTAGTCAGTTTTTTTATTTATTGTCATTAACTTCATATAACTTACAACTAGAATATTCTCCTCTTGGTGCCACTGCAGTGTTGCCATCAATTATTTTATTTTTTCCCCTTGTTTTAGAGCTGTCTCCCATGTTCTCAGTTCATTTTTTTTCTTTCCTTCTCCATATCTTGTACAAGACTGACATACCATAGCCCATGGGCCAAACCTGGCTTCCCATGTATTATTATGACTAAAGTTTGATTGGAACATGGCCATGACCATCATTTACATATTGTCTGAACAGCAGTGTTGAGTTGTTGCAAAGAGACTGACTATATGTCTCACAAAGCCTAAAATATTTACTAGTTTGCTTTATAGCCAAAGCTTGCTGACCCTGGTTTAATGACTGGCTGAGGACAGGACCTTGGTGTTTATTTGGTTCTAGTCAGAATGATTTGTGACTCATTGTGACCTCTTTGGGCTAGGGCAACTCATCAACAAAATCACAAACCTGATAAAAGTGTTTGCTGAAATAATTGTTTTCCTCTACACAGAGAGGTAAAAAACATTATTTCAATGAAAAAAGATGTTAGAATTTTTTTTCAGTATTTCAAGACAGCAAGAATGTTGTTGAATATAACTGTTACCTTGAGGATTCTAAATGTCACAGTATAGTCACACACACTCATACATACCACCCAGTGGCATAAACATGTATATCAAACTTGACAGCAGGTAAATTACTTAAACCTTCCTGAACTCAGAAAATACAGGTTTCCTAGGAACTCTAGCTGGAGGCTTCCACAACTGCACCACCTGGGCTCCCATTATGATCAGGACCCACATGTCTGGATTCTTGCAGTAAAACCCAAGCAATTTTCATGTCATTGCTTCTTTGCCTGCTGATATCAACTGGACCCTTTTATCTGGGCTGAGACATAGCTGCAAAGCACTATTTGGCTTGGATGTTGTTTCTTCCCTTTCCTCCCTGAACTTGAGGGACAGTAGGTGATTTACAGTCATGTTAGCCCTTCTGTTTTCTGAGCAAAACTGAAACATGCTCTTATTTTTTAATTTCCAATGTCTTATAAATATTCAGGATTTCTTTTTTTTAGATTTAATTTATTTATCTTTAGAGGGGAAGGGAAGGAGAGAGGGAGAGAAATATCAATGTATGGTTGCCTATCATGCATCCCCTGCTGGGAACTGGCCTACAACCCAGGCATGTGCCCTGCCTGGGAATCGGACCATGATCCTTTGGTTCACAGGCCCGTGCTCAATCCACTGAGCTACACCAGCCAGTGCTAAATATTCAGAATTTCTTGAATAGCAGTCTTATTCTTGACCACTTGTGCTCCAGCTTAACTCTTTCATATACCCCATTATCTTTACATTTATATATCTTCCCCACTGGCCTATGAGCCTTTGAGAAAAGAAACTGTTTCCTTTTCATGCCTCCCTCCATTCTCAATGCCTAATGAAGAATGTGGAACTGTAAGGTGCTCAACAAATGGCATTTGTATACGTGCCTGCATGTACTAAATCTTCGAGCATTGTCTTTCACATGTGTCATTTTCATCATCCATAAATTCTTTATATTAATACTGTTTTTATAATAATTTATTTCATTAAAATTCAGGTTTCTATCTTCAGCAATTACATTATCTGCCCTTTTAATCCATCCATTCAATTGCCATTGACAGAACAGCCATGTTTCCTGTGAGACATATATAATTTTGCTAGGTTAGGTGACAGATATTACACAAAGAATTAAAATACTAGCACACATACACGCATTCATAATATATCATAAGAGCTCAGTGAAAAAAATGACTGAGGGCCAGGGAAGAAACTATATGAAAAATAATGGAAAAGAATCTATACTGATTTAGATTGACAAGTATGAATGTCAAGATGCTAGCCAGAAACAAAATTCAATTCATTCAAATGAAAATTTGTTAAGAAAAGGGTTACTTTCAGAGGTGGGGGAGGGTTAAGAGAACACAAGGGAGATTCCCTCTTAACCAGAAAGTAGCATCCACTACAGAGGCCAGAGGCAAGGGCTCAATGAGAGCTGAATCACTGGTGCTAGCAAGGAGTATCTCCTAGAATGGCACCCAAATAGGAAATGGGGTGGGAAAACCTGGATGTCCATCTCTTCCAGCCCTCAAATCTCTTACTGCCATTGATGCTTCTCAATGGCAGACTCCAACTAGGGGTCAGCTAGCAAGAGCACTTAAATCAGGAAGACACACAGGGTGTCAGGGGCACAGAGTAGGATGAATAAAGGTGGAGAATGGATAAAGAAGTGGGGGATGAAAGGAACTGGGAAGTTAGGGAAAGTCTTTTCTAGGGCATATTTAAGTCATGATATGAAACATATGGATTTAGTGGTTTGGACAGATTTCCAGTTAGAGGAAATAGAATGTACAAAGCCTCAGACTTGGGAAAAGAAGCCATGGATCATTGTGGCTAAAGCAGAGTGAGGTGTGGCTAAAGCAAGATGGGGTATGAGGTAGGCACCTTGTAGGTATTAAAGCAAGGTTGACTGCTACCCCAGTGCAGTGGGGATTTGTTAAGAGGGCTGAACAGGAAACAAGCAGATTCTGGTGTGCAACAGTCTGGGGAGTGAGAGATAGTGAGAGCTTGGCCAAGGGTGGAGCCAAAAAATGGGAATTTATTCCCCTAAAAATGGAGAATCTTTCACCCTTCCTAATTATGTATTATTAGCCCACATTTTAAAAAGTTCTATTTTTGTCTTAATCTTATGGAAGATGAAAATAGGATGACAGCATTCATTTAAGAGTACAATGTTGATATCTTTAATCTACTCATTGTCATGGGATTGTAAATTCCTCTGGCTTAGTCGATATAAATTTCCTCATTTAAAAATCAGGAAAGAGTAATATGCCTTAGCAAAGGATTTCTAAACCTTAACACTATTAACATTTTGGGCCAGATAATTCTTTGCTGCACAGGCTGTACTGTACATTATAGGATTTTTTGTTGTTGTTGTTGTTGTCGTTAGAGAGAGGGGAAGGAAGGGAGAAAGAGAGGGAAGAAAACATCAATTGGCCACCCTCTGTACGTGCCCCAACCAGGGACCGAACCTGCAACCCAGGCATGTACCCTGACTGGGAATTGAACAGCAACACACAACCAACTGAAACACACCAGTCAGGGCACATTATAGGATGTTTAGCAGCATCTGAGGCTTCTACTCACTGCACCCACCCCAAGTTGTGACAACAAACATGTCTTCAGATATAGTTGAGTATCCCCAATACTCTGATGTTTGCTGTTCTTTCTTCTACATTGGAGGTATTTTACACCTATTTTCCCAGGAATTTTGAGTTCCCTGAAAGTAGGGTTGATGCCTCATTCTTCTCTCTGGCCCCATTTCCTATGCACACAATCAGCAACATAGTAGGAGATCAATATATATTTGTGAACCAAGTGAATGAACATGGAATTGGACTTTAAATGTGATACAACTGTGAGCATGGGATTGGGATTCAAGGAAACTTAAGTCCTTTTCTCTCACTGCTGGTTCTTTTGATTAAAGAAAGGATCTCTAGAAAGAGTGGAAGTCAGTTATTAGAGGCATCCCAAGATCTATAAAATATTTCTATTTCATATGTAATCCCTTCAAATAAGTCCATTAAATTTTATAATTTTATTAATCATCTAGATTGGGTTGATGAATTTCCTTTGTCACATTCAGTTAATCAGTTTCTTTGAGGTGAATCTCCTTGAGTTGAGGGAATGTGATGGCTCATACTTGAGAATCAGAATTTAGATCAAATTCTGGTCCTGCCACATACTACCTACTAGTCAGCCAAATGATTTAGCATACCTTAGTTTCAGTTTCCTCATCTATAAAAAGATCATGGTGAAATCTCTCTCACTATTAAATTAATAAATGTGATAATGAATGTGAAGTGCAATTTCTAAATTGTAAAGTACTATATAATCATCAGTGAGACTTAACCAGAAGTCATTAGGAAGTCCTATTTAATTTTTATTATGTTTCCTGGAAAAAAATTTAACTTGATTTTGATTGTACTAATTTTAGGGGCAAAAATCCTCTGTCAGGGAAAAAATATTTCTTCTGCTTTTCTCTAAGTGGAATGTTCTTTTATTTTCCTAAAGGAATACTTACTTTTGGTTATACAAGTAATACATGGAAACTTTTTTTTTTCAGTTACAGTTGACATTCAATATTATTTTATATTAGTTTCACATGTATAGGATGGTGGTTAGACAATTACATAATTTATGAAATAATTGTCCCAATAATTCTAGGACACCCCTTGCACCCTATATAGTAGTTACGATATGATTGACTCTATTCCCTATGCTGTACTTTACATACCCATGAGTATACTGTAACTGCCAATCTGTACTTCTTTATCCTTTAACCTTTTTCACTCAGCCCTTCAACCTCCCTCACATCTGGCAAGCCTCAGCTTGTTCTCTGTATCTATGAGCCTGCTCCTGTTTTGTTTGTTTACTTATTTTGTTCTTTAGATTCCACATATAAGTGACATCATATGGTATGTCTTTCTATGCATGACATATTTCACTTAGTGTGATACCCTCTGGATCCATCCACATTGTCACAAATGGTAAGATTTCATTATTTTGTGGCCAAGTAATATTCCATTGTACATATGTACTAATTCTTCTTTATCCTCTTGTCTACTACTGATGGACGCTTGGATTGCTTCCATGTCCTGACTATTGCAAATAATTCTACAGTGAATATGAGGGTGCATATATCTTTTTTAATTAGTGCTTTAGATTTCTTCAGATAAATACCCAGAAGTGGAATTACTAGGTCATAAGACAGTTCTACTTTAAGTTTTTTGAGGACCCTCCATACTGCTTTCCTCAGTGGCTGCACCAGTCTGTTCCCACCAATAGTGCATGAGGATTCCCTTTTCCCCACATCCTCTCAGCACTTGTTGTTTGTTGATTTATTAATGATGGCCATTCTGACAGGTGTAAGGTAATATGTCAGTGTGGTTTTAATTTGCATCTCTGTAATAATTAGTGGCATTGAGCATCTTTTTATATGTTTATTGGCCATCAGTGTGTCCTTTTTTGGAGAAATGTTTTTTTCAGATCCTTCCTCTACCCATTTTCAATGCGATGAAATGCTTTTTCTGCATTTATTAATATGATCATATGATTTTTATCTTTCATTTTGTTTATGTGGTATATTATATTAATTAATTTCCAGATATTGAACCAAACTTGCATCCCAGGAATAAAGCCTGTTTGATCACAGTATATAATCTTCTTTTAAAGATTTTATTTATTTATTTTTAGAGAGAGAGGAAGGGAGGGAGAAAGAAGGAGAGATCTTACATATGGGTCAGTTTCCTCTCGCATGCCCCACACTGGGCACCTGCCCAAAATCCAGTTTGATTCCTGACTTGGAATCAAACCAGAGACCTTGTGATTTGCAGGCTGGTACTCAGTCCACTGAGCCATACCAGCCTGGACTGTGTGATCTTTCTGATGTACTGCTAAATTAGGTTTGCTGATATCATGTTGAAGATTTTTACATCTATGTTCATCACAGATATTGACATATAATTTTCTTTTCTTGTAATGTTTTTGTCTGGTTTTAGAATTATAATAATGCTGGCCTCATAAAATGAGCTTGGGAGATGTCCTTCCTCTTGAATTTTATGCAATAGTTTGAGCATACATGCTCATTCTTATTTGAATGTTTGGTAAAATTGACCTGTGAAGCCATCTGATCCAGGGCTTTTGTTTTTTGGGAGTTTTTTTTATTACTGATTCTATTTCATTGGTAGTAATCTGCCTGTTCAGATTTTCTGTCTCTTCCTGACTCTGTCTTAGAAGATTGTATGTTTCTAGGAGTTTACCCTTTCCTTCCAGATTGTCCAATTCATTAGCATATAATTGTTCGTTGTATTTTCTTATAATCCTTTTTATTTGTGTTATCAACTGTTACACCTTTTTCATTTCTGATTCTATTTGTTTAGTCTCTTTCTCCTTTTTTTAGATGAGTCTGGTTAAAAGTTTATCAATCTTGTTTATCTTTCCAAAGAACTAGCTCTTGGTTTCATTGATCTTTTGTTTTGTTTATTTAGACTGTATTTTTTATGTCCCCTCTGATCTTTATTATTTCCTTCTATTTACTTTGGGTTGTGTTTATTGTTCTTTTTCTACTTCCTTTAAGGATAAAGTTAGATTATTTATTTGATATTCTTCTTGGGGTTTTGTTTGTTTGTTTGTTTGTTTGTTTAAGATTTTATTTATTCCCCTCCTTTCTGAGGGGAAAGGAAGTAGAGAAATATCAATGTATGGTTGCCTCTCATGCATCCCCTGCTGGGAACTGGCCTGCAACCCAGGCATGTGCCCTGACTGAGAATCAAACCATGATTATTTGGTTTGCAGGCCCGCACTCAATCTACTGAGCTACACCAGCCAGGGTTCTTCTTTTTGTTTTTTGAGGTGGGACTTTAAATGCTATGAATTTCCCTCTTAGGACTGACTGCTTTTGCTGTTTCCCATAGATTTGCTGTTGTTGTGTTCTCATTCTCATTTGTCTCAGGTGTCTTTTGATTTCTTCCTTGATCTCACTGTTAACCCACTCATTGTTTAGTAACATGTTATTTAGCCTCCATGTGTTCCCATGCTTTTCAGTTTTCTTCTTTTAGTTCATGTCAAGTATCCTACCATTGTGGTCAGAGAAGATACTTGATATGATTTCAGTTTACTTAAATTTATTGAGACTTGTTTTGTGGACTAACATGCGGTCTATCCTGGAAAATGTTCTATGTGCACTTGAAAAGAATATTCTGTGGCTTTGGAACAGAATGCTCTAAAAGTATCAGTTAAATCAATCTGATCTAATTTGTCATTTCAGGCTATTATTTTCTTGTTGATTTTCTGTCTGGAAGATCTATTCACTGATGTATTAGAGTTTCCTACTTTAATGGGGTATTAAAGTTTTAAAATGGGGTATTAAAGTTTCCTACTACAACTGTATTACTGTCAGTCTCTTCCTTTATGTCCATCAATATTTGCTGTATTTATTTAGGTGCTCCTGTGTTGGGTACATAAATGTTTACAAGGGTTATAGCCTATTGTTGCATTGATTCCTTCATCATTATGCAATGTCCTTCTTTGTCTCTTTTTATAGCTTTTGTTATAAAGTCCATTTCGTATGGTACAAGGATTGCTACTCCCAGCCTTTTTTTCTTCCTTATTTCCATTTGCATGAAATAGCTTTTTCCATTATTTTGCTTTCAGTCTGTGTGTGTGTCTTTTGATCTGAAGCGGGTCTCTTGTAGACAGCAGATATATAGGTCTTGTCTTCTTATTCACTCACCTACCCTGTCTTTTGATTAGAGAACTTAATCCATTTACATTTAAAGTGATTTTTTAAAAGATTTTATTTATTTATCTTTAGAGGGGAAGGGAAGGAGAGAGGGAGAGAAACATCAGTGTGTGGTTGCCTTTTGTGCATCCCCTGCTGGGAACTGGCCTGCAACCCAGGCATGTGCCCTGACTGGGAATCGAACCGTGATCCTTTGGTTCACAGGCCCGCACTCAATCCACTGAGCTACACCAGCCCGCACTCAATCCACTGAGCTACACCAGCCAGTGCTAAAGTGATTATTAATAGGTACATAGTTATTGTCCTTTTATTATTCATATTTATGTTTTTGTTTCTTTTTCTTCTTAAAAAAGTCCCTATAACATTTCTTATAATACTGGTTTGGTGATTAACTCCTTTAGCTCTTTCTTGTTCTGAAAGTTCTTTAATTTTCCTTCAATTTTAAAATATAGCTTTGCTTGGTAGAGTAGTCTTAACTGTAGGATCTTACTTTCATCACTGAATATTTGGTGTTAGTCTCTCTGGCCTGAAAGTTTTTTTGAGAAATTAACCTCTAGTCTTATGGGAGCTCCCTTGTAGGTAAGTGTTTTTCTCTTGCTGCTTTTAAGATTCTCTTTGTTTTTAACCTTTGTCATTTGAATTATGATGTATCTTGCTGTGGGCCTCTTTGAGTTCATGGTGTTTTGGACTACCCATACTTCCTGAATTTGTGTGTCTTTTTCCTTCACTATGATAGGGATGTTTTCAGTCGTTTCTTCAAATAGGTTCAAAACCCCTTGCTCTCTCCTCTTTCTAGTATCACTATGGTGTGAATATTTCCCCAGAAGTCCCTTAAACTATCCTCATTTTTTAAATTCTTCATTCTTTTTACTGTTCTGTTCTCTACTATGTTGTCTCCCAAATCACTGACTCAATTCTCTAATATACTATTGATTTCTTCTGGTGTATTCTTCATTTCAGTTATTGTATTCTTAATTTCTGACTGGTTCTTTTTTATGGTTTCTATGTCAAATTCATGCTTACTATCTCTTCGTTGAAGTTTTCACTGAGCTCATCTCTTCTTCCCTTAAGTTCCTTGAGCATCCTTATAACCAGTGATTTGAACTCTGTCTCTGGTAAATTGCTTGCCTCCATTTCATTTACTTCTTTTTTCTGGAGATTTCTCCTTTCATTTAGGACATGTTCTTTGTCTCCCCATTTTGGCTGCCTCTCTGTGTTTGTTTTAATGTATTAGTAGAGCTACTGCATAGCCTGGTCTTGGTAAGGTGACCTTATGTACTAGATGTCTTGTGGGGCTCAGTGGCACAGCCCCCCTCATCACCTGAGCCAGGTGCTCCAGGGCTGTCCTCTGTGTGGGTGAGTGTGCCTTCCTGTTGTAGTTGAGCCTTAATTGCTTTGGCATGTCACTGGGTTGGACTGACCCTCAAGCTGGCTGGTTGTGAGGACTTGCCATGACCACAACATATGAGCTGCTATGTGGGGGCTGACTCCAAGGAGTGGGATTCACCCCAGTGGGGTGGGGTGCCTGCTGAGACCTCCCTTTGGGCATACTGCTTATGGAGCTAATCAGGTGGTACTCTATTTGTGGTCTGATGCCAGCCACTGAGTACATTGGTTCTGAGTCCTTGGGAGGGACACCAGTGCAGGTCAATGTCAATGCTGCCTGTGACTGGCCTGGGGCTACCTGTTAGGAGCTACAAAGTGATCCATGCTTTTTAGCTGCCTATGCTGCGTCTAGATCATGTGGGAGGACCCACACTGTGAACTGAGGCCAGCTTCCACCAGTATTAGGCTTGGGCCCTGTCAGCAAAAGGCCTAAGGCACCCTGAAAATTGCAGCCACATGCCAGCTGTGAGTTTCAGCCACTGAAAGAGCCTTGGGCAGAGTATGAGTTGGGTAAGGCAGAGTCTCAAGGAATCAGAAAAGTAGGACAAGTAGTGTTCACCAGGTTTATACAGATTCAGATTTGGTGCCATTATTAGGCCTGAGGCCACTCAGCAAAAGTCTCAGGGTATACTGATACTAGCCACCACCAGCCTCGGAACCACAGACCTTTGCAGTAGTGTGGAGGTCTCACAGACTCATTAAGGTGGGGCCAGTGTAGTTCACCAGGCTAATCCATATTCCAATTTGGTTGGTGGGAGGGCTCAACACAGGGACAATGGTGGTCATCCCTCCAGTCCTCATCCTGAAGCCCCACAACTCAGTTTCTATTTGTACATCTCTGGCACCTCCTGAGCTTGACAGAATGAGAGTTGTTTTTTTTATAAGATTTTATTTATTTATCTTCAGAGGGGAAGAGCAGGAGAGAAATATCAATATATGATTGCCTCTTATGTGTCCCCTGCCAGGAACTTACCTGCAACCCAGGCATGTGCCCTGACTGGGAATTAAACCGCGATACTCTGGTTCGCAGACCCATGCTCAATCCACTGAACCACACCAGCCAGGACATCAGAATGAGAGTTTTTAAGAAAGATTGCAATGTGGGTCCAGGGTGGTTGCCATTAAGAGAACTTCAGTTTCTGTATGAGCTAGGTAGAGTGGGTTCTCAGGGAGTTGCAAGGTGGAACTAGGGGATTTCACCAGGCTAATGCAGACTCGTATTTGGCCATTTTGGGAAGGCAATGAACACAGGAAATATGGCATCTGTCTGCTGTTCAGGATGGGGGCTCAACACAGGGACAACGGTGGTCATCCCTCCAGCCCTCACCCTGAAGCCACACAACTCAGTTTCTCCCTGTATGTGTCTGGCACCCCTGCCCCAAGTACCTGTCCCTTCATGGGGGGCAGGTACTGCCCAAGTTGAATGCCTGTGAGTGAGTTTGTGAGCTGACTCTCTAAGAGGACACCTGGGTTTCCAGCAGTCTTCCAGGTCACCGGATGGATGGAACCCTCACTGATTTTCACAGCCAGTTGTTATATGGGCTCCTTTTCTAGGTACTGTTGTTCTGTGCCAGGGAGCCCAGCATGGGTCTGAGACTCATCACTCTTGAGGAAGGACCTCTGCAGCTGAGATATCCCTTCAGATTCTCCAACCACTACATGCGGGTGTGGGGTCGACCATGTTGCATCTCTGCATCTCCACCACTCCTGCCAGTCTTGACATAACTTCTTCTTTGTATTCTTAGTTATAAAACTTCTGTTCAATAGTCTCCAGATGGTTATCTAGATGGATTGTTCTATAATTTAGATGTAATTTTCATGTGGTCATGGGAGGAGATGAGTGAAGTGTTCACCTACTCTGCCTTTATAAGGCATCCTCACTGGAACTCCTGGAAACGTTCTTGTTATAAAGGATTCAAACTAACAAAATGCATAAAGTAGATTCAGGAAAAATATATTTATTTCTCATCACTGCCACCACCATTATTTACTCAAAAGAAACTTGTTTTGTAAGTTTGGTGTTCACATTCTTTTTCCATGTTTTCACATATATTTACTTAAGTTTTTTTGTTTTTAATCCTCACCTGAGGATATGCTTATTGATTTTAGAGAAACAGGAAGGGAGAGAGAGAAAAGCATCAGTGTTAGAGAAAAACATTGATCAGATACCTCCTATATGCATCCCAACTGGGGATGGAACCTACAACCTAAGTATGTGGCCTGACTGGGAATCATACCCTCAACCTTTTGGTGTATGTAACAACACTCCAACCAACTGAGCCAGCTGGCCAGGACTATTTACTTTATCTCTTACATAACAAAGATTATATAAGTTGTAATGTGACATCTTTTTTTCCCAATTATCCATATGTCTTAAAATATATTTCAGCCCTGGCTGGTATAGCTCAGTGGATTGAGCACGGGCCTGTGAAGCAAAGGGTCGCTGGTCCGATTCCCAGTCAGGGCACATGCCTGGGTTGTGGGCCAGGTCCCCAGTAGGGGACACATGAGAGGCAACCACACACTGATGTTTCTCTTCCACTCTTTCTCCTCTCCTTTCCCCTCTCTAAAAATAGATAAATAAAATATTATAATAAAAAATATATTTCACCATTTTGTTCTAATAAATGATGGGTTCTTAAGATAAATCTATTTTCTTGGACTACCAGCCTAGTCTTCATCTAAATTAAATACTCACTATAAATTAGAAAGTATTGCCTTGACACCTGCATCCTTCCAAGCTTCTTAGAACAGATTGAGAAGAATGTCAAATATATCATGTGTGGAGGCTTGTTAAATCATGTGCTTTTCACACCATGGCACAATCAGACAAACTAAAATTTTTGAAAATAAAACCTATAAGGGAAATTGGCATTGATGTTAGTTGGTGAGTTCCCATAATGAAAGGTACACAGAAAGCCGTCAATTGTATTTGACATTCAGGTTTTTAGATCTAATATGAATGCTGCCTTTGCCCATTGTTGGACAGTAACATAAGTTTTCCATTTACTTTTGTGTGAAGGCATTGTGAAGTGTAAGTTCTCTGGAGTGCTGGATTGTGAGTCAGGGTGGGTATGTAATCCCTATAAAAATCTAATGAGGTTATTACATTGATGGAAGAATATACTTAATTATTAACTACCTTAATGTTTGGTTTGGTGTGGTTAATTTCATGTATTTTAATTTTATAGCTTTGTAAAAATAGAAGCAAGTATAGAACTCTGAAATAAAGCAGAATGAAGTATGTTTTCTTCTCATCTTTTCTATAAAAATAAAAATTATTTTTCTAATCTGTAACAAAGTATTGATCCATTTGGAAGCTTAATATCTTTCTTGAAATTGATGGGAAAACTGCTTTTATATCACCAAGAATACATTTCTCCAATAGAAGTGCCATTTTTTTAAAAAAGCTACAAATCTGTTTTTAATCTCAAATTTAGTTAAGGAACACTTCTGATGGAGGTAGAGGACTGCCAAAGGAAAATGCTTTCCTGCTGCTAAAGCAATGATGAGGGAGGCACTCTGTTTATTTTTATAACAATGTATTTTGATCCTGTGACAAATGTTGCACCGTGGCTTTAACATTTTTCCTATTCTAAACTAAATTGTATATGTTAACATTTTGATATGTCTTGACTTCTAAGAACACTAGGATGCATTGTTGGTGTTGAAGACTTTTCTTTCTGGTTTCATGTGGGTTTAATTTAATTACATGGTTGATGAATGTGTCCCATTTGCAAAGTATCGGGTAGGTGCTGTCATGGGATAAAAGATGATTAAACCAACAGTTCTCCATCTGAGGGAGGGCAAACCCATCCCCAAGTAACTTGGGCACAAAGTAGAGAGTAACGTATACTATTAAGAGAATTAGAGGGAAAGAAAACACTGTAAAAGGGAAGCAAGGAGGTAATTTCATTTAAATAAAGAAAATCCTGAAGGTCTTCTTAGAACAAGTGAAAATATTGAAAGATGGGTGAAATTTAATAGATTACTATGGCAATGCTGGAGTTGGAAAACAAATATTCCTATGTGGACTGCAAAGCTTAAAATGCAGCACAGAGATGACTCAGTGGCTCTCTAAGGAGATACCATAGGGAACAGACCAGTGCTGTCCAATGTGGCAGCTACTAGCCACATGTAACTATTCAGATGTAATGAAATAAAATAAAGTTAAAAATCCCCCATCATACTAGCCACATTTCAACTGCTTAATAGCCATCAGGAGCTGCAGGGGTTTGAAGGAGTTGTGGAAAGATTGTTAACCAGTGTATCTCAAAATTTAGCGAAGACCTATAGAGCTTCTTAAAACACGGATTGTTGAGACTCACCCTCAAGCATTTGTTTTTTTATTGATTATGCCATTACAGTTGTTCTATTCCCCCCTTCATTCCCCTCCACCCTACCCCCCCATCCTCACCATTACCCCCCCTTTAGTTTATGACCATGTGTCTCAAGTTCTTTAGAATCTATATTTCCCATACTATTCTTGCCCCCCCCATCTATTTTCTATCTACCATCTATGCTACTTATTTTCTGTACCTTCTCCCCCCTTCTCCTCCTCCCACTCCCCTGTTGCTAACCCTCCTTGAGATCTTCATTTCTATGTTTCCACACCTGACCTAGCTGTCCTTTTAGTTTGCTTTTGTTTTAGGTGTGGTTGTTAATAACTGTGAGTTTGCTGTCCTTTCACTATTCATCTTTTTTATCTTCTTTTTCTTGGGTAAGTCCCTTTAACAGTTCATATAATAAGGGCTTGGTGATGATGAACTCCTTGAATTTGACCGTATCTGAGAAGCACCTTATCTGTCCTTCCATTCTAAATTAAAGTTTTGCTGGATAGAGCAATCTTGGTTGTAGGTCTTTGGATTTCATGACTTGGAATACCTCTTTCCAGCCCCTTCTTGCCTGTAAGGTCTCTTTTGAGAAATCTGCTGACAGTCTGATGGGAAGTCCTTTGTAGGTGACTGTCCCCTTAGCTCTTGCTGCTTCTAGGATTCTCTCCTTCATTTTAATCTTGGGTAATGTAATGATGATGTGCCTTGGTGTGTTTCTTCTTGGGTCCAACTTCTTTGGGACTCTCTGAGCTTCCTGGACTTCCTGGAAGTCTATTTCCTTTGCCAGATTGGAGAAATTCTCCTTTATTATTTGTTCAAATAAGTTTTCCACTGGTGGCTGTGCCTTTCCCCCTTCTGGTACCCCTATAATTCGGATGTTGGAGTGTTTAAAGATGTTCTGGAGGTCCTAAGACTCTCCTCATTTTTTTTGAATTCTTGCTTCTTCACTCTTTTCTGTTTGGCCATTATTTGCTTTCTTCTGGTCCACTCTATTGATTTGAGTCCCAGTTTCCTTTTCATCGCTGTTGGTTTCCTGTGCAATTCCCTTCATTTCAATTAGTTTCACCTTCATATGTTTCTCTAATTTGTGGCTATAATCAACCAGATCTGTGAGCATCCTGATCACCAGTGTTTTAAACTGTGCGTCTGAGAGTTTTGCTATTTCTTCATCGCTTAGATTTATAGGCTCTGGGGCTTTGAGATCTTCTTGGGCCATTTTTTGTCTATTTGTGCCCGTTAAGTATGAAGAGCAGAGCCTTGGACTCCCAGGTCGCTGGGTTATGACGCTGTATGTGGAGGCGGGGTCAGAGCAGGGAAATGGCGGCGCCCTCTGCTGCCGCACGCCGCTGGGGCGTGCTGGGTCCCGTCTAACTGCACACTCCCTCGCTGGTCTATCTGCGCACAAATGCGCGACCACAGTCAAATCTTGGCCCTGCTCACTCGCTGGTTCCCCACGGTCGCTCGCTGGGTCGCTCACTATGTCCACCCGTTGCAACCCTGGGTTGCAAAACGCCTGAGTCCGTCTGACCGAGTTTTCCTGTGCAACCCTGCTCCACCAGCTGCTGGTTTCGCCCCTCTTACTGGTCAGGCTGAAGAATTTGTTATCAGATTCCGAAAAGTTCAGTTTTCTGTGTTCTGGTTGTGTTTTCTGTTGCTAATATTTAGTTGACTCTAAACTTGGTTGTGTGAGAAAGCAAGGCGTCTCCACCTATGCCTCCATCTTGGCGGAAGTCCACCCTCAAGCATTTGGAATTGGTAAGTCTGGGTGGGATGTGAAATTCTCCTTTTTAAAAAAATATATTTTATTGATAATGCCATTACAGTTGTCCCATTCCCCCCTTCATTCCTCTCCACCCTGCACACCCCGCCCCCCAATTCCCCCCCCTTTAGTTCATGTCCATCTGTCACAAGTTCTTGAACTTCTCCATTTCCCACACTGCTCTTGCCCTCTCCCTGTCTATTTTCTCCCCACCATCTGTGCTACTTATTCTCTGTACTTTCTCCCCCCTTCTCCTCCTCCCACTCCCCTGTTGCTAACCCTCCATGTGATCTCCATTTTTGTGGCTCCGCTCCTGATCTAACTGTCCTCTTAGTTTGCTTTTGTTTTAGGTGTGGTTCTTAATAACTGTGAGTTTGCTGTCCTTTCCCTGTTCATCTTTTTAATCTTCTTTTTCTTAGAAAAGTCCCTTTAACATTTCATATAATAAGGGCTTGGTGATAATGAACTCCTTGAACTTGACCTGATCCGAGAAGCGCTTCATCTGCCCTTCCATTCTAAATGAAACCTTTGCTGGATAGAGCAATCTTGGATGTAGGTCCTTGCCTTTCATGACTTGGAATACCTCTTTCCAGCCCCTTCTTGCCTGCAAGGTCTCTTTTGAGAAATCCGCTGACAGTCTGATGGGAACTCCTTTGTAGGTGACTGTCCCCTTATCTCTTGATGCTTCTAGAATTCTAATTCTCCCTTCATTTTAATCTTGGCTAATGTAATGATGATGTGCCTTGGTGTGTTCTTCCTTGAGTCCAACTTCTTTGGGACTCTGAGCTTCCTGGATTTCTTGGAAGTCTATTGCCTTTGCCAGATTGGGGAAGTTCTCCTTTATTATTTTTTCAACTAAGTTTTCCACTTGTCACTCTTCCTCTTCCTCTTCCCCTTCTGGTACCCCTATAATTTAGATGTTGGAACATTTAAAGATGTCCTGGAGGTTCCTAAGCCTCTCCTCATTTTTTTGAATTCTTGTTTCTTCATTATTTTCTGTTTGGTTGTTTCTTTCTTTTTTCTGGTCCACTCCATTGATTTGAGTCCCAGTTTTATTTCCATCACTATTGATTCCCTGTGCATTTTCCTTCATTTCACTTAGTGTAGCCTTCATTTGTTCCTCTAATTTGTGACTAAAATCAACCAGTTCTGTGAGCATCCTGATCACCAGTGTTTTGAACTGTGCATCTGATAGGTTGGCTATCTCTTGGTCGCTTAAAAGTATTGGCTCTGAAGCTTTGATGTGTTCCTCTGATTGAGCCATAATATTTTGGTCAGGTCACACCTGTTATGTATGAGGGGCGGAGCCTTAGGTGTTCACCAGGGCAGGCAACCCAGTCACTAGGTTGTGACATTATATGTGGGAGTGGGGTCAGAAAGGTAATAATGGCACTTGCTCCTCTCTCTGTCAGATTTTGGTCCCCTTTGTTGCTTCCCACAAGCAAACTGGGCCCTTCTGGTGCTGGTTCCCGGGTGGGTAGGCTGTGTAGAGACCCTGTGGGTCTCTCCATTGAACTCTCTCCTGTAAGGCTGGGAGTGTCTCCCGGCACCTCTGCCCCCACAAATTTTTCCAATTGGTGCTTTTAGGCTTTATTTCCCATCGCTGGGTCCCTGGGTTGCGTGGTTTGTCTCACTGCCCATTTTTTGCCTGGTTTATCTGCATGCGAATGTGTGTCCGTAGTCAGCCAACCACCTTACACACCTTACAGGGTTTGCTGGTTTCCTCCCTGCACCGGGGTCACCAGCCACTGCCTTTTCCTGCCAAGACCCCTCTCCGCCCCTCTTACTGGTCTGGATGAATGGTTCGTTGTTGTTGGACTTCGGTACAGTTCAATTTTCTGTTTGTTCTGATTGTGTTTTGTTTCTACATCTTTGTTGTCCTTAAATTTGGTTGTGCAAGGAGGTACAGTATTTCCACCTATGCCTCCATCTTGGCCCGATGAAATTCTGCTTTTTTAACAAGCTCTCAAGTTATGTGGATACTGCTGGCCCAGAGACCATACTTAGTATCATACTGTGCAGCACTTCTCCAACAACCCCTGTTTTATATTTCCTCCAGTATACTGATACATATATTTTCAACAGTAAAAAGTGAATTATTAGATAAAGGGTATTAACATTTTTTAACTTACCAAATTGAAAACTATATTAGTAGATTTGACAGAGATATAATTATATTTCAATGAATATAATCAGAACAAATATAGGAAAGAAGGAAAGTATGTCTAGAGGAGTTTCTAAGTGATTACTTTCTATTTCCCTTTTATCTGCATGGTGAAGCACACCAAGGGGTTCATGGACCAAGTTGATTCATGTACCATACTGTTGTTGTTTAAACATTGGCTTGTAGATCCTGCACTTCATGCTGTTTGTAATAGAGGTTCCTCATGGCTTTTGGGCAAGGAAATGGTATAATCTAAATCATAGGAACAGAAATGCAGTGGCAGTGGAGAGGAATAATGGTGAAAGGACACTGCTAAAGCTGGAGAGACAATTCCAAGGCCATGACAAGTGTCAGGCAGAAGGAACTAAGGATAACAGACATGGGGATCAGGTTCCAAATACACTGAGGTAGTAGAATCAACAGGATTGGGCAGCTAATTGGATGTGGGCTGTGAGGAAGAAAAGAAATGTAATGATGGCTTTAAGGTTTCAATCCTCAGCAACTGGAAGGATAACAATGGCATTCACCATAATAGGAAACACAAGAGGTACCTGAGTCACTTTATACTGAGGAGCAGATTCAAACCCTTTTTGTTATCCCTAACATCAGATTTAAGCTTTATTCATCTATGTGGCTTTTCTGTAGGATATTATGACGCTGTTTCCGAGATGTACTTTATATGTCATTATTACCCACATCAGAATAGCATCATGTTGGGTGAGTGACTCATACTAAGATTATTTGTGTGTGAGGTGGGCATTTAAAATGCCACAGATAAATAATGTTCCAGTGATCCAAAGCACTGAGGGAAAGTACTGTACAGATTGCAAGTGTACGAGTGGTCCAGAGCCCTTGAAACATCTTGAGAGCTTTATACAACTTAATCTCTTCATGTTTAGAAAAATGTATTGTTTTATATATACAAAAATCACATCTCCAAGAACAATGTATTGCACTGGTCAAACTTGCTGTAATGTGTTACTAATTATCCAAATAATCATCCTAAATATCATTTATTTACATATGGTGGTCTAGTGAAGGACGTCATTACATAGGTACTGTTTTAAACCCACAAAAGCAAATGGTAAAGTTACCTTTGAATTTAACAAGAGTTAGGGAATCTTTGGAGACTTCAGCAGCAAAAAAAAAAAGATAGCATAATGATGTACTACAAAGGTTCTGGGAAATCTCTTAGGGTAACAAAAAGCAATTTGATCATTTTCTTATTCAAAATTCATAACACATCTGTCAGGTTTAAACCTACAAACATCAGTGCAACATTCTTGAGAATATTATTTTCAAGGTACCTGCACATCACAGGGTATATACTAGGGATATCACTGTCCTAGGTGTTTGGGCAATTCATGACACCAGGCAAGGGGATTTCATTTTCAAATAAAACTCTAAAGTTCACAAACTGAAGGAGGTTTTTTTTTTTGGTGAAAAAATTCTTTTCATTAACTCAGGCAAAAACACTTTTTTCTCCTTTCTTTTTTTTCTAACTTATCTAGGCCATTTCAATATTCCATCTTCAGCTTAAACTATAAACATTCAACCCATGTAAAGAAAGTCAGGAATTCATTATCACTTCCTTCATCCATGTTGAGTCTGGTTGGATTCATTGCTTCTTTCCTCCCAAACTGTATTTTAAAATATGCTCCTGGCTGAAATTAATGTTTCAACAATTAGTTTAGTTTAACTCCCAAAACAAATTAAAAGATTTACCTCTCTATTTAGGACCAAGTGCCTGGATTAAGTTTTTTACTTCTTTGTGATGGTCCCGGCAATTTATATAAATACAATCCCTACTTTCAATTCTCCACCCCTCCACACCCCTCCCTCCATCAGAGCCCTGCTGATAGATAGAAATTAATGACATAAATTGCGAAAGCCACAGCATTGAGAAGACATCTAATTTTCTCAGCTAATGGACACTCGAAGGCTACTTGGCGTTAGGCTCATGTTATGTGTTCACACTAAACATATGAATAGGGGTGGGCTCTCTCAAAATTGTTACTCTTAAAATTGAGGCTTCCACAGAATCCAGGTTTTATCCACCATTCCCTCTTCTTTCTTACACTTTAATGTCTTTACCCCTCAGCCTATGACATGCTCAGTTAACCTCTCAACTTCAAAATGTAGTATAAAAACAAGTACTTCCTCTACCCACCAAGTCCTTGCCCTGTTGCTCACCCAACTTTCAAGAGAAACTTCTAGAAATTATGGACTGTTGTTGTCTCCACACCCCTTCTCCACCACTGTTCCATCTGATCTGGCTTCCATCCCACAGATAAACTAGAGCTACTTCTTCCAACATCACCAAAGACCTGCCATATTGTCAGTTAAACCCCATGCCCTCTTCCTGCTCAGCCTCAAAATAGACTTTTAGTTTGCTGATAATTCCCTTTCTAGCTGTGTCACCCAGGCTTTTTATGACACAGCTCTCTCAAAGTTTCCCTCCTACCTCCTTCTGATTTCTTTTTCTGGTACCTTTTCCCTTGTGAAATCTTTTGAGCTGCTGTTTTCCAGTGTGTAACTCCAGCCATTTTCTGGTTCTTGCACCTTGTGGCAACTCTTTTCACCCCTTTGGCATCACCATGACCTGTATGCTACAGACTCTCAATTCAACATTTTACCCCAACTTTTGAAGCATCTTCAAATCTCCTCACCGTCCTCTCCCCCCTCTCTGCTATTGTCATCATAGCTCCATCTCTGCCTCTGACCGTCCCACCTCTCCCTTAAAAGACCTTTGTGATTACAGCGGGTCTACCTGAATAACCGCCAAGTCCAGAATAAGGACTCCCTATCTCAAGATCCTAACTGTAATCACATCTGCAGAATTCCTTTTGCCATATCAGGTAACATAGTCACACTCCTCTCTGTCTCTCATCCCTTACATTGAAAGTTTCCCAGGTCCTACATGTGCAACATCTTAATGCCCTCATAAATATATCATCTCTTAATTTGAAGCATGACTGCCTGTATTTAGGCCCTCTACTTTTCTACCTCAGACTCATAAAATACCATCCAAATTTGCTTTTCTACTTTCTGTCCTGTTTTTCTATTTGATCAAATCTCAGAGATCCTGTTTCCCAGCTACAGGCCTCACTATTCCCAATCCATTACCATGCATGTTCATGCTTTTGTGACTTCATTTGTATGTTCTTATCTGCCTGGAATGGCTTTCTCCCTTCTCTACCTTATAGTTTTATTCATGCTCCAAAGGCCAGCTCAGCCCTCAGCACTCATGCAGAGGGAGTCGCTAGAGGATGTGACAGCATGGCAGCCAATGTTTATAAACACAGTGGCACTCACCACCATTTCTTGCTTCTGTTTCTATGGTTATTGTTCTGTTTCTATGCTTATTGTTTCTATATGATAAGCTTTATAAAGACTAGACAAGGTATTTATAACTTCTCAGGCCAGATTTCTCCTCAGTAGAACCTTCTCTCAACTCCCCAGGTAGACATTTGTCTCCTTTGCCTGTAATCCCATAGCTCCTTATATACATATCTCTTTTCCCTAGAAATAAACTCATTGTGTGGCATTGGGTTATTATGTATTTATTTCCTAGAGATTCTGGGGAAAAAAGGGCTCATGTACCTTTCCATCTGTATGTCCCCCGAACATGGCAGTACAGTGGATGGCACACATTAGCAGCTTAATATATATTTATTGAGTAAATAATTGAAAATAAGTGAATAAGCTAGTGTCCCTGTTGCCACCTTCTCAACCTGGCAAAACCTGGCTCATTTAACTTGTCTCCCAGCCTGGAAAATATGCTGAATGGTAGGGACTGTGTCTAGTTTATTGCAACCTAATCACAAACTGGTATCTAGAACATTCTAGGTACTCAATAATTGTGTGGGGTTGAATTGAATGCTCTTTTTTTTCTTTTCATCACACTGCAAGAACTTAATTCAAGAAAGTTAAGTAAAAGTTGAATCAGATGAGAAACATGAAATTGGATATTCTGGCTGCCCAATAGAATTAAGCCTTCTAAGCTCTGTCTGGAATCTGTAACGAACTTGTTTGGGGTGGCCTGAGGTTAATCACTTGACTTTTTTCGGTTGTTGTGTCTTGATTTTGAAAACTTGCCTGCCCCTACCCCATAATATTCAAACAGGATAATAGAAAGGCATCTTGAAAAAAAAGGCACACTGTGCTATGTAAGTGCAATGCATTGTTATAAATGGCTTTGAAAAAATGGTGTTTTGCTTTGTCTTATGGGTTAAGACAAAAGAAGGATCTAGAAATCCTTCTTTATGCTGATGGAGAGGGAATAGAGGGAAAGCCTTAATGCCTTTATATGATCTGGACAGTTACTGTAGGAATTTAATGTCTTCTCTCCATCTGGCCCTTCTAACTCATGACTAAGTATTCAAAGGAGCATAGCCTTCTTCCATTATCTACCTGTCAGGAGCTGTTTGTGTAGAAACCTGAGGTTAAGAATGTTTAAAGTTATCACTAATTAAATTAGCAAGAAAAAATACCTGTCTCCTTGGGGGTCATCTGGTTTTGAATCAACCTGAATATACAGGCTGACATTTTTAGGTCCCTTTACCCATATGAGGGAATCCAGGGTATTTCCAGGAGGCCAAGCCTAGTTTGCAGGATCTCACATGACACAATTCCTTGACAGGTAGAAAGAAATTCAATGCCTCTGCTACAGGGACTTCATTAATGCCTGCATTCTATTTTGTAACACTTAATGGTGTGCTTCCCTCATGAAGCTTCTCAATGTGATATCTGAAAACAAATAATTCATTTATATCTGTCCTTCCCCTCCCCTCTCTCATGCTAGGGATCTACTAAAAAGCACATCTGAGTTTTGTGGTCTTTTGTTTCCAATGTGGAAAAATGTCTAATGTGATGTTTCTTGCCCCAAATCCTCCCTTTTCCTTTTTTTTTTTTCCAATTTGCCTTGCCACCCAAGTAGCATCTCATGAAGCTCAGTTAATTATAGACAATCTCTTCTCATATACATGTTCTGTAATCGCCATTCTCTATCCTCCCTCACTCCCAACTCCTGTCTGGTGACCTTGGAAAAGCCTTTATTGGTATTCTCTCTTTCTTTCTCTCTCTGTCATTCTCCTCACCCCTAACTCCTGCCCCACTGCCCCGTGCCATTTAGTACCTCCAAAAAATATTGCAATTTGCTTTCTGCTAAAAATCAAAGAATGCTAGATCATCCATGCCAAACAGGAGTTAAAATTATACCACTTTAGCAAGGAAAATAAATATTAAATTTTGAAGTAGATTTGGATATAATAAAGAACCAAAGATACCATTCTCTGAAGTACTTGAAAGTGCTTAGAAGCCCCCTTCAGAGTTTGACAAAAGCCTTTGACCACCTCCATGTTCTCTTCTAATCAAAACAGCTTTCCCTAGAATATAAAAATTCAACTTAAATGAATTTTTTAAAGTGGTCTTTATAAGTTTTAGTTTATTGTTTTTCACAATATTGGTTTTTGGCTATTTTCTCACAGAAAACTAAAGGTTAATGTTACTGTTACTTGTAAATGAACTCTGAAAGAACTTTTAAAACAGTGATTTTGAAATTCTTGGACAAGTTTCACTTAATTACAATTTACATTTAAGCTTCCAAGATGGTTCTTCCCAAGGGCCAATGCTCATTTAGATGTGTAGGTTCCAACATGTATGTTAACAATAATTCTCAGATTTCTATGTCTTTATTGTTATTCATGTCTGATGGAACATGTGCTCCCTGCTCCAAACAACCAACTTAAACCTCAACTATTGGCCTTTACGTGAGCTGCACCTGCTTATATTCTGCATCAATTCTAAACTCTTCAACTAATTTTTGCAACAGTTATCAGGAATTTCTTTTACTTTTATGCCTTCATGATCTTTGTGATCCCAAATGAGACATTTTAAATCAGGTGTGCAAATACCTGAAATATACAGGACAGATGTGAAAAGATGAAAAAGGGAACACACACAGACAGACGTTTTAATGCCATGGCTACTGCCTTTGGAGAAATAGTTAAGCTCCAGGGCAGCCATTTATTAGCTTTGTGTCTTGAGCAATTTTAATTAACTTCTCTATACCTCAATTTTGTTACCTGTAAAAATGGAGTGGGGAAAAAAGTAGTATCTTTTAAATATATATGTATATTTAAAATTTCTTAGTAATTGATATAAATACCTACTAAAACATCAAAAATAATTATTGAAATATAAATTATTGCCCCCCCAACCTTGAATAAAGAAGCACCTCTAGGGCTGCCCTGTGCCTTATAGTGCCCATTAACTACATGTTACTTTTTTTACTTTAAATGAATGAAAATTAAGTACAGTTTAAAACTTAGGTTTGCAGTCACAACAGCTACATGTCAAGTGCTCATTAGCCACATGTGGCTAGTGGCCACTATATGGAACAGTGCAGAAAGAGACCATTTTGGTCATCACAGAAAGTTCTACTGGTCAGTAATGTTACTATTGACTCCCAGTGTAAGATGGTTCTTTGTGACACATCAAGGGACATTATTTCTATTCTTACCTATTCTTTAAGAAAGTGTATTCATTTTTTTTTCATGGTTAAATAGGATTTATTCTGGGAATGCAAAATGGGTACAATAATCGCTGATCAATAAGCGTGATACATATATTCTGGTTTCTCTTCAGATCGTATACATCTTTTAACTTTTTTTTATTAAATTTATTTTTTAATTGATTATGCTGTTACAGTTGTTCTATTCCCCCTTCATTCCCCTCCACCCTGCCCCCCCATCCCCACCATTACCCCCCTTTAGTTTATGTCCATGTGTCTCAAGTCCTTTAGGTTCTATATTTCCCATGCTATTCTTGCCCCCCCATCTATTTTCTATCTACTGTCTATGCTACTTATTTTCTGTATCTTCTCCCCCCATCTCCTCCTCCCACTCCCCTGTTGCTAACCCTCCTTGAGATCTTCATTTCTATGTTTCCACTCCTGATCTAGCTGTTCTTTTAGTTTGCTTTCGTTTTAGGTGTGGTTGTTAATAACTGTGAGCTTGTTGTTCTTTCACTGTTCATGTTTCTTTAACTTCTTTTTCTTAGCTAAGTCCCTTTAACATTTCATATAATAAGGGCTTGGTGATGATGAACTCCTTGAATTTGACCTTATCTGAGAAGCACCTTATCTGTCCTTCCATTCTAAATGAAAGTTTTGCTGGATAGAGCAATCTTGGTTGTAGGTCTTTAGATTTCATGACTTGGAATATTTCTTTCCAGCCCCTTCTTGCCTGTAAGGTCTCTTTTGAGAAATCCACTGACAGTCTGATGGGGACTCCTTTGTAGGTGATTGTCCCCTTAGCTCTTGCTGCTTCTAGGATTCTCTCCTTCATTTTAATTTTGGCTAATGTAATTATGATATGCCTTGGTGTGTTTCTTCTTGAGTCCAACTTCCTTGGTACTCTCTGAGCCTCTTGGATTTCTTGGAAGTCTATTTCCTTTGCTAGATTGGGGAAATTTTCTTTTATTATTTTGTTCAAATAATTTTTCCACTGGTGGTTGTGTCTTTCCCCCTTCTGGTACCCCTATAATTCGGATATTGGAGCGTTTAAAGATGTCCTGGTGGTTCCTAAGTCTCTCCTCATTTCTTTGAATTCTTGCTCCTTGACTCTTTTCTGTTTGGCCATTATTTGCTTTCTTCTGGTCCACTCCATTGATCTGAGTCCCAGTTTCCTTTTCATCTCTATGGGTTTCCTGTGGAATTCCATTAATTTCCCTTAGTTTAGCCTTCATATGTTTCTCTAATTTGTGGCTATAGTCAACCAGATCTGTTAGGATCCTGATGACCAGTGTTTTAAACTGTGCGTCTGAGAGTTTTGCTATTTCTTCGTCGCTTAGATTTATCTCTGGGGCTTTGAGGTCGTCCTGCGACATTTTTGGTCTGTTCTGGCCCTTTAAATGTGAGAAGCGGCGCCTTGGACTCCCAGGTCGCTGGGTTGTGACGCTGTATGTGGGGGCGTGGTCAGAGCGGGGGAAAAGGCGGCACCCTCTACTGCCGCCAGCCACGGGGACCCCCGGGCCCCGGTCCAATCGCCCACTCCCTCGCCCGTCCGCTCGCCTGCAGACAGGCAACCGCAGTCAACACGCAGCACCGCCTCCCCACCGTCTCCTCAGCAGTCGCTCACCTGGTGGGTCGCTCGGTCGCTCACTAGATCCAATCCTGGGCCTGGAACCCGTGCGTCTGGATTCGCGCGTCTGGACTCCGAGCCTGGGTCCATCCGACCGGAGCCCTCCCGTGCAACTCCTCAGGAGATGCCGGTTTCGCCCCTTACCGGTCGGGCTGAAGAATTTGTTGTTAACGGACTTCCGAAAAGTTCAATTTTCCGTGTTCTGGTTGTGTTCTCTGGTGCTAATATTTAGTTGTTCCTAAACTTGGTTGTGTGAGAAGGCACGGCATATCCACCTATACCTCCATCTTGGCGGAAGTCAGAAAGTGTATTCATTTTTATCAAGTGTCTTTCAATACCTCTTGAAACGTTCTTTCTCATTAGAGTATAGAATTCTATGTTGGTGGGTTTCCATTTATTGAGCTATCCTGGTATTTCTGAAATACATCATCCTGGTTTGGGTTTATTTTTATTTCAAAGCATTACTAGATTCTATTTATTACTTTTTTATGTTTATCTTTAAGTTCATGAGTGACATTGTTCACTAGAACTTTTTCTTAAGGTTATCAGGTTTTAGAATTGAAGCCATAATTATCTCCAAAAAAGGTTTTGGTAACATGTGAAATAGCTACTCAAGAGACTTCAGAAGAATTCACCAGTGAATCCCATAATTTCTTGGCATCCTTTAGAATTCAGAGTTTGGGATGGGGAAGGCCACTTAAAACTCAATTTCTTGTCTTAGTCATTGAATAAGAGGTTTTCTTCTCTTTACTATTGAGAATTTGAAGTTCAGATCTTCTCTTTATTGTTTGATTCTTTATTATTATATTGATTTAAATTATGGTGTGTTCTCAGAATGCTGGGTATGTACACCATTGAAATACACCCAAATCCCCTATACATAATTTTAACTTTCTTTCTGTTATTTTATTTTTAAAATTTTTTATTTATTTACTTTTTTAGAGAGGGGAAAAGGGAAAGACAAAGAGAGGGGGAGAAAGATCAATGTGTGAGAGACACATAGATCAACTGACTCTCACACACCCCTAACTGAAGACTGGCCCACAACCCACACATATGCCCTGACTGAGAATTGCACTGGTGACCAGTAAGCCACACCAGCCAGGGCTCTTTCTGTTATTTTATTAAGCTGCCCAAAACTTAGAATTCATTATACAGATATCACTGTAACTAAGATACTTACAACATTCCTATTAATGAAGATATACTTTATTTTAATTAAACAATTTCAGGAAGATTAATGATTTTATCAGATTGTTTTATCTCCATTTTTAATTAACTTGGCATGATTTGTTGATTAATTTTTACTCATGACATTTGTGAGTGCATTTTTCTTGCATTTCAATAATTTGACTTCAAATTAATGAGGACAGGAGAGATGAAAATATTAATTTTAAAAAGTTGGGTAAATGGAATCTTGGAAGGTCTTAGAGGTATGTGCTCTGGGACAGAATAACAATGTTCAGTCAGTATGATTATTCCTCAGACAGGGATTTGTTACAGGGCCTACTTTGTACCAAAGTGGAGCAAAGGACTGTGGGGGACAGACATGGAAGCCACATCCTTGATTTTTCCAGAGATTTCCAGTAAAGCTGAGTAGACTTAACAACAAACAATGCAACATAAACATAGTATGGAAAACAAGGTAAAATGTAACCAGGAAAAAACATCTAGAATTTAAGTTCAGAAAAGGTGAACTATACAACAGCAGAACTGGGAAGATTTGGATTAACATCAGTTCTAGTGAAAAATTTTTGGCACTATCAGTTGACTAAAACCTCTAATATGAGATAGTATGACATGGAGACCAAACAATGTACTCTGAGGCAGTGTTAACAGAATCATAATGTTGAAAATGGAAAAGTCATTGCAGCTGCTGTTGTCTGCACTGATCAGAACACAGTGATTAAGTGAGGAAAGGCAGGAAATAGCCAGACTTTAAACACATATACACATACACACACAACAGCTTTTAGGCAGTTTACAAAAGCTAATATGTAAATTTCCTGATTTATTGAAAAATGGCATTAGAACATTCTACAGAGTATTTAAAACAACTTCAGTAGATCTATTCCACCTTAGTGTTTGATGATGGCTTGCAAGTACATTTTCTGCACAGTTTAATAATTAATAAAGCACTTAGATGTATTCAAAAATGCATTATTTCATTATCCATAATCAAAATATGAGAATTGATTTTTTTCAGGTTAAATTAAAGATGTTTTAATATACTTTAGCTTTGCAACCATCTTTCAGCATGTTTAAGAGTTTTAACCAATATCTTATTGTGATCCATTATGTCTGACTACATATTTATAATTAATGTAGTTGAAAATTGAGCTACAACTCATTCAACCTTTCATATGTCCCTTCTGCGCTTTCATACTCCCTTTCCACCTCTTTATGGGATTGTATCTCTCATATCAAATCTTTCAATAAATCTCAACTATATAAATAATAGTTTAATGTTGATATATCATTAAACCATGTAATGAATTATTTTGCTAATTTATGAAATTTTACTTTTGATTTTAAATAATTTGAATTAAATTGTAACTTGATTCTTAATTTTATTTTATTTATTTTTTTAAAGATTTTATTTATTTATCTTTAGAGGGGAAGGGAAGGAGAGAGGGAGAGAAACATCAATGTATGGTTGCCTTTTTTTGTGGGTCCCCTGCTGGGAAGTGGCCTGCAGGGAACTGGTCTGCAACCCAGGCATGTGCCCTGACTGGGAATCGAACCGCGATTGTCTGGTTCGCAGGCCCGTGCTCAATCCACTGAGCTACACCAGCCAGGGCCTGATTCTTAATTTTAAATGGTTACTTATCTGATGTTTTTAAATTTGTGTTTTAAATTTCTATTTAATTTAAATTTTAATTTAAAAAGCTTTCATTCCTAGATACAGTAGGAAAAGACTGATAGCGCATTAAAAATTAGATAAATTGTTTAAAGTAGAAAAATGAAGGAGTGCCATTTGAAAGCATCCAGACTGAAACCAGAAGTAACTGAAACAGCCTTGGCTGGTATACTTCAGTGGATTTAACACCAGCCTGTGACCAAAGGGTTGCTGGTTCAATTCCCAGTCAGGTTATGCCTGGGTTGTAGGCCAAGTACCTGGGTGGGAACACACAAGAGGCAACCACACATTGATGTTTCTTTCATTCTCTTTCTCCTTCACTTCCCCTCTCTCTAAAAATAAATACATAAAATCTTTTTAAAAAGAAGTAGCTGAAACAGTTCCATTCTATATAAAGTACCAACTTTTTCAAATAAAATGGCTTTCCATGCAGTAAGTATACATTGATTTATCTTTTACCAGACCTTTACCAATTTTAGGATTTTTATAATACCTTTAGTATACTTAACTTTCAGAAAATATATACCAGTTACTAATATCCAGCCTTCTACTTAAAAGTATTAACGCGATTAAACCTACAATAGGTAAATTTGGTGAATTTGGCTTCTTGGACAATTAGCTTTTGGCGATTTGGCCTACCTTTGTGAAAGCTAGGTAGAGATCATAATGTAAGTTTATGAGATGTAAAAAGATTCTTATGGGAGATGGTGTTGAATCATTTTCTATAGTTTTAAGACTAGATTTTAAAAAAGGAATAGTTAATTATGATAAATTGAATGATTTAGACTAGCTGTGCAGAATAATTCTCTCTCTCATAAGGAACACGAATATCAGCCACATAATTGATGAACGGGATACTTCTCCTGAGTTTTGAAACTAATTGGTTGCCTACATAAATACTGGCCTTGGAAAAGTTTAGTCAGAAACTCATTCAGATTTTTCAATACCTGATCTTCTAATAAATAGGGAATCTTTTGCATACCTTCTTAATACGTTAAAATTACCCACATGGTAAATACACTAGACTCGCCTTCTGTATTACATCACCTCAGATTTGCCCTGTTTGATCCAAGGTGGAAATGACCACTGTCATTTCCTAGAACAAAGGGTGCAAGGACACAAGATCTCTCTGAAAGCACAGAGTGAGCCAGCAAGTGAAACAATCCATTGTGTAAAGCAGGTCCTCAGAGGCTAATTAAATTTGGAGAGAGAAAACTAAAAGTAGGCTAAGTGATTCATGAATGGTATCAATCTTAAGACCTTTCCTCGTAGCCCAAACTCACCATTTTTCGTGTGTTTGCCACATTAATTCACTAGCAAGGGCAATTTGCAGTTCCCAATTGAGGGAAAATTTAAGGTTAGAACCTGGCTGACACGTTGCCATAGTGATGACATTTGAGCTTCTTTGCAGCAGTGGATTTGATTAGTCAGTTCAGTGTTTTCCCTCATTTCACTTTGTTACACAGGAAAAGAAACTCTTAAAAAGATTGTTTTATGTGTATTTGTATTTGACTGAAGTATAAATATTTTTCATGCCAAGTCATCTATAGAAATGGCAAGACAGTCAAAAGCCCAGCTATATCATCTCAGCTAAGAGTTTACACAAAAATTGGTTTACCCTGATGCCATAATGAAATGAAACATGAAGCCAGTGAGTAGAAGCAAATAGCATGCTTCATGCTTCATGCTAGAGTAAAGTAACTCAATTATCTTTGCCTCCTTCTGTCTAGGTCTTGTGGAGCTTCAATGAAAGATTCAAAGTCTCCATATAATTGTGTGGATTGGTTGGCAAGCTTATATAGTTCATCTCCTTATTGAAAAGAACAGGAGTGGAAAAAGAAAATGAGGGGGTTTATCACAATCTTTGTTTGCTTATAAGTATTTGTTGATGGCCAAGCCAAATTCAAGGTATTTTCAGTCCTTGGGTGCATCAAGTAAGAAAAAAAGAAAAGAAAGAACTAAAAAGAGAAATGGACCTCAGTGGAAATGGGAATGCCTTTTTTAGAAGGAAGCCTTGGCATGTCCATTTCAGAGGGTGTGTGACAGATAATCCCAGGGCAAAGAGGAAAGTGAGGAGGGAGCACCCTTCTCTCTTTTCTCCTATCAATTTACCTTTTTTTGGTGGCCCTGGTTAGAAAAAACAAACAAACAAACAAAAACGATTAGCAAATAGTCAGCAGATGGCGCTGTTTGGTTTAGTGCTAAATTAGCCTCCTGGGTGTTTGTTTGTTTGTTTGTTTGTTTGTTTAAGAAGGTAGTTTAAAGAGGGTTTAGCATTTATTTTCACCTTACCAGCCTCTCACAGGTCTGTCTAAATACCAGTTCTAGCTGTTATAAAAATGTCATTATAGGTCATCTGGTCACATTTTGTAAATTCAGGAAATGAAAATAAAATAATATGCCTTTCATAATAGTTGCATATCATGATATCATATAGCACAGTGTTGTTATTGTTTTTAACTTTTTTTTATCCTCACTCAAGGACATTCTCATTGATTTTTTAAAAAGGGAAAGGGAGAAAAACATCAACGTGAGGGACAAACATCTATGGGTTGGCTCTTGCACATACCCGGACTAGGGACCAAACTCACAATTTAGGTATGTGCCTTGACCTGGAATAGAACCCGTGACCTTTTGGTTTATGAAACAATGGTCCAACCAACTGAGCCACACCAGGCAGGGCTCATTTTGAACTTTTTGAAAATGATAGAAAATTGAATGAAAGACTAGTTTCCAGCCTTCACTTTTACCTCTTGTACTTACATGTATACTCATACACATCACTGTCAGACAGTTCTCAGAAGTGTGTTGTTTCCATATACTTGGTTACATAGAACCTCCTTGTTCATCACTTACTGACTGAGATTTGTAGCCACTGCTATAGAAAAAAAGGGCAAATACTGTAGAACAAACCTTACCAAATTAACAAAAGGGGAAGAATGTATGAATAACCCTGTTGGTAATGGCCATTTCACTCCAGGGGCAAAGTGAGGTGGAAGGTGGGGCCTGTGATCTGTAAGGGTCCTCCCATAACTAACACACTTTGTATTCTATTTAATGATAATTGAGCCCTCAAAAAGAACCATAGTCAGCACCATTGTCTTCTCTGCCCAGGGTCACAAAATCCTCTATTGTTTCCTGGAAGCAGATGGGGCACATAGAGTCCACTCTAGAAATCCTGCAGCTTTAGAACCTGGAAAGTGATGACTCCTTTCCCATTGTTCAACAGTAAATTTATTTCCTGATTGCTAAAAGACAGATTTGGCTGTTATTAATGATTTTCTAAAGTCTAAGGCTGACATTTTTTTTTCACTTTAGCTCTTTCTTCCTTTCTTTCTTTCTCTTGGTGCAGAAAGGGCTAAAAATATACAGTTATGTAGGCTTTAAATTGATATTAAATTATTGAAGTTACAAAAAACCAAAATATTCCTCAAGCTTTTAAGTTTAACTCACAAATCTTATTTTTCTGTTTATAATTCTAGTAACTTTCTTGTATATAATAAGAACAAATAGTTTCACATAATGTTTTGATTAGTGTTGAATCAATTTAAGTTGAACAATCTAAACTCAAACAATTGCTCTCATTTCTAAACTTAATTAATGAAAATTCTTTATACATTTTAATCTACACTTATAAAGTTAATATTTTCTGTTTTCTGTTTAACTATTGAAGTTCCTATCTAGGCAAACTTATAACTATAGCTGGCAGAATCTTTTTTAAAAACTTAAACAACTTTTATAAGTCAATACATGCATTGATTTATTTAACAACTTTGTATATTTAAGTTCATTGCCATTAAAACTTTAAGATGTTTAGACTTTTGCCATTTAAACTTTTCAATATTTAAGTTTGTTAACTATTTAAAATATCCATTCTTATTTAAATAATTGGAAGTTCACTAGAAGGGTCAATATTATTTACCAAACAATAAATTTTGTCATACTTTCAACTCACAATCACAAGTCTAAAATCAATTTCACATTTAAAATTGGAATCAAAAGGCTAGTACATTTAATCTTTTGAGAAACACTAAGTGAGAATTCCCATTTCCTAATATGTCAAAATCTCTTAAATATTAAAAATGTTTTCAGTCACATACCCAGATTGGCACTGCAATTACTGAATTTAAAACAAAAGGGGCTTATGAAATTCAATTATTAACTTGATTGAGTTTCTCATGGGTCGACTAAGGATGTTAACATGGTGACTTATAAGGGTTTGAGATTTAACCCAGAATGTAGGACTTGGAGTCTTCTGTTATCCAGAGTGCATGCCCTGAGCCTTGAAGAACTTCCTTAATTTAGAATCACCATGTCAACATGTGACCCTAAATCCATTTCTTTACCTAGTTTTTAAATCTGATTTGGGTTTTGAGAAGTCAATTTTATTTGTATTGTTCTTCTGGCAAAAAAAAAAAAAACCTCTTAAAATATTTTAATTCAAGTAGTTTTTGGACTGAAATAAGTCAGGGTTCACTCACCAAGTGCCCCTTTCAGCAAAGCCAACCCACTGACACCAGGTGGTAGTGAAAGAAGGATTTATTTTAAAGCACTAAACAGTGGGGAATGGATAGTTTGTGCCCAAAAAACCTGAACTTCCATCTACTTATTGGCTTTAAAAGGTGAAATTGAGGGTAAGGGTCTTCAACGTATCATCAAGATACTCTTGGGTATCTTGTGATTGGTTGGAGCTGGAGTTACCAAGAGATATTTTAGGATTTCTCATCATCAACCCTTCGGCGCCATCTCGTCTGGGGTATATGTGGCTGTGGTCAATGAAAGTCAGCAGTTTTGTATCTTGTGGGGGTTCTGGTTCCTGTAAAACAACTCAAGGTATACGTCAGTATGTTATCTGTGATTCCAGAGGGGGAACTAGTGCCCAAAGACCTTGATTTATGCCTGAGAAACTTGACTTAGGTAAATGTAAGGAAAAGGGACTCAAGTCTGGTTTCTTGCAAGTGAGAAACGGGGCAAGGGGCGGGGGGTGGGGCTTTGCCAAGAAGGGATCTGGCTCACTTTTATTCTCCTCTGGCTGTAAAGATAATTTAAAGTCATTCCATGGTATCCTGTGTAAGTTTCAATACTTTAGTTGTTCCTGAATGAAAGGTTCCCACATGCCCACAATCAGCTGGATCCTCAGATCTGCTGCCCCCATATAGGCTAGTGCTCTACAGTTCACCATAGACCCCCCCTCCCCAAACAGGGTTTCTCATGCATGGTTTCTCAGCCTCAGCACTATTAACATTTGGAACCAGGTAATCCTTTGTTGTAGAGGCTGCTTTGTATACTGTAGGATGTATAGTAGCCTCCTACATATCCCCTGTCCACTAAGATGCTAGTAGCAGCCCTTCCTTCAAGTTGTAACAACCAAAAATGTCTCTATACATTACAAGATGTCCTATGGTGAGTGAAATTGCCTCCCCCATACTAACACACATTGAGAACTAATAGCTGGGGTGATCAACTGTCCACCAAAAACAGGCAGAGCTATTGCTTTTGCCGGGACAGTGGTGTTCTTTTTCTTACAACCCACCAGTGCCCTCAGGTCTGCTCTCCGCCTGTCTTCCTTTGGGTGATTGACTATATGCTCCCTGCTCAGACCCTAAGGCAAGACTCTGCTTCTGGGAATTGAACACTGTTTTTTGTTTTTTATGTTTTGTTGCCCTTTTCTGAGCTGGGACAGTCTCCATGATATTAGATAATATGCTTCCTAGATAAAATGGTTCTGTGTCAGCTTTTAGCTTTGTATTAACAATTGTTACAGAAATTCTGCTATTAAAAACACCCTTTTATTTTCATGTGGCATCAGGAGGTGAGCTTTAGAAAGCACTGATATTTCTATACATGCTTCTCGTCCAACCCAGGATTCTAGTTTCACATGAATTTTCTGACTTTTTTACATTAACAGCAATAAATAAATTTTTCTTTAAAGCCTGCATTGGCAACATTTTTTGTTGTAATGGTTTCAAACCAAAAATAATCAAAATCTGGGCAATAAAAGAAAATACAAGATTTTAAAACCTAGGAAAATAGACAGGCTCAGAGATGAAAGGGAATCTTATGGCCTGATCTTGCATGCTACATGATAAATCATTTTCTGGAAGATGAGAGGAACCTGCATCTTGTCTCACAAGAGGACTATACTGCTCATTCTAGCTTTATCTCGAAGTACCACCCTTTGAAATTAAGGACAGATTAAATTACCCAATAAAATAAATGAGATTGCTGAAACCCATCTTGGTCAATGAAACATTTTTAATGATGGAAACCTGGAAAAAATTCATCTTTAGCTATTTCACCCTGCAACAGGCTTGGTGGAGGTCTTCATGAACCATTCACCAGCATCGGCACACCATACTTAGCTTGCACATTAATGTTTTCTTAAGCATGTCAGGGCAGCTGGGTTACTGTGAACTCCATGGATGTGCATGCCTTTCCCTAACATGTTTCTTGTGGGCTGAGTGTGTTAGTTAGCCACTCTTCACAAGCAGAAACCATGGTAATAATTGGGTTTGTGTGAGGTCCTGTTAATATGAGGAAGGGCTAAATAAAAATGGCATTAGAGTATACATTAATAAGGAGCTTTAGAAGCCAAGGAGAGATTCCACATGAAAGTCTTTGAGTAAAATATGCATTTCCATTGATAGTCCTGTTGGCTCCCATTTAGAAAAGAAAAAGTATATTTTCTTGTAGGGTCACCATTGAAACAGGATTGAATAATATGCAAATAGGTGGAAATACTATTAGATTGATTCTCCATAGACCCAATGTTGATATATAGAGATATAACAGAATTAATGTCCTAAACAAAATAATGAGATAGAAATTGAATTAAATCAACCTGCCAGAAGGATTTGTACTGAAAATTTCTGTCCTGTAAATGTTGGGAAACTTTGGACCATGAGGACACATACAACGAACAAAACCTAACCTTATAAAGACTTCCAGTAAAGAGGGTGGTGTAGGTAAACGTGACACCTCCTTGCACAACCACAGCAAAAATTACAACTAAACTACAAACAACTATCACCCAGAATCATCAAAAAAATCAAGCATATGGTAGTCCAACAACCAAGACATTAAAAATTCACATTCATCCAGACAGGCAAGAGAGGCAGAAACATGGAAACACAGAGATGCAGAGACATGGGAATGGGCAGTCCCACACCCATGTATGGCAGATAAAAATCAGGAGGGATGCCTCAGGAGTGAGTGATCCTAGCTCCACACCAGACCACCCAACCCAGGGTTCCAGTGCCAGGAAGATAAGTCCCTATAACTTCTAGCTGTAAAAAACCAGTGGGGGTTGGGGGCGTGGAAGAAACTGTGGGTACCTCTGGTATCTCCTCTTAAATGGCTTGCAATGGACTTAATCTTATGCAGACTCACTCTCTCTGGGCTCCACCATAAAGGCAGCAGCTGGAAGGTCACCAGTGGTGTATGGGGAGAAACTGAAGTGTCTGGAATCAGGGCAAGTGCTGGGGAACAGCTTCCCCCTGGGTAAAGCTCCAGAGTCCAGGCAGTGGCATTGTCCCTTCTCTCAACCCTCCCCCACACAGAGCCACAGATCAAAGACACCATATCAGAGACTCCACCAACCTGGTTCACATGGGGTGATTACCTAAGGCTCTGCCCCATCCAAATTATGGGTGTGCTTCTCTACAACAGGCCACACTACTAAGACAGAGAGTCAAAGCAGCTCTACCTAATACACAGAAACAAACACAGGGAGGCTGCCAAAATAAGGAGACAAAGAAATGTGGCCCAAATGGAAAAAAAATTAGAACAAAACCCCAGAAAAAGAGCTGAACAAAATGGCGATAAGCAATTTTTCAGATGCAGAATTCAAAACACTGGTGATAAGGATGCTCAGGGAACTCAGTGGGTACTTCAACAGCATAAAAAAGACTCAGGCAGAAATGAAGATTACACTAAATGAAATAAATAAAAATTTACAGGGAACCAACAGTGGAGTGGATGAAGCCAAGAATCAAATCAATGATTTGCAACATAAGGAAGAAAAATCATTCAATCAGAACAGCAAGGAGAAAAAAGAATCTAATAAAATTAGGATAGTGGCCCTGGCCAATGTGGCTCATTTGCTTGGAGCATCATCCTTACACCAAAAGGTTGGGGATTCAATTCCCAGTCAGGGCACATGCCTAAGTTGTGGGTTCTATCCCCAGTTGGAGCATGTATGTGAAACAACCAATCAATTATTTACTTTACATCGATGTTTCTCTCCTTTACTCTCTCTAAAATCAGTAAACATATTTTTTTAAAATGAGGATAGGGTAACGAGCCTCTGGGACAACTTCAAATATACCAACATTTGAATCAGGCATACCAGAAGGAGAAAAGAAAGAGTAAGAAATTGAAAACTTATTTGAAAAAATAATGAAAGAAAAGTTCCCTAATTTGATGAAGGAATTAGACATACAAGTCCAGGAAGCACAAAGAGTCCCAAACAAGATGGACACTAAGTGGAACACACAAGGCACATCATAATTAAAATGCCAAGGGTCAAAGATAACGAGAAAATCTTAAAAGCAGCAAGAGAAGAGAAGACAGTTACCTACAAAGGAGTTCCCATAAGACTATCTGCTGATTTCTCAAAAGAAACTTTGTAGGCAAGAAGGGACTGGCAAGAAGTGTTCAAAGTCATGAAAAGCAAGGACCTACAATCTACATTATTCCATCCAGCAAAGTTATCATTTAGGATGAAAGAGCAGATAAATTGCTTCCCAGACAAGGTAAAGCTAAAGGAGTTCATTATCACCAAGCCATTATTGCATAAAATGTTAAAGGGACTTATTTAAGAAAACAAAGATCAAAACTATGAACATTAAAAATGGCAACAAATTAACAACTATCAACAACTGAATCTTAAAAAAAATGACAAGAATCTAAGCAAACAAGAGCAGGAACAGAATAATAGATACAGAAATCATTTGGAGGGTCATCAGCTAAGAGGGGGAAGGGTGAGAGTGAAGGAAAAGGTATAGGGATAAGAACCACAAATTGGTAGGTAGAGAATAGACAGGAGGAGATTAAGAATAGTACAGGAAATAGAGAAACCAAAGAACTTATATGCACAAGCCATGAACATAAACTAAGAGGGGAGATTGCCAGAGGGATTGGGGGGTACTGGGTAGACAGGGACAAAGGGGGGAAAATTGGAACAACTGTAATACCATAATCAACAAAATGTATTTTTTAAATAAGAGAAAATATAATAAAAAGAGGGAAAAACTAACCTTATTATTGTCCTACATAGAACCTTTAAAAAGTCCAATATTTAAAAGCAAGCCCAAGAGATATTTACATATTGTGTGGATATTATATTAAAGAACATATTGGACCTTTAGTGTGGCTAATTTTACATTAATAATCATGACTTTTATCTCATAGTTTAGTGTTTATAGTAGCTGACTGCAAACTATGGCCCACGTGTTTTTGTATACAAAGTTTCATTAGAACACAATCATATCTATTTGTTCACTTATGGTCTATGATTACTTTTGTGCTACAATGGCAGAACTGAATAGTTGAAACAGAGACCATGTGTCCCACAAAGCTGAAAATATGTGCTATCTGGCTCTTTTCAAAAAAAGTTTGCTCACTCCTGGAAAAATCATTTGACAATCCTTTCCCAACTAAGATTATATCTGTAGCTACAACAGAAAGGAAGGGAAGCATTTTGTTGTTGTCACTGCTTTATACCAGTTTGTCATGGTTTTAATTAGAAAACATATCACTTTTATCCAATACTTATTTGAGGGAGTTAATGGAAGACAGGAGAAAGAAAATAACATTTTGCTTTTTAAGGGAAACATTTTATGATCTGCTATGCTTGATTTTCTTTCAAAGGAATTTTATGTTTGCAAATTTGTCCATAACGTGAAACTTGTGTCCAGAGCAATATAAATAATGGACTAACAACTTTTGGTAAGTCATTCTTTTTGTGCAGTGGGCAAAGAGAATGGCATACTTTATACAGAATTTTTCAAAAGACTTAAGGTAAAGAAAAGAGAGGAGTTATGTAAGTGAAACCAGAAGAAAATGAGCAAAAATTAAAAGAAGGAAAAAATGATTGAATACAAATAATGACTCAAGTATAAATAGACTTTGTTTTGCACATTGTACTGCATAAAAACAATAGCTAGCATTTATTGTTCTCCCATATGCTAGGTAAATTACATACTTAATCTATTGATTCCTAATCTTCAAGATAAGTGTAGTAATGATTGTTTTACAAAGGCACAAACTAAGGTCTGAAAGATGGAGGAACTTTCCCTCTGTATGAATGTATAGTCATATGACTCAAGAGCAATGTGTTTCTTTTAGGATTCTCTTAAGTTTATATAAGTAATATTATTACATTATTATATTAAATTAAAAATAATAAAATGAACCACTACCAATCAGAGCTATAACCCAAATCTACCCAGTAGTGATTTAATTATGTATTAGTTAGTTAATGCTGCATGAGAAACTGGCCCCACATGTAATGGCTGAAAGCAGTTATCATTTATTATGTCTCCCAAGTTTGCTGTTCAGCTGAATGTTGGCCTATCTGGCCTTGGCTTGGGGAGGTGCCTACCATCCTTCTCTTGGAACCAGCAGGCAACCTCAGTCATATCATTCTCAAGGCAATAATAGAGTTGCATGAGAGCAAGTGGAAACAGTCAAAGTCTCTTGAATCCTGGGCTCAGGACTAGCAAACTGTCACTTCTCCTGATCCCACAGACCAAAAAAAGTCCTGTGGCCAAGTACACCCTGAAGTGCGCCCTGCTCACAGTGTACCACAGCAAAGGACTGGGATACAGGGAAAGGTGAAGCACTGGGGCCAATCTTTCGCTCACAGGTTAATAAAAGTTCTTTACTACAAATGTTATAAGTTTAGATTATCTGAGAGCCAAACCCAGAATTGTGCTTATTTTTCATTGTAATTACTCTGTAACCAAAGAGGTAGCTAACTGTTGTTCTCCACCAAGACTTCATGAGAGCAACATCTGAGGTCCACATTGGAGGATCCTGGATGCACAGCCTCACAGAGTTCCTTGGACCCTTTTCGACTACCTGAGTTCTGTTTTATACTAAACTCTGTCCCCAAAGTAACCAGCACTTTAGAGTATAGGCATTCTTTGCCTTATCACTTTGCTTTATTGTGCTCCACAGATGTTGCATTTTTATAAATTGAAGGCAAGTTCTCCAAAAGATTCTGACTTGCTTTATTGTGGTGGTCTGGAACTGGACTCACAATATCTCTGAAGTGTGCCTGTCCTTGGTTAGAGAACAAGACCCTGTTGGTGACTGGTGGGGTAAATTATTATTGATTAAATGAAGACGTCTGTGCCAGTTAAAGAAAGCAGCAAATCCTTCACTTATAGAAGGTTCAAAAGTGCAAAGGTATGTGTTTGTGCATGTGTGTGTGTGTGTGTATATGAGAGAGAGAGAGAGATGAGGGGACTAAATGTAGGTTCCATATATTTACACTCTTATAACAATTTACTTGAAAGTACTAACTAGTCTAGCCCTAGCTGGTGTAGCTCAGTGGATTGAGTGTCAGACTGTGAACCAAAGGGTTACAGGTTTGATTTCCAATCAGGGCACATGCCTGGGTTGTGGGCCAGGCCCGCAGTAGGGGGCTCGGGAGAGGCAACTAACCAATCGATGTTTCTTTTCCTCTCTTTCTCTCTCCCTTCCTCTCTGTCTAAACATAAATAAATAAAATATTTTTTAAAAAGAGTACTAGTCTGTATTTTAGTAAAAGGAATCATTTTCTTACTGTCAGTTGTTCTGAATAAGAAATAATGGTTGATCCCAGCTGTGTGATAAGATAACTTCCTGCAGTTATCAGGTACTTATCAAGTCATTAATAGAAAAGTGAAGCTTTGGACAATTAGTTTCAAGGCAGGAGGTATTGATTGGTGTGACTATTCTATAGATTCTCTTCAGGCTGGAAGAGCAAGCAAGATAATTATGGATTTTTCCCAATGATTAGCAGAAGCTTAGGGCAATACAGATATTTTCAAGATTGGTGCACTCTTCTTTTTGTTTTGTTTTATTTTTGACAAGTCAAAGACAACTTCATATTAACATCCCCCCAATAATACAGCCACAATAGCACATATGTTATGAGATGCTTATGAGATCAGTGTAAAAAAGAAATATAATTTTTTTCATTTTCTTTGCTATCTGAGGCATATCTAAGAAAATAGAAATCATTTTACAGTTTTAGAATAAAGAATGTAAGTGACCTGGCTGGTGTAGCTCAGTGGATTGAGCGCGGGCCTGGGAACCAAGCAACCACAGTTCGATTCCCAGTCAGGGCACATGCCTGGGTTGCAGGCCAGTTCTCTCCCTCTCTCCTTCCTTTCCCCTCTAAAGATAAATAAATAAAATCTTAAAAAAAAAGAATGTAAGTAATATTACATTCTTCTCATACCTCTAGGGAGAGGGAGATTTAACAAGTAAGCCAGCAGAAGAATAAGAAGGGTAAGCAGCATTCATAGTTATCATTGTGGAAATGATGCAACTGTAGATTTATCAAAGACTGTATGAGCTTTTCTTTCTTCTGGAATGAAAGTCTTCATATTGACTATCCAGGACTCACATTGTAAGCATGCACTGAACATTGATCTGTCAGAGGTGTGGTTGTTGGTTGACCTGATGCAAGTATTCAGCTCCGAAAATAGATTGGTTTGGAATAGTGCTTCCCAGAGTGGTGGGAGGACTGCACCCAGAGTGGTGGGAGACTCCTGAGGGAGCACATTAGGAGGGGACCCATGTTCTTGGGTGGGGGAGGTCAACTGACAAGTCTAGCCCACATTCACATTGAGCCTCCTCTTGCCTAATATATCACTTAGTTAGAATAATTTTGACATTTGTCCTTAAGTTGCATGTTACCAACCACATGGATATTTCTTATGCTACAGAACTGAGTGCCCAGCAGGCCCTAAAGAGACAAGTTGAAATGGAAACTTGTTCAAATGAAAAGGGTACAGAGAGTCATGTATAAAATGGGCAAAACAGTGACATCAATGGCATAGATGACTAAGGAAAACCAGAAGCAGACAGAGGAGGCAATGAAAGGCTCAGTTGGAGCACTCTGGAAAACGGAGATTGCACAGGCACTCCCAGGGGAGTAGGTAAAGCAAAGTGGCTGCACAGAGGGCAGAGAAAGTGACTAAAGTTATTTTGCCAGTGGGCATAAGTCACCAGAAACCTTATCTCATATCACTTTGGAAATCAGAATTGGGCGTGTCTGTGTTTCCAGCCCCTTCACACTGCAGGAGAAAGTTCTGAAAACCATTAGAGCCACTTGCTCCACAGTTTAGAAGCATCACATGCAAATTGAACCTCCCCTTAACCTTCCAATGTACTGTGGTGCAAAATGAAGCAATAGCACTTAGAAGGAAGGAAATGTTTCAAGGGCTCACCATATGGGAACATCTCGTCACCTATCTCCCAGGTAAATTACTAAAAAAAAAAAAAATTGCATGATTTCAGCCATTTTCATTGTGCACAATTAAAATAATGTACACATGTTTTCAGTATCCCTTGAAAATGAAGTATTTCCTATCTGGAAGCTCCTCACAAAGAAATAAGTGTTTTACAGAATAAAAGATGCAAAATGGGAAAGGTTACGTGTGGGAAACATCTGTAATCAGTTGCCTGCCAGTGCAAAATGAATTAAATGTGTACAGATTTTAAATAGTCTACTTCATCTACTTTTGTGATTTCTATTCTTTAAATTTTTTCAGCTTTTCTTAAAGCTTGAGAAAAAATGTTAAATCTATTTGAATTACATTTGGAGGAGAGTGACATGGTAAAAAGTACTACTGAAGGTTGTTTTCAACAAGACATGAAGCCATTTGGAGACCTGACAAAACTCAGCCAATGACCTACTGATTCAGATGAGGGTTACCATATTTTCAATGTGTAATGTGCATTTTTTGCCCAAATTTTTGAGGAAAAAATAAGGATGTGTGTTATACATTGGTATAATGATTGCATACCATGGGTATAATAATCCCATGTACAATGCACACAAAAAACATGGGTACACATTATACATGACAAAATGTGGTAATAAAGAGAATACTTAAACAAATTTATTGTTTATTTTATTTTTTTATTATTGTTCAATTACAGTTTTCCCACCTTTTTCCCCATTGCTCTCCCCTGCTTCACCCCCCTGCTCCCACAGTCAATCCCTGCCCCATTGCTAAATAAACCAATTTAGAACAACTTTGTATCTTCTCTGGATGGATAAACTGGTCTTTAACGTAAAATATAAAGTGAATTCTGAGAGCAATCGATATACATTAATATGGCTTAAAACCATTACTGGGATTAATAAATAAAATTTTGAGTTACCCTCAAACTATATTTAAATTATTTTTGTTTCTTGTGCATATGAAGTTAGTCAAAACAGAAAAACTACTTTATAGATAACTATATTGTTCTGAATAGCAAGCTTGAGCAGAACATTTATTCTTTCATCTTAATAGAGTTCCATATTCTGCTGAAAAATAAAATTCAGTAATAAGAACATCCAGCTTAAACTATTAATACTTCAATTTGAAATTAGAGTTCAAATATAAAGTTTTTTTAACTTTTTAATTTAAATATCTGAGAGAGAAAGAAGAAGGGGAGAGGGAGAGACAGAGAAGAGAGAAAGAGAGAGAGAGGGAAAGAAACACAATTTTTTGTTCCACTTACTTATGCATCATCGGTTGATTCTTGTATGTGCCCTGACTGGAAATTGAACCTACAACCTTGGTTCATTGGGACAACCCTCTAACCATCTGAGCTACCTGACCAGAGCCAGATATAAAATTTCAATAATTAAAAAGTTATTTTCTAATGAGGCAGTTTTAGAAATACCAAATTAAACCCAAAAATGACATAAAAATTCCCCATACTTTTTGGAACTGCACACATAAACCTCAACAATTACAGTCATTACTCATTTAGCTTTTATTACCAAGATAACTTATTTTTTAAGTTCCACCTCATTGATCTTGCATACGGAGATCATTTAAACCCCTCTTTGGAAATGTTTTTCTAATGGAGGCTTGTCAATATTTTCCTGATGGCAATGTTGGAAACCTCAGGCTTTGTCACTATTTTCATCTGCAGGCAATAGACACACACCCCATATTTTATGTGGCCTAATAAAGGAGCATAATTTTCATCTATAAATTCAGTAATCCCATGTCAACCAATCTAAATTTTGCTAGCTTAGTGTACTAGATCCATGTGTGATCTGTGCACCAGCAACTTCAGCTTCACCCGAACACTTAGTAGAAATGCAAGTTCTCAGGTTCCACCAAGACTTACTGAGGCAGACTTACTGAGGAGCTCTGGAGGTGGAACCCAGCAATCTGGCTTTGCAAGCCCTCCAGGGAATAATGATGCACACTCAAGTCTGAGGACCATCGTGCTAAGATGTTGGGGTGCACACCGGAGCAATGAAAATGTAATGAGTGGGTATTTGTGGCAATGAGGTGATTTTCAGTCTTGGGGCTTCAGGGAGAAAGTAGTTTTAAAACAGGTTGAAAACACCTCCTATTTCTGAGAACAGCAGAGATAACGTGGCAATGCGATTTGAGGCCAATCCCCTGGGAAGGTGCTGGTATCCTTTACAAGGGAATTAGGACCCCTCTCATTTTTACTTGATCTGAAAGTGCCACCCAAACTTTCAGCCCACAACAGGGAAGTATGACTTTACAGTTGAATTTCTCTTCTATGCAGAGTGTGTGTGTTTTCTTCCTGGAGGATGAGACATTGTCATCACCACATGCTACATTGTTTTCACATTCTCTCTTTCTCTACTGTTTGAGTGTGTATATATCTCCCCCTTCTGATATATCCTTAAATGACTGGACACATAGACTTGACCCAGGACTATGTGTATGATTTCACCCAGTAGGAATGTCGGGGATCTTAGGCTCCGTGTCTGCAAAGGGAGGAAGTTGGACGGGGGACTCCCAAAGGCCCTTGCTACAAGTCTGCAGACCCTACTGTGTTTTCACTTGTCTTTCTTTGTTCACTATATAATGTAGCATTTTAATTAGATACAATCAATCTTAATACTCTAGTCAAAATGTTCCTTACAAAATTAAAAGCTCCTTACAAAATTTCTCTGCTCTAAAAACACAAGATCCTGGTTTTTCATTTCACTGCTTACTTGCAAATGATTACATTACACTATCATCAAATAATCTGAGAAACTTGTTTGAAAACACTTGCATAAATAAATAAATAAATAGCATGAGATTTGTTTTCCTTCTAAAGGAGCTTAATTTATATGGACTACAGAAACCTTTTATATTGTAAATGACTGCTATATGCTTTCAATTTGGCTTCTCTGTGAGACTGTCTGTGTGCTTGGGTGCATACATAGACAAAAGAGTTTATCTCCTTGATATCTCTTTCATTTCTTAAAATGGTGTCATGTCACCAAGAAAATTAGTGACAGATTCACATCATAGAGCAGAACTCTACTCATTAGATCTTTTTACACCGTGTACTTTCTCTTTCTACTGCCTCATAGTAAGTTTGGGATATGTGGGTGTACAAATACGGGAAAGCATTTAGCAACAGAATAAAAACAAGCCGTGTGCCCTTTCATCACCTGTCACACCCTAATTTTGTCCTTGAATTTCTTTACTTCATTGGGCCATCTCTGCCATTCTGAAATTTCTGGAACTCCTATTCTCTGAAAACCATAACAAGATACGCTCACAATGACTCCTAGGCGTCCATGGGTAAATTGCTGACATTCTTTCCTGGTGAACTCGACCGGCTCTCACTCCATATTTATTAGTTCATCTGAAATTCCACAGCTGCCACCTGAGCTTTTGTGCTGTCAATAAGAACCCCAGGCTTGGGGGTTGGTGAGATTCTGGTTTAACTAGGCTATAGTCTGCCTTTCTCCAAATGTCTTTACTAAGAAACAGATAAATCTGTTCTTTTTCTCATGATTCCTGGAAAATGACAGGTAACTCCCCTTGCTCCATGAAACATCATTTGACATTTAGTTTGTTGGGTTTTAAAATTCATTTTTCCATGCTCACTGCCAAGTTTGTTACTATCTCCCACCAGCAACACTTGAAAAGAATCTGTATACTAGACAATGGAAATGATTCAATATTCTTTTTTTTTTTTTTTTTTTACTTTTCATTACCATTTCAGGAAGGAAAGTAGATTTTTGTTTTCTACAATCTTGTCTGTGAATCTCTTTTACTGCTTTGTAACCTAATGGAGGACATATTTGGATTCACATTGCTTTTTGCTTATTTTCCAAAGCATCTCTGTTTAAGTCATCAATGTACAAACAAACTTCAACCACAGTCCAACTCATAACAAGCTGAATGGGATTTACACTAGCAATTTCATGCTTATCCATTTACATAAATGTCACTCTGTGCGGGCTTTCTCAAACTTTTCCTGTAAATTTTCTGGCATTGCACCTTTGGTATGAGAAACAGCCTGGTTTTAAAATCACATATTTTAGAATCAAACTTATAAAAAACATTTTTAGGCAATGTAAAATCTAACATTTTCATATGTATACCTAGAAAAAATAAAAATAAGAGTTATATTTGATATATTTCACAACTGAATAATTACTGTTTTTGAATAATGACACTTTTCATTTGCAATGTGAGCTTTCCAAGAGCAATGTTCCCTAGGTCTGAGACTGATCGTGAGATTACAGGGTCAATAGAAAATGGCCTTCTGGTCCCACAGGTCAGGCTAATCACATCTGCCCCATCACACAGTGTACCTCAGTCAGGAAATGAATACAGATAGAGGGAGGTTTTCTTCTTCTCAGTCCCTCTCTGTTTGGGAATTCATTGAAAAGATAAAATTCTATTTCAGAGGGTCTTATGGGAGAACATTCAAGTAGAAAAATTGTCTTCATTGCTTCAATAATTTATTTGTGTTGAGGTTATTTATAAAAGCAGTTTTGACTAAAATAAATATCACCAAGTTCATTTTTTAGTGGTTAAAAGCTAATATTTTAATTTATCTCTACTGAAGGCATTCTGTACATTTCATCTCTGATGGTGGCTCAAGTAGCAGCAGCAGAGTAGCAGATGACAACAAAATTATCTTGTTTCTTCTTTTCTAATAACATGATTCAGTATAAATAGATGTCAGAAAACTCACCTGATAGGAAAGGTCTTGAGTTGAACAATATCTCTCCTCAGAAATTCACCAGTCAGACAAATATTTTACTTGGGCTCAAAATGTTTTTTAAAAGCCCTGGCTGGTGCAGCTCAGTAAATTGAGTGCAGGCTATGAACCAAAGAGTCGTGGGTTAGGTTCCCAGTCAAGGCACATGCCTGGGTTGTGGGACAGGTCCCCAGTGGAGGCCACATGAGAGGCAGCCACACATCACTATTTCTCACCCTCTGTTTCTCCCTCCCTTCCCCTCTCTCTAAAAATGAATAAATATAAAATCTTTAAAAAAACAACAAAATGTTTTTTAAAAATTGCTTGATTCTTCCAAACTTTTGATCACTTAAGAAAGAGAAAGACATCTCTTTCAAACATTCTTCATCTAGTTACTTACATTAAGCTAAAACAATATCATTTAGCCCTGACTGGTGTGGCTCAATTGGTTGAGCAATATCCTGAAAAGTGAAACCCAACTGGTTCGATTCCCAGTCAGGGCACATGCCTGGGTTGCACCAATCATTGTTTATCTCCCTCTCTCCCTCCCTTCCCTCTCTCTAAAAATAAATAAATAAAATATTTTTTTAAAAAGCTCTATCATTTGTATAGCTTTTATGGAGATTTGCAACAGGGCTGATAATGATTTGCTTTTCTTCCTTGGACTTTTGACAACTTCTACTAAGAATATTATTGTCCAGGTTATGTGGTTAAGTAGCATAAAACTTTAAAGGGCCTTGGTTAGTCAAAATTACTTAAATGGCCTCTTTTAGTCTTTTTATAATTGTGGCTTTTAAAAGATTAAGAAAAAAGTTTAACATGCTTTTTAGCATCCAGTTTTCCACCTACCAGTACATACATCCATATTTTCTAAATGTGATTATTGTTTGGCAACAATATGAAAATTTTACAAGTTTTAAAAATTTCCCCAAAATTCATTTTCAAATTCCAGGCCAAAAAGAAATGTTTCAGACTTCAGTCTTCTTTCAGACTTCAGACTTTAGAATTTTTTGAGCAGGACTATATTTTCCCCAAATTGCATTTTTATCCTCTGAGATTTTTAAACACCTTTCATTTAAAAGTTTTTAAAGCATGTGTCCTGGATATATCTAATGAATAGTCCTTGAAAACAGTCACTTTATTTATAAATTCAATTCTCTTTTCATTCATACAAGGAACTTTATCCTTCCTCAGGGCATATAGTTAATAACCATTAATGAAATCTGAAATTATATATGAGCACTGAGACCCAAATTTTCTACTCATTTTTTTTACAGTGGAAATTTCATAAGGGTTTTGGCATGGGAACACAGCAGACATTTAAGGCAGATGGAATAATACCATTGGCCACAATGGCTCCGAAGGAATCATAACAGTTTATGATCAATAATTTGCTTACTAGGGAAGACAGTCTTTTCGGCCAAACCAGCACAGAGCATACTGTTTACCCTCCCATGTAGCCAACCACCGCCACCGTTCTGAAATCTTGTGACTCCTATGGATGTTACATGTGGAGGGTGGGAGGCCCAGTGGTCATTTGTTTTGTCTTTTAAGATTTCTACTTTCACCCTTTCTTCCCCACCACACGTCCTACTCCCATTTCCTTTTAAAACCACAAAACCTATTTCAGCAAACAGGGGCAACAAGGGTCATATTCAACAGGCATCTGCAGAAAGAGACTGTCAGGTGAAAGAGACTTTGGCAGACAGGTAGGGGAAGGGCCTCTGGAAGATCAGAACATGTTAAAGTTCTTGCACAATCTTTTAAAAGAAAATGGAGAAGACTGTAGTGGACTCCACACTCTGAAATATGAGGTTAGCTAGAGGAAGGCAGAAAAACATGTATTCATCTAAGGGGCTATACTGCAGAACAGTGTCCCCACTTGGGTGCCAGCTGCCCAGCAGAGGATGGAGAATATGGGTGTCCAGAAGGAAATATGGGTCTGGGAAATTGGCTTCCATCTGCTTTTGCAAGTTTATAGGTAGAGGATCTATTTGGGGTGTAGATTGACAATGCTATCTACTAGGTAGATAGACTTGCATTTTCTCACATCCTTTCAAGAGCTCTGTGATATAGGGATTATGATTATTCCATTTGCTAGATGCCAGCCTGAGGCACAGGAACTCTGGGTATCTTGCAGTAAGGTCTCATAGTTTGTGAGAGGCTAGGAGGATTTGAAGAGTGTGGTCAAAGAGATCACACTCTTGATCCCTGCACTATACTCTGCCATGGCATTTCTTAGGGAAAGAAGACTATTTCCAGACCCTGCTGCTATGTGAAACAAAATCCTGTGAAAGAGAAGCCAACTGGCTTCCTATGACTCAAGGAGAGGAGTGGCCACTGTGCAGAGAGCTGGGTGTTTCTTTTGAAGCTTCAAGAGATGACAGAGGGCAAGTTCTGACAGTTTATAGACCATGGGTCCTGAAATCCCTTTTTATTTTAGGCAATAAAAATACTTCATCTAAGTAAGAAAATTACCTGAGAGAGATTGTATACCTTGCATTGGCATGAGTATGAGACTGAGAATACAAATCTATGCCCACCCCACATTCTAAATTATTTCTAAATTATTGGCATTTTCCCTCAGCAAATGTGTGTTCACCAGTATGCTTCTAAGTAAGGACTCATATTTCATCAGCTGTCTTGGATAACTCCAGTCAGGACACCAGCAAATGTAAGTCTATAATTTTCAGTCTTCATGGTCAACAAGTCTGAAGATGGCCATGGATTGGAGAATGTTACTGGGTTACTCAGCAACCAGATCCTAACATTGAAAACCATTAAGTTAAAATGACAGCTTAGAACCAGTGGCAGATAGTAGCTAGTAGGGAACCCACAGTTGACCTATGGAAGACCCAAATACCAACCAATTCCAGGAAAGTCATACAGGCACTTGCTTTAAAAGATGGACATTCTTAGGCTTCTCCTCAGGTCAGTGGAATCTGAATTGCTGGGATGTGATCTGTACGTATTTGTAAATAGTGAGTCAGATGCCCAACCTGCTTTATGAGCCAATGAGTAGAATATGTTGTTCCAAAGGAGTCCTTGCCAAAATAGCCAGTTTATCTTTAATCATCTCTTTAGTCACCTTAGTTTCACCATCCTTGTTCCTAACAACACTGTTCTTTCTTCAAAGTCAGTGCAAATTACAACATGTACACAAATCATCCTATTAAAAAGCAGACTCAGCAGATCTTAGGTAGGTCTTAACATTCTGCATTTCTACCAAGCTCCCATGAACCACACTTTGAGTAGCAAGGTCCTGGTGTGTTCCTCAGGCTCATTCCTTTCTAGTGATGACATCTTTACGCAAACCCTTTGTGCTTTCCTCTTCTAGATAACGTCTGCAATTTATCAGTGTCCTATGGAGACAAAACTCTTTCAGGTCTAGTCAAACATTGAAGAAGGACCTCTGTAATGGAAATTTTAGAAAACTTGAAAGAGAGGGTGGGGAAAGAGTAGACTATTATCAAAGACATTTCTGGCATGAAGATATACAAAACACTCCACATTACATAGTGAAGCTATGCACAAGGATAGCCCTAGAACCTCTCAGGAATCTGCTCTGTAGAAATTTTAAAAAATATGCATGATCCATGAGCTGATTGCAGAGGAACTATAGAAAGAAAAGAAGCAGCAGAAACTGTCTTGCCTACGACAGCACATGAGCGTGCTTCCTACCCCCTATGGTACTGACATGCCCTGTCACAGATTTCTTGGGCACATTTCATTAACGAGGCTGAAACTTCCAGGGTTCAGATCTCCACTGAACTTATAACCCACCCTCTACTGTACACTGGACATTCTTCTTTGGGGTGACATCACATATATGCTATACAACTACTAGTGTGCATTGATAACTTCACAATTGATTTTACATCTCCCCGAACCCTGTTTTGTTTCTCATTCATTCCCTTTGTTATAATGATTATGGTTTACAATAGCTTTTGGGGATGAGTTAATTCATAACAACAAATTACTCAGGTGATAACTACCCAACATTATAGTCAATTCATATAAATTAAGAGATGGTTTGTCTTGATGAAAAGGTATTAATAACCTATAAATATGCATTTATTTGTAACTCAGACCTCCTTTGAAGTTGTTCAAAATAGTATAATATATAAACCTTGAATGCTAGCAATATCGACTTGCATGATCTCAACTTACTTGTTTAATTTCAGACTTCACAAAGTTTACCTAATAAATTGAAGGTGAGTTTTCCAATTTGTTTTCTGTCTCATGAATAGTGCTATAAATTGAACCTGGACCTATTACAGGGAAGCTCTGACCTTGCTGCTGCTGCTGCTGCTGCTGCTGCTGCTGCTGCTGCTGAATCTGTGTCTTCATATTGTGACAGCCTACTACATGGGCAGGGCTAAAGAACAATAGGACTGCTTGAAGGGGTGCCTGTAGACACCAAGCAGGGGAGAGGCAGCCAGGTGGGAGAAACTGGAGCCAGCTATCAACAGAAATATATTAGTCCTGGGGACAGCAAGACTTAATAAGTTTCTAATGATTTGGGCCACTACAATCTCATCTATAGCTCACTAAATAGATTCCAGAATCTTAAAGAACTGACATACGAAAAAAAAGTTCCTTCTTTTTTCCCTGCAAGCCCAAGCCTAATGTTTGCAGCTTTGGGTTTTTAAGAGACATAGATATTATGTGAAGAATATTTAGAAAGTGTGAACAGATCTTAAATGCATAAATATGCTTTCTCATAAAATAACACAAATTGGGGGTTCAATGGATAGAATACTTAATGGGTAGTTTTCAAAGAAACACAGCACAGAAGTTAATGAGATACAAAGACATCCATAAAGAAATGAGTTTAAGGCCTAGAGAAGAAATTTTGAAACATACACACAGATTACCCTTTTATTTTCTTATTACTCATACCCCTTGCTTTCATGAGGAAAATATATACAGCAGTTACATAAGGTCATCAGGTTGTGATTTTGGAATTTCCCTTAAAATTTGCAAATATTTAAGATTTGACATGGGCTTTGAATGTTTTTGCTTTTTTTTTCTGTGATTCTGTCCCTGTTTTGCTTGTTAGTTCAGTTCATTAGATTCCACATATGAATGAAATCATATGGTATTTGTCTTTCTCTGACCAGCTTATTTCACTTAGCATAATGTTCTCCAGGTCCATGCATTTTGTTACAAAGGGTAAATTTTTTCTTTTTTATTGCCAAGTAGTATTCCATTATGTAAATGTCCCACAGTTGTTTTATCTGCTCATCTATGGACACTTGGGCTGCTTCCATATTTTGGAGATTGTAAACAATGCTGCAGTGAACATAGGGGTACTATTTTCTTTTGACTTAGTGCTTTGGGTTCCTTCAGATGTATTCCCAGAAGTGGGAATGCTGGGTCGAAAGTCAGATCTATTTTTAATTTTTTGAGGTATCTCCATACTGCTTTCCACAGTTGTCGCACCAATCTGCCTTCCTGCCAATAGTGCAAAAGTGTTCCCCTTTCTCCACATACTCACCAGCACTTGTTGATTTCTTGTTGATAGCCATTCTGACAGGTAGGAGGCAGTATCTCATTGTGGTTTTAATTTCCATCCCTCTGATGATTAGTGATGTTGAGCATCTTTTCATATGGCTATTGGCCATCTGTATACCCTCTTTGGAGAAGTGTCTAGTCAAGTCCTTTGCCCAGTTTTTAATTCGATTGTTTAGCATTGAGTTTTGTAAGTTCTTTATGAATTTTTTTATACTAACCCCTTATCAGATGTATCAGCGAATATATTTTCCCACTCTGTGGGTTATCTTTATTTTGTTGATTATTTCCTTTGCTGTGCAAAAAAAAATGCTGTGAATGTTTTTTAATCTTCTAACTCACAGATTTCAAAAAAAAAAACTCATATCCCAACTGCCACTGCATTAATTCTCACCATAATGCTAATCCTTATCAATTCTGTCCTCATGCATAAATCAAAGAATCAATGGTCAAATGTGCAGAATCCAGGAAACTGAGTAACTTTAGCAATGGTGACCTACTGGAAATTCCCAGAAAACTTAGCTTCAAATTTCCCACACTTAAAAGTTGGTTGTGAGCCCTGGCTGGTGTAGCTCAGTGGATTGAGCACAGGCCTGTGAAGCAAAGGGTTGCTTGTTTGATTCCCAGTCAGTGCGTATGCCTGGGTTGCAGGCCAGGTTCCCAGTTGGGGACAAATAAGAGGCAACCACACATTGATGTTTCTCTCCCACTCTTTCTCCTTCCCTTCCCCTCTCTCTAAAAATAAATAAATAAATAAATAAATAAATAAATAAATAAATGCTTTTTTAAAAAGTTGGTTGTGAGCATGGCCAAGGGGTGTCAATCAATCATACTGAGATCACAAAGGATGCACTGGTCCTCAGCTACAACTAGATCATTTCAGAAAAGTGATTAAAGTTGCTACACCAATATATTGTGTTCTCGCCATGGTCATCATTGCCTCTTTGGCTGTTCTCAAACCTTGCACTGTCCTGCCACCCTTAGTACATGAGTACAATTCTCTCTGCTTGGAAGCACCTCCAGCTCCTCTGTACCTGGTGAACATCAAAGCCCAAATCAAATATTATCTCTTTTTATGTCTCCTTCTTTGGCCTCTTCCCAGACGTAAACCATTGCCTTTTCTTCTGAAATTCCATTGTCCTATTAGTCCTTGTGTCTGGGTGTATTTCAGTGGACAGACTATGAACACCAAGAGAATGACAATTGTTGTTTATTTCTCTAGCCTCAAGGTCAATACACAGAAGATGCTCAGTATATTAATTGATGAACTAAATCTTTGCTTCAACTCTCTTCTTTAAATCTGGAGAAATAATCTTTGTTACAAATACCGATTCCTCCCTTCCCCTCTAGGAAAATATTGATAATTCTTCCATACATTCTCTAGCTCTTTAGAGTTTATAGGTGTCAAAAGATGGGGTCTTCCCAGTGGTGCTGTAAGCACATAGGTTAACCTTAGTTTCCACTCCTTCTCAAAGTGATGCTTACTTAGCCTTAAACTGACAGGTGGCAGAATCAGGGCCAGGACCTAGTTTTTGTAATGTTCCTGCCTTGCTCTTTCCATTTTGCTGTTTGGATTTAACTTGGTAAAAACTAGGAATTCTTTGCCACTAAGAATAAGTCCATCTGGAAGCTAGAACATCTGGGTAGTTGCAGCAACTTTCTTCATTGAGTCAGGTGATATAGTGATAGTGATTTCTGTCAGCAGTGCCACTCAATAGCAGACATCACTCTGTAGTCACATCATATCCCCTTTCCTCCATCCTTGACAGGCCACTTTCTGGGTGGCTCAATTAACAAAGGGGCTGAGAAACAGCTGTTCCAATGAAGTTCTTCACCCAAGCATGAAAAAGGAGGAATGATTCTTATCCGCTCCAAAGTAATGATGTAAACATTTATTAAATGTTCTGTCAAGCACTATGCTAAAGACTTTACCTACATTTTCACCTCTAATTGTCACCTACATCCTTTTTTAAATTTTTTATTTTGGGGTTTTAGAGAAAGAGGGAGGAGGAGGAAGGAGAGAGAGAGAGAGAGAGAGAGAGAGAGAGAGAGAGAGAGAGAGATTTGTTATTCCACTTATTGATGCATTCATCAGTTGATTCTTGTATGTGCCCCGAATGGGGATCAAACCCGCAACCTTGGTGTAGCGGATTTTTGCAAGGTAGGAACCAGGGTGGTCTCAGGGAACTCAAGAACTAGAGCCAGGTATTCAAATGATCTGGGGGCTTCTTGCTCTGGTCTCTGCATATCTTTGCTTGTCAATGTTATTCTCTTTCTCAGTAGACCAGCTTTATCCATGTGATGGGAAATGTGGTTGCCAGTACCCTTGCTAGCTTTACCACTGGAAAGAAGGAATTTGCCCTGGACGTGTGTGAACCCATACACTGATCTAGTTTTTAAATCCCAATAGCATGATTCTGGTCAGCCTGGTTTGTCATTGCCCGAATCCTTGAACCAATTACTGTGGCTGAGATGGGGTAGCTTTGAGAGGGTGTTGGTATTCTTTTTTGAATCCTCACCCGAGGATATGTTTATTACTTGTAGAGAGAGGAGAGAGAGAGAGAGAGATAAATGTGTGAGAGAAACATCAATCCATTGCCTCTCATATGTGCCCCAAGTGGGAATCAAACCTGCAACATAGGTATGTGCCCTGTGTCTTGACTGATAATGAAACCCTCAACCTTTTGGTGTATGGAATGATGCTCCAACCAACTGAACCACTGGGCCAGGGCAGGAGGTGTTTGTATTCTTATTTGTAACCCTCAATAGAGACTATATTGGCAGGCAATTTCCCCAAAATAAGAGAGGAGCATCTGTTAATAGAAGAAAGGTGGAAAGTGGTTCTGGGCTGAAAACAAGCATACATTGAAGTTATATTATTATGCCCCTGTTAAATAGACTGAGAACTCTGAGATCTGAGTTCATGTAACTTGCCTAAGGTCACCAGATAGAAGTATCAGAATTTTCTTTAATTTTTTAAAGATTATATTTACTTATTTTTAGAGAGGGGAAGGGAGAGAGAAAGAGAGGGATAGAAATATCAATGTGTGGTTGCCTCTCACATGCCCTCTACTGGAGACCTGGCCCGCAACCCAGGCGTGTGCCCTGACTGGGAATTGAACTTGGTTCACAGGCCCATGCTCAATCCACTGAGTCACACCAGCTAGGGCAGAAGGATCAGAATTTGAATCCAGGTAATCAGACACCAGAGGCTACACTGTGGCTCCTGGGCTGTGTTGATCATGCCAGTTATAATAATGTCTTTTTAATGGTGATTTGGAGCTAGTTAGCTAGTTATTTCAGAGCTGAAGTCCCTTTCTCCTTTTGATAGGGCTGATGGAGTCAGGAGCATGGGCTGGCTCTTTGAGTTCTGTTGAATGAACTCACAGGACCCAGGTCTTTCCAAGAAGAGCTATGGGCTACAATGTGAGCAAGTAGCAGAGTGTGAATCCATCCTCATGCCATCCATCTTCATTATTATAGAAAATAATACAAAGCCCTGGCTGGTGTAGCTCAGTGAGTGCGGGCCTGCAAACCAAAGGATCATGATTCAATTCCCAGTCAGGGCACATGCCTGGGTTGCAGGCCAGTTCCCAGCAAGGGACACATGAGAGGCAAGCATACATTGATATTTCTCTCCCTCTCTCCTTTCCTTCCCCTCTAAAGATAAATAAATAAAATCTTTAAAAAAAGAAGCAAGTTGCTCATAAAAAATATTTTAAAAAAATACAAAGCATGCTTTCCTCCACAAGGTGCCCCTACTACCATCTCAGTATGAGAATTGCCTCAGGCTTTCATTTTCCTTTCCAGATCTTTCTACATTTTCCCTAACAAGACCACTTTCCTTTCCATGTTCCCCGCAGCAGTGGCCCCTGCAGAGCTATCCTGCCTAATGTTGTCACAGCTCACACCCCCTCTGGCCATTAGTAAGTGGCAGCCTGTGTTCAGTTGCATGTTTCTTATCCTCCTTTCATATCCTCTCCTTTTTTTTTATCTTATCCTCCAAACATCATAGCCTCTCCTTTCATTTGCGTCTTCCTTCTCCAATCTAGGGAACAAATTTAGTAAGAAATGAACCCCTGCCTCCTCAGATTTCTAAGCCATGGAAATCAGAAAATTGACAATGATTGCATTTTCAGTTCTCAAAATGATGACCAATTTCATGGGCTAGTACAGGGAGAGGTTGTTGAGGGGAGCAGAATCTTTTCTCATGTATTGGCAATGTGTGATTTATATCATGTGTAAAATCAGCTTTAGGGAAATTGACTTAAAGTGAGATTCTTCATAAGATTAAAGAAGTCTACTGCGTTGTAGCTCACTGAAGTGCTAGACATGCATTTAAGCCTAAACACTTCCAAACATGAAGACTGCTTTCTTAAAAGTTTCTATCACATGGAGGGTTATCAACAGGAGAGTGAAGGGGGAGGGGGGAAGATACAGAAAATTAGTAGCATAGATGGTAGGTAGAAAATAGAGAGGGGGAGGAAATAATAGTATAGGAAATATAAAAGCCAAAGAACTTATATGTATGACACATGGACATTAATGAAAGGTGGAGAATGTGGGTGGGAGGGGATGTGCAGAGTGGAGGGGCATGAAGGGGGGAAATGGGACAACTGTAATAGCATAATCAATAAAATATATTTTTAAAAGTTTCCTTCAATAAAAGCCAGTTTCCATAACTTATCCCTTTTCCTATGGTATGCACTCAGTATGGTTCTGTTTGGGAGGAAACTGCCCAGGACAGATGCTTTGTAAAGCTAGCCAACTGCTCATTCTTATTCTGCATATATGTGAATAAATAACTCCACACACCCCACCCTAAACACAGTTGTCAGGATCCTGGAACATGGAACAAAGACTAGAATTCTTTCTCTCACAAAGCCTGGAATTTTGGCTTTAATTTATATTAATCTGGTTTTGTATGTTTACTTTTAGTTTGCATTTTTAATGCTGCTGTTTCATATTTATCTTTGGCTTATATGTTCCTCTCCCATTACCACCACATCTCCGTAATTTAATCTCATTTGTTGTTGTTGCTCTCACATGTAGCCTTTGGGTCGTTCATCCCCACATAGACTTGGGAAGCTGCAAAATAGTTTATTAGACAGTGTTCCCCACGCAGATCATAAAAACAGTCACCCAGCCCTAGACTCAGCCTCTGTAACGCATCATGTTCCTTCTAAGCCACAGTGGTATTCTTCTGTCTAGACACAGTCTGTTCTCTAGAACAGATGACTGTAATTGAATATGTCAGTTTGCAAGGAAGACTTGTTTCTAATAAGCTTTTAATCCCAAGTAACAAAATTTAGCAAAATGCAAAGACAGTATATTGTTTTAAAAGAGGCTTTTGAAATGGATGTTTTTGGCTCAGCCCTACTAAACTGTTGTGTAATTATTCTCCTGAATATAATCTGAAAGGACCAGAAAAGTCAAGTTCACCTCATTTGTTTGAATGTCCCCAATAGGCTTATCTGTAGAACAAATATTCAAACACACTTGGTTTTAGTTCATTTGATAGGTTGGAGTTAACGCATTAGTCATAGAGACAGCCAAAATCAACCAATTGTTCCAATGACTGGAGATTTGAAATGCCACAGGGACACTTATGTTAGAATGGGGACATGAAAATCTTATAGATCTGTGAAGAAAATGAGTCTAATTTTTCTACTGAGAATAATTTGTAATTATTTGAAGAAATCAAGAAGTCGAGGACAAAATATCTTGACCTCTAGCTGTTCAAACCACAAGCAATTTGTCTTTCACTATTTAAAGTGTTTTTAAAGTACTAACAAAGAAAAGTCCTAATAAGGTATTATAGAAAATTCCATTTCTTTGCTATCTGAAAGAAAGTAGATTTAGTTTGGGTGGTTGCTAGAAGGACTAAATTCTATCTTTCTGCAGTAAGCACATGGTGCTTTGGGCAGGTCAATGGTCCAAATATGTAGAAAAGGGATTTTTTTTAACATGGTGTGTTTTTATGAAGACCCTTCTGGTGGCCCCGCCCTTTTCAAATTCCCTGTATTTCATCTTCCCACTTTCTGGCCACAATCTTGAATGTAATGTAAAATAATTACTTTAACATTAATCTTTCATTCCTACTAAAATGCAAGTCTGGAAAAAGGGAGGTAAAATATGTTGATCTCATATCAGTTTTTGTAACTTTAAATGCCAGAGGTTCAGACTGAGATCAAGAAGTAATAACAAACACAGAAGGGAGAGAGAGAATGAAGGCATTGGGCTACAGAGAGAAACAGGCCAAGGGAGGTCTGTTGTAGCAAACTGAATCAAAGAGGGGGAAAAGGAACTAAGTTGGAAGATTGAGGCCTCAATATCAAATTCATCTTATTTCAAAATGTTTCCTAGGTTTCCTTATTCCTACTAATTTCCATCACCAAGAGCTTTAGAGAAACATAGTATGTTTTTTATTCCTTTGAATATAGCTAGTTTTAGCTACTTTTTCCTTCAGACATCCACTCAATTGTAACTTTGAGTGTCACTTTTTCACAGACTAATTTTCCTGCAGATAAAACATCTAAATTAAATGTCACATATTAGTTTTCTTTTTAAACCCCCTTTCTTCTTGAGATATTTCATAAGTTGCTCATTTAGTAGACTGTCTCCCCACACCCAACAGTGGAGTCAATCTTCTATTGAGTTTTATTTTATGGTGTTCTTACACAAGCCCTGGAAGTTATGAAGACTTGGCTTCTTTTCCCAGTGGACAGGCTTGGAACAGCAACCTTTCTCTAGATTCCTAGTAGCTCTAAAAGGAAAAGAGATCATTTTCAAAGACTGAAATCTTTTTTGTTAACCTAAGAAGAAAAGAATATATTAGAAAGAAATAAGAAAAGAAAGCATATCCTTGTTCTACCTTGTTACTTATATTAATTCAGGGTTCAACCAAGAGCCCAGCCTTGATCTATCTGCATAACTTATCTGCACACAGATCCCAAGCATGTAGATTTCTCACCATCTCAAAATATTTTCATAATTCCTCCATCCTTTGACCCTCTTAGTGTTGAAATTGGTAGTCTTTATTTATTTCCAAAGTCTATAGTTCCTCCCCAAATCAAATGACAGTATCATGAAATGCTTCATCTTCTAATAGCCTATCAACAAAACCCTACCATTAGAAGCCCAAGGTTATCTTCTGAGCTTTAGAAATTTTGAGTCATTTAAGCAAAAATTATATTGACAAAGCACAGATATTCCTTTGCAGGATCACAATGAACATTTTTTCCTGTATTTTTTCCAGGCCAAATTTTGTCAATTGTTCATATGCTTGGTTCCACATATCACACCTGATTTCTGATCATCTTGCCCACTTTTATAAAAAATGATTAGAAAGTATTCCTATGGGTTTCTTTAACTATACTTTAAGATAAGTTACTTTTAGATGAAGTTCTTAATCCCTTCTTTCAAAAATGCCTCTAGGAGAGCAAGCCCACAAAACAAGAGAACAAAAACAACATTCTAAACTGATATGCAGCACTGAAATATACACTTGAAACCTATATTTTATTAACCAACATCACCCTAAGAAATTTAATAAACACAGACATATATAGTCATATATAGCAATAAAAAAGAATACACATGGAGCCATTTTTAAAATCAATGCCAGAAAAGTCATAGTTAGATGGAATCTTTGAGGCCATTTATTCTCCCACCTACCACTGCTACAGGAAGGCACTAATATAGTTCCTGTTGAACATTTCCAAGGACAGGGAATCCATGCTACCCACACACAGGAACAGGATGTCTAATTGGGCAGTTCCATTTCCTCAACTGCCCCCGCCAATCTTATTTTTGGTTTCTGGACCTTCACTCAACTTACTCAACCAATTGACACTCTTCCCAACACATACCAACTCTTCTGCTATTTGGAGAAGCAAATGCATTGCTTTTTTGCCTGACAAAATATTGCCTGAATCAGGAAAGATGCTAGAATTAAAAGCAAAATAAAATAAGAACAACAACAAAACAAACCTTGGTACATCATTCAAAAATTTAGAGAAACATTGCATTTACCAGAAAATTGCTATACTGTGAAGGTGTATCCTAATATTCATCATTAAATAAATATAAAATGGGAGTAAGACAATGCAATTAGTTGGTGAAAATAAGATCAGAAAGTAACTCAGGGAGATAAATAGACCTAAAACTAGAATTGTGAGATTAAATACAGGATGCCCAGTTCAAGTTCTTTTTCAGAGAAACAACAAATAACTTTCTAGTATCATATGTCCCAAATATTGCCTTTGTCTCTTTGTCTCTGCCACTCTGTGTCTCTGCTCTTCCTTCCCACTTTACTCCCCTTTCCAGAGTGTCCTATCTCTCTCTCCCTCTCTTTGCATGGGATATACATATCCTAAAAAAGTGTTACATCTACTAAAACATTGTTCATGATTTATCTGAAATTCATATTGAAAAAAACTGTATTTGTGTATGTCTAATGACTTTCTGGAGAAGGTTCCATATAAAGTGTCCTGATACCAGAGCCATTGTCATTTGCTTTTTGGGTCTGTGTGGTGCTCTGTCCTAGGCAGGCCCTCTGTTTACCAATAGGAGATGATATGACTAGTAAAATCTGCCATAACCTTGTGAAAGGCTGTAAGAATTGCTGTGAGTGGTTGTACTTTAGGCTTACAACTTCTGCTTCCCACTGCATCCCCCCCGACTTTACTATAGCATGTTGTGTTATGAGTATGCTCTTCTTCTGAGCCTAACCAGGGAAAGGAAAAAATAATGCCTCATTTAACTCATTAAGACAGTGAGGGGGCTGAAGCAGTGATATCTACATTTGGTGTGTTCTGAAATTAGGACTGCCTGGTGATCTGAGGAGTGACCTAAGCTCCCTGAACTTGGCCCTCTGAAATTTGCATTTCATGAAAGAAGCAGCCCCAGGGAGAAATCACAAGGGCAATCCAACAGCACAGCTGAGCCACAATGATAGATACTGCTCCCAGCTGCTGCCCTGGCCAGTGGCTTAGCTCCCAGCAAGGTCCTGATGAGACACAGTCTCCCTCTTGCTTCTTTTTTTCTACCCCTCCCTTTGTATCTGCCAGCCTGTGCCTCTCCTCCCCTTTGCTTTCTGTCTCCCTCTCCCTCAAGAGTGTCCTTGTCCCTCCATCCTTCCCTCAGTTATATTTCTGTCTCTCTCTAGCCTCTGCCAGTCTGTTTGTTTCTCTCAGTCCCCACTACTCTCTTATACTTTTCTCTGCCATGTTTTTGTCAAAGCTTTTCCTCCCTTTTTCTTCTCCCGTACGTACTCCCTTTCGAAAGCTCCCTCGACTTTGACCCACCCCTGCATCCTAGTACTCCTTTGCTCCACCCTTTTTCTTTCTGGTCCTGCTGCTCTTCTTTGTCCCTTCCTCTCACTTTTTTCCTTTCTCTATCTTTCCCATCTGTCTCATGCATTCCCATTGGTGTCACAACAGAGGTGGCATTTGTAAGACTGTGGCAGGGACCTCCTGTGATATTTGTACTTCTAGGCTCTGCCATTGGCTGCAGCGACATGTTCAAGATGAATTTGGCCCAAATCTACATGTGAAAACTGCCTAATTGAGCAGCAGGATCCATCCAGAGGGCAGATTTTACTAAAACAAAGCACAGGGTTGTTGTTTTTTTTCTGGTGGCCTCTGAACATTGATAGGGCCTCATTTGCAGGGGCCTTGGGTGTGTGTGTGTGTGTGTGTGTGTGTGTGTGTGTGTGTGTGTGTGTGTGTGTGATGTATTTGCTTGGTTCTGCAGAAACCAGTTTTGCAAAAATTACGAGAAAATCCATCAAATCACTCTTATCCTTGGAGCTTATGTTTGTTCCTAAGCATATTTTGAAGGGATTGAAATAAGGTTTTTATAAGCTCTTTTTAACTTCTTCATTGAGAATTAAAAGCAATATTCGAAGTCTCTATTTCCCAAATCTACAGAGGAAATGTAGAGAGTATTTTGAGATAAGAAAGTACATATATATTTGTGTGAGAGTGTATATATTTATTTATATACAGTGTAATATAGTGTAAATACAATAACTCTATACATGTACTTCCTCAAAATACATTATATATATTTATGTATAAACTATATCTGATTGTGGATCTGTACTGTGTACATATATATGTACAAATCCTCTAAAGCCTGTGGTTTTATATAAATTCTTGATTATATAAAGAGACTGTTTAGGATGTTATCATAAACTGTGGTTAAGGAGGAAAGACTGACAAATTTGGGGGATTCTGATTTCATTTACGAATACTATGCCACTTCTTGGTTTACATTTAAATTAGGTTTAAGCATTCAATTAAAAAAGATATTTTAAGTAGCTCTCACATGTAAGTGTAAAAGAAAATGAGCCCTAACTCAGAGAATCCATAGGCAGCAGGGAAAGGCAGCCCTGGCAAAAGCAAAACTGAATTTGAAGTTTGACGTCTGGTCATGAATGCACTCATTCCACATAGCAATGTGTCTTTTCTGTTTTCTGCTATATATCCTGGAGTTGAATACAGCCTGGTGACCTTGAGAACAATACTCTGCCTCCATCATAAACCCCAACATGTGTGAACAGCCATATCCTTGGTTATATATGGAGGAGAGAAGTTGGAGTCTTAAACAACAACAACAAAAACATGGCCATGAACATCATGGACAAAATGTTTTTCTGCTTTTTCCAAGAAAAACTCAATAATAAAATCATTGTGAAGTATTGCTCCTCCTACCCACTTCTCAAAAACCCTCTGATTTCAAACGCCATGTAAAAATTCAATTAGAATTAAGACAACAATTTTATTTTTTAATTTTTATTTAATTATTTTTCAAGTACATTTTTTGTCTATTTCTCCCATCCCAGCCCCCCCCGCCCCATCTCCCCACCTCCCTCCCATTTCCCACCCCCAGTCCTCATCCCTGTGTCTTTCATACTTGTTCCTCAAAATCCCTCCCCATTTTTCCCCTTAAGTTCCCTTCCCTCTCCCCTCTGGTCCCTGCCCACTTGTTCTCTATTTCAGTGTCTTTGTTTTTATTCTGTTTGCTTGTTTGTTTTGTTGTTTAGCTTCCTGTCAAAGGTGAGATCATATGGTATTTGTCCTTCAATGCCTGGCCTATTTCACTCAGCATAATGCTTTCCAGTTCCATCCATGTTGTTGCAAAGGGTAGGAGCTCCTTCTTTCTCTCTGCAGCATAGAATTCCATTGTGTATATGTACCACAATTTTTTGATCCATTCATTTACTGATGGGCACCTAGGTTGCTTCCAACTCTTGGCTATTGTAAATTGTGCTGCTATGAACATTGTGGTGCATAGGTTCTTGGAAATTGATGTTTTAGGATTCTTGGGATATAATCCTAGCAGTGGAATTGCTGGGTCAAGAGGCAGGTCAATTTTTATTTTTCTGAGAAAATTCCATACTGTTTTCCATAATGGTTGTACCAGTCTGCAATCCCGCCAACAGTAAACTAAGGTCCCCTTTTCCCCACAACCTCTCCAACATTTGTTGTTTGTTGCTTTGTTTATGATAGCCATCCTGACTGGTGTAAAGTGGTATCTCATTGTGGTTTTAATTTGCATCTCTCTGACAACTAATGATATTGAGCATCTCTTCATGTGTCTCTGGATATTCTGTATGTCCTCTTTGGAGAAGTGAGAATTAAGACAACAATTTTAAATTAAGGATATCATAGCTAACCCTTGACAACTGATTTTTAACTAATTTACAATACTGATTCCATAGTAGAGGTTAGAAAGATATTAGAAGGTCACACATCACAGGCAATATAATAAGTATATAGAATTGTGTGCAGGAATTCTTTGTCTTTAGAAGCAGAATGTTTTGAAGATTGAACAATAAGAAATTTAAACAAAACCTTTTGGTAAGGATTTTATTCAGTTATTTTTTGAGAAAGGGAAAGGGAGGAAGAAAGAGGAAGAGAAGCATTGATGTACAAGAGAAACATGGATTGGTTGCCTTTAACACCCCCCCCCCACTGGGGACCTGATACACAACCCAGGCATGTGCTCTGACTGGGAGTCAAACCAGCAACCTTTCTTTTTGCAGGACAATGCCCAACCCACTCAGCCACACCAGTCAGAGCTAAACAAAACTTTTAACTTCATACTCCCCTATACATAAAATTCAAACAAAATTCCCTAATCTTGTTCATAGAGAAGAGATAATAGATTCTCTTTTCATGTGGGGGATAAATGCAGACAACTGCAAAAACAATTTTAGAAAGAGTTTGTACCATTTTACACTCTTTACTAGTAATGTATGAAGATTCTTCTGATTTCTTTACATCCTCATTAACATTTGGTGATGTTAGTCTTTTTAATTTTTCCCATTCCAGTGAGCTTGAAAAGATATCTTGTAGTTTTAATTTACATTTCCCTGAAGACAAATGATAATGTTGAACATTTTTTTCTGTGCTTATTGGTAATTTATATACTTGTAATTGTGAAGTTTCTCTTTATATATCTTACCCATTGGGGGGTGACTGTCTTTTTATTATTGAATTATGGGAACACTTTATGTATTCTAAATAAGTTAGTGTGTCAGGTACATACATATATAAATGTATATAAAATATTTGTCCTAGTCTATATCTTCCCTTTTCATTTTATTAACAATGTCTTTTAATGGCTACAACTTTTTAATTTGGATGAGACACAATTTTCAACTGTTTTGTTTATTATTTTTTGGATCTCTTCTAAAAATATTTTTCTACCCTATGACTGTGAGATGTTTGCCTCTGATTTTTTTCTGGAAGTTTTACAGTTTTCACTTTCAAGTGTAGGCCTATGATCCATCTTGATTCAATAACTGTATACTGTGAGGTAGAGGTCAAGGTTTATTTTTTTCTCATGTGATTTTTCTAGTTATTTCAGCACCATTTGTTGAAAAGACTATTCTTTTCCCCCATTTAATTACATTGGTCCCTTTGTTGAAAATCAACTGACCATGTACATGTGAATATATACCTGTACTTAATTTTGTTTCATTGGTCAGTCTGTCTGTAAGTCAAAAACAAACTGTCCTGACTACTGTAGTTTTAGAGTTAGTTTTTAAATGAGGTAGGGTAGGTTCTCCAACTCTGTTATATTTTTAAAGACTGTTTAGCTGTTTAGTTTTTTTTATTTTATTAAATGTTGGAATCAACTTGTCTGTTTCTACAAAACAGTCTTGGGGCTTTTCACAGGAATTGTATTGAATCTATAGATCAATTAGAGAAGAACTGACATCTTAACAACATTGAATCCTCCAAGCCATAATCATGGTATCTCTCCATTTATTTCTATATTTTTCAATTTCTCTCAGCAATATGTTAGTTTTCAATCTCAGTCTTGCATATCCTTAATTATATGAATTAGTATTTTACCCTGATTTGTATCCCAGTATTTTATCCTGCCACGATTATATAAAAATATAATTGACTTTAATGTTCATCTTGCATTCTATGACATTGTTAAATGTAATTATTAGTTTGGACAATTATTTCATATATTCATCAGAATCTTTTCATATAAATAATGCTGCGATTTGGGGAAAAAAGGGTTTACTTTCTTTTAAGTCTTTATGTCCTTTATTTACTTTTGTTTTTTTATTGTACTGGCTATAATATCCAGTACAACATTGAATATCAGTGATTAGAGCAGACATCCTTGCCTGTTTCTGATCTTGAGAGAAAGTACTCATTATATCACAATAAAGCATGATGTGAACTGCAGGTTTCCCATAGTTGCCTTTTATTTGGAGGCTAAAGTTTCCTTCAGGTCATAATTTTTTTTTATTTTTTTTTATTGATTATGCTGTTACAGTTGTTCTATTCCCCCTTTCATTCCCCTCCACCCTACCCCCCATCCCCACCATTACCCCCCCTTTAGTTTATGACCATGTGTCTCAAGTCCTTTAGATTCTATATTTCCCATGCTATTCTTGCCCCCCAACTATTTTCTATCTACTGTCTATGCTACTTATTTTCTGTACCTTCTCCCCCCTTCTCCTCCTCCCACTCCCCTGTTGCTAACCCTCCTTGAGATCTTCATTTCTATGTTTCCACTCCTGATCTAGCTGTCCTTTTAGTTTGCTTTCCTTTTAGGTGTGGTTGTTAATAACTGTGAGTTTGTTGTCCTTTCACTGTTCATGTTTCTTTAACTTCTTTTTCTTAGATAAGTCCCTTTAGCATTTCATATAATAAGGGCTTGGTGATGATGAACTCCTTGAATTTGATCTTATCTGAGAAGCACTTTATCTGTCCTTCCATTCTAAATGAAAGTTTTTGCTGGATAGAGCAATCTTGGTTGTAGGTCTTTAGATTTCATGACTTGGAATACCTCTTTCCAGCCCCTTCTTGCCTGTAAGGTCTCTTTTGAGAAATCTGCTGACAGTCTGATGGGGACTCCTTTATAGGTGACTGTCCCCTTAGCTCTTGCTGCTTCTAGGATTCTCTCCTTCATTTTAATTTTGGCTAATGTAATGATGATGTGCCTTGGTGTGTTCCTTCTTGGGTCCACCTTCTTTGGGACTCTCTGAGCTTCCTGGATTTCCTGGAAGTCTATTTCCTTTGTCAGATTGGGGAAATTCTCCTTTATTATTTGTTCAAATAAGTTTTCCACTGGTGGCTGTGCCTTTCCCCCTTCTGGTACCCCTATAATTCGGATGTTGGAGCGTTTAAAGATGTCCTGGAGGTTCCTAAGACTCTCCTCCTTTCTTTGAATTCTTGCTTCTTGACTCTTTTCTGTTTGGCCATTATTTGCTTTCTTCTGGTCCACTCCATTGATTTGAGTCCCAGTTTCCTTTTCATTGCTATTGGTGTCCTGTGCAATTCCATTCATTTCAATTAGTTTCGCCTTCATATATTTGTCTAATTTGTCGGTATAATCAACCAGTTCTGTGAGGATCCTGATCACCAATGTTTTAAACTGTGCGTCTGTGAGTTTTGCTATTTCTTCATCGCTTAGATCTATTGGCTCTGGGGCTCTGAGATCCTCCAGCGCCATTCTTGGTCTGTTCGGGCCCTTTAAATGTGAGAAGCGGCACCTTGGATTCCCAGGTCGCTGGGTTGTGATGCTGTATGTGGGGGCATGGCCAGAGCGGGGAAAATGGCGACCCCCTCTGCCGCTTCTCACAGCTGGGTGTGGAGGAGCAGTGCCGTAGGTGGTTCACCTGGGCCGGGCCACTCAGAGTCGCTGGGTTATGACGCTGTATGTGGAGGTGGGGTCAGAGCAGGGAAATGGCGGCGCCCTCCACTGCTGCCGGCTGTGGGGACCTGCCGGGCCCGGTCCAACCGCCCACTCCCTCGCCTGTCCACCCACGCACAAATGCGCGACCTCAGTCAACATGCAGCCCCGCTGCCCCGCTGTCTCCCCCGCGGTCGCTTGCCTGGTCGCTCGCTCGGTCGCTCACTAGGTCCGACCCTGCGCCTGGATTCCGAGCGGGTATGGATTCCGCGCGTCTGGATTCCTCGCCTGAGTCGTCTGGCCGAGTCCTCCCGCGCAACCCTGCTCCGCCAGCCGCTGGTTTCGCCCCTTACCGGTCAGGCTGAAGAATTTGTTGTTAACGGACTTCCGAAAAGTTCAATTTTCCATGTTCTGGCTGTGTTTTCTGTTGCTAATATTTAGTTTTCTCTAATCTTGGTTGTGTGAGAAGGCATGGCACATCCACCTATGCCTCCATCTTGGCGGAAGTCTCCCCTTCAGGTCATAATTTACAGAGTTTTATATCAATTAATAGATGTTGAAGTACATTAAATTTTTTCTGCCCTTATTAAAAAGGAGATACATGGTTTGTGTCCTTTTATCTATGAATGTGGTGGATAATATTGGTTGACTGATTTTGAATGTTAAACTAACTTTATATTGCTGGTTATGATATATTATATTCTTTTTACATGTTGCTGGACTTGATTTACTAACATTTAGTTAAAGACTTTCATTCCTGATGAGGGATATTGATTTGTGACCTTCTTTTCTTACACTACTTTTGCCTTGTCATATTTTGGTATCAGATTTATGCTGGCTTCATAAAATGAGTTGTAAAAGCATTTCTTCCTCCTCTATTTTCTGAAACAGTTTGTTTAAAATTGGCAGTATTTCTTCTTCTTTAAATATATTGTAACATTCACTAGTAAAATTCTCTGGACCTGGTATTTTCTTTTGGGGAAGAATTTTTATTTCAATTCAGTTTCTTATATAGATATAAGATTAATAAGATTTTTCATTTTATCTTGTGTCAGTTTTAGTAACTCACATTTTTCTACAAATTTCCTCCTTCCAACTAAGTTGTAGAAATCATTGGCACAAAATTGTTTATAGTACCTTATTTCTTTGATGTCTGCAGAATATATCATGATATACTCAATTCATGTTTTCTATCTTTTCCTTGATCAGAGTTGCCAAGAGTTTGTTTATTTTATTAATAAGTTTAGTCCTACCTGGTATGGTTCAGTGCCTGAGCACTGGCCTGGGAACCAAAAGGTTGCCAGTTTGATTCCCAATCAGGGCATATGCCTGGGTTGCAGGTCAGGTCCCCAGTTGGGGGTGGAAGGCAACCAACCCATGTTTTTCTTTCATATTGATGTTTCTCTCCCTCTCTCTCCTCTCTTTCTTAAAAAAATGACTAAAATCTTTAAAAAATAAGTTTAAAACATCAACTTTTGGCTTTGTTAAATAGCTATTATTTATTGGCTTTCTATTTCATTGTTTATTGCTTTTATGTTTATTTTTCTTTTCTTCTATTACTTTGGTTTTACCTTGTTCTTTTTTTAGCTACCTTAGGTATAAACTTTGATCACTGATTTTAAACTTTTCTTCTTTTTTAAATATTTAGCTCTACAAATTTCCCTTTAAGCAATGTTTTAGCTGCATCTCACAAATTTTGATATATTGAACTTTGTTTTTCATGCAGTTCAAATTACTTTTTTAATTTCCCTAATTTTTCCTATCACTCATGGATTACTTAGCATGTATTGTTTACTTTTCAACATTTGGGGCTTTCTAAAATACCTAAAATGTTTTATCTAGTTGTTTTATCTGTTACTTAACAGGAAGTATTAAAATCAACAATTATGAACATAGATTTATGTTTGCTACTTTAGTTCTGACAGTTTTTCTTCTTTTTTGCAAAAACTACATTTATTTTATTTTTTAATTTATTTTAACTGTTGTTCCAGTACAGTTTTCGGTCTATTACTCCCATCCCAGCCCACCCTCCCTGTGCTACCCACCTCCCTCCCATTTCCGCCCTTCTTCGTTTTTTTGCCCATGTATCTTTTATACTTGTTCCTGTAAACCCTTCCCCTTTTTCCGTGAAATTTTCTCCCCTCTCCCCTCTGGTCACTGTAGTTCTGATAGTTTTTCTTCATTTCACTTGAAGCTCTGTTATTAAGAATATATATATTCATTGTTGTATGTCATCCTAATGATTGGCCCTTTTGTCATTATGAAATGTTCCTATTTGTCTCTGAGAATATTCTTTGAGTATGTAATCTAATATTAATATAGCCTGGCCAGTTTTTTTGTGCTGACTATTTGGCTGGTATATGTTTGTCTCTCTTCTTACCTTTAACCTATTTGTGTTTTTATCATTAAAATCCATCTCTTCCACAGCATATAATTAGATCTTTTCTTTTTTAATTCAGTCTGACACTTCCTGTCTTTTCATTGGTCCCTTTATACTTAGTGTAATTATTAACATTATTACAATTAGGTCTACTTCCCAGCTGTTTGGTTTTTTATGTCCCCTCTGTTTCATATGCCTTGTTGTGACTTTATTGCCTTCTTTTGAGACTAACAGAATAGTCACTAATAACTATAAATATTCTTTCATCTCAAGTATTTTCAGGATTTAAATTCAGTATTTTTTCTGTGTACCTTTGCACTTGAAACATCATATAAATTAAAATTATGTTAATTGTATACAAATAACATAAATTTCACATTAAAAGGCAATCATAGTAATACAGTAATTGCCATTCCTAGATTCCAATAAAAAGTGACTTCTTCTCTCTGATCTAGAAGTTTGATTGACTGGAAACATTTCCAATTTCCTTGATTTGGGCATCATTTACTTTGATTGATGCTTTTTTCTTGTAAAATCAAAGTAATCACTTTTGAAATTATATCTCAATTTTCATTCCTATACTCATATATTTATATTTCCTCATACTTTTACTGCAGGTAATGTAAATATTCAAAAATCAAGCAAGGTTTCATTCAAATCTGCCCTGTACTCTCATGACAAACATATGTTAAGCTAATTATATTATATTTTGTTAAATGAAAATATACATCTTTAAAAAATTTTTAAAAACATCTAGAGTCCTTAAAGTTTGTTTTCTAGAAATAAAGGAATTCCCACTCTACAATCTATTTTGATTATTTTAAAGATTCATGTCCAAGTTTTACAACATTTAGAGAGCGTTGTGTTTTGAAATCAATAGCTTCAAATGAACAGTTGAGTGATTTAGGAAAAAATTATTATTTTATTAATAATCACAGGTACCTTTTCACAAGCTGCTTTGGGATACCATCTGGATGAAGTATCATTATCATAGTTCCATTTGCAAAATGAAAAAGGTAAACATTTAATTTTTAAGTGAAATTTGTTTTTCCTTTCCAGAAAGTCACATAATGACATATACTTGGATGGACACCATGATTGCTTTAATATTTTTCTCAGTTTATTTTCCCTTTATACTCATGATTTACAGAGGGATTATCATTCAGTAGCCAAGGTTTAAGAATGAACCATTGATCCATCCAGGCAGATGTGGTTTTGGAATTTAATTTTGTCAGCCTCTGGTTTAGTTGGACAAAGAGAGGGGAAGGTGATAGCATGACTAGTGCTTGTTGTTGTTGGAAATGTGACCCTCTGCTTTTGAATGGCTCCCAGTTTGTCTGCAGGAGCAAGCTCCTAATGACATAGGAGAGCAGTTAGAGGGGACAGTGAGTGAACATGGATGACAGAAGTATCTGTGCCACTCATTCATTAGGGACTCACAAAGGGGCATAGAAATTCTGGGCTTTTGTGGGGATTGAAAGCTTCATATCAAATGTCTGTCGGGTAATTTAATTACATGGGCATGGTAGGAATGACACAGTGGTTACATTAATAAACTGAAGCATTAAAGAATAATAGCCCAGTTATTGCTGAATTATGGGAAACACGCTGCCTATTCATTCCTGGTGATATTAGAAGGGAGAAGGAGGGGGCTTCCTACTTTGCACTTGCAATGCATAAAGAAACAGTTTCTTGCCTCTCTAAACCTGTGGAAAACCTGGTATGGTGGAAGGTCCAAAGTTGCACCCAATAGCATAAGTCTTGCTTTGTTTAAGATGCTTAAAATATCATAAGCTAAGTCTCTTTTTATGGTGCTAAATAAAATTGGCTTGAGCCAGACATAGTAATGAGCACGTGCTGCACAAACATCTTCAAATAGCCTTTCCAACAAATCCCAGTATTTCCACTCATTGTCCTGGGACTCTTGTTAATAGAATCCATTTATGTGATCATAGGCTACTAGGTTGGTAGGTTCAAAGAAGCAGCCTATCATTTAATAGAAACTAAAGTAATTTTTCATATTCACTCATCCCTTCTGACAGACTGGAAGAAAATGCCCTTTTTCCTCTTGAAGGAGCAAGTAAAAAGAACACACATTTTGTTTCATATCACTTTTCAAGAAACATTTATTAAACTGCACCAACACTGTTCCAAGAACTGTGACATGAAAGAGGGAAAGACATGAAAAAGATGCTGTCAGTCCTTGATTTCAGGTTCTAATAGAGGAATTCATAGCTTAGCAGGTGGCTACCTCCTTCCATTTAACCCATGAAAATTTCTCTGCATAACTCATACTCATCATCTTGTGACCTGATTTCTTTCTTGGTTCAAAAAAATGTGTTGATGACTTTTAAAGATCTACTCCAATTCTAAAATTCTTTAAGCCTATAAATTCTGAAAAATATATTTCAAGGAGAAAAAAAACATTTTGCTTTCACAAAAACCAATTACAATGTAAATAGATGGGTCCAAAGAATCATTGTTAATAATGCAAACTATATTTTGTGTTTGGGGGTTTTAGGAAAATCCTTGGGAATTCACATTTTAAACAAATCAAATAATAGAATTTGAGGGAACAGATGGCTTATTTTCTTCAACTAAACCAAATGGTCTGATTTCATGGACCAAATACAATGGTGAAGTGTCCCTGATAACACATTATCAAGTAAGCCATTTCCCTGGGGAGGTAGACACTGTTTAGTCACGTAGAAATCACCTCCATAACAACTCCTTAGATAGATCAGTGGTTCTCGAGTTGAGCATGCAACACAATCACATGGAAAGCTGGGTAAAATACAGATTGCTGGAACCCCACCTCAGACTTCTGATTCAGACTGAGATGGGGCCTGAGAATCTGCATTTCTCTCCATCTGGCTCTCTTCCATGTTGATGCTGCTGATTGGGGGACCACACTATAAGAAGCACTGCTTTAGACAGAACAACAGTGCTCTTGAGTATTAAAAGAAGTTCAAAATCCCCTCTACTTTAGCAGAATAAAGATAATTTTTCATTTAACATGAATCTGCATATGGCTCTGATGAGCTGGTCCTTCAAAATTCAAAGAACAGAGTTTTAAAATAATAAATATGAAAGAGAAACAGCATGAATCTCATTCTGCCATATAACAGAGACTTTACATAAATGGAGATTTGAATGCATACTTAGTTCTTTGCTTCAGCTCTTCTGAGCATTCCATCAGGGTCAAGAAAGTAGACTTAGAGCATTTACTAATGGTATCCCTTCCCAGTCCCACTTGGTCATATGCTACGGGCACAGAAGAGGAATCTCAAGCATTGTCCACTGGTTCCTGTGTAGCCACAAGTTTCAGAAACAGTTTAGTCAGCAGTTCCTGACTCTCTGGCCCACACTAACCACAGTTTGGCCACTAAAAATGTGGGTCAGTGAGTTGCCAGAATGCCGAAGCGTAGTGGTTATAAAGACCAAAAATGCTCAAGTTGGAACACGTGATGCTGCCACATTTCTCGAGATGGGAGATGAGGGCAAAGGTGAACTCTGCTGTCCTTGGACCCGGTTCTGTTTTACTACTCCTTTCTAAAGCCAACTACCACTTACAGTTTTGTTTTTCTCTCATAAATTCTTCCAGACAGCAATTTCATTCCGCCAGGCTTGGCTGTTGAATTTAGTCAAATGTGTGTCTTTATTATTCTGTTCTTTTCTTGGACAAAGAAACACTCAACCTAACTTTATATTACAGACTGATACCTAAAATTCTGAGCCTGAGTCATAAACCTTATAGTGTTAAAAATGCCTACTTTTCCATTTTGATTTTGTCACAAAGTACAAGGAAATAATTTGATTTAAATGTTTCCTGTTTCTCTGTTGCATGGAATTAGATTATTAGCTTGTTAAAATAATGAGACATCAAACTTTTCTTATATGGGGCAAGTCAAAATTATCAGTTTATAAGAAATGGCAAATGCTGCTTAGTTGATATCCAGAGAGTATCTGCTTGCTGGTTCCAGTTGAAAAATCAAGCTTACATAAGGCAAAGCTAAAAGAAAAATCTCAAATCTATCATTTATCATATACCTTGCTCACATAGCTTTATCCAGATCATAGATTTAAATACACATAATGATTTTTTTTAACTTCAACCTTCCCACTAAGAATTTTTTTCTTTTTTTAAAAATTTTTATTTTATTGATTATGCTATTACAGTTGTTCTATTTCCCCTCTTCATTCCCCTCCACCCTGCACCCCCCCCACCCCTACCATTCCCCTCCTTTAGTTTATGACCACGTGTCTCAAGTTCTTTGGATTCTATATTTCCCATACTATTCTTGCCCTCCCCCTATCTATTTTCTACCTACTGTCTATGCTACTTATTTTCTGTATCTTCTTCCCCCTTCTCCTCCTCCCACTCCCCTGTTGCAAACCCTCCATGAGATCTTCATTTCTATGGTTCCACTCCTGATCTAACTGTCCTTTTAGTTTGCTTTTGTTTTAGGTGTGGTTGTTCATAGCTGTGCGTTTGCTGTCAAAGAGACTCAGTTCTAGAAATATAGAACATATTAAGAGTAGCTATGAGACAGTGTGTGGGAGAAAAATGCTTTGAAAAGTTTATTGGCCATATTGCTTCTTTTATGCAATATGTTCTTCTTTTTCTAAGCATATTGACCCTAAGCATGCCATGTGCTATGTCCACTAATGTACAAAGATTTTTAAAATTTATTATGATTTTAATATTGAATATTTAACATGGCCAATATAGAAATTATTTTTTTAAAAACCCTGGCTCGCCCTGGCTGGTGTAGCTCAGTGGATTGAGCACAGGCCTGCAAACCAAAGGACTGCGGTTCGATTCCCAGTCAGGGCACATGCCTGGATTGCAGGCCAGTTCCCAGCAGGGGACACACCAGAGGCAACCACACATTGATATTTCTCTCCCTCTCCTTCCCTTCTCCTCTAAAGATTAATAAATAAAATCTTTATTTTAAAAAAAGCCCTGGCTTGTGTAGCTCAGTAGATTGAGCACGGGTCTACAAACCAAAGGGTCACCAGTTCAATTCCCAGTCAGGGCACATGCCTGGGTTACTGACCAGGTCCCTAGTTGGAGGTGTGTAAGAGGCAACCACACATTGCTGTATCTCTCCCTCTCTTTCTCCCTACCTTCCCCTCTCTCTAAACATAAATACTTACATGCAACTTTATTCCTATTGAGAATAATTTCTTTTTTTAAAATATATTTTATTGATTATGCTGTTACAGTTGTCCCAGTTTTTCCCCTTTGACCCCCTCTACCCAGTACCAGCCTTCCCTCCAGAAATCCCCCCCTTAGTTCATGTCCATGTGTCATGCATGTAAGTACATTTCTAATTTTTTGTAAAGATTTTGTTTATTATTTTTAGAGGGGAGAAGGGAGGGAGAAATAAAGAGGGAGAAACATCAATGTTTGGTTGCCTCTTGTGTGTCCTCTGCTGGGGACCTGGCCCGCAACCCAGGCATATGCCCTGACTGGGAATCAAATTGGTTTGCAGGCCCATGCTCAATCCACTGAGCCGCACTAGCCAGGGCTACATTTCTAATTTTTATATCAGATCTTTGAGAACACTGTTACATTTCCTTTGCTTTCCTTAAAACCAAATCTTCCTTAGAGTGTTTGCTGGGAAGGCACGTGTGGAAGTTGAGAGAAAGGCAATCTGGACCTCTGGGTACAACGAATAATAGCTTTGGTGCATGATTTTATTCATTGAGCTTTTCTAGGATCCTGAAGTGGACACAGTTGGATTTCTAGATAGGGGCTTGGCATCCTCAGTGTCACAGCAACATCATCCCCAAAAGGAAAAAGAGTGCTCTTTTTGTAGTAAGATGGTATGATTGACCCATCCTATAAGGACATGTACCCTGAATCAGTTACACAATGCTACAGATTTTGAACTCACAGCCATTGTCTCAGAGCCACAAGGCTCTAACCCAAGGGAGCAAACCCCTTAAAAAATGAAACCCCCCCCACTGGTTTCATCTGACATGTCCCCTGAAGCTTACTGAGAGGCAGGCAAATAGAACCCGCCCCCTGATTTCTGAAAATCAAAACTATTTTCTCTGTGGAAGATTACACTTTATAAGTAAAAGCATATTTGAATCCTATGAATAAAACTGCTGAGTCAACTAAGGTGACCAAGAAAAAAGAGTAAAACCACAAAGTGGACCAGATGGCAAAAAGGAAATGTTGTGCTATTTATTTTCTTTGTTTTTCTATTGTCCTGCAGAGAAATAGGTACTAAAGAATTTATTTGAAAGTTCCAGCTCAAATGACACCCCAATCATGAGGCATTTTAGGTTTTCCCAGCTTGAAGTGGTCTTGCTATCATCCTCTGAACTACAGAGCACCTGCACCTCTTTTATTGAATCATTATATTCTGCTACATGTTCTCATTGTTCTTGTGCATGTCTTATCTCCTTTCCTAGACTATCCAATTCTTCAACATGAGCATGATACTTTAGACATCTCTGTGTTTCCTAGGAAGGCCAGCATCTTACTCTGACAATGCTCAAAACTACACATTAGCCCTAATCGAGTAGTTCAGTTGGTTAGAGCAACATCCAGATACATGAAGATTGCAGATTTGATCCCCCAGTCAGGCACATACACATACAAAAAGCAACCAATGAATGCATAAATAAGTGAAACAACAAATCCCCCCCTCCATCCCTTTCTCTCCCTCCCTCCCTCTTCCTCTCTCTCAAATCAAGAAAAAAAGCTACGTGCTAAGGAAGCACGTGTACAGGACAGGCTACACATTTTACAAAGCATACTGCAAAATGAAAATGTGGCTGCCTTTGTTTAAAAAGTATTAAGAATTTCAATTTCAGAATTGGGAAATAAAGAAACTACACCTTTAATGAAATACCACTGTTTTTCTGAATTTTCTCAAATGATTTTTTAAATCATTTTTTGCTCTACTGTATATTTCTAAGAAACCTGGGGATGCCAATATAATGTGTGCTTTTTGTGACAAATTCCTATTATGATTTTTAATAGCAGAATCATGGAGGGTTGCTTAGGTCTGGACCTCATAGCATCCTTCATTCTTGAATGAGGCTTGTTTATGCAAGTCTAAAAGAGGGGAACTCGATAAAACTAAAATGGGAGAGCAAAGTCTGCCCTGGAAAAATTCAGCCACTAGAAATGTGGTCTTTTCCAGATAGTGAGAAAATAATTGTCTCCAGGTTTGATGAAGGGTTTATAGTGCTAACATTTTAGGATGAAATACAAATTCCACTGTCCATGGTTTCCCAGCTTGAATTCCACTGGTTTCAAATTCCACTGTCAACTCAGAATCAAGCTAATTTCATGTGGTTTGGGGTTTTGAAACTACTTTTTTGCAGTGTACATCTCAGGACTTTTTGTTGCAGAAATACCCCACCAAAAAAATTTTGTTTTATTTCAATCCCAGTAAACTTACTGAGCAGCATTACTGATTCACTCCAGCAGAGAGCACCATTACACCTCCATCCATTCTTGAGGTCCCCATAACTTCACCCAACCCTTCAAAGAGGTTCCTAAATCCTCAATCTGGACACACAATCTCTCTGATAAGGGGCAAATTGAACTAGCAAGGAAAAGACAGTTTTATTTTCCAGAGGCAGCAGCTTCTGCAGTTCAAATGGAGGCTCTCAGTGTCAGAGGTTGCTCTGCGGTTTCTCCTGGAAAAGTTAATTCTAAGACATAATTTGGGCTGAGTTTCTGAGTGCCTGGCCTTCCTTGGTTTGTGTCCATTTTTTTTAAAACACTTTATTTATTTTTACAGAGGGGGCAAGGGAAGGAGAAAGATAGGGAAAGAAACTTTGATGTTCAAGACAAACATCGATTGTCTGCCTCTCATACACCCCCACCCGGGGACATAGGCGCAACCCAGGTATGCGCCCTGACTGGCAATCAAACTCGCAACTTTTGATTTGTGGGACAACTTCCAACCCACTAAGCTACACCAGCCAGGTTTTATGTTCATTTTCTGAGTTAGATCTCCATTCACTTGAGAAATTCCTTCTGCATAAATAAATAAATAAATACAAACATACATACATACATACATATATAATACAAACTAGCTTGATAAGGTATATTCAGTTTTCCTACTGAGGACTCATATTCATTAGCTCTGCAGCTTAAACGAACCAGAGGGGGCTTCTCAACCAGGGAAGGTATTCTGGCAGTTTTCATGGCCAGTTTGTTGAGGGAGAACTATTGACGTAATTCTTGCTTGTCTTACATTTTTGTTTGTCCCCATTGAATCAGTCATTTAAATAGTTCTCAGAGACTATTTAAAGATTTATCATCTAATAAATAAATGCTCAGCACTGCTAAATGTCTATATCATATAATATATACTTAAAGGGATTGAGACTCCAAATTCACATTTTGTGTATAATTTTCTATAAGTGCATGTTGCATTCATAATAACAACATGTACTTCACTGAGTTAAGCCAGCAGGATGGATCCTTTTACATGGCAAGAGAGAATATTAGAACTAGAAGAAGTTTTTGAGAAATTTATGTTCCCTATCTCCCAACTCTGGACAAAAAGCACCATCTATGATGTGATTTTTTTTTTTATTCAACGATATGCTTACTTTTACAATTATACTTGGCATAGGAGAACATAACAATATGTTTTTTCTAACCATACATTTATTCAGATGTGTAAGTGCATAGTAAAAAAAAAAACTGTGTGGGTATCCCTGGCTGGTGTGGCTCAGTGGATTGAGTGCTGACCTGTGAGCCAAAGGTTACTGGTTTGATTCCACGTCAGAGCACATGCCTGGGTTGTGAGTCAGGTCCCCAGTTGGGGTGTGGGAGAAGCAGCTGATCAATGTATTTCTCATACATTGATATTTCTCTCCCTCTCTTTCTCCTTTCCCTTCTCTCTAAAAATAAATAAATAAAATATTTTTAAAAACTGTGTGGGTGACGATTTGAAAATATTTCCATGCATAATCCCCCAAATAGTAAGCCTGTTCCCTACAGAAGAAAGTATCCTGTTTTGAGTGCAAAACTGTTGATTTGGCCTTAATTTTCAGAAAGATATAATTTTAGATTTAATCTCCTTTACCCAAGAAAATAATTGTTGTTTTTATCATTTGTTAGGGAAGTTTTGTGGCCCCTTAATCCTTTTATTCCAAGTTGAACTTTGGATATGGGGAAATTTGATCCTGTATTTTGAGCGCAGAATGACTATGGAAAATATTTGGTGATTGATTGATGTTGCTGAAACATTAGCAAAGAATGCTATATCTTTAGATCTGATAAGCCAGAAACTGTAGAAATTATACTTTATATGAATTTGTCTCTGAGTTTGAAACATACAATCATTTTACATCTGTTATTACTCAGCCCTTTGGATATGGTATTGGATTAATTACTCTTCATCTACACTGAGGAAAACTGCCCTTTAGTTCTGATTAGAGAGAAATCAATTCACATGCACACATATATAGAAAATGTCCTGTTTAACCACAAAAAAACCCTCTTAACACCTAACTTCATTTATAAGAAAAGACCAACTTTCTAATGCATGCCAATCAAATTATTTCTTTAAAAATTGCAATATGTACAGTATACAAAAGAGAGTATTATGTCTTGATGAGAATAAAATTAGAAAAATAAACATTTTTTTGAAATCATCATATTTTACTGATAGAATTTTATTTTATTTCAACAAAACCTGGCATTCTACATGTTATCACTAATTGTTTCCGTAGTTATTTTTTTCCTTTTGACTGATGGTATCTTTCCCTTATGTTAGCATCTTGGCAGGCTCCTGGGATATAAAATTTTTTTTCAACCTCTACGAGACATGGGTTCATTTTCATTCTCTTTTTATTATGTTTGGAATATTATAAATGAGATTATTGGCATGTTACATGTGATTTACTTTCATCCATGGCTATGTGGAAGCATGAGCAACTGTTAAGTAAGCAATACCACTAATACAATTGAAACACAAACCATGTTAGTACGTTCCAATTTGATTAACAAAAATAAATTGTTCCTAATTTATAAAGAACTGTGCTCATTCTACACAAAATCAGCAACTCTCAAAGATGAATCTGTGGTACTTCTTTCAAAAGAGGAATTCCCAATTTGTGCATGAAAGCACTATGAGCTGTATAGATTTCTGGGTTTGGTAGCCACATCATTGGGGCTCCCTTGGAATTGAGGGTCTGCCATGCCCTTTCCCACTCAACCTGAATTCAGGCTTTGCTTTAAGTTGTGCTTCTTCCAGGAGGGCATGCTTCTTCCCGGCTCTTGAGCTGCTCACGTGCTGATGAATGTTTCTGACTGTTTGGGTACTCAAGCAGTGACACAAAAAGAGGCTTTCCCCTCATCCTTTAATTGCATTTTCATTTCCTAAAAGAGTAATCTTTTCAAAATTCAAAGACTAAGCATCTTGCTACAGAGTCTGTAAGAGGGAATTCTGCCAGACAGTAAACTTCCAAGTGTTCTAAGTATAGTGGTGCCCCTGGGAAGAATGATTAAACCAGGGCAGTGCTATAATAGTAACTGGAAACAGGGCGTTCTCTTTCCACTGCATTCCGGATCTCATTGTCACACGGCATGAAAATATCGACATAAATGATGGCATTTTTTCACAGCTTGAAGTTGAGATGAATGCAGAGGTAATAGGAAGAATTAACTATTGTCCTCTTTATCATGAAAAGGCTGAACATACCCAGGAAACTTCATCAAAAGAAGGTACCCCATTGCCCTCTGGCCTAAAATTTACTAAATAATGACACTTAGTTTTTAAAGATCTTTGGACTATCTCAGCTATTGGGCTTTAAGTTTATGTATCCATGAGATCACAAGCTGCACTGAAAATGAGATTTTAAGTGAAAATTCCAACCTAGATTTTATATTTTAAATTTAAGTTGTTGAGGATAAGGGAATATCTTGATGTGTTCTTGAGTAACACAAACCTAGAACTTCCTTAAAAATTCCCTCTGGGGTGGGGCAGGGGAAATAGTGGTGGGAAAATGGAGACAACTATATTCGAACATTAATAAAAAATGATTTAAAAAAGAAATTCCCTCTGTTTCTTTATCTCTCTATTTTGCCACCATTTCTTTAGCTAAAGCAATGGTCTTTAACTTGGGTGTATTATCAGCATTACCTGGAAGATTGGTAAAACCCAATAAGGCCAGTCCCAGAGTTTTTTATTCATTTAGCTGTTGGGTGGGGCCTCAGAATGTGCATTTCTAACAAGTTCCTAGGAGATGCTGATGCTGCTGGGCCACCAACCACACTTTGAGAACCACTGAGCTAGTCTCATCATATAGTCTGGCTGGTCTGAAGGAATTACCTTCCATAGGAATCCTCCTTATCTCCTCATCTGATAATTAGAATGACTTTACAAAGGAAGGTAGCCAAACCTTTAATAATTTTTTCTGGAAGCCAAATATGTATCCAGTGGTTCCTTGTAAATACACATTTCACATTGATCCCATTCACAGTGTTTTTTCCTCAACTACTATCCTTTAGAAGAACTTAATGTTACTGAGGTACTGCCCCTCTATAGAAGTTTCCTGCTATGAAAACAAAGACTTCTATCTAAAACCTAGGCTACAATTGAATCTTGGTAACATCGCATGTTGCCACAGATGATAATGTTTAAAATAATTCTTCAAATGTCAACTTTGAATCCAACTCAATTTGAAGTAAATTGAATTAGAGTTTCTCAACCTTGGCACTATTGACATTTAGAGCCAGTATTTCTTTGGTGTGGGAGCTGTCCTCAGTATTGTGGGATACTGAGCAGCATCCCTGTTTCTGCTTACTAGATGCCAGTAGAACTTTGCCCTAGTTTTGACAACCAGATATATTCCAAACATTGTCAAATGTCCCCTGGCAGCACAAAGTCACCCCTGGTTAAGAACCACTACATTAAATCATTCACAAAGTCACTGAAATGTAGGAAAGAATTTCAAGGTACATTCATAACAATCTACCGCCATAACTCACTTGACTTCACTTTCAATATTTACCTGGCACAAATTTTCATACAGTGCCTACTGCATATTGATCCTTTGCCTGCTCAACTAATGATACTAACACTCGCTCCTTCTCTTTCTGTCCAAGAGGAGAAATACATGAAAAGAAAAGAAAGCCAAAATTTAAACATGGTGAAATTTTACTTTGGACCACTTGAAAGAGGCATGACCAGAATTCTTTTTTTTAAATTTTATTTAGTTATTTTTCAAGTACAGTTTTTTGTCTATTTCTCCCATCCCAGCCTCCCCCACCCCTTGCTCCCCACCTCCCTCCCATTTTCACTCCCCTTAGTTCCCATCCCTGTGTCCTTCCTATTTGTTCCTCCAAATCCCTCCCCCTTTTTCCCCTTAACTTCCCTTCCCTCTCCCCTCTGGTCACTGTCCCCTTGTTCTCTATTTCAGTGTCTTTGTTTTTTTTTCCTGCTTGCTTGTTTGTTTTGTTGTTTAGCTTCCTGTTAAAGGTGAGATCATGTGGTATTTGTCTTTCAACACCTGGCCTATTTCACTCAGCATAATGCTTTCCAGTTCCATCCATGTTGTTGCAAAGGGTAGGAGCTCCTTCTTTCTCTCTGCAGCATAGAATTCCATTGTGTATATGTACCACAATTTTTTGATCCATTCATTTACTCATGGGCACCTAGGTTGCTTCCAACTCTTGGCTATTGTAAATCGTGCTGCTATGAACATCGTGGTGCATAGGTTCTTTGATACTGATGTTTTAGGATTCTTAGGATATAATCCTAGCAGTGGAATTGCTGGGTCAAGAGGCAGGTCAATTTTTATTTTTCTGAGAAAATTCCATACTGTTTTCCATAGTGGTTGTACCAGTCTGCAATCCCACCAACAGTGAACTAAGGACCCCTTTTCCCCACGCCCTCTCCAACATTTGTTGTTTGCTGCTTTGTTTATGATAGCCATCTTGACCAGCCTAAAGTGGTATCTCATTGTGGTTTTAATTTGGATCTCTGGGATAGCTAACGATATTGAGCACCTCTTCATGTGTCTCTGGATCTTCTGTATGTCCTCCTTGGAGAAGTGTCTGTTCAAGTCCTTTTCCCATTTTTTAATTGGGTTGGGTGTCTTCTTAGAGTGGAGTCGTGTAAGTTCTTTATATATTTTGGAGATTAAACCTTTGTCTGAGGTATCATTGGCAAATATGTTTTCCCATACAGTTAGTTGTCTTTTTAATTTAATACTGTTTTCTTTGGCCATGCAGAAGCTTTTTATTTTGATGAGATCCCATTTGTTTATTCTTTCTTTTATATTCCTTGCTCTAGGGGACATATCAGTAAAAATGTTGCTGCGTGGAATATCTGAGATTTTCTTGCCAATGTTCTTCTCTAGGACTTTAATGGTGTCACGGCTTATATTTAAGTCTTTTATCCACCTTGAATTTATTTTGGTGTATGGTGTAAGTCTGTGCTCGTTTCATTTTTTTGCACGTAGCAGTCCGGTTCTCCCAGCACCATTTGTTGAAGCATGACCAGAATTCTTAAACTTCTATATTGTCTATGGGATCAATGTGGCTAGGAGTGTTTTAATCATGGTTTACATCATTATACCTTGATATGTTCTATTAATTTATAATTATTGTGGTGACTTTATTGTTTGACTTTATTGTAATTATTATTTGACTTTAGTAGTCACTGTAAAAGCCCAAACATCACAGAGGCTTGAAAGAAGCTTCTCAGACTATTCTGGGGCTTGGGTGAGCTCTGAACTTCCTTTCACTAATTTAATATCTATTTGGGGGCTTTCTACTTATGACAACACAGAAAATTCATTAATTAATTGTCACTTTCCTTGACAAGAAGACTGTTCTTCATCCTGGCTTCTTAAAACATCACAAAAATAGCTCAATATAATGAAGAGTCTGATGTAAGGGAGGAAGGGCACTGAAAGGTTCCTCTGAATAACTCATATATTTGTGTCTCTCCATTGCTTTAGACCTGGGGCTAGGAGTGAGGACATGGGAGGGAGGTACCATAATACCATCACTGAGGAGGAGCTATTTAATGAATTCAGCAGTCAGCCTGAAGATAGGATATGGCTGGTTTCTATCTCCCACAGTTATGGTGACAATATTTTCAGAGCAAAATCAAGGAGCTGACACAAGAATCTGTGTTACCTCCAGACGTGAAAGGCATCTGGGAAAGGGAGATTAGAAGTTGACATGTTGGAATTTTGTGATATTTATGTGAATTATGTAAGAGGACAAAAGAAGTGAATATACAAAATTATTACTCTCCTATACATGCTGACTAATATCATCAGAGACTTTGTGTCCAATGCCTGAATGTGGTCGGTCATCCATCAGTTTGTCAGAGGGAGGAAGGCGAGCAGGAAGGAAGTTGGGAAATATAGCCTCGTCTCCTCCACAGTAGGGAATGGCCTGGCTGGAAATTCTTAAAACAAACTAATAACTGTCATATGGCTGATGGGGTTGAAATAAATGTAAGTTTTAAGGAAAGTACATCATTTGTATTAAAATTATATTCTATCACCAATCAATCCTATTTCTAGGAATTTGTCCTAAGGAAGTAATTGGACAAATCTGCTAACATAAGTATAAAATGATGTTGATAATAACAATCTATATTAGAGCCAAAATATTGTAAATGATCTAAAGAACCAACAAAAGTGAATTAGTTGAAATAATGAATGGTATATCCATACATACAATATTATATAGCAGTTAAGAGTGAAGATTATAGAATGGCATAATAGAATAATCCCACTTAAAATATTTACACTATGATATAGTTTGGTATATTTATGTGAGAAAAACTCTTGGAGTTATTAGAGTAAATTGCTTCTAGTGGCTGACTTTGGAAAGCAGTGTCACTCATAAGTTGTTTTGGTTTACATCCCTGAATTTTCTAATAGTTCAACAATGATCATGAATTACTTGAGTAATTTTAAAAGAAGAAAAATATTCTAAAAATAATTCAGTGTGTACCCACGTCATCGATTTATCTGATCACTCACTGGTTAACATAGTAACAACTTTTTCTGAAGAGTTATTCTAAGGGACTCATGCATTTTTTTAGATGTGTCATTTCACTATACCCAGGTTTTGGTTACAAACACAAAAATTTTGCCCTTTATGTTGTTGCTCATTGCTTATTAATTTATGTAACTTACTAATTACATGATTATGTAATTTATGTGACACCAATGTAATACAAATAATCTTACTGAAGAAGTTGGCTGCTTCTTATTTTAGTGTAACTTCTGAGTAAAATAGTCAACAAACACATGAAATTGGTCATACTAGAATCTATCAAGACACAAATAATGGATTGCTACATTCTTTTAAAGAACAGAGCAGAAAATACTAGCTCCAGTAGCTACCTAAACCCTTTACTGGCATACGGTTTGACTGCCTCCTGACCACCCCATCAATGAACCCCACCCAAATTTCCTGCTGTAGGAATTCTCTCATTGCCAGCAATGAGTTTCCACACCTGTAATAACAATTGGCCATGAATGTTGGATGACCAGGTAGCCTCTTTCCCCAGAGAACTCAAGACATATAATCTTCCCCAATGGTTAGACCAATAAATTCAGGGCAGTTAAATTGAGCTGTCTCATTTAGAAGTGAATAATCACTTTTTAAAAAGGAAGAATCTGCTGCCTCTCTCCCCACATCCCACACACACTACCTCCTCCAATCTTCTCCAGACTTTCTGACTTTTTCACTTCCTTTCCTGAAGTTTGCCTTTTCAATCAAAATTGTCATTGCAGTTAAAGATGAGTATACTAAATTCAAAGAAAATAAGAAAGTTTCACAAGAGGATTACAGCTTCCAAAATATCATAACATCCCCTGAAGTGCAAGATTCAGAGGAAAGAACCCAGTGATAGTTAGTAAACAGCATGTGAATTCTGCACCATGTGAGTGAAATCAACTTGTATAAATTTGGACTCAAGTTAAATTTCGGTGGGTGATAACTGTGATGGCCATCAGAATTTGCTAAGTGCCTCTGGCTGCCATCACTCAGATAATTTTCCTCTAGTTTCAGAAACTTGTCAAGTCACCAAATTCTTTCTTAGATAAATGAGCCAGAAAGGGCAAAACTCACCTAACTCGCCTGTAGCCTGCTGCTCTGTCTTTTTCAGATATTAAAACACTGAAAACTTTACTTAAAGTAGAGTTTTCACTGCACACATGATACTTCTAACAGTACAAAAGGAAAAATACCATCAGCCAACAACTTTATTTTCTTTTGTGCAACCAATGACTGATGTACCTTTTTGGTTAACACAATTGTTGCAAATTGGCATAATGAGTCAATGAATTGTTGGACAATAATTTTTGGGTCAAAAACTTCTTCCTTTGTTTCTTTTAATTTTTATTGACTTTATTGGGGTGATAGTGGTTAATAAAATTATATAGGCTTCAGGTGTACAGTTCTATAATATTATCTGTATATTGTATTGTGTGTTCACTACCCCAAGTCAAGTTTCCTTCCCTCACCATTTATCCCTTTTACTGTCTTCAACCTCCCCCACCCCCCTTCCCCCTGGTGGTAATCACTGTGCTGTTGTGTGTCTATGAGTTGTGTTTTTTTGTTGGATTAATCCCTTCACCCTTTTCACCAGTTTCTAACCCCCTTCCCTCTGACAGACTGTATCTATGGGTCTGTTTCTATAATTTGTTTGTATATTTTGTTCACTAGATTCCACATGTAAGTGAAATGATATGGTATTTGTCAAAAACCTCATGAGTACTCACATAAAAGAGTGTTGGAGATCAGAATAGTGGAGGTTTCTAGTACCTCAAAATAATACCCTTTGAATCATTTGACTCCATTTTCCCCCCATCTGGTTTATTGTAGGGTTTCTCAGCAGGACATATCTCACTTCACACAAAGGATATATTCCTAGAAAGCTAAACCTTAAGATTAACCTTGAGAAATTGCCATTTGTGCCAGTCACAAATGGTAAGATATCCTCAATCTCATAGTGTCCAACCTAAATATGTGAAAATAATTTTTATTAAACCAAAATGTTTTTCATTGGCTCCAGGAAAAGTAACTAGTTAAATACATTTTATAGTAAATGTCAAGGTAAAGTATGGGATTCTTTTGTAAATTTAATAATGACAAATGAATTAATCCCTCTAGTTCCATATTGTCTTTGCTTAAAGCAGGGCATACCTGTTGTCTGAGAAGGAGCTAAATGGAGAAAAGGAAAGTCAGTGTTGTCCCTGTGTTCAGAGTGAGGCTTGCAGGTTCTCACTTCAAAATACCCTCAGGAATGCTTTGGAGAAGTGAATTCATTTAGTTGCACTTTCTTCTTGTTTCTCCCAGGAATTACTGTTTTCTCTCTAATAGGATTCAAGTGGCCTAAGGAGAAATTAACCAATGTGTGGTTTGGCCCAGAGACCCTAGAATTCTCTTCATTTCCCTTTGTCTTTCTGACCTGCTAACCATCCTCATCTGCTCCAAGCTTACATCAGGCTTGGAAGAATGATTTGAATCCTGAATTATACAGAATGCATCCTGACAATTTAAGAGTAGGAATTATTTTTTTGCTATTCAATTACTTTGTCTTATACATAACTGAATTTAAAAAACATGAATTATTTACACATCTGTACCATCAGCCCACATTTCACTTCCCTAAAATGAAATTTGTTTCAGAGAATATGCGTTTTAAGTAACTACTAAATGTTAATATTAATATCTTGGCATAGAATACCCAGGCTTTTATTTTTATGATTTAAATAAATACTAGAAAAATAGAACCTATGATATTCATCTATATCAGTAAAATGACCAGATAATTTCTACTAACCATTTTCCAGTTAGCTGATTTATTATTTTATCTCTTTATTCAATAGTAAGTTCTTGGCATTGAAAGATTCATTCACATAGCTCTAGCAACATGGTGCAGTTATTTAAATCACACTTGACTGGTGGTATATAAATAATCTCTGCAAACCATATTGATTTCCCAAAGGGAATATTAAATGCTAAATAACTTCACAAATTGGAAGCAGTCCTGTCTCTGCCTTCATTTTCGATATAATCAGAAATGATGCCATTGTAGCTAGCTTGTTTTTAATAATTCACACATTGAGACCAAAAGAAAATATTATACCACTGCTGGGGGATGTGAACTTGTACAGCATTCTACATTTGCCTTTTCTTAATGAATGATAATGGATTGACAACATCAGGATGTCTGCCAGGGATTAAGAATGTGTCTATTCATAATGGGGCTATAAATTAGCATAGTGTATTATTCTCCAAATAGCAGATACATACATAACACAAAGTCTTTGGGAAGAATGTAGCTTACACATATTCCACTAGTCCTCACAGAATCTTTATAAAGTATATAATACCCTAATTTTTAAATGACAGACATAGACAATGTATTGCTCTTGGGCAATGAAGATTATTTTGATTGTGTTGGTAAAGTATCACTGTATTTTCAAACAAGTCTCCTTTCCCTCATGGACATGCATCTGGACTCCATTTCCTGGCCTGCCTTGTAGTTAGCGATAGTCATGTAACTGAGTTCTTATCAATGGAATATCAGAATTCTAGTCATGGTCTATAAAAGCCTCCATTGCACTCTGCAAACTCTCTTTGCACTCTGCAAACTTTCTATCAGTGGTGAAGGCTAAAACTCCAAATTCCTAAAGGAAAACAGAGCCATAAGGTTGTCAAAGCCCAAGTCCCAGAGCTTCGCTGTAGAGAGGAGCATCCCAAAAGACCTGAAAACTCGGTATCATCCATATAAGACTGTCATGTAATCTTCATCTTCTGATTGCAACAGTGAACCTTCCAGGACTAACACCACCAGTAACCCCAAAATACTTAATAAACCTGCAAGTATTGAACTTAGCAACCCTTGATTCTAGACTCTCTAAATTCAATGCTTTCCTCACCCACCCAGTTGTAGAACTGTAATTAGCTAATACTATATTGGGAGTCACTATGTCTTTATATTCCTTTAATATTTTTGAAAGCATAGTAATTTATGGTACACCCTCTTTGAGGTAAGTTGATTATAAAACATATTTCTATAGAGCAAATTTGGTTGACCTCCTTTTCCAAGCTAGAGATAGTTCCACCAAAAAAAAAAAAAAACCCTTTTGACAGAATATTGTGAAATGTTTTTATGAGGTAGTAGTTATACAACAGGCTCTACATTATGGCCAATGAGTGGAGTTTTTGATTTTTAATGGGAAACTGTATATCTTACAGAAGAACCTCAGGATGGCTAGGAGTTCCCTTAATTCCTTAGACACAAGACTCTTAATTTTGTTTTCAGAAGAGCAATGGCTCTTATTCAGGGTAATTTCCTCCCCAGAAGATATTTGGCAAAGTCTGGAGATATTTTTGATTGTCATAGAGTTTATGTGTGTGTGTAAGGGGCTGCTGTGAATATGGGCCAAGGATGCTGCTCGACATCCTAAAATGCACAGGACAGCCCTCTGTAGAAAAGATTTGTCCAGCTCCAAATGCCAACAGCACAGAAATTGAAGAATCCTAGACTAGGTTATGAGCTCCATGCAGGGCCATATCTATTTTATTCATCATTGCATCTTCAGCAATTTGTAAAATTTCTGAAACAATGAATATTTAGTAGTATTTGTTCAATGAATAAATGAACTGAGCCCCCTCTATATTAGCAGATCAGCTGGGAGTGAGTAAACTGGCCAGTGAGTAAAGCAGGATGTGGAGTAAAACCTTAGCTCTGCTGTTCAGTGGGAATGGGTTCTTGAGTAAGTTACTACACCTTTCTAGGTCTCAGTCCCCTCATCTGTAAGTTGGGGATAATAATATTACCAACTTAATGGAGCTGTGGTAACTATTAAATGAAACGAAGAATTTGGACCCTCAGTGCAGTGGCAGAGATACCTTCAATAAATGGTAACTTATCACCCTGGCTGGTGTGGTTCAGTGGGTTGAGCACCAGCCTACAAACCAAAGGGTCGCCAATTCCATTCCCAGTCAGGGCACATGCCTGGGTTGTGGGCCAGGGCCCCAGTAAGGGGCATGCAAGAAACAACCACATATTGATGTTTCTCCCCCTCTCTTTCTCCCTCCTTTTCCCTCTCTCTAAAAATAAACAAAATCTTGGGGTACATAGGTTTTTTTGGATTGGTGTTTTAGGGTTCTTAGGATATAATCCTAGCAGTGGAATTGCTGGGTCAAGAGGCAGATCCATTTTTAGTTTTCTTAGAAAATTCCATACTGTTTTCCATAGTGGTTGTACCAGTCTGCAATCCCACCAACAGTGCACTAGGGTCCCCTTTTCTCCACAACCTCTCCAACATTTGTTGTTTGTTGCTTTGTTTATGATAGCCATCCTGACTGGTGTAAAGTGGTATCTCATTGTGGTTTTAATTTGCATCTCTCTGATAGCTAGTAATACTGAACATCTTTTCATGTGTCTCTGGATCTTCTGTATGTCATCCTTAGAGAAGTGTCTGTTCAAGTCCTTTGCCCATTTTTTAATTGGGCTGCTTGTCTTCTTAGAGTGGAGTCGTGCAAGTTCTTTATATATTTTGAAGATTAAACCCTTGTCTGAAGTATCATTGGCAAATATGTCTTCCCATACAGTTGGTTCTCTTTTTATTTTAATACTGTTTTCTCTAGCCATGCTCAAAGCAACCTAGGTACCCATCAGTAAATGAATGGATCAAAAACCTATGGTACATTTATTTAGATTGCTGACTTCCGGCCAAGATGGAGGCATAGGTGGAAATATCGTACCTCCTCGCACAACCAAAATTAAGGACAACCAAGATTTAGAAACAAAAACAACCAAAACAGACAGAAAGTTGAACTGTATGGAAGTCCAACAACAATGAACCATTCATCCAGACCAATAAGACGGGTGGAGTCAGCGGCCAGTGCAGAGGGGTCGCAGCAGGAAAAAGTGGTGGCTGCTGGACCAACCCAGGCACACAGGTGGCTGTTGGCAGATCCCAGGCGTGGGGTGACAATGGGCAGACCCAGTGAAGGTGCAAGGTGGCTGGCTGACCACAGTCACACATTCATGTGCAGATAAACCAGGTGAAAAAAGAGACAGACCACGCAATACAGGGCCCCAGTGCCAGGAAATAAAGCCTAAAAGCGATAATTGAAAAAAAATTCAGGGGTTGAGGTGCCAGGAGAGGCTCCCAACCTAACAAGAGAGTTTTCCGGAGAGACCCACAGGGTCCTAGAACATACACAAGCCCACCTGCCTGGGAACGAGCACCAGAAAGACCCAATTTGCTTGTGGGAATTGGCAGAGGGAACTGAAATCTGAGAGAGAGAGAGAGAGAGAGAGAGGAGAAAGCGCCATTATTTCCCCTCTGACCCTGCCCCCATATACAGCATCACAACCCAGCCACTGGATTGCCCCGCCCTGGTGAACACCTAAAGCTCCCCCCCTCATACGTAACAGGTATGAACAGACCAAAACATTATGGCTCAAGTAGAAGAACAGCTCAAAGCCCCAGAGCCAATACTTCTAAGTGACAAAGAGATAGCCAACCTATCAGATTCATAGTTCAAAACACTGGTTGTCAGGGTGCTCACAGAACTGGTTGATTTTGGCCACAAATTAGATGAAAAAATGAAGGCTACAGTAAGTGAAATGAAGGAAAATGCACAAGGAACCAATAGTGATAGGAAGAAAACTGGGACTCAAATCAATAGAGTGGACCAGAAGGAAGAAACAATCAACCAGAAAACAATGAAGAAATAAGAATTCAAAAAAATGAGGAGAAGCTTAGGAGCCTCCAGGACATCTTTAAATGTTCCAACATCCAAATTATAGGGGTACCAGAAGAGGAAGAGCAACAAATGGAAAACTTATTTGAACAAACAATAAAGGAGAACTTCCCCAATCTGGCAAAGGAAATAGACCTCCAGGAAGTCCAGGAAGTTCAGAGTCCCAAAGAAGGTGGACCCAAGGAAGAGCACACCAAGGCACATTATAATTACATTACCCAAAATTAAAATGAAGGAGAGAATTCTAGTAGCAGCAAAAGATAAAGGGACAGTCACCTACAAAGGAGTTCCCACCAGACTGTCAGCTGATTTTTCAAAAGAGACCTTACAGGCAAGAAGGGGCTGGAAAGAAGTATTCCAAGTCATGAAAGACAAGGACCTACATCCAAGATTGCTCTATCCAGCAAAGCTTTCATTTAGAATGGAAGGACAGATAAAGTGCTTCTCAGATCAGGTCAAGTTCGAGGAGTTCATCATCACCAAGCCCTTATTATATGAAATGTTAAAGGGACTTACCTAAGAAAAAGAAGATAAAAAAGATGAACAGTGAAAGGACAGCAAACTCAGTTATTAGCAACCACAACTAAAACAAAAGCAAACTAAGCAGACAGCTAGACCAGGAGTGGAACCATAGAAATGGAGATCACATGGAGGGTTAGCAACAGGGGAGTGGGAGGAGGAGAGTAGGGGAGAAGGTACAGAGAATAAGTAGCATAGATGGTAGGTAGAAAATAGACAGGAGGGAGGGCAAGAATAATATGGGAAATGTAGAAGCTAGAGAACTTGTGACACATGGACATGAACTAAAGGGGGGAATGGGGGAAAGGGGGTGTGCAGGGTGGAGGGGAATGAAGGGGGGTAAATGGGACAGTTGTAATGGCATAATCAAAATATATTTAAAAACACCTATGGTACATTTACACAATGGTATTCTATGCAGCAGAAAGAAAGAAGGAGCTCCTATCCTTTGCAATAGCATGGATGGAACTGGAAAGCATTATGCTGAATGTAATAAGCCAGGTGGTGAAAGACAAATACCATATGATCTCACCTTTAACAGGAACCTAGACATCAAAACAAACAAACAAGCAAAATATAACCAAAGACACTGAAATAGAAAACAGACTGACAGTGACCAGAGGGGAGAGAGGAGGGAATTTTGGGGAAAAGGGAAGGGTTTACAGGAATAAGTATAAAGGACACATGGACAAAACTTTGGGGGGTGGAAATGGGAGGGAGGTGGGGAGGGCTGGGGGAGTGGGCTGGGATTGGAGTAGAAGAGAGAAAACTGTACTTGAACAACAATTAAAATAAAATTAAAAATAAAATCTTAAAAAATGGTAACATCATTACTAGGAAAAAAAAACCCAATATTTCCTGGACTTCTATCATGTGTCAGATACAAAGTTAAAGATGCATACAAGCTCACTTAATCTTTTGTACAATATCTGTGGAGTAGGACTTTTTTTTCCATTTCATGAAAGAGTAAACTGGATTTTAGAGATGTCAAGTAACCTGCCCGTGGTCACTCGGCTTTGAGAGCACAGATAATATGAGAATCATAAGACCCCAAAGGCCACATTCTGTTCATCAAAACACACTGGCTTGTTTTCAAAACTCCTGAAAGTTCACTATCTTCTGTAAAATCAAAGGGTGTGAAGGTTATTCCTTTTAGCTTTACAAAGCTCCTTTTATGTGGCATTTACAATGTTTATTGAGCTAGGTGGTGATATTTCACTTTGTGGAGGTTTCATCTAATATACAGTGTACTCTGGCCAACACATTCAGAAGGTTATAAATCACTGGTCCTATGTTGTACCAAACCTTGAAAATTAAAGTTGTGAATATTATATTTATAGAAAGGGGGAATACCTATATTCTTGTCTAACTCTATTCCTGCCTTATTTTGTCTACTGGAGTCTAAGATTCTTATAACTATAAACTGGTTTTTGTTCCCTTTGTGGTAATACATAACCCAATGCTTCTGGCAAGTGTACTATAAATTCCTCAGAGTGAACCTATAGCCGTATTACCTGGGAGAAAGCAAGTTTACTTGCCTAGATACAATTTTCATAGTCATCTCAATTTTTAAGATGCACAAAAGGCACCTTAATAGAGTACTATAAAACTTACATTGACTTCATAGTAACAAAAGGATTTAATAAAGCCTCAAATTTCCTATTAAAGCTTATCCAACATCCATCCAATGCTTAACAAGATTTAGGAAATTAAATTTAACAATGTTTTGAGAGTCAAAAAGAAAAAGAGACTATATGATTATAATCATTATCTTTTTTGTTTATTTCTCATTTTTTCAGTTTAATATTTATCAGCTTGTCTCCTTTTTCAGTAATATTTTTCAGGACAATGCCATTTCAGTTCTGTTGTAAGTTTCATTGATATTCACATGCTACATCAGTTTGATGGAGCTTTACTGGCTTCACAAAAGCAAATCACAATAAACTTTAAAAGGAGTCCCCATCAGGCTGTCAGCAGATTTCTCAAAAGAGACCTTACAGGCAAGAAGGGGATGGAAAGAAATATTCCAAGTCATGAAATCTAAAGACCTACAACCAAGATTGCTCTACCCAGCAAAACTTTCATTTAGAATGGAAGGACAGATAAGGTGCTTCTCAGATAAGACCAAATTCAAGGAGTTCATCATCACCAAGCCCTTATTATATGAAATGTTAAAGGGTCTTATCGAAGAAAAAGAAGTTAAAGAAACATGAACAGTGAAAGGACAACAAACTCACAGTTATTAACAACCACACCTAAAACGAAAGCAAACTAAAAGGACAGCTAGATCAGGAGTGGAAACATAGAAATGAAGATCTCAAGGAGGGTTAGCAACAGGGGAGTGGGAGGAGGAGATGGGGGGAGAAGGTACAGAAAACAAGTAGCATAGACAGTAGATAGAAAATAGATGGGGGGGGGGGGAAGAATAGTTTGGGAAATATAGAACCTAAAGGACTTGAGACACATGGACATAAACTAAAGGGGGGTAATGGTGGGGTTGGGGGGGGCAGGGTGGAGGGGAATGAAGGGGGAATAGAACAACTGTAACAGCATAATCAATTTTAAAAAATAAATAAATTTAAAAAATAAATAAATAAAAGGATCTGAAGGCACATAAAGGATAGGACGGCAGAGCTACTGGTGACAAGAATGGTAGGCCATTTTTAATATGGCTGTTCCATTCGATGTCACACTAACAACCACAAACTCTGTAGAAATGAAGTGGTCCCTGGACTCTCAGTCAACTGTGTTTTTCTTTCAAAAAATTTCATAGGAAAACTTTGACCTGCTAATGACATAATAAGTGAAGCTTTCAGCTAAATATGCCTTTATGGTGGGGGTAAAATGGAGACAACTGTACTTGAACAACAATTAAATAATTTTTAAAAGAAAAACAAAAAATAAAGAAATATGCCTTTGAAATGTCACAGTTAAGTAGAAGAACTAATGTATAAATACTCAAGAAAGAGTTTGTAACTACTTCAAAAAGGGAGGTGACTGATAGAAATGTTACTGTGCCTACTAGACAAAGGTGGGGGAAAGGTTAGGCTAAGTACTTCATTAGGTACTGGTTTATTTATTTATTCATTTTAAATTTTTTTATTTATTTACTTTTAGGAAAAGGGGAAGGGAGGGAGAACAAGAGGGAGAATAACATCAATGTGTGGTTGCCTCTCACATGCACCCCGCACTGGCAACCTGGCCTGCAACCCAGGCATGTGCCTCAACCGAGAATCAAACTGGAGACTCTTTGGGTCACAGTCCAGTGCTCAATCCACTGAGCCACACCAGCCAGGGCAGGCACTGGGTTAAAAGCATTTAATTATATCTCCTTTTCCTGTAAAACTAACACCATATGGTTTTGGCACAAGAGGCAATAACTAGTCTATCAACAAAAATTACAACAGCTCACCAAAATATGTATATTTAAGAGATGTTTTAGGATAAAACTCTCATTCCTGTTTGTCAGACCTTGTCAGACCTGGAAATGAAATAAAACTGGCATTTAGTCTTTATGTATTGATTTATTTTTTAAAGATTTTATTTATTTATCTTTAGAGGGGAAGGGAAGGAGAGAGGGAGAGAAATATCAATGTATGGTTACCTCTCATGCATCCCCTGTTGGGAACCCGGCCCACACCCCAGGCATGTGCCCTGACTGGGAATCGAACCACAGTCCTTTGGTTTGCAGGCCTGTGCTCAATCCACTGAGCTACACCAGCCAGGGCTGATTTATTTTTAAGAGAGCTATTTTGAACCCACCAGAGGACTAGAAGAAATCATTAGGAACAAGGCTTGTCTTTTTTAAAATGTATTTTATTGATTATGCTATTACAGTTGTCCCATCTCCCCCTACCTTATTCCCCTCTGCCCTGCATACTCCCTCCCACCTGCATCCCTCCCTTTAGTTCATGTCCATGGGTCGTATATATAAGTTCTCTGGCTTCTACATTTTCTATACTATTCTTAACCTTTCTCTATCTATTTTCTACTTACCATTTATGCTACTTATTCCCTGTACCTTTTCTCCCTACCTCCCTCTCCTCTTTTCCCCCTTTCCTCTTTTTGCCCTTCCCTTCTGTCCCCTTCTTACCCTCTTGTGACATTTATTAAGCAGCTACTGTGTGTTAAGGTATATCCTAGACCCTAAACATGCATATATGAATAAGACTTTATTATCCCTGTGCTTTCCAATCTAGAGACAGAGACAATTCCTTATGTAATTGCAGTCTCCTGTGAATAGTTCAACTAGATAGAGATGTCCCCAGAAGGGAGTTGCTTAATGTACTACGAAGAAGAATGCTGTACTTGTTGACAGGAAAGAAGAGTGGGAGTTCCAGAGAAGGTAATATCCTACCTGCATCTGAAGGGGCAGATTTCACCAGAAAGGAGAAAAGTGAGTTTGGGAACAGCTTTCAAAGAAAAGGGACAGCCAAGGTTTAGAGGTAAAGGTCAGTGTGGGCTATATTGTGTGTGTGTTGGGGGGTGTTAAGCAGGTGCACTAGGAGGGGATGAAAGTACACTGTAAGGAACTTGGTGTCATCTCAATACAAAGAAAAAGATAGCAAGTGGCATTAGTTCTCATGCTAGTAGTGCTGGATATTTGAAAAGGCTAGGCACTCCACAAATTTTTCAGAGTCTTGGAATCTTAAAATATTGTACAGTATGTTCTTTATTTTAAAAATGGTAGTCTACCTCTGTCACAATCTCTTCACAAAACACTGTCATCTCAATTTTACCATGTAAAAAAAAGTTTACTGTAATTCTGCAAAAAAATGATGTTATGTAGAGTTACTGAATGTAAACTCAAAGGCAAACTTAGAGAAACTACACACTGTATTTTTTTCTCTACTCAGCTTTCTGTTTAAAAGTGGCAACATAAAGGATGTGTGTTAATAAACTAGGTACAAATCCATCTAAAGTTTTGATGAATCTGAATGAAGACCTGAGTCTTCTGAATTTTTTACCTCTTGCTGCTATCAAACTCAACCAAAGTTTTGTCTGGGTTTTCATTTATACATTTCAAAGCCACTTTTTTATTTTTTATAAAATAGCTTTATTGAGATATAATTTGCATACCGTAAAATTTATCTGGTTTGGGTGTGCAATTCAATAAGCTTATGAAATTTACAGAGTTGAGTGACCCTCATGATAATCCAGTTTCAGAACATTTCCATCTCCCATAATGCTCCCATTTGCCCACTGACTGTCCCTCCCTATTCCCACCACCAAACCCTGGCAACCACTAATCTACTTTCCATTTCTATAGATTTGCCTTTTGTGGATATTTCCTATCAATGGAATTAGACAGTATGTGGGTTTTTGTAACTGACTTCCTTTACTTAGTATAATGTTTTCAATGTTCATCCATGTTCTATATATCAGTGATTTTCCTTTTTTATTACTGAATAATATTCCATTTCATGAATAGACCACATTTTATTTATCTATTCACAAACTGATAAACATTTAGGTTGTTACCACTTCTTAGTCTTTCTCTTTTTAAAAAAAATATTTTATTTATTTATCTTTAGAGGGGAAGGGAAGGAGAGAAATATCAATGTATGGTTGACTCTCATGAGTCCCCTGCTGAGAACTGGCCTGCAACCCAGGCATATGCCTTGACTGGGAATTGAACCGTGATCGTGTAGTTCACAGGCCCACACTCCATCCGCTGAGCTACACCAACCAGGGTATAGTCTTTCTCTTTTTAAAAATTTTTGTATTTATTGATTTTAGAGAGAAGAAAGGAGAGAGAGAGGGAGTGAGTGAAAGACAGAGAGAAACATCAGTTTGTTATTTCACTTATTTATGCATTCATTTGCTGATGCCTGCAACCTTGGTGTGTCAGATTGATGCTATAGCCAACTGAGCTACCTGGCCAGGTGGTCTTTCTCATTTTTAAAATGAGGAAATTATACTAAAAGAAATGATTCAAAGCACCTCTAAAATTCTTCAGCCACAGCTTATTTTATTTTGTGAATTGTCCTTCACCTTTATTTTGTGTTACCAAAAAAAAAATGTATTAAATATTGCCTTTGATGGTTTCAAAAAAACTGACAGGATATAATGAACTGATGACTATCTCACTATGCTTCACCATTACTTAGTGAGATAGTATATGCTCATAGCTAAATATGACGTTTAACTATGTGAATACTGCAAACTATAACATTTTAGCAAGAAATAGTAAAAGTACAGCACTTAAAGGTTAAAGATGTCAATGCTGTGATTTTTGGTTCCTTTTCCTATTTTTTCCAAGATTTTATTTATTTATTTGTTTATTTATTTATTTATTTATTTATGAGAGAGAAGGGAAGGGAGGGAGAAAGAGAAGGACAAAAACATCAATGTGTAGTTACGTCTTTCATGCTCCCTACCAGGGATCTGGCCTGCAACCCAGGCATGTGCCCTGACTGGGAATCGAACTGGCTACCCTTTGGTTCAGAGGCCCATGGTCAATCCACTGAGCTACACCATCCAGGGCCCTTTGCCTATTATACTCTGTATTTGCTTTAGGAATCCTACTGTAGTTATAAATTTCAAGCTAAGATATATCTGTACTGCTAAATTACATTGTTTGTTGTAGTATTAGTCAGTTTGGGCTCCCAAACAACAGAAATTATTTTCTCACAGTTCTGTAAGCTGAGAAGTCCAAGATCAAGGTGCCAGCTGATTCAATTTCTGGTAAACACTGTCTTCCTGGGTTGTAGACTATAGCCTTCTCATTGTGTACTTACCTGACTTTTCATCAGCATATGCACTAGAGAGAGAGCAAACTCTCTGGTGTCTCTTCTTACAAAGACACTAATCTGCCCTGGCTGGTGTAGCTCAGTGGATTGAGCGCTGGCCTGCGAACCAGACAATCACAGTTCGATTCCCAGTCAGGGCACATGCCTGGGTTGCAGACCAGTTCCCTGCAGGCCAGTTCCCAGCAGGGGATGCACGAAAGGCAACCATACATTGATGTTTCTCTCCCCCTCTCCTTCCCTTCCCCTCTAAAGATAAATAAATAAAATATTTTAAAAAAAGACACTAATCCTATTAGATCAAGGCCCCACCCTTATAACCTCATTTAACTTTAATTACTTATATAAAGACTCTTATCTCCAAACACTGGCATATTAAGGGTTAGAGCAGAAAAAAGTAAACTGTCCAGTAGAGTTTTTGATAGCTATCAATGAACTTTCCTGGTAGTTAAATGAATTTGTATTGGTACAAATCTGATTGAAAAACACAATGGTCTTTATTCAGCCTAGTCATGGATTCTGAAAAAGGTGTGCACTTATTAGCAAATAAGTTAGATAACTAAAATAATTCTTGAAGTATATATGATCTAAATTATTCAAAAGGCTTTTTCATATGTATCTTCTTCACTTTAAATAATAAAATTATACAACAAACTCACTTTGAAGATATATCTTTCTGAACAGATTCTTCACATTTTTGGAAACAGACTATAATAAACCTTCTTTTTAGAAAAAATAATTTCAACCTAGGAGTCTTGACAGCTTCATTTGCAGAGCAGTCAGCTAGGATGAAAATTGAGCTTCCCAAAGAGAGTTGGCAAAATAGTTTACTTGCTGTAATTTAAAAGGGGGACATTTCTGAATCACAGTTGTCTTCAATGCTAATGTGAATAACCAAATGTTACTTCCAGTGGATTTTTTAATTTCCTCATTCTTGGCAAAGTGATACAGTTTTGTGCATTTGGCAATTGGAAACTTTTTCCTCGAGATAGAAATGCTCTTTATGTTAAACACATAGTGCTGTAATTTATTCTGCACATTCCCTGTACATGTTCAGCTCAATATTTTCAGTGTGGAACCCAAGTTCAATGATTTTAAATTTGAACACTTAGCTTTACACCTTTCCTTTTTAAAATCATGGCAACTATATACTTCTGGCAGAATATTTCATGTGCTCAATGTTATTTACTTATACAATTGGAAAACGACTTGATTGCAACCATGTTGAAAATCTTTGCCAAGGTATGAGCTTTTCTTACATTGGATCTTTTTATGAGAAGGAGTAACTTCATTTTGTGATTTTATTTGTTTCTGCTCAATGACATAATCTGGCTTAAGAGGCATATTTGACAGACCTTGACACAAAGAAAAAACAAATGCAAGAATTTGGACTACAGGTCCTTACAGATGAGCTGCTGTAATAAACAATCAGTGTCCATTGTTCTACAATATTAAAGTTAGTATATCACCTTGGTATTGGGCATACAAATAAATCATTGATAACTTCCAGATGTTTTACTTGTTTTTAGCAGCTGCTGCATCTCCTCTACTCTCTCATTTTTGTTTAAATGAAATACGTTTAAATTGTGAGCTCCCCAAAGAAATTTTTCCAAGTGCCTTTCTAATGGACCAATCACAAAATGGCATCACTGTGTATTTGGGAAGAGACAATGGGGGGGCCGCAGGGTAACTTGGGAAAGTGGGGGAGGACAGCTCCTTATTTTCTCCACGTAGTCATGCTAAAGAGTAATTTGGGCAAACTCTGGCCATTGCCTATTGTGTGTATGTCAAAGACTTACATGAAGGTGAAGATGCCTTTTGAATGGCTTCACCATTTTTGCCTGTCTCAGTGGGTTCTATTTATCAGCCTTGAGATGCAGATGGAAGTAAAATCCTAAATCTGTTCTGGCTGAGATGTAAGGACTAAGGAGGGGATAACACTTCAACACTAATGGGATTCACACTTTGTTAGAAAACAGCCTTGTTGCTCTAACCTTTGCTTGCATCAGCAGCAGCTGCTTTAGAATATTTGCTTTTCTTCTTCCCTGTGAGGTTATATTAATTTCTTTTTCCAGCTTAATGGTCTGCCTGCTCTGGATTTTACGTTGTTTTTTTTTAAAGGCGTTTCCAGCACTGCGTTCTCAGTGGTTTGCATTCAGGCTTGTAAGCTATTCTTTAGTTGCCTAAAGAAATGATTTTTGTTTTCATAATTTCAAAGAAGTTTGTAGATTTTAGCATTAAACAATAATGCTAAAATCTGCAAACTCATTTTCCCATCAATACTGCAAAGGAACCTTACCGTTGCATATGTAGACTTCACACCATTATAGAGTAACACTGACTTGGTTTTGTTTCCTGCCCCAATCATTTAGTCAAAAATATTGAGGCTCTTTTAATTTTATCTATCTATAGGCTTTCCTTAAGCTATCTCAAAGCTGCCTCTTTCTTTTTTTGCCCAAACTAAATGTAAAAATCTTACATCTACTATGTAAGATTTTTTCCCTTAATCTACTATTTGAAATCCCACTTTCCTAAATGTAAACAACTTTTAAAAAATTTCTTTACCCCCTTTTCTAAACTCTTATTTTTCAATCCATGAAATATAAAATATATTATGTATAAGGCAAATTATAATAGTTTTTGCTACATCTTAGGATAAATCTACCTTTCAACTGCAGTACAGTAAAACTTTAATAAAGTACCCAGCTAGCCACTTTACCTAATCTCCACACAAGTGTCTGTCTGAAAACTGTGTGATGTTAAGTGAAAAGATCTAGGCAATTCTTTAACATATTCAAAGAGTATATTTGCAGTCATCTCACTTAAATTATAGACTCTGTGATGACCAGAAATATATTTTGCCTCACAGAGACTGAGTATGGAACTGCCAAGAAGTACAACATAATTTTTTAGGAAGAAGGAGCAAATGCACATAACTGCTGTAGGGAAAGAAAGCTCGGCCACACCTATCAAAACAAGATGACAGAAAACAAATGACGGGTTGAATGTGCACCTCCAAGTATAAGTCACAGGTGCAATGCTCTAAATTGCAGCCTCCAGTTTGCAATGGAGCTGCTTTTCAAAAGGGCTACTCTGTGTAGGGGCCTAAGGGGAAAGTTGCCTAGGGGGTTAGTTACTTAGAGATGGTTAAAACTGGCGAGGCCAGCTGATGGTATAAAAGTGTCGGTAAAGTTTTTCTCGATAGCAGATACCAGTCCTGCATATTTGCCCAATTACAGCATGACCCATCGATTTGGTCTCATCCGTGTTTACATAGAAGGCCTCTTCCAGGTGCCAATGTGAAGTTGTGAAAGGAGAAAAGCTCTTTCCTCTACCCTCTTAGGTTCAGTGACTGGTCCAGCAAAATAAACTGACAAAAGACAGATTAACACTGCAAAAGGGCTGATTTAATATGCATGTGGGGGGCCTTAGAAAAATGAAATGAAAACCCCAGATAGGCAGTCAGACCTGGAGACTTATACTCATGTACTATTTTAACAAAAGGCTATAAATTGGTGGAGAAATGCCAAGACAATGGAAAAGGGTTTCAGGCTTCAGGGGCAGTGAATTGTGAGGAAGAAAATACATGTGGGATGCTAATGGAAGATACCAGTTATTTCAGTAAGATTTGTTTATGTAGATTTTAGTCAGTGCTGTCTCCAGTGATAACAGTTGTCTCCTGTTCCTGATATGGGAGAGTGGATGGGGGGTACACATTCGCAAAGGAAATTTTATGGCCTGCCTTTTGGTGATGGGGGAGGATGGAGAACTTTTTCTGTGTCTGCTGGTTCTCAATTGCCTTCAGCTCAAATTACTCATTATGCCAAATTGGCATATTATGGGGTAGCATGATCTGATCCCCTTCAATGGGTATGTGATTTTAGAATTGAAAAATGGGGACACTCAGGATGTTGATCCCCTCACTATAAAATGGTATCCCATTACCTTTCTAAATCATTTTTAGTAAAACATTCAGAATAGCACACCCATATAAATTCAGTCTACCTTACTATTAAATGTGTACTCTGTCCAGAATTGTGCACTTGTCAAGATATAAGCTGTGCATTTAAATGAGATTTGTTTTTCAAAAACTAAGATGGACCTTGTTTACATTTTATTTCATTCAACGGTGAACCACAAATTAATGTTATGGGTCTGTCTCTTTTCTCTGTTTCTTTTGGATGGTTTCAGAGGATGGGGATGGGACTTACCACATTAGATTGTCAATGTGGGATCAGACTCTTCCAAGTTAATGGTCCCTCCAGACCACAGCTAGAATCTCAGCCTGCCTGACAGGGTCATGGCTCAGCAGAAAATATGTTCTCTCCATCATTGTCCAATTTGTTAGAAAGATTTTAAAAACATACATATCGAGGTATGCATCATGACACTTACGAGTAAGAAACAACTGGGAAAAACCACATCAATAATTTGAAGTGAATATATCTATAAATACTGTATTTTAAGGTATTATATTACTGTCTCTCAAGAGGAAGATGAAGGCATTTCTGCCCTTCAGGGGACATTTGGCAAAATTTGGAGACATTTTTAGTTGCTACAACTGACATGTGGAGAGTGCTGCTGGAATCTGGAGAGAAGAGTCCAGGGATGCTGCTAAACATCTTATAATGAACATGACAGCCTCAACAATAACCCCACATGTCAAGAGTGCCATGATGGAGAAACCTGCTTTACATCACTGTGCACCACACGTCAGTGTGCCTCTACTCCCTGCCTCCCAACCATGGCTCCAAAAACAAACCACCACCCCAGGATACTTGCAGACACAACACCAAATATTTACAAAGAGACCAAAGGCTTCAATCAATTCATGAGAGTCTCATGTTTTCTTTTTTTTATTGAATTTATTAGAATGACATTCATTAATAAAATACATAAGTTTCAGATGTACAATTTATAATACATCATCTGTATATTGTATTTTGTGTTCATCACCCCAAGTCAAGTCTCTTTCCATCACCATGTATCCCCTCTCTATCCTCTTCCACCTCTACCTGCCCCCCCTTTCCCTCTGGTAATTAAGAACAGAATACATAGCCCTGAGATAAGGCCATGACTCTATTATGGTCAATTAATATTTGAAAAAAGGAAGCAAGAGCATATAATGGGGTAAACACAGTCTATTTAATAAATGGTGTTAGGAATATTGAACAGATACATGCAAAAAATGAAACTAGACCACCTTCTTATACCACATACAAGAAAAAACTGAAAATGGAATTTCATGTGCTTTTAAACAAATACACTGAATCATCAGTAAAGATATTTGAGGTTTTCTGGTTTTTTCGACTTAAAGTGGATTTTTCATGGAAAAAAATGTCATCGGTAATGAGTGGACATGGGCGGCCCTGTTTATATCTTCTCCCTCTCTATCCTTATTTTGAAAGCTCCTAGTAACAGAAACAATTTCATTTCCAAATTCCCCTGCTCCAACCTTTTAAATTTTTTCTCTTTTTCTTTTGGTTTTGTTTGGATTCTAGTTTGAATTTAGGGAATGCCCCCTGATGAGGTGGTCTGGGATCCAGTCCTTTGAATGTTGATCCTTGGATGGATCATTAGAGAGCCATTAAGAGCTGGTGGTGGTGTTCCTTTACAGAATAAAGTCAGCATTCTCACCCGCTGAGAGTATCCCTGTTAATTCATTGTTTCTGTTTCTTGGAGGAAATAGCAGAATTTGTAACTGAAAAAGCAAAACCACCTGGCAGATTTCTGAAATAAATGGACTCCCCAGTCTCCCAATTCTTTTATAAATGAGATAAATGGTGGGAACCTAGGGGTGTCTGTGAACCCTGTGTTTCTTGAAATGAAGGGAGAGGGTGCCAAATGCATAAGAAAGTAAAGCTACATGAGAACTCTTCTAGCAATGAATTCTTAAAACACTGTTTTCAAAAAAACATGTGAATTGATTGTGGAGAAAGATCAGCTCCCATTTGTTTCAGACAATACAATTATTAGCTAGGATGTATTTGGATGAAATTGTTTATAGAGACCACTTATACAGTCAATGTTATTTTTGAATACATCATTTTCCTACAAACAAATCCTAACCTAGCTTTCTAGGCCCTCCCTGGTATAGTGCAGCACTGTGCAATAGAAGTGTAATGAAAGTGCATATGTAATTAAGATCTTTCAGGTAGCAAAATTAAAAGTAACAGCAAAAGAAAAAGTAGATTATATTAATTGCAATAATATATTTTATTTAACCCAATATAGCCACATTATTATCATTTTGAACATATAATCGGCATTTTTAAAATTATTGAGAGGTTTTATATTCTTATTTTTTACTAAGTTTTTGAACTCTGGTGTGTAATTTTACATTTATAGTTCATCTCAGACTTGCTACATTTCAAGTGATCAATAGCCACATGGAACTGGTGACTATCATATCGGACAGCACAACCCGACCCTTGCCTGTTTGTCCATTTCCATCTATTTCTTCTTTCTTCCTTGCAAAATTCACATTCTAGACTTGAGGAACTTCTTTCAACTCCATCGCTCTGTTTCTTATTTCTTTATCTTTGTACAAGTGTCTCCCTGGAACACTCCACCATTCCTCCTACCCTACCTGATGAATGCCTATGTATTCTTCACAAAAGTTGATTTGTTACAGAAAACAACTCAGCTGCTTTCGGGTGTACAGAGTAGAACTTTATTTTACGCACGCAAGGACCCAGAGGAGTCAGTCTCCAAAGTCTGGGCCCCAATCAGTGGGGAACAATTGTCTATATAGGGTGAGGGGCGGTCTGCCACTCAGACCATTGCTTCTGGTGCAAAAGCAAGAAAGTGGAACTGCTGATAAGAGTTAACATGAATTTCTTTGTTCTTACTCCTCAGTTACTTAGTTACTTGCTCTCCCTGATCCTGTTGACCCAGCTGCGAGCCCTCTCCTGGGCAGGCTATTAGCCATTACATTCATTCTATTGATTCAGCAGCTAGCTCCCCTCATGGGCAAGCCACTACAGATTCTTCTAAAAAAATGTTGGAGCCCTGGCTGGTGTAGCTCAGTGGATTGAGCACAGGCCTGCGAGCCAGGTATTGTGGTTCGATTCCCAGTCAGGGCACATGCCTGGGTTGCAGGCCAGTTCCCAGCAGGGGACACAGGAGAGGCAGCCATTCATTGATGTTTCTCTCCCTCTCCCCTTCCCTTCCCCTCTAAAGATAAATAAATAAAATCTTAAAAAATGTTGGAGAGGAAAAACCATTAGTCTTACCCTCTTAGGTTTAATGATAGGAGACTTATGAAATTAAACTGACAAAAGACATCAGCGAGAGACATGTGCAATGTGAGTGCTCGGTGATGAGTGTGGAATAGTTAGAATGTGGAGCTTATCTACCTTAGCAGGAAAATGGAGTGCAGAGGAAAGACTTCTAGGGCAAAAACAAATAGGTTTCTTTAGGGAAAGTCAAATGGGTTTTAAGGACAACAATTGGGATATTTGAGAAAGCTTATGATAAGATGTGCTTATGCAGGTTGAGCAGTCTTACCATTTTGTGTGTGTGTAACCTTGAAACTCTCCTGGAGAGGGGGTTTATGCTAGGTTTACTCTTGGTCTCTCCTTGGAGTAGAAGCCACCCTCGAGAGAGAATTTATGGCAGCCCTAATGTCTCAGAAGTTTCTGTTTTTAGTCAGATAACAGAAGCTCTGAGAAGACTTCTATCTGCATCTGTTGAATCTTGAATGCCTTCAGCCTAAAGTAATAATTATACCAACTGTGGTGGTCCAAGAGGGTGCACACAGAACCATAGAAAGGGTTATATTTTGCTGCCCTGTACTTTTCTTTTTTTAGATTTTATTTATTTATTTTTAGAGAGAGGAGAAAGGAAAGAGAAAGAGAAGGAGAGAAGCACCAATGTGTGGTTGCCTCTCAAGCAACCCTCACTAGAGGCTTGGTTCCCAGCCCAGGCATGTACCCTACTTGGGAATCAGACTGGCAACCCTTTGGTCTGCAGGCCTGCACTCAATCCACTGAGCTACACTAGCCAGGGCTGCCCCATGCTTTAATGTGATTTGTACCTCCCATTTCATAGTTCTTGTTCAATTTGTTATCTCCTCAAGTTCAGTGTCTTTCTTCCAAATAGAATACAACCCTTGGGAAGGCAGGAGCAGCTCTGCATTTCCTGTATGTTAATGTGAACTCATCATCTAGGACAGTGGAACCACACATAACATTTAATATATATTTGTGGAATAATTCAGCCAAATATAAATACTGTTGGAAGAGAGGAGAACTATCTTTTTAATAGCTTATTTTAATTGTTTTTTCCCATTACTATTTATTCCCCACATATCCTCTTCCACCTCCATCCATTCCTTCCTCCCCAACAATCACCACACCACTGTCAGTGTCCAGGAGTTCTTTGGCTCGATCCTGCCACCATGCCCCCAGTCAGCCTGCTTTCTAGAGAAATATCTTTATCTTCTACCCTTCTGTGTTTTTAGCAGAGGGTCTGTGTAAAAAAATTCATAGTAGCAAGAGAAAAGCATCCCTGGCTAGTGTGGTTCAGTGGACTTTGTGCTGGCCTGCAAACCAAAGGATTACTCGTTCAATACTCAGTCAGGGCACTTGTTTGGTTTCAGACCAGGTTCCCAGTAGGGGACACATGAGAGGCAACCATACATTGATATTTCTTTCCTCTCTTTCTCCCTCCCTTCCTCTCTCTCTAAAAATAAATAAGTAAAATCCTTTTTAAAAAGAAGAGAAAAGCATGCATATTTATTTAATAAAATTTTTCCATGATACAGGAGTCTTTATAAAGAAATGAAGACCCAAAGAAGTGGTTTTAAACCTGTGTTTTTATGCTAGGTTTCTTGAAAAGTACAAATATTATTTAGCAATAAAAACCAATGGAGTAATGACATGTGTTAGTACATGGATGATACTCAAAAGCAATTTATTTAGTGAAAGAAACCACACACAAAAACCCACATATAGTATGATTCTATTTTGATGAAATGTCCAGAAAAGACAGATCTATAGGGACAGGAAGGAGTTGCCTGGGCCTGGGGATAGGAACAGGGATAAACTGTAAATGAGCCCAGGTGTCTTACTGAGGTGATGGAAATATTCTAAAACTGAATTTTGGTGATGGTTGCAGAATTTAGCAAAGTTACTAAAAGTCATTTAAAATGGACAAACTTTATGATATATAAACTATACCTGAATAAAGTTGTTAAAGAATCAAAAACAGTGACACTTAAAAAGACATGATGCAAAAATGTGTCCACATCCAGTATGAACTCACTTGAGTGTTATCTCTATCTTCTGGCTATCACCTATCTATCTATACATCTGTGTATCAAACGTTATGGTGGTTATCACTTCAGTTTTTAATTATAGATGGCTTTTTTCTTTGAAATTTCTTAAAAATCAAACTTTATACATTGAGCATTTATTTATTTAAAGCAGTTTACTTACAAACAAGAAAATCTTTTTAGAAAGAAGAAGTATAGTTATTCCTCTGCAGAAATACCCTGGCCCTCAAAAAGGCTGGGCCTTGGCAGTCAACCCCTTGGATGAATACAGTTTACATATGTGTATATATGCATGTGTGTCTGTGATTCGAGTGAATAATGATCCAATTCCGAAGAGGAGGGCCAGACACTAGTAGCTTCCAGAAACAAGAAAAACTGTATTTATTCAGGATGTTAATGATTTTGTCATTAAGAGTTGACAGTGAAACTCCTTTTGAGTCAGGGCTTAGTTCATCCATGCATTCTTTTAGAGGAGTGATCTTTCAAGACTTGAAGGAACAGCTGTAGCATAAAGTGTTAGACATTTCAGTTAGCATCAGGTAAAAGGAAATCTCTACAGTTCAATATGAACATGGCAAAATTTGCTAAAAGGTGATTACTATTAAAGCAGTTTTTAAATTTACTTAAAGTTATATTCTCCTAGTGTCACACAAATGACTGTAATTATATCAGGATTGTCTAATCCAGCTTTATCCAGTAACCCAAATTTGACACTCCTGACTATAGCTCTTATCACAAGAAGAAATTCTACATTCAAATTTGTCCATGTATCATTTCTAAAGTCTTGGTTTAACAGCACTTTCAAAGTATTTCTGTTATGAGAAGTTAGCAAGTTTGCTTCTAAAAGTAAGTTGTATTTCATATGCTTTTAAAAATATTGATGTTTGGGAAAAAGTTAGAGATAGTGTAACACAGTGTATTACATGCACACCACAATTTTTCTGTTCTGATATCCTGGTCCCCACTGAACTATATCCTACTAATTCAGTGATTGGAGGTGGGCAAAGGGGGATAAATCAGGATGGGAAAGACTTTTCTTCAGATGATGATTTGTTGAGTTCTACACTTGAAACTAATATGGTTTTTTAACTAATGTCATCCTAATAAATTTAATAAAAAAGAAAAATGTGAATATCATTATTATTCTCACCCATGACTAATTTGAATACAAATTATATTTATTTTAATGAAATATTTCACTCTGGCTGTTGTGGCTCAGTGGACTTAGTGCTGGCCTGCACTAAGGTGCACCTTTCAAACCGAAAGGTTGCTGGTTCCATTCCCAGTTAAGGCACATGCCTGTGTTGTGGGCCAGGTCCCAAGAGGCAGCCAATCCAGGTATCTCTCATACATTGATGTTTCTCTCCCTCTCATTCTCCCTCCCTTCCCCTCTCTCTAAAAGTAAATAAAATGTTTGTTAAAAAAGAAATATTTTTATTACTGGTGCTCTTTTTTGTTACAAATGAAAAAGAAAGTTATTCTTATATCCTTCAAATACTTAAATACTTTACATCAGTTAAATTCTTACAGATAGCTAAACAACAAATTCTTCCAATAAGCAGAAAAAAGAAAAGGTACTTTGCCAGGGAGCAGTCTAATTAGCTTTCAATTATCTAAAAAAAAAATTAGGTCAACCTTTCTGACAATCGACTTAGATTATTGTCCTCTGAGGTTCATTTTGAAATATCTTTTAATTTTCTATGAACATTCATTACAAGAATATTATAAACTCACTATCTTAAAAAAGTTAAACTGTAATCCTATCATAAAAATATAACCCATGTTCACATTTTGATGTAGCTTCTCTTAGAATGTTTTAATATAAATATAAACACAAACATAACACATAGTTCATTTCTATATGAGATTTATTCAGCAAGCATTGAGAATCTATTACATGCCAGTGTTATTTCTATTTTGTCAACTCAGCATTCCCTATCATTTGAATATCCTCCCATGTCAATACGTTTAGATCTGTTACATTATTTTAAGGGCTGCACAATTACAGCAGATTATACTTTCCAAAATGGCAACAACAATCATTTCATTCAACACCCCCTCACTTTCTGAATCATGCCATGTTACACCAAGAATTTATATTACATGTTACACCAAGAAGTAGAATTTATGTCCCTTTACCCTGAACCTGGATGAAGTTTTATAACTGACACATTTACCAGAAGTCATACCACATGAATTCTATGAGAGATCTTAACAGGTAACATGGTTTCTGCCTAACCCTCTCTTGGGACACTAGCCCTTGGAACCTAGCCAGCATGTTGTGAGGAAGCCCAGGCCACATAGGAGGCTGTGTGTAGGTGTTTTGGCAACAGCCAACAGCCAGCATCAATTGCTACCCTTGTGATGAGCATGTCTTCAGATAACCACACCCTCTAGCCTTTAAGCCACAGCATCTGAAGCCAAGTAGAACCCTTCTAAACATCACAGATTTATAATCAAAATGCATGTCACTGGTATTAAGCCATTAAGTATCCAGGTGGTTTGCAACAGAGCACTAGACAACAGGAGTAGCACCTCTAGGCATATATTCCACAGAATCAGCATCACAACCATAAAATATCACACATTCAAGCAGAATAATGGAAACCACAGAAACGTCCATCAGAAGACTGGTTAATCTGTAGCACATCTACACAGCAAAGTACCATGTAACTACAGAGCAATGTCAGATGTCTGCTGTTTCATAACCATTGCTTATTTTTTCCTTTAGGTGGTAGTCTTTTTTTCTCTTTTCAAACTGTAGGCATTCTTAAACATGAAGGGGATGGACCCTTTGTCCCTGTTCATCAATTCTTTTGACTTTGCTTATGCAGTTTTTTGTGATGTAATTTTTTTAATTTTTATGTAGATATGCTTATCAATGATAGATAGATAGATAGATAGATAGATAGATAGATAGATAGATAGATAGATAGATATAGATAATAGAGGTGTAGATGGTAGAGATGAGATAGCGTCTAGATTTCTTATTCTTCTTGTACTGAACATCTGATATTTAAATAGATGAGCCCTGGCTGGTATAGCTCAGTGGATTGAGTGTGGGCTGTGAACCAAAGAGTCATGGGTTAGGTTCCCAGTCAGGGCACATGCCTGGGTTGTGGGCCAGGTTTCCAGTGGGGGGCATGTGAGAGGCAACCACACATTGATGTTTCTCTCCCTCTCTTTCTCCTCTCTAAAAAAAAAATTAATGGATATAAATAAATGAAGAGATGAGAGCTGTAAAGATATTAGAGCTTTTATTTGCAAGTAAGTTTGTATTAGAAGTTTAAACAAACAACTGTTATTTTAAATATTAAGACTAGTGGTGCATACTGGTAGAGAAAACAACTAAGACACAGAATAGAGCAAAATGGCCATGGTTAATTCAAAAGCTGTGTAGTACTTAATAATGAAAAGAAAGAAACTCTTTTATAATCAATAAAAATGTGATATTAAATGAGTTACAGCTAAATCTGAAAGTATAGTCATACTTTAAATATCTTTGCAGTTGCTTACATATAACTTTATTGTAAAAGTTCTTAAAGTTTTACAGTTTTTGCAAGTTACTACAAGTAACAAAGACATTAGTATCATTGTGTAGGTGTTTAAAAAACCCAACTGTTCCTTTTTTTTTTTTTTTTTTTTTTTTTTAAAGATTTTATTTATTTATTTATTTATCTTTAGAGGGGAAGGGAAGGAGAGAGGGAGAGAAACATCAATGTATGGTTGCCTTTTTGTGCGTCCCCTGCTGGGAACTGGCCTGCAGGGAACCTGCCTGCAACCCTGGCATGTGCCCTGACTGGGAATCGAACCGCGATTGTCTGCTTCGCAGGCCCGCGCTCAATCCACTGAGCTACACCAGCCAGGGCCCAACTGTTCCTTTTTATTTATTTTTTTTGAGATGACAGATTTGCTGTCAGGTGGTAAACTTTTAGCATATTGAGATCTTCACTTTTGTTTGGTCTTGTCTGAATTCTCCACCCAGTACATTCATACCTCACCCTACTTCCATTCCCTCAGCCAAGGGTTGTCAGAAAATTGAAGTTAAGAGGAATACGTAAGTTACAGCATTTGCTCTGTACCCCAGGCTCATTTTTGTTATCGAGATGGCATTGTCACCAGACAATTTCCTTTCAAGAAAGGAGAGCTGGATGGGGCCTGGGCTAGGGGGTGCAGCCAGACCGTGATGTCACAGATTGCATTGTCTCTTGGGAAGCTCATCCATCAAACCGTCACCTCTGATTCTATGCAGGGTCACTACAGAAAAAGGCAGCATGCCCCAGCTTGGGCATTCTGAAGTGTTAGTATGTAGTAGAGCTGGTGGTGTGAGCCAACTTATTTTGTTTCAGAGGCTCGAATGGCATGCTGCCTGCTGCACACAGGCACAAGCCCAGCAACTTCTTCTTAGAAATAATGAATCCAAAGCAAATAGCCCTCATTGCAAAATCTAGAACTGTGCCATCTGCTTGTCTACTCTTTGATTTATTTCTTTCGAGGTTTTAGGTGACATAATCCACAGGTAAGTCTTGCTTTAAAAAACTTGAGCAGAGAGGGGGATTTCCAGGTTAGCTATAGCATATCTGAAATATACTAAGATATTTGTCTTCAGTTAGAATGGGATTTGGATGTATAAGGTGTGAATATTGTTGTGAATACAAGGGTGAACCCCTGTCATCTGGGAAGATAAGGTAAACTTTAGATCTTAAAAAAGATCATGCCTTACAACTTAGCAATTTTCTTTTATTTAATATCCTAAAAACATGATTTTTTAAAAATGAATTTTTGTAAAAAATAATTTTCAGTGTCTTTGATAGAGCACATAGACACATATTTTCAAATTTAATACTGCTTTTTCTTGATGTTTTCAGTTAATTTTCAGTTTGGGGAAAATGTGAAAACCAAACAGTGACTCTAAATGGTCCGGGGCTTTTGAAGCGCTGGGTAAATTGTTCTGTTCTTGGAAGGAGCATTGTAAAGGGGTACAGAACTCAGATGAAGTTTCAGGCTGAGCTGTCCTTCCCATCCCTCAGAGACACTGACTGGCATTTAGGGGATAGAAAGGCCAAATGCTCATCTTCATGCCTGGCCAGGGATCACTCCTGTTCCCAGGCTTGGGGCTTCGTGTCCTGTCGCGGAGGGGCACAGAGGGCTGAATCGATGCCTCTCTGAGGGTTGGCCTGAAGGAATTGATGCCAGCAAACACCCCTTCCCCCGCCCCTCCAGCTCCCCAGGAGGGGCGCTTCTGCAGAAGTCATTTGGTGTGTGTGCCGGTTTCCCCTGTGAGGGGATTACAGTGTAGGAGAGTGCATTGTGAGAAAAAGCCTGGAAGAGGTTGCTGGGGAGAAACCAAGCTGAGGGAAGGAAGACTTTGGTTTCCGTGGTCCCCTCATTGAAGTGAGTCTAAGAAACCCAGTTGCCTGGCCTAGAGCAGCTGGAGCTTGTTTGCTTTCGTCTGTGATGGGAGAAACTGGTAAGGCTCCTTTTTTTTTTTCCTACTGCTCTGGGATGCTACTGCAATTGCTTTACTAAAGTGCTGGTGTTAGAAGGAAGGGAAATTGGTTACCGATTCTCGGTACATTCTGCATTGTCCCTGCCTAATGTATGAGAAAGGTGCTTTTTCTTGCATAAAAGATCTCCTAGCCATAGCATGATGTTACTTTTCCCACACTTGATTAGCATCACTTTTGAGCAACTAAGTTAAAACATACGCACACGCAGAAACTATAACCCATACAGGCATACAATTATTTAAAGGATCATCGTATTTTTAAAGTGTGGGGGCTAAAAAATTAATACTTTTCTTTCTGTCTTCTAAGATCTTCTAGTTGCACTAATAATAAAATTAACAGAGACAAATAAACAGGAAAAAATCAAAAATTTAATACATGCTCAAGAGAAATTCATAGAAGCATGAAAATTCCAAAGGCAATGAGGCAACATTGGGTAGATCTAATATTTTTGAATAAAGGAGAAAGGGGAGATGAGATCTTGGATTTCAGAAGTGAGAATGGATGATTTACAGGTAATTGAGGGACAGCTGAACACACACAGCAGGAAAATCCTTGCTAGGTGACTCAGAAACAATGGGACACGGGGTATCTAGCTAAACAGACTGCAGGTGATTAAGCCAAAGGTCCCTTCCCAAAGCCTTTTTTTCTGTCTAAATCTCTTGGGCAGGAAAGGGGGAGGGTCAAAGGTTCTTTTCTGAGTCTCTCACTTCTTAATAGCCAGCTTAAAATCAATATCCCAAAAAGCAGCCAGTGACAAAATTTTGGTTTCCTTCAAAAGCATGTATATCTAAATTTGATTAGTTTGGGAGACAACTGCATGAAGGTAGGAGAAAATCGAGTCTTTCTGGAAAATTCCACATTGTCTTGTTTCCTGTGAAAATGTATTTACCATCACATACATTACCTGTTCTGTAACTAGTGCTACGTACACCAAATCCACTGCTAATAAACCTAGTCCCAAAAGTAAGTTCCAAACACTATGACGTAAGGGGAGAGAAGTCCCACTAAACAGGACTTTGCATTAGTCATAAAGAACTTTAGATTCTCTATTTGTTACTCTGTGATTGTTCTAATCAGAAAGAAGAAATGAGGAATACCCCATGCCCCCGCCAGTGAGAAAGAGTAGGTACCCTGTCTCCTTTAGCATTTTCAAGGGATCAGCTGGCTCATACTACCTTATTTGGCAAACATTACTTCTTACTCCCTATTTCCACTCTGTTATTTTTAAAACTGACTTTGGTATTTGTGTGGATATGTGTGTGTGTATATATATATATATATATATATATATATATATATACTTTTAATATTTTATTATATTCTGAGAAACTTGAGCCTGAATAGTTTAGAAGTACATTAATTCAGTTTAAGGCAAATTATCCCTCAAGCAAATTACTGAAGCCTTTGTGAGTTGGATTATGTGTGGATGTAAGTGACAGACAGCTGTTGTTTCTGTGATCGACAAGTCCAGAAGCCTGTCCTCAAAGCTGAGAAAAAAATTCCTGCAAACCCTGCCTGCCCTTCCCCCACCCCACAGGAGGGAGTAGTAATCTTTGTTGTGGTTGTTTTTCCCTGAGAAAGTCTTCTATGCTGCCTAATGTAGCTGACTCCCTGCATTTTTTCCCTCATCATTAAAATAAAACTAAAAGCCTTGCTTTACGCAGAGTTCCAATGGTATAGATGTTTGGTTTCTGAGCTTAACACATACCAAGTAATACACTACTATTATTCCAGTTAAATCTGCATAATAAAAACAATTACCAAGTGCAATGACTCAACAGCAACTAATTTCCTATGTCTGCAACTTGCACTTCGATTGAAAGTAAGGCCATAGAATTTTTTCTATTTGATGTTGCAGTCTTAAAATGACCTATTAGATATTCATAAATTGAAAATGTGTGGCATTTATTTCACTACTAAATAGTAGGTTTTTAAAAGTATGTAACTATTTAAATAGTTTCTTTGCATGGATAAGTAATATGATAACCTGAAAAATACGCATGCTCTTTTTTTAAAATGAACTAATTATTTGCTTGAGGTATCCTTTGCAACAAAAAAAAAAGGAAAGAAAGAAAAAAACCCAGTTCCCTTTCAATTTTAATTTCCATTATTCTTCAACTGAAATGCTAATTCAACCCAACAGTTTATCTTTGCCTTTAGGAATTGTTTATGAAATGCAGGCAGTTAATTTGGAGGTCCTGAATGTGAGATAACAGTTAATCAATTTATCTGTGAACTCTGAGGACGCTTGGGAGATTTTCCAGGTTTGATCAATGTTATTTACTATTTTTGGCTGTATGCTGATTCCATTTCCTAAGACTATTTACCTTCACAATATTTGAGCCCAAGAGCGTCGGGTTTATTAGAATTGATTTTCTTTTCAAGTTGATCTTTTAAAATACTTTTGCTGGTCATTTTTTGCTACTACCTTTTGGAATTTTCCTTCACCTGGTATATATTTATTGAGTTCCTGGCTGGTGCAGCCAGCATTTGCTATTAGAGATGAAAACCCTATTTTGGTGGGACTCCCTGCAGAGGCAGTCAAGGCCAGGAGGGGAAAGACCAACTCTTGCTGTTCTGGCAATTGTTTGCATGTCCACATGGTTCAGTTGCAAATGTGGTTTCAGCAACAACAAAAATGCTCATACTTGTGAATTATTAACACATCAAAATGTATTACTGGCTACTTAGAACTTGGGAGTTGCATTAATCAATAATCTTTTCACATTGCACAAGACATGCTGTTTGTTATTCTCTTCCCTGGGCATTTAAATAATTCAAAAGTAAGATTTCTCATTACTTCACCTGGCCACTACACAAGTTGGGAAAATATGAACCAAAATGTTGGAACAAGGTTGATCTTTACAACTTATAAATTACCATTTTTCTCATTTTGCCTTGATATATTACTTTTCTGTTAGATGCTTTTTGTTTTGTTAAATGATATATCATAATGATGGACATAATTTACAATAACATCAATAGGAAAAGGACATCATGGGGAAGAAAATGAAAGGTTGCCAAATCCACCCAGTAGCAGATGCTGCCCTAGCCTCTTTACAAGCATGTAATCATTTAATTTCCTCAATAATGCTGCAAAATAGATATTATAATGATCATTTTAAAGATGAAGACACTTAAGCTTAGAGAATTTAAGAAGGCAATTGTGTCATGTGATTACTAAGATAGCAAACCCAGTTCTGTCCCCTGCTCTTTGTAGCCACTTCTATAGTGCTCTCTTAATAGCCATGTCTTTCTTCCCAGATCCCCTATCAACTGACAATTCCCTATAGCTTATCTTATTGCTTTCAGAGAATCTCCCTTGACAATTTCAGCCTGTTCCCTAACTTCCTTTATGAGCTGACAACCAAAAGATGTAGGTATGGATTGGACAGAGGCTGTACATATTTATGTGTGAATAATGCTTTTCAAACGTCAAGGTAGAAACAACACATTACATTAAAATATAGAATGCAGCACTATAGCTAACACTGCTGTATGATATATAGGAAAGTTGTTAAAGAAACTAAATTCTAAGAGTTTTATCACAGGGAGAACATTTTTTCTTTTATTTATATTGCATCTATATGAGATGATAGATGTTAACTGAACCTACTGGATAATCATTTCAAAATATATTTATATTAAACCACAGTGCTGTACAGCTTAAACTTACAGAATGATATATAGCAATTATTTCTCAATAAAACTGGAAAAAAAGAATGTAGCATATTAGGTTTGCTTGCTTAGGGGAAATAGGAAGTAAATTTGGTTTTTCAACCATGACTGCTCTGGTTTTCACCATATATTTAGTAAGGGACCTCAGTCTGTGAGAAAGCTGGGATGTAATCCTGTTTTCTCCACTATTTGTATAGAGATATGGGTTTCCATCCCCTCTCAGCCTCACTTCCTGCCTCCAGCAGGGAAGTAGAGGAAAGGATGGGGTTGTAGACACCTGAAAAATGCATCCCTGGTCTTCTTCTAAAGCTATTAATTGAGAAAGGAAACAATGGCATGCCATTAATTAAAAAGACTTGTAAATGTATTAGTGAGTTAATCTAGCACATTGATAGAATAGTCACTTATTGACCTCAACACATTTATTTAGTCAGCACTATCAATCCAGTTGCCTTATGCATTGGTTTTCTATCACTGCTGTAACAAATTTAGACACCATAAATTTAGTGTCTTAAAACAGCACAAGTTTATTTTCTTACAGTCCTGGCAGTTTGAAGCCCAGAATGGGTCTAAAACCAAAGTGTCAGCAGGGCTGCATTCCTTCTGGAGGTATAGGGGAGACTCTGTTCCTTGCTTTTTCAGCTTCCAAAGGCTGCCTGCATTCCTTAGCTCATAGCCCCACATCACTCTTAATTCTGCTTTCATAGTGATGTCTTTTCTGATTCTGACCTTGCTGATTCTTTGTCCCTTACAGTGACCACTGTGATTACACTGGTTCCACCAGGCTAATCCAAGGAAATCTTTCTATCACAAACTTTTTTAATGGATTTTTTAAAAGATTATATTTATTTATCTTTAGAGGGTAAGGGAAGGAGAGAGGGAGAGAAATATCAATGTATGGTTGCCTCTCCTGTGTCTCCTGCTGGGAACTGGCCCACAACCCAGGCATGTGCCTTGACTGGGAAATGAACTGCGATCTCTTGTTTCCCAGGCCTGCGCTCAATCCACTGAGCTACACCAGCCAGGGCAAAAAAAAAATTTTTGAGATTTTATTTATCTTTAGAGAGAGGAGAAGGAAGGAAAAAAAGAGGAAGAGAAACATGAATGTATGGTTGCTTCTCACATGCCCCTTACTGGGGACCTGGCCCGCAATCCAGGCATGTGCCCGACTGGGAATTGAATCAGTGACCCTTTGGTTCACAGGCCTCCATGCAGTCCACCGAGCCACAGTAGCCAGGACCCCCAATTTTTAAAATGATTTATTTATTTTAAAAAGATTTTATGTATTTATTTTTAGAGAAAGGGGAAGGGAGGGAGAAAGAAAGGAAGAGAAACATCAATGTGTGGTTATTTCTGATGTGGTCCGCACTGTGGACCTGGCCTGCAACCCAGGCATGTTGCATGACTGGGAATCAAACCAGTGACCCTTTGGTTCACAGCCCGTGCTCAATCCACTGAGCTACACCAGCCAGGGCCCCAAATTCTTAATCACACCTGCAAAGCACTTATTGCCATATAGCATAACATATTCACAGATTTGGAGAAAGAGAACATGGACATCTTTGGGGAGTTATTATTCTGACTACCACACATGTGAATGTATTTCTTCATAGCTACATGATTTTTATTTATTCCATGAACTTGTAGGTAATGGGAAGCCATGAAGGATTTCAAGTGGAGTGATGAAGTAAATAATCAGGTTTCCATGTTAGAAAGCTTACAGAGAGGACCCTATGGAAATGGAGGCAGAACTAGGACACCAACTGGAATACAGGAAAGAGAAGTTGTGAACACAACTTGTGACAGTGTCTGTAGAAGAAGGGACAGGGAAGAGTTTGAGAGATATTAAAAAGAGTGCACTTTCAGGACAGCTGACAGGAAGAAGTCTGTGTCTTGAATAACTCGAGTGAATAGTGGGGAAGTAGAGAGGATGGGTAACTGAGATGATGTAAATACACTGTGCCAGGATCTGGGGATATAATGGTGGCTAGAAATATTTCTTCACTCTCATAGCTCAAAAGCCAGCTGTGAAGCCACCCGATAATAATATGACTCATATTTATCATATTTATCTTATTCCAAGTACATTTAATCTTTATATCAACTCTCTTAGGTACATATTAGTATCACTATCATCCCATTTTTCAGATGAAAAAATCCAGAAAAAGAGGTTATATGATTTGCGCGAGTTTGAGCAATTTGCAAGAAAAGGGAAGGGATTTGAAGACAAGTAGTCTGACTCCTGGATCCATGGTTTTATTTCTTACACTCTACTGCCTCACTTATGGGATATTTAGTATGACAACAATTCATACCTTCCCATGTGAGTGCAACAGGGATAATAGTTGCTGCCATCAAAATGAACTGTGAAGTTTTCTGAGGCAAATTTCTACAGACTCCTGGCCATCAGGAGAATACAATCTATGATAAAATGAAACATTTGTATGGGGCACTGGACTGGGCATAAAAGCACAATTACAGAAAGATCTTATTTCACTGCTTTCTGAGAATTTATATCCACATGGAGAAAACCATATTGCATTCATAAAAAGTAGATGATCAAAACCAAAAATGGTTCCAGGCCCTCTGGATATATCTGCACTAAGGATATAGTCCTTTTCTAAAAGGAAGTGAAAAAGAGCAAGGCAGTGAGGTCAAGCTTATCAGGTCCAGGGGTGTTACAAGCATTCATCAAATGACTCAATGCACTATGCACTTTCTACACATCCTCCCATTTAATCCTTACTAGAATGAGATTTGAAGCCTTATAAATGGAGAAATCAAGGCAGAATAATTAAGTTAAGGAACTTGCCAAAGCTCACAACATGATGATCCACAGAATGAAATCTGAACCCCAAGGTCTCATTTCTCACACTGAATATGTGTGTTTAAAGGATGTGGGTTCATTGTACCAACCGGAAAGAACCATCTTTATTTATTTTTTTAAAAGAACTCCTTTTATTATTATTATTATTATTTTTATTTTTATTATTATTTATCTTTAGAGCAGAAGAGAAGGAGAGAGGGAGAGAAATATCAATGTATGGTTGCCTCTCATGCATCCCCTGCTGGGAACTGGCCTGCAACCCAGGCATGTGCCTTGACTGGGAATCGAACCCCGGTCCTTTGGTTCATAGGCCTGTGCTCAATCCACTAAGCTACACCAGCCAGGGCATGAACCATCTTTAAATAAAAATTTTAAATGCTTCAGGAATCTAAAATTATGTCTACATTTTTAAGATTCTAATTTCTTGATATGGTTGTTCTTTGTTATTATTATTATTATTGACCAGTCTGTTGGGTGAAGCAGTCCTGTGTGCCTAAAGATTTGAGTATCAGTGTAGGTGGTCTTTAAAAAAAAATCATCCTTGCCAAGAAAGATATATGTAAACATCTTTTTGCATCTCTTTTTATCTTTTTAAACTATTCAATAATCTTCATAATTTATAATGTAAAACTATAGACCAAGTGCCTAGGAGCTCTTGAAACTAATATATATAGTAATTATATATATAGTAATCATTAGGTAACAAATATCAAAAGATATTTTTGTTAGGAATGTGGTATGCTTTTTTCTTTTGTGGATAGGTTGCCCCAAAGATGTGAGAACTTGCCTCTTAATATTGCTCCTCAATTTATGAAACAGAAAAATTTACATTTGTTTAGCTTTTTCTGCTGGATGTTTATTTAACAAACAATTATTTGGTATTCACTGGGTGTTGGGTACACATTTTATTTCATTTGTTCCTGGCAATTTTAGTTAGGAAGAGTCCTCTTCACAATGGAGGAAGGAAAGTCTCACAGAATGACACAACCAGTCTTGAACTTCTGGCTTTTGCCCCTTACCCTGGAAGACTTGCTCACATGCCCTTCAACACACTGAGCTAAAATGGGTGCTCAGGGCTGCTGAAGAAGGACTAATTTCTCCATTTGGAACAGCAAACTATGAGAGTTTGGCTATATCCTTATGACCAAAGTTAGGCACATTTTGGGGTCACTATTCCTATTTATCAGATAATCTACTGCTTGCTTTAATGAAAGAGGATATCGAAGCCCATTTATTGAAAGGATAACTGTGCAATTGTATAATTTGATTCAAAGTGAGAATTCCTCAAAATATGAGAACTCTAAAAAATAGCTTGTTAGCTAATTGCTGAGAGATTTACATTCAAGACAACATCTGTTCAGGCTTACACTCTGCTTACATACATGTTGGCAAAAACACTTTTTGTGAACCTTCCAAATGTTCTAACCCCACGTTGACTGCTCCCAAAACTCACGACAGAGCTACAAGTATCATCCCAGAGTTTCTGACCCTGGGTTCAATGCTAAGATTAGGTTACGATTAGTTTTAGTAATAAATAATACATACAGGTGTCTTTAGGTATTGGGAAATTGCATTTTAAATAGTGATATCAGTGATATGTTGTCTACAGGAAGATGTCATCATGGAAGCTTAATAGCAGTGTTTAAAGGTGAGAACTCAGTATCATACTGAAAGGGAAAGTTTATTCAGATTTTTCATCCACCATCAGGTAATCAAACATCTCCTAATGCATTTTATATTTATAAGACTATGAGAAAAGAAGCTAAAATCCAGTTAAAATCTAAATAAGTACAGTTATCAATATGCCAATAAGATCTGTAAAAACAAATAGCATGAACCTATTTTGAAAAATTATTTCATTCAGTGAATTTCCATTACAACGTTCAGGTACCCTCAGGTCACAGTAATACTGGCTTATTCTTCCCTGTAGTTCTGCAGCACGAGGAGAGGTTAATGCTTTATTTCTACCAATTCAAGTTAAGGTGATCAACAAATTAAATTTTCATATACATGTGTAACTTCAAATATTGAGAGGCTTGAAGCAACTGGAAACCCAATCTTGCTCACTGAATTTCATTTGATAATACCAATCCTCTTGCTACATAACAGGAAGCACATTCTAAAACTTTAAGTAACAGGAAATCATCTATCTTTGTTAATTATGTGAGCTTTCCCTCATTAGTAATGCTCTGTATGGACCCAAGAAGAGTGTGGGAAATTGGCACATAATTGGGACATAATAGGCTTTTAAGCCTTATATTTTTGGAATAAAACTGTCCTAAATTAAAATAAAAATGATATGCAAATGACTTTGTATGGCTAAATGTGGACAGAAGGGCTGTAAAGATCAGTATGTATTAGAACAACATGAATAATTTATTTTATGATGTAAACCCTAATAAAGATTTAATGATCACCCATATGCCTTTAAAATGATGTGAGAAATAGCAATATGGTGAGCAAACATAGACAGCTATTACAACTCTATCCAAAACACTGTTTGTAACTCTTCCTATGTTAGTTCCTTTGTGGAACGCGTGGGTCACAGAATGATGCAATAAATAGTTGTAAAGAAGTTTCTGTTCCAAGATACCCATTCAGTGACTGCTTTTCTGTAAAACCATGAAATAAACTCTACCTTTGGAATGAGAGTAACCATTTTCCGATGTATAAATGTAATGATTTCAATATTGTAGAATAATTTTGGTGAAGAAAAACTATTTTAGTGGCTTACTTTTTGCACAAATATTGTTGGTCTGTTGCTTTTGAGTCCATTTGAATGCATGCTATGGAGTCGTTGAGTTAAATCTACCGTATCTTGGTTATTCTTCATGGATGAGTTCCAGTTCTTTCGGTGCTAGAACTAAATGCTCACAAGATGCTGTATATCAGCAATGAAACAATTAGTCTTTGAGAAGCTTCGGAAAATCACTCAAAGCAGCGAATTAATCATTGTGATTTTGGTCTCATTGCAAATGCTAGATCTCAGAAAGGATCCCCCTTCCATCCTAGTTCATGATGCTCTTATAAAGGTGTAAAATTTCATAAACCTTTGATAAAACATTGTGAAGTATCTTTCTGTGCAATACAACTGATATTTTTTCCAGACTCCTATTCCCATAATTAAACATCCTAAAATACAAATCCCATTATTATTTGTTATGTCTAGTCAGTAATTAGACCTCAGCTGGTAGGGCAATTTCAGAACAGAGTTTACCAATTTACATACTAATCCAGCAGAGTCTGGTGGGACATGATTAGCATAGATTCAGTCAACATCTTAATTAGCCTGAATCCCAGCATGCATTCTGAGGTACCTTACCCCACACCCACCCCTGTGGATCTTGCTTAGCTGACTTTTTTTCATCCAAATTCCCATTCTTCAAAAGATTATTTTCTAGTGTTCTTTTTCACAGATGAAATGATTACACGTGAAAATGCTATGCCTGGCAAGATATTTTGTGTAAAGCCTTAGAAATGTGATAAATCTGGCCAGGCAAATGATGAATCCCCAAATCTGAAGTAAAACCAAAGTAACAGTGTTTATTAGCATATACCCACTCCTATTGTGTCACCCCACACACTAGATAACAAGGTCCATAAGCCCTAAATATATGAGAATCTTATTTATTTTCTAAGATGATAGAGAAGAATATTCCTTATTTCTGTCCATGATCAGGGACTGGTTTATTATTTATTGTCTCACATGTTAGGAAATTCCTTATACATAACCAAGACTCCACATGTTGCTCATTTAAGCTTCTGGCCTCTCTGTCTAGCCACAGGGGAAGTGGAGAACTATGAAGAGCCCCTCATGTAGTTTAGGACCATAATTAAATTACCTCCTTAACTTTCTCTTCTTCAGGTTGAACTTTTCCAGCTCCCTGACTCTTTCCTCTTAGGTCCTATCCCTCAATTCTTTGATCGGCTTTGTGGTTTCACTCTGAACTCTTTCCAAGTTTTCCGCACCCCTCTTTAATTGTGAAGTTCAGAACTAGGTGGAGTACCTTTGAAATAGTTCGAATGGCCAGTTTTTCTCAAAATAGGTACTTAAAATGTAGTATACCTCCATATTCAACTTGCTTCTATAATCAGTACTTGCCATTATTAGCTAGCTAGTTTTGTTTATTCCCCTCTCATTAACATTTTGTTTTTTTTTAATTTGTGTGCTATTCTATAACCTAGAGAGGATTTCTATTTGCTTTGTAATATTTTATTGCAGTTTATCACATGCATTTTGAATTTCAACTTCAGTTTGCAAAGCTGTAAACCACTGGTAACTCCTGCTGAGGTTTAAAGTCATTTGCAAACTCAATTTGGGCATTACCAATGAATTATTGCACAAACCAAGGGCATGGAGACCTCGGTGGGAACTGGGAAGATCCCAGGAGGATGACACTCGCTAACAGCTTCAGCCCAAAGATTCATTTCTCTTGTGTTTTGCTCTCTGTCACCCTTCCCTGCTTTTGACCTTTGTCTCATGTCATGATCATTTCCTCTCTTTTTTCTGTTTCTTTTTTACTTATTTCTTTTTTGTCTTCATCTCTTCCATTTTCACTCACCACCTTCCATTCATTCCTACTCGAGATTGTTTCCCAGCCAGAAAATATGTCTGATTATCCTGGTGGGGAGTGATACAGGAAGAGACCATGCAAGAAGAGAAACATCCCCCCAACTTTCCTTTCTAGCTTTGTACCAGCTTAGCTGGGATCAGGCCATGTAGCACACAGAAAAGAACAACTCAGAAGCACCAACTGATGGATATTGTAAAAATGAAAGATGAAGAAGAAAGAGTAGCCGTTCAGCCCCATGGAAGTGCCAGCCCAGAAAATATTTACATCTCTTTTCTAGTGTACACCTTTCTAACCACACAAAAAGAGCCCAAGTGTTGCTAGGTTTGTGCACAAAAGAACAAATCTAATTCACATCCAGACTCTTACTTGATTTGTCAGGGACCAGGCATGTGTTTTAAATTCCAGAAGGTGTCCTAGCTTGCCTTAAAAGCCAGGGTCTGTATTGATCCCTGTCTAGAAACTTAATCTTCAAGATTATAAAAGGTTTATTCATACAGCTTGGGAGATTGCTTTTAATAGTTGTATGTCTGTGGTCAAGAAGCAGGTGTGAGGATTTTTGCGCGGATGTCTTTATAGCCAAAAATATCTCTTCCTTTTGGAAACTATATAAACAATTCAAATATTTCCTACCTCTTCAGAAGTTACTGATGGAAAAGCAAATACCTACATTAGGAGTTATATTTGACTGTTTAGTTGGTTTAGCTGGTTTTATATTTTTGTGTGGCCAGTTGAAATGTTTTGTGTGTGTGTGTGTGTGTGTGTGTGTGTGTGTGTGTTTCTTGTAAAGTTTTAAATTCCTCTTGAAAAAGTAGTTCACACTCTAAATGTAGAATTGATAAACACATCCTTCATTTCCTTGTTTCCCATTCTAATTCCTGATCACTTTTCTGAAATCATTATAAGGCAAATACACTCTGCTACTTTTCACCTGGCCAGACCCACAAGTATGTGAGAGAATGGACTTTGGAGTTTACTAATTACAATAAATGACAGGAGCCATCAGAGTAACTTCTTTAGTTCTGGTTGAGAAAAGGAACTATTTAGTGGGGATGTAAAATAATGCTGTCATCTTGGGAAATAGTCTGGAGGTTCCTCAAAAAGTTAAAGTTTACCATATGGTCCAGAAATTACACTTCTAGGTATATACTCAAGAGAAATGAAAACATATGTCCACACAAAAACTTGTACATTAATGCACATAAAAACATCATTCATAATAACCAAAAAGTGGAAATGTCCATCAACTGGTAAATGGATAAATAAAATGCAGTATGTCCATATAATGAAATATTGTTCAGCAAATTAAAAAAGAACAGAGCAGCCCTGGCTGGTGTACCTCAGTGATTGGGCACGGGCCTGCGAACTAGACAATCACGGTTCGATTCCCAGTCAGGGCACATGCCAGGGTTGCAGACCAGTTCCCTGCAGGCCAGTTCTTAGCAGGGGACGCACAAAAGACAACCATACATTGATGTTTCTCTCCCTCTCTCCTTCCCTTCACCTCTAAAGATAAATAAATAAAATATTTTAAAAAAAGAACAGAGCACTGATACACACTGTATTGTGCTAAGTAAAAGAAGCCAGTCACACAAGATCATATGTTGTATGATTCCATTTGTATAAAATATCTAGATTAAGTAAACCCATAGAAACAGAAAGTAGATTAGTGATTGTCAGGGGTGGAGGTGGTGGGTGAGGGTAATAGGGAGTGATTACTAATGGATATAAGGTTTCTTTTTATGGGGAATTAGCTTGTTCTAAAAATTAGATTGTGGTGATAGTTGTACAGCTCTATGACTATACAAATAAAATGTTGATTTATATACATTAAATGAGTGAATTACATGTATACAAATTATATGTCAATGAAGCTGTTAAAATGAAAAGAAAATGAGTTATGATACACAGCCTAGTGTCCTTAGGTCATTCACAAAATGCTTTCATTTGTTCCAGTTTAAAGAGAGAGAACTAAATTATGTTATCACTTTAATTCAACATGTTCTCCAAGTGACACCATTGCAGATATCAACCAAGGAATTAAGTATAGTTGGGACTTTAGAGGATGTGTTCCAGAACAAAGTATCTTGAGCAAGGATGTGGAGTCTGGATTTTTTAAAGATTAAACCAAAGTCTGGACTCTGGAAGTTAGCTGCCTATTTTTTCAGTGAAAATAATGGTACAGACCTCTAGCAAGCTCACAGAATTATATTACAGTAAAAGTAGATGTGTGCTATCATGGCCCCTTAAAGAATGCCAAGGAAATGCAAAGCCTTATTACATAACCAGCAGTATGTATTATAAATATCAAATATACATATGTTTAATATGTTACTATTTAGGTTGAATATGGTGATTCCTGTGGTCCTGTCCTCTTGATCCTGAAGTTGTATGATTACACATCTCTTCCCTCCACACACACAATCACACCCAAATGAAATGTGAACAGACATTTACATTAGATACAAGTTTGGTTCATGAAAACCAAATGAGTATTTTATGTTCCTGTTTTTAATCTGCAAATTTCACTAATGAAAGTAAGGGATGCTAAAGCATGGCTTTAACTTTTTTAAGTTTTGAAAAAGAGAGTAAGAAAGTTAGAGACCCAATGATACAACCAGGCTTATGGGAATTGTAAACACTGTTTTAATCATTACCGAAAAAGAATCTGAAGCAGTACAAGCAAATAGATCTCTCATTCATAATTGTTTACAAAATTCCTTTCTGAATGAATTGAAAATATGGGGTAAAGAGAATTGTTGAATGTTAACTCATTGTCCAAAACTCCTTTGACTCCAGACGCCCACACATGTGCTAGGGCAATATATCATATGGTTCTGTAATTGTAATTCTATAAGCTCTACTGAGACAGAACATTTCTCAAGTACAATTCAGGAAAAAATACATTTCTATTCTTTATTAAAGTAGATTTTTGCTATAATTTTTACGTGTTTTGAAATAGGCAAAGACAGACAAGGCTACAAAACTAGTACAGAGAGATCCTGTGTACGCTTCATACGGCTTCCCCCAATGGTAACATCTTTCAGAAATACATATAGTGTCAAAACCTGGAAATCAACATTGACACAATAATTGAGTTTCATAGTGGTGACATTTTTCTTAGAAACTGGGCTACAAATTATCACAGAATTTCAAGTGTCAAGTGTCACAACTAACTGTTTTCATTGCATCAAGCTTTTATTATTAAAGGGTATCATTTGATTCTTCATGTAAACAAATATTGCTTTAGTGTTTTTTTAATTACAAGTATTGAAACACAGATAATAGTGCATTTTATTTTATATTTGTATCCAAAAATCCTAATAAGCTCCAGTTCAAAATATAATACTATTTTTTTAACTCTGCATTGCTTTCAAACAACAATTAGATCATTAAATTAGGTCCTCATTGTTCCCTCAGAGGTGGCAGGAGTTATTAAAATGTATTCTGCATATTTTGTTTCTGTAATTATGTCTAATCAATGTGAATTGATGCTGTAGTAATTACAATAAAAACACATATTTGAGATAGAAGTGGGAAACAAAAGAGAAACTCTCCTACTTTGCTTCTGAGTGACAGAAACTGATAGAAAGTTGAAATATTAGACAAGACCAGCATCCTGGAAACAAATAATGTGTTAATGGGTAGAGAATGCAAAATTTCTATAGAAATATCTTGGCTTTAAAACAAAAGCAAGGGCTTCATCATTGTGTATTCTTTTTCCCCTGCAGAATGGATTCTGAAAGATGTCGAGATCTCATAAATGTGTCCAAAAACCAGTTCACAGCACCCAGGGAGCAAGGCTTTCTGAGAGAAATGCCTTCCCATGCTGCATAAATGGCATGTGTCAAGGGGGAAAGACCCCAGTGCTGTTGTGATTGAGCATGGGCTGCTGTGGGCCCTTTCCTTTGTGCCCTGATCATTTACATGACTTAAACACAACAATGAGCTCCATAGTCAATAAAACAAGACACTTTGCCATAGCAACTGTTTCAGAATGTGGCACAGCTTTGGTGCTGTTCCTGAGACATAGAAAAGTACCATAAAGAAACATTCCTTATGAATATGTTCAGAGATTTCTTTATTCCACTAGTAGTTGTTTCAGATTCCACTGGGCTCAGGTTTTATTTATGCAGCTCATCTTTCTTTTGCTGTGTGAGAGCACACTTTGTGTAGAAGTTGGGGACACAACTGAAGGGTTAGAGATGGGAATACATACTTGGCTGTGATGGAAATGGAATTCTTCGGTACGTTCACAGAAAACTATTAATGCTATCCAGGAAGCCATGTAAAACTCAGGAATGTAATAGACATCCCTAAGTCATTGTTGGTTTCTTTGAAGGTATATAATAAGCAGAGCTTTAATGTTTGTACTTTCTACTATCACATTGTCAACATGTGCATATAGTACAACACACTTTAGAAAATCATAAAGAAATGAACTACACACTAAATGCTGTTTCCTCAAAGACACAGCACATGTTATCAAAGGTGTAATTAAGCCCTACTATTTTTCTCTTTTTTTCAAGGTCATTTCCTAGCCTGTAAAATTTTCCTGTTATTAAAGTGCTCTTTTTTTTTTTAAGCAATAGTACTTTCTACAACTTTGATCCAATGCAGTTGTTCCAGTAAAAATTTCACTGGAGAAAGAAAAAGAGATGGGGAAATCAGATAAAGAACTCTAATGATCAGTGATAACAGTTGGATATATTTTTGCTCTGCAACATACAGTGGGTTCTGTCTTTAGGAAATAATTAGAGAACTTTATTGTTGTTGGCTTGGTGAGTCATTCATTACCTTGAGATATTTGTGCTTCTTCTGAAAGATATGTCTTTTATAGCATATGTGCCTTGTCCTTTTTCCTCTTCTCTGTTCCCCTTCATTGATTTCTGGGAAGTAGCCACCCCTTAGCACAGGAGCTGCTTATAATGATAGATGAGACGCTGAATCTGTGCACCTGACTCCATAGTAATGGATAAATTAGTTATGACCTGGTAATAAAAAATCCTAAGTGTCTCTGCTTCTAGGGGAGCCAGAGACCCCAGAGGTCTCCAAGCAAAGAGAGATCAAACTGGACTCACCAGTGAAAATACAATGAATTATTCATACACATCAGCACTTGACACTGGTATCATTTGAATCAGGAGATCCTTTGTTTGCTACATTGCTGCATTGATTTGTGCTTCGAAGACTGTAAGTTTGGATGCACTCTTGTCAGGCCAAAGGGAGATTAATAGAGAGTGAAGGATCAAAGGTAAATTTTGAGTGTCAGATTTTATGCACATGTTGATGTCATAAAGAAAGTAATGTTGGATATTATAATGATAGCATAAGGAGTCTTTAAATTACAAACATTGTGTATAGGTGCAGAATGCAAGGGGTGGAGGGCTGGAGAAGCAATTCTAATTCTCTTATCTCAGGCCAATGAAGGCAAATTTGTTTAAGCAGAGCTGGGAAGAAGTCTCTAGGGGGAAAGCCTTCCAAGTAAAATCCCATTGGAAAAACTTCAGCGACACCAGACAGGATGTCTCTAATTCATGACTCTTGTTTACTCTGCCGTCCTCTAAAATGATTTCTTGAGCACAGCAGGGCTGGTGAGTTTCATTGCAGAAACTTCTGGCTCTATATCATAGGCATTTTACATGCTAAATTGTGCATTGTGAGAATAAAAAGTGTCCTCCCAAGTCAGGATGCCTCTAACATTTAGCCTACTTCAAAGGCAGAGCAGGTTTGATTCTTTTTGTGAACCTAGGAAGAGGAATAATAGTCTTTGTTTTGTAAGTTCTCTAATTTTTGAGGCTTTTTACAGTTGAAGGGCTGCCATTTGAATGCTGTGGATTTGGTGGGCTCTGGCTGAACAATGGGAAAATTTCATTAAGCTGAGCCAAGGCTAATTTTGAAGCAGTTCTAATACATTCCCTATTAAGTAAAGAGAGTTGATTCCCTATCCTTCCTTTCACGCTTGAACAATCTTAGAGTCCTTGATAAAGTAATGACTGCAATACTGGCTGTAAGCAAAGGGAGCCCTCTTCAGATGGTCAGTATTGCCTCCCAGATGCTGAAATGACTCTTGTTTCTTGAAAAGTTTATCATTCACAAGTATTAGGAGTTTTCTCATTCTTTGCTAGAAGAATGGGCCATACATTTATACAGAGGTCTTTCCCCAATCAGTTCAGACACCTAGATTGCTCACTGTCCTAAAAGATGTAAACATATTCAATATTTAATTCACTTGTACGAGTGAAGAATCATAATTTTCTGGACCACACAGAGTCTTTGTACAAGTTTTGGATCTGATCTTTGCTTTTGTACTAATTCCAAAAAAGTCAATGAAGTCTGAAGGCATTTGGCAATGGAACAAACCAATTTAAATTCTCTGCTTTAGCCTATGACCAAAAAAGCAATGTTTCGTAAATATTTGAACATAGTTATTGGAACACCCCTGGTTAGCTTTTTAAGTTTTACTTTACTCTTACACACACACACACACAAAAAAAAAATCACAGTATCATTCTCCCATAAAAACTGCAAAGTTATGCTTAAAGAGCTTCACATTGAAAGATATTAAATTCCAAAGGTTTGTACCCTATGGATAATGGGCAAAGTGACTGATGCTCAGGTCATAGATGAATCCAGTTATAACCAAATATTTGCCTTATATTTATTCTTGGTTCACTTACTCTGCTATCAGGAAAATCACACAGACTCTTGGAGAGAGCGCAAACAAGGCCTGGTAGCAGCTATTACCCTCTTTATCATCCAAGTGGCTGGTTCTGTTTATCATCACATTGTAGTGTTCTTTAGCCCCTAAATTGTTGCCGTCACCTTTGTAAATCCAGTTCCTATCCTTCAAGGCATTCAATAGGTGGGCTCTTGTCTTTGTTTGGGTTCTTTTGGATATAGATCCTGAAACAGGATTTCAAGTACAAGTAATTTATTTGAAAGAGAAACAAAGGGAAAGGAAATAAACCAATAAAAATGTGTTATCAAGCAAGTTATCAGTATGGGCGGTAAAGCTTAAAACTGTTGGGGAAGTTTGACATACAGTGTAAAACTATCCCTCAGAGGTATTCCATTCAAGTAACAAGGGAGCTGGAGTATTTATATACTACTCTGGTCCCTCACTAGATGAAGACTTCACAAGGCCAGAGGTGGGAGACTTAAATTCTTTAGCACCTCTGGCCACAGAGCAAGCAAAAGTTGGCTCCAGCACCAGAGAAAGTTGTCTGGAAAAAAAGATGTAGAGGCTGGCAGTTGTATGACAGGCAACGAGGCAATGGAATGGAAAGGCTTAAGGGATTATGAGCAGTGCATTTGCCTATCTAGTTCATACTGCTGGGAACCAACCTCACAACCTAGTAGCCTCAAAGGTAGCACACACATTCCACAAGCCCCTGAGATAGCCTTGCCAACATTCTTCTACCCAGAGGAGACATAATTTCCTCATGATTTGTCTTTTTAAAAAGTCACTTTCTCCTTCTACTGCATGCAGTTTGACATCTGTATATGAGAGCTCATAGAGATTCATCTAATTTCCCAGGCTCAGCTCTGTATCAGAGGATAAACCAGAAGAATAAGAGCACAGGAATCTGGGCCTAATGGAACAGAACATCCAGGGAGGAAGCTGGCTGTCAGCATTTGGCAGGTGGATAGCTCTCCTAATTGCGGGAGGAAGTCTGCACAGACAAGTGAAGAGTGGGAACAGTAGTTCCAATGATCAGTAACAGATGGAGAGTCACATTGTCAAGCAGCTGGTATTGAGAAGAGCCAACAGGAAGTGGCAGGTACAGACCTTTGGCAAATGCCATTGAAAGAGGTCCAACCTGTATGTGTCAGTCATGGAGAGAGGAGTGGAGATAGTTCTTTGGCAGTTTGTGAGGACAAAACATAGGTAGGTAATGGTAATGTGTGGATTGGAAGGAGAAGCTTAGGATTTAGGAACATGGTTCAAGTCCCAGAATAAACTAAATTAATAGGGCACCAAGTCAATGAGGCAAGCACAGGAAGCCCTATCATTTTAGCGAGGACTTCTTTTGGTTGTAAATGGCAAAACAAAAAAAAAACAGTTTTACTTTTTAAAGGTTGAAAGTTTGTTTGTGTTAGATGTATGTGTGAGAAGAATGTATCAGTTATCCAATTCTGCAAAACAAGTCATCCTAAAACTTAGTGACTTAAGATAATAAGCATTTGCTCATGATTCTGTAGGTCAGCAATTGGCTGGATTCAGCTAGGTGATTCTTCTGCTGGTGTCACCTGGGGTCACTCATGTGTATGCAGTCATCTGCCAGGTCATCTGGAGATGATGGTTGGTTTAGGAAACATTGGGTATGTGCTTACATCATATACATCATCTATGTAGAACATACATGTAGAAGCATGGTATATATGATCTAAGCTCTTTCATCTTCCAGATGGCTAGCCTGGACCATGTGATATGTTAAGTTTCCCAGCAACAAGAGGGGGCAAGCCCCAAGGCAAAAACATTTTTTAAAGATTTTATTTATTAATCCTGGCTGGTGTAGCTCAGTGGATTGAGTGCGAGCCTATGAACCAGAGGATCTCCGTTCGATTCCCAGTCAGGGCACATGCCTGGGTTGCAGGCTGGTTCCCTGCAGGCCAGTTCCCAGCAGGGGATCCACGAGAGGCAACCATACATTGATATTTCTCTCCCTCTCTCCTTCCCTTCCCCTCTAAAGATAAATAAATAAAATCTTTAAAAAAGTGTATAAAATACTTAAAAAAAGATTTTATTTATTTATCTTTAGAAGAGAAGGGAAGGAGAGAGGGAGAGAAATATCAATGTGTGGTTGCCTCTCGTGTGTCCCCTGCTCTGGGAACTGGCCTGCAACCCAGGCATGTGCCCTTGCTGGGAATCAAACCTCGATCCTCTGGTTCACAGGCCTGCACTCAATCTACTGAGCTACACCAGCCAGGGCCAAAAACATTTTTTAGGCCTCTGCCTGCTTCACATTTGCTAAAGTCCCATTGCCCAGCAAGATCCCTATAGCCATGCCCAGATTCAAGGAGTAGATAGATTTCACTTTCTGATGGAATTTGTAGCCAAATTTTACAATCTGCTTAAGAGGAGGGGAGCTAAGGACACACAGAATCAGGAATATCACAATGATAGAACACCTTCTGTGCTTCTCATGCTTCTCACCTTTTCTATTCTCCCTCTACTCACTTCAATCTATTAGACCAACAGTCTTGACAATACAGTCACTTTCAGGTCTTGGGCTCACATTCTCACTGCATCATAGCCTGACAGGAAGGTATTCTCTTGTATTAGGCTCATTTAAGAAAATTCTGAAAATAAAGGTGATTTGCCTGGCTTGCATGTTTCAGGATGAAAATGGGTAGCTCTCCTCACAGGATTTCCACAGATGGAAGCAGTACAGAGCATGCTATCTCATGCCCTTATCTTAGGATAGTGTAGGGTCTGAACTGAGTATTTATTATATAACAGAAATATGCAAAAAAAGAGAAAAAAAGATTTAGCCCTGGCTGGTGTAACTCAGTGGATTGAGTGTGGGCCTGGGAACCGAAAGATCGCGGTTCGATTCCCCGTCAGGGCAAATGACTGGGTTGCAGGCCAGTTCCCAGCAGGGACCAGTTCCCAGCAGGGGATGCACCAGAAGCAACCATACATTGAAAAAAAAGATTTGGCAAAAATTATCTCAATCTTCCCAACAATTTTTGATGTGAAGTGCTATTGTTTCTACTTTGTGGAAGAGGAAATTCAGGCTCAGATTATTAAATAACATAGAATAGATTTTGATCCAAGTCAATTGAATTCTGAAAATCAAGGTTTTCCCACTATAATGCTGGTATTACTACACAAATGCATGTCCAATGAGTTGAGAGAATCATGTTACCTTCCTGAACGGTCTTCTTCAACTTATCATGTAAATTCCCATTGATACCCCCTAGTGTCCCTTAGCATATTCTATTTTCCTATAAAGCTTATCTCCTAAGATATTTGTAACTCAATTGTTTATTGTGTTTCTTGTATATTTGCATACTATCCTGCTATGGAAACATATCTAAGACAGAGATTTTGTCAGTTTATTTCATTGATGTCCTGAGCATCTAGAACAGCACCTAGAACATAGCAGGCACTCAATAAACATTTATTGAATGAATGAATGAATCATAGAGAATCTTCTTCAGCACATGGTCCTATTGTTGCCCTTCAACTGCCCCCCACTCTACTGTGGGTTTTCCAGGATTTTATGTATTTTGTCTCTACAGTGCCCTGTTCACTCAGTGTAGAAGCTCCATAAATTATTTTAAAATAATTAACTGACTTACCAGAGAAGGGAAGAGTAACTAATGCTTTTAGAAAGGAAAGTTCTTCTCATAATAAGTGTTTTCTGTATTTAGATTATATTTTCAAGGTAGAGAAAGTATATGAATAGATTTATAATGTAAGCTGCAACCAAATTCCTTTCTGGTTTCTATATTTATATCTACATATAGTTATAACTATATTAATGTCTGAATCTAGATGCCCTAGTTGACCCAGCAGAAATTCCATCTTTGCTAGAGCTATCTCTGCTGAGAATAATCTTTTTCTCTTCTCAAACCTAGTATATAAAACATGTTCCTCATAAATAGTCATTGTCTGAATGACCAGAAATTCAGAAATGATGCATAGATATTTCTAATGCTTCACTAAAGGGTTTAGTTCATTGAAGCTAAAGAACAGTTCTGTTAAAATATTGGTAGAATTTTCTGGAACACTTGGCAGGAACAAATTACACAGCATAAATATTTTGGCATTTTTCTCTTTTTTTCATTTTATTTATTTTTATTTTTTAGAGAGAGGGGAAGAGAAGGAGAGAGTGAGAGAAACATCAGTGTGTGGTTGCCTCTTGTGTGCTCCCTTCTGGGGACCTGGACCACAACCCAGGAATGTGCCCTGACTGGGAATCGAACCAGCAACCCTTTGGTTTGCAGGCCTGTGCTCAATCTACTGAGCTACACCAGCCAGGGCTTTGGCAATTTTCTTTTGCATTCCTATCACCTTAAAAGGTATGGCTGGGAAGTATTTTCTTTTCCAAAAGTGATCCTAGTTTTTTCAAAAGACCATAAAACATCATTGTCTTTTTAAAACCTCCATCAACCAAGTAATTAATTTTTGTTCTCAAATTTGGGGGAAATTTTCTGAAAATTTGCATTGTCATTTCAATTCTTGGATTTTCCAAGAGAAAAACTTTTTCTTTAAATGTAGGTTTTCTGCCTTTTTGATCAATAATTTATAACAAAGTTTAAGACAAAGATAGACCTTATCTCCAATTGTTAAGAGCAATTTTCTGAGAAATGCACTGTGATGATTTTGTATTGACAGTACCTCGTGCAAACAATATTGTTTTAGAGAGATACAACTTTGGCTACTGCATGGAAGTTGATTTCTAAATCAGGATGCAGGAATAAAAGACAAAATGTGGGAACTATCGAACTGGAGTCTGAACTAGTTTGTGCCTTAATTAAGCTGGTATTTTAGCCATTAATTTACGTGGTTTTAAAAGTTTTTATTGATTTTATAGAGAGAAGGGCAGAGAGAGAGATTTGTTGTCCCACTTACTGATGCATTCATTGGTTGATTCTTGTATGTGCCCTGACTGGGAATCCAACCCAAAATGGTTCGATTGGTGTATTGGGGATGAAGCTCTAACCAACTGATCTACCCAGCTTGGGCCTAATTTACATCTTTGAAGGTAATTTATAAGGCTAGAAAAACAGCTAATACTTTGAAATACAAACTCAAGGGTCAGGGTAACCTCTCTGAAAAGAGCAGGTGGAGCTCAGGGACCTGTAAGGCATGGAGCCCCAACAACATGTCTAAATGTCTTCTGGACATTGAAGCTATAGAAGTCAATTAAACATGTCCCTGTCCTTATTCAGCTTCTATTCCAATGGAGGAAAACAGACAAAACAATGTGTCCTTTGTGTCAGTGAGAGGTGTTATAAAGGCAAATAATGCAGGGTACAGGAGATAGGGGGCTTCCAGAAAGAGAGGAGCAAGGAGGTTGTCCTGTCATATAAAGTGTTTAGGAAGGCATTTCTAAAACATAATGGTTGAACAGAGACCTGAAGGAAGTAAGGGTATGAATTATGCCATTATCCCAGGGGAGAGAACCCCAGGCAGAGAGAACAGCAAGTGCAAAGGCCCTAAGATGGAAGCATGTGGGGTCTGTCGCAGAATGACAGGCTCACAGGGTCTAGCGAAGCATGAGTCAGGAGACTGGGAAAGATAGTTGCAGCAGTGATGATGGCCTTTTCAAGCCCTGTGGGCATTGTATGGACTTTGGCTTTTACTCTGCAGGAGGTAGGAGCCATGAAGAGTTTAGAGCAGAGGAGTTTAAAAGAATCACAGCTTTTAAATAAGCTAAGGGAGGGGGGTACAGGGAGAATGTGGGTAGAAGCAGGCACATCAGTTAGAAGGCTTCAGCAGGAATGCAATCAAAAGATGGTGGTGGCTTGGACAAAAACAGTAGGACATAATGAGAGGTCATTAGATTCGGGGTGTGTTTTGGAGGTGAGATTGACAGGATTTCCTGATGAATTGGATGTCGGATTTGAGAGAAAGAACAAAACCACGGGTAACTACAAAGATTTCTGTCTGAGCACCTGGCTATGTTTATGGCTGCCTTTTGCTCTTAGGGATGGTTACATGTGTTTTGAAGGGCCAGGAATAGAACAGACAGGAGCAAAAGTGTTCTCATTAAACTAGCCACAGTGTTCAAAACAACATGAAATGAAAAGAATATCAAGGCTTCCATCAATAAATTAACTGCAAAATGAAGAAATCTAGCTTAACCAATTAGAGGGAGTAAGTGTAACGTGACTTAACAGAACCCAATATATTGTTGATTTGCAGTAATGAATTTACATCTCAAAATGGGATCAGTATTGCAGGATGTCTTTTAGTTTTCATTCAAATAACAGCACTTGGAGCTAAGAAAAACAAAAGATCATGTAAAGACATTAACATAGATCACATGAGAACAAATTGATTAATTTAATGAATAGCCCAGAAGCAAATGTACCAAGAGGTATAACAATGGTCTGTGAATATCTGTAGGGTCATTGCGTGAAAGCAGAATTAAATTTAGTCAATATGACTCAAAGTCAAGCTGGGTCCTATAGGTTAAAGCTACTACAAGAAACACTTGAGCTCAATGGAAGGATAGCTTTCTGTAACAGACACTACTATTGCTCTCCAATGTCTGTGACCTCATCTCCATCCTTGAGACCCTGATACATGACATGTCCTACCTGCCTTTGTTAGCTAGGTGGGGCCATGTACCTATGTCAAGCCAATAAAATGTGGGTGGGATTGATGTATGTGACTTCTAGGCCTGACCCCTAAAGACTACTTCAGGGTTTTCCACGTGCTCTTTGTTCCTTTGCCTGGTGGCCAAATGCAGAGGACCCAGAGGAAAACTCTAAGGTACTAGAATATGGTAGGTACAAGGAGCTTGTTTGTGTGTGGATAGCCAGAAGAGGAACTCCATGTAGGATTGTGATATGAACATGAAATAAACCCTTATTGTTTAAAGCTATGGAGATAGGGGAGGGAGAGGTTGTTAGAACAGCTAAATGTACTTACCCTGACTAATGTATCTTCTAATTTATAGAGCTGTCCAACTGTAGAAGGGATTGCAAGGAAAGGAACGAGTTTCAGGTCCCTGAATATGTTCAAAAACACCCACTTAGATGTGAAACTCTTGAGGCAAAATCAGACCAGAGCTAACTAACTTGACCAAGTAATTTACAGTACATTTGAAAATTTTCCACTCAGGTATCCCTATCAACAGAGAGGTATGACCTTTTACCCCCACGTGACAGGGTGTATAGTTTCCGGTGAATTTTCTTTGAAGTTTTTTGTTTGCATAATCTTATTTGTATTCTTCTGTATTCTTCTATATTCTTCTCTATAACCTATATGTTTACTTCTTATCTGTATTCTTCTCTAGAACCTATACGTTTACTTTAATATGTATTTTTAAAAGTTATAAAGGACATATCGTTACTGAAGAAGACTATTCCTTTTAAATCTTCCAGTGAGGCAGACCCCATTAAGATTAAGCATTAAAAAGTTAATATTTTCAAAGTCAATCTATATCAAAATCAATAAATTTCTATTTAAGCCTTGTTTGAAGTGAAATACAAAATCAAAATTCAAATAAGAATATATATTATTTTTCATCAGGCTAAAGTTTTAAAATTATCTCCTATGTTAATTCAATAGCATTCTATATAATGGAATTATAAATTATAATTCCAGCTAGGGTTTTTTGGTAAAAAATGAAGACATTTATCTTTTAGGTAACTTATATACAAATTATTTTCATGGGTTTTTTAGAAATTAAATGAATAACCATTGTAACTTCATTATTATGTGTGCTTACAAAAAGCAGTTGCTATAAACATGATAGAACTCAAAACAAAAACTGTTTTGACATTAGCAACTGCAGGCCTTGTACTTGTTCATATCTGTTTGTAATGTGATGAAGCTAGAAGGAGAGGTGGATTTGTCTATCAGCATTTTCCCATAACCCCACATTTTCCTTTAAACCAGCTCTGCCAGATGGAGTGGAAATGCAGAGTGTGTTAAAAGCTTCAGGAGAAGTTAAGATATCTAGGCTGTACATACTTGAAAAAAAGAAAGAAAAAAATGTATTTGCCTAAGGACATAATTTTCTTTACAGGAATTCTCTCTGATAGATGTTTAGTCATAAGTAACACCTACTTAGGAGGGACCAGTCTTGTTTTGCAAGGAGTAGCTGCTTTGCTTCCCTGGGGATAATTCGTCTACTTGTTCTGTTTTATAAACTTTATCTGATATTTTAAAGCCATTTTGCCATATTTATTTTAATACAGATTTTGAGCTAGCTTGCTTAATTATTAATTTACCTTTATTTTTAAAGAATTTTTTCAAAGATTTTATTTATTTATTTTTAGAGAAAGGGGAAGTGGGGGAGAAAGAGAGGGAAATATCAGTGTGTGGTTGCCTCTTGTATGCCCTCTACTGGAGACCTGGCCTGCAACCCAGGCATGTGCCCTGACTGGGAATTGAACCATTAGCCCTTTAGTTCACAGGCTGGCACTCAATCCACTGAACCAAACAAACCAGGGCGATTTACTTTTCATTTAAAAAATTTTTTTTAAGATTTTATTTACTTATTTTTAGACATAGGAAAAGAAAAGGAGAGAGACAGACATGTGCCCTGACTGGGAATTGAACCAGGGACCCGTTGGTTCACAGGCGGTGCTCAATCCACTGAGACACACCAGCCAAGGCCTACCTTTCATTTTTAAATTAAATCATGAAACAGTGAAAGGAGATCATTGTAAAATGAAGGTAATCTTATGAAATATTGTAATAAACTAAAACTACTCAATGTTTACCTAGTGGCCAGTTTGAACACGTGGTCTCATGCCTTCCACTTTAACCGTACTATGACACTGGAAGAACTAGTAGGAGGATCACAGGAAGACCACGTGGGATAGTAATAGGAGCCAGGCCATAAATGGATTGTTTCACTTTTCCCCACAACGCAGAACTCAGTCATGTGATCAAAACTTATTCATGTGGGGGGACTTCCACCAAGATGGAGGCATAGGTGGATGTGCCGTACCTTCTCACACAACCAAGATTAGAGAAAACTAAATATTAGCAACAGAAAACACAGCCAGAACACAGAAAATTGAACTTTTCGGAAGTCCGTTAACAACAAATTCTTCAGCCTGACCGGTAAGGGGCGAAACCAGCGGCTGGCGGAGCAGGGTTGCACAGGAGGTCTCGGCCAGACACACTCAGGCCGGCGGAATCCAGGCGCAGGGTCAGACCTAGTGAGCGACCCAGCAAGCAACCAGGCAAGCGACTGCGGGGGAGACAGCCGGGCCCGGGGCTGTGTGTTGACTGAGGTCGCACATTTGTGCGAGGGTGGACAGGCGAGGGAGTGGGCGGTTGGACCGGGCCGGCAGGTCCCCAAGGCAAGCGGCAGTGGAGGGCACCGCCATTTCCCTGCTCTGACCCCACCTCCACATACAGCGTCATAACCCAGCGACTCTGAGCGGCCCGGCCCAGGTGAACCACCTAAGGCACTGCTCCTCTGCACCCAGCTGTGAGAAGCGGCAGAGGGGGTCGCCATTTCCCCGCTCGGGCCACGCCCCCACATACAGCGTCACAACCAGCGACCTGGGAATCCAAGGTGCCGCTTCTCACATTTAAAGGGCCCGAACAGACCAAGAATGGCGCAGAGCATCTCAGAGCCCCAGAGCCAATAAATCTAAGCGATGAAGAAATAGCAAAACTCACAGACGCACAGTTTAAAACATTGGTGATCAGGATCCTCACAGAACTGGTTGATTATGCCCACAAATTAGACAAATATATGAAGGCAAAACTAATTGAAATGAATGGAATTGCACAGGACACCAGTAGCAATGAAAAGGAAACTGGGACTCAAAGCAATGGAGTGGACCAGAAGAAAGTAAATAATGGCCAAACAGAAAAGAGTCAAGAAGCAAGAATTCAAAGAAATGAGGAGAGTCTTAGGAACCTCCAGGACATCTTTAAACGCTCCAACATCCGAATTATAGGGGTACCAGAAGGGGGAAAGGCACAGCCACCAGTGGAAAACTTATTTGAACAAATCATAAAGGAGAATTTCCCCAATCTGGCAAAGGAAATAGACTTCCAGGAAATCCAGGAAGCTCAGAGAGTACCAAAGAAGTTGGACCCAAGAAGGAACACACCAAGGCACATCGTAATTATATTAGCCAAGATTAAAATGAAGGAGAGAATCCTAGAAGCAGCAAGAGCTAAGGGGACAGTCACCTACAAAGGAGTCCCCATCAGACTGTCAGCGGATTTCTCAAAAGAGACCTTACAGGCAAGAAGGGGCTGGAAAGAGGTATTCCAAGTCATGAAATCCAAAGACCTACAACCAAGATTGCTCTATCTAGCAAAACTTTCATTTAAAATGGAAGGACAGATAAAGTGCTTCTCAGATAAGATCAAATTCAAGGAGTTCATCATCACCAAGCCCTTATTATATGAAATGTTAAATGGGCTTATCTAAGAAAAAGAAGTTAAAGAAACATGAACAGTGAAAGGACAACAAACTCACAGTTATTAACAACCACACCTAAAACGAAAGCAAACTAAAAGAACAGCTAGATCAGGAGTGGAAACATAGAAATGAAGATCTCAAGGAGGGTTAGCAACAGGGGGAGTGGGAGGAGGAGAAGGGGGAGAAGGTACAGAAAATAAGTAGCATAGACAGTAGATAGAAAATAGATGGGGGGGCAAGAATAGCATGGGAAATATAGAATCTAAAGGACTTGAGACACATGGTCATAAACTAAAGGGGGGTGATGGTGGGGATGGGGGGTAGGGTGGAGGGGAATAAAGGGGGAATAGAACAACTGTAGCAGCATAATCAATAAAAAATTTAAAAAAAACTTGTTCATGTGGGAAACTGGGAAATAATGGTCTTCTTGTGTGTCCAAAAAGAAAAAATATATATAACAGAATTTGATGGCCATCTAGCATGGTCTCTGCCATACTAAGTCCTCTCATGTATAAACTAATCAGCAACAATTGGTATGTACTTACTATGTGTGTACTTGCCATCTCAACAAGGTAGATATACTTTGGATTCTGTATTGCAGATGAAGAAATTCAAGATCAGATGTGTTAAAGGACTTTTCTCTCCCTGAATCACTCATGTTATCTACTCTTATTGATTTAAGATGAACTGGTTTTCTCACAGTATTACATTTGGTTTGTGGATGAGTTAGTAAACATTTCAAAGTATTAAAATTTAGGTTTTCATATTGCATTTTTTTAAAGATTTTATTTATTTATATTTAGAGGGGAAGGAAAGGAGAGAGGGAGAGAGTTATCAATGTGTAGTTGCCTCTCATGTGTCCCCTGCTGGGAACTGACCTGCAACCCAGGCATGTGCTCTGACTGGGAGTCGAACCCCGATACTCTGGCTCACAGGCCCATGCTCAATCCACTGAGCTACACCAGCCAGGGCTTCATATTGCATTTTTAAAAATTATTTATTTATTTATTTTTAGAGAAAGGGGGAGAAAGAGCAGGAGAAAAACATCAATATGTGAGAGATACATCTATCAGTTGCATCTCAAATACCCCTAAATAGGCACCTGGACTGCAACCCAGGGTTGTACCCTGACTGGGAATCCAACTGGTGAACCTTTAGTTCATAGGGTGGCACTCAACCCATTGAACCATACCAGCCAGTACTGTTTTTTGTATTTTTAACAGCTTTATTTAGCCCTGGCTGGTGTAGCTCAGTGGGTTGAGCATGGGCCTGTGAACCAGAGGATCATGGTTCGATTCCCAGTCAGGGCACATGCCTGGGTTGCAGGCTGGTTCCCTGCAGGCCAGTTCCCAGCAGGGGACACACAAAAGACAACCATACACTGATGTTTCTCTCCCTCTCTCCTTCCCTTCCCCTCTAAAGATAAATAAATAAAATCTTAAAAAAAAAAAAAGGAAAAGATGGAAGGGCAAGGCCAAAGGGCATTCAACCAACAATGTCTGCCAGGTATAATCTCACCTTCTTTTTTTTAAAATTTATTATTATTATTATTTGTTTGTTTGTTTGTTTTTAGAGAGAGGGGAAGGGAAGCAGAAAGAGTAGGAGAGAAATATCAATGTATGGTTGCCTCTCATGCGCCCCCTGCTGGGAACTGGCCTGCAACCCAGGCATGTGCCCTGACTGGGAATCGAACCCCAATACTCTGGTTCACAGGCCCGTGCTCAATCCACTGAGCTACGCCAGCCAGGGCTAATCTCACCTTTTAATAAGCATTAGAAATTGGCAATAAAATGAGAAAGACCAGAGCAGGGTTTGAATCAAAGGACTTTGGAAATTGTGAAATTCAACCCTCATTTACAGATGGATAAACTGAGTTTCAATCTGGTTAATTGGTTTTTCAAGGATGTACAGCTAGATAAGGGTAGAGGTAGGACTAAAAGTGAATTTTCTGTTGGCCAGTTTAGTGTATACCTATAGATATCATTGCTTAGTAGTCAATTGACTATTGATTATATGCTGACACATTGTTCTTGCTTACTGAGGTTTTGGTTTTCACCCAGTGAATTATGAACTCTTCAAATGAAAAGAGCATGTTATTGAACTTTGAATCTCCAGTATCTAGCATAGCACCCTATATACAAGAATATACTTCAAGTTTGTACAGTGTTTAAGGCACTGTAATTTATGGTAGTCCCACTTCTCTTTCACCTACATATAAGGCCATTCTGATACTCGATGGTTTCACCCAGGACCACACTTGAATGGCGATGAGTGTGTTTTCCACAATCACCCACAAAAGGATAGAATTGTTCTCATGAGGCTCACCAACTGCTTTGGGCACATGAAAACAGATGCACTCTTAAGCCCACAATTACCACCACCCCCAAATTATAACCTATCTATTTGTTTTTTTATATCATGAGTAGTATAGTCCTTGTATTCTTCCTTGTCCAAGTTATCATTTGTTTCCTTTTAATTCGGGGGTGTTTAAAAATTATCAGTTATTGTATCCACTCTTCTAGAGTCTAATTCTCCATCTGAAGTTAGAATTACAGACACACAATCATCTTAACACTTTTATAGAAATGATTTTGACCCTTCCCAATGTCATATATTTCATTTTGTGGGAATAGTATTGGGAAAAGGCCAAGTAGCAACTAAAATCACAAAATGATTCATCTTTTATGGGATGGTAAGCTAAACAAACAAATGAATAAAAATGTCAAAATATAGATGTGCTGGTGCTAAAAATCCTGCATCAGGAACTAGAAGACCTATATCTTATTTCTGGGCTCTGCCACCTCCATCATTTAAACATATGCAAATGTTGACTGTTGTTTACTTTTACTGAAGAGAATAGATTACTGTTCTACTTACCAATTATTGTTTAGATTGAAGGGTGTGAGTGAGATGGGACAATGCCATATAAATCCTAATTCACTAGGCAAAGGTTAGTTTCCTTGTATATCCTATCCCATAGTATTCTATCGGGATCATACAGAAGAAGCCTCAAGTATTTACCTATCACATCCTCCAATTAAAACATTCAAATCATACAAAAACAGCATTCTTTCTTTTCATTACTCTGAGCCTATTTCACACCTTCTTGTTCTGAAAAATGGCTTGTGGAAAAATAAATTAGGAAAATGCTGATTTCTGAGTCTCCCTCTGAAAGAATCACAATGTATATTAATACCTTAAAGGCTCAGAGAAAATTTACCATTTATGAAAAGGAGAGGCTGCATAATTTCTTTTCCAAACTTGACAAAGAACACTCCCCCCACCGACACACATGCACAATTGTTGATGTCCCTTGGTTTTGTTCTAAAAGAAGAGATAACGCACTTCTCTCGTTTTGGCAACAAGCAAAAATATGTCTTTGAGAAATTTTTCTTCTGAATCTTAAAATTTCTTCTCTTTTGAGAGAAATGAAGGTGAAAATGCCCCTCCCTTACCACTTTTCTTAACATCAGAGAGTGAAAAGAAAGAAGAACAGTTTCCAAGTCTTTCTCATTAGCCTATTTCTGTTTAAATTATACCCTGTTATATATTTTTTCCACTTATATTAGGTCACCATGTGATGTAGCCAAACACATTTGGGGACTGTACCATAACTTTGTGTTCGGTGGCCTCTTGAAGTCAGGCAAAAAGCTGGAAGTAATTTTCAGTTACTCTGGCCACTCAGCCTCTTCCCAACCTGTTCTTATTACAAGGACCACTGGGCAGAACTGAACTTTGCCAGCAAGCAATCGCAAAACCATCCAACTCTAGAGCAGGAAAGGGTGAAAATGTCTCATGTTGAGTAGGCACTTCCCTTAGTCTGGATCCCCTAGAGCAGACCCTGAAGCACAGCCTCCTTGTAGGAAGTCTATATTGGAAGTGGCCTCAAACAGCAGCAGTATGGGAGGAAGAGTAAAAGTGAAAATGGGAAGTCCATGCCAAGGGCATTATCAAGTTGGCTCCTCTCACAAGCACTCCCAGTGTGTGTTCTGAGGAGTTTACCAAATGTGTCTCACAACTCATCTTTGGGACAGGAGGCTCCTGTGCCCCACCAGTCTTGGGTGGCCCCATAAGAATCAACTCCCTGTGCTTCTGGGTTGTGCATCCAAGAGAGCTGAAATATGAGTCTCATGTTGTGTGAGAAGAGGTCCTAGGGAGGATTAAAAGGTCCTTGTGACACCCGGATGCAAGACACCATCAAGTCACACTTATAGGGAAATTGGTTGAAGCCCATGTGGACTTGACGTGGTGCCTAAGAGGTGTCCAGTATGGTGCTCAGTAAACTCTAGTGGTTTATCTGAGTGAAGTCCAACTCCTCACTGCCTTACTGAGGACTTTGAGACCCTGAGAAGTTAACTGGGTTGCTTCAGGACACAAAACTTGCTGGTGGCAGAGAGAACTGGAGACCCCTTTCCTGATTCCCTTTCACTGGGGCTTTCAGCCACATTATACTGCCTCAACTCCACATTTAGCTGTGGTCATAAAACATGAGAGCAAGGTGCCATGCAGTTGTACCCACAAAGTTTGGGAAGAAGTTTAAAAGAAATGTCTGGCTTCAATAAAGGTAATAACAACAGAAAAACTAATGCAAGATGGAACAGGATCAATAATTAATGGGTGCTACAGTGAGTGTCACTGGAATTAGAAGGAAGATGAGAGGTTTCAAAGGAAACTGGGCTTGGAAACCTACTATTTGCACTTGTAATCTGTGTGTTTTATACTTTCTGAGTTTGGAAGTAATGTTTTTGTGTCACACTTGGAAATTGTGCTGTGTGACTGCAATGGGAACTCTGGACCTTGTTCTGGAGCTAAGAATAGCTGAGAAAATAATTAGGTTACTTGAAAAATGCCGGAGAGGAACTCATCAAAGTCCAGAGAATTCATAATCAGATTTCTTGGCCAGACCAAGGTTGGCTCTAACTAGGGTTCTTCCGTTGCCACAGGCACATTGACTACTGTTTGCTTTCTTACTTGGGAAATAATTTGATTTACTAGAAGTCTCTAATACTTTAAAAAACAAACTTTTGATTTTAGAACATTTTTAGATTTACAGAAAAATTACAGAGCTAGTACAAAGAGTTCCCACATATCCTTCATCTACCTCCCCTAACATTAACATCTTACATTTCCATGATACACATGTTGAGAGTAAGAAATTATCATTGGTACATTCCTATTAAGTCTTTGTACTTTTATTTTTAAAAATATTTTATTTATTTATTTCTAGTGGGGAAAGGAGGGAGAAAAAGAGGGAGAGAAACATCATCTGTGGTCACTTCTTACACACCCCCCACTGGGGACCCAGCCCACAACCCAGACATGTGCCCTGACTGGGAATAGAACTGGCGACCCTTTGGCTCACAGGCCAGAACTTAAGCCACTGGGCCACATCAGCTGGGGCTAAGTCCTTGTACTTTTAGATATATGCTCTACTTTTAGGCATTAATTAGGTGTCCAGATCATTCAAACGTTGATATTTGATTGAACTGGGCTACTTGTGAATAAGCAATAAACAGGATTTGTGATTTCAACATTGTACGCACAGAAGTTACCATGGGTCTTTCATCATATTGTGTTCCTATGAGAAGTTCATGGCTTCTAGCTGCCCTAGGAAACTGCTGGTTAATTACTAAAGTAAGTAAAACTGACCCCTATTGAGACTAATTTTAAAATAAGTTTGACTATTCACTACAATTATGTTTGAAACCTTCAAGTCTTTTCTGAAAATGTAGAATATGTCTTTTTGAACAAAACATTCTAACCTGCTATTAAATGTGGTGTGCTCAGAAATGTGATGGCTCAGGTGGTAGCACTCCTTCACACATGATGTTTGACACAGGTGACATTATAAGATTCAAGGTTTTGAAAAGAAGCCCTTGGAAACATCCCAGAGGAGATGGCTCAATGGGGACCCTACCAGATGGAATTTATAGGCCTCTGTGTGCTAAGCACATCTTTTCCAGCTAGAAAAGCTGTGACAACAAAATGCACCCAAATGCATCTAATGGTCAGATTTACACACACACACACACACACACACACACACAGCTTTTTTAAAAGATTTTTTAAATTTATTTATCTTAGAGGGGAAGGGAAGGAGAGAGGGAGAGAAATATCAATGTATGGTTGCCTCTTGTGAGTCCCCTGCTGGGGACTGGCCTGCAACTCAGGTATGTGCTCTGACTTGGAATCGAACCAGCAACCCTTTGGTTCACAGGCCTGCTCTCAATCCACTGAGCTACACCAGCCAGGGCCACAAACAGTTTTTTTAAAACTGAAAATATTTAGATTACTTAAAAATATTCATTGCTTAAAAATTAAAATGAGACCCCCAGTGCCAGTCTCTGCTGGTCCATCTTTTATTTGAAATAATTGGAAAGTCAGATATAATTTTGTATTTAATATTGTTTGTTTGATTATCCTTTGTTTTTATTTTATTTTTAGTTAAATTTATTGAGGTGGCATTGGTTAATAAGATTATATAGGTTTCAAGTGCACATTTCTATGACACATGATCTGTATGTTCATTGTGTGCTCACCACCCAAAGTCAGATCATCTTCCATCACCATGTATTTGGTTCCCTTTACACTTTCTTATCCCTTTCATCCCCTTCCCTCTGGTAACCACCATACTCTTGTCTGTGTCAATGAGTTTCAGTATTATATTCTACATATGAGTGAGATCATATGACTCTTAGCTTTTCTGACTTATTTCACTTAGCATGATATTCTCAAGGCCTGTCGATGTCTCAAATGCAGTATTTCATATTTTCTTATGGCTGAGTAGTATTCCATAGTATATGTATGCCACATCTTTATCCATTTCTCTACTGAAGGACACTTTGGTTGTCTCCATGTGTTGGCCACCATGAATAATGCTGCAGTGAACATATGGGGGTGCATATATCTTTACAAATAAATGTTTTCAAGGGTTTTTTTATTTGGATAGAAGAGGGATGGCTGGGTTACATGGTAACTCTTTCTTAATATTTTGAAGAAACTTTATACTGTTTCCCACAATGGCTTCACATTCCCACCAACAGTGAATGAAGGCACCTTTTTCTCCACAAACTCTCCACCATTTTTTAAAGATTTTATTTATTTATTTTGAGAGAAAGGGGAAGAAAGAGAAAGAGAAGGAGAGAAGCATCAATGTGTGGTCACCTCTTGCACACCCCACTGGGGGCCTGGCCCCCAATCGAGGCATGTGTCCTGACTGGGAATCGAACCAGCAACCGATTGGTTTGCAGGCTGGCACCCAATCCATTGAGCTAGACCAGTCAGGGCTCTCCACCATTTTATTACCTGTCTTGTTCATAATAGCCATTCTAACAGGTATGAGGTGGTATCTCATTGTAGTCTTGATTTACATTTCCCCAATATCTAGTGAAGTTGAGCATCTTTTCATATCTCTTGGACATTTGTGTATCTTCTTGGAAGAAGTATCTGTGCAGGTCCTCTGCCTTTTTAATCGGATCGTTTGTTTGCTTGGTGTTGAGTTCTGTGAATTGTTTATATATTTTGAATATGAACTCTCTGTTGGAGCTCTTGTTTGCGAATATCTTCTGCCATTTTGTTGGTTGCCTTTTTGTTTTCTTTTGCTCTGCAGTAGCTTTTTAGTTTGATTTAGTCCCATTCATTTATCTTTGCCTTTACTTCCCTTGCCTTTGGGGTCAATTTCATAAAATGTTTTCTGCAACTAAGGCCCATAAGTTTAGTACCTATGTTTTCTTCTATGTAATTTATTGTTTCAGATCTTATATTTAGGTCTTTCATCCATTTTGAATTAGCTTTTGTACATGGGGACTAACTGTAGTCTGGTTTTGTTCTTTTGCATGTGGCTTTCCAATTTTCCCAACACCATTTATTGAGGAGGATTTCTTTTCTCCCTTGTATGTTTTTGGCTTCTTTGTCAAAAAAATATTTGCCCATATACATGTGGTTTTATAGCTGGGTTCTCAATTCTGTTCCATTGGTTTGTGTGTGTTTTTCTGCTAATACCATGCTATTTTTATTATTATAGCTCTGTAGTATAACTTGAAGCCAGGTAGTGTGCTACCTCTGGCTTCATTGTCTTTTCTCAGGATTCCTTTGGCTATTCAGGGTTTTTTGTGGTTCCATACAAGTCTGATGATTTTTTTTTTAAACAACATTGAAATTTTGATGGGGATTACATTAAATCTGTATGTTGCTTTGTATAATATTGTCATTTTAGCTATGTTCATTCTTCCAATCCATGAACATAGAATATATTTCCATTTCATTGTGTCTTTTTCAATCTCTTATAATAATGCTTTGTAGTTTTCAGTATATAGGTCCTTCACATCCCTTGCTTAGTTTATTCCTAGCTATTTTATTCTTTTGATTGCAATTGCAAAAGGATATTTTTTCATTTCTTCTGAAATTTCATTGCTAGTATACCAGAAAGCTGTTAATTTTTGTACATTGATTTTTGTTTCCTGCAGCTCTACTGTATTTGTTTATTGTTTCTAATAGTTTTGGGGTGGAGTCTTCAGGGTTTTCTATGTACAGGATCATGTCATCTGCAAAAAGTGACTCTTACTTCTTCCTTCCCAATTTGGATGCCTTTTATTTCTTTCTCTAGTCTGATTGCTCTAACTGAGACTTCCAAAACTATGTTGAATAAGAGTGGTGAGAGTAGGCATCCATGTCTTGTTCTGATTTTAGAAGAAAAGCTTTCAGTTTTTTACCATTGAGTATATAATAGTAGCTGAAGGTTTGTCATGTATGGCCTTTATTATGTTCAGGTACTTTTGTTTTATGAATATACTCATTTTATTGAGTGTTTTAATCATAAATGGGTGTTGTATCTTATCAGATTCTTTTTCTGCATCTGTTGATAAAATCATATAGTTTTTATCCTTTCGGTTTTTTAATCTTTATTTTTTATTTTTTAAACTGACAATAAACACCTGTATTACATAAGCTTTAAAAAAAACCATGATTTTTAAAGAAAGGAGGGAGAAGGGTTTATTTATTTGCCTTTCCGGGCCTTAATTTTCCTCAGATGCAACTCCAGCGCCTTGTCTTCTAGCACAGAGCCGTCTGCTTGGCCACACTAGCCTGGTCTTGAAGCGATGCACACATCAAGCCTGCCCTGCTGGAACTGCTCCTCCAGAAGGCTGCTGATTCTGGCATTCTTTTTCCTCTCATCATATTTCTTCTGAATTTTCTTTGATCATTTTTTGTTTAAAATCTCTTTTTCTTCGGGAGTCGGCTTGCCTCCCTTCTTGCAGCCCAGGGGTAATGCACAGCGGGACTCATACCACTGTCAGCACGGTGTCCTGTCAAGGAGCACGATGCAGTACTTTCCTAGGGTCTTGGTACGGACCAGTTTGTTGTTGGATACACTGCAGACACCATCAGTAATGCTCCTTTTGTGCATACAACACTCTGAGCCCCAGAAGTTGCCCACACCCAGCCTCAAGGCCTGGCACTTCTTGTTGCCTCCCCACACGTGGACTCTGTGTATGCTTCAGGGGCCAATCTTAGTGCTGGCAGCAGGGCCCCCTGCTCATATTTTTGCTTCTTGTGGTGGGGCTTCCTCTAGCCCACGGTCTTGCGGCACTTGTGCCAGTTGTCCAGAGAGGTGACCATGGCTTACTACCAGCTGGAACAAGAGAACACAAAGAGTCTGGGTTATTTTTTAAAAGATTTTATTTATTTATCTTTAGAGGGGAAGGGAGGGAGAGAAATATCAATGTATGGTTGCCTTTTGTGCATTCCCTGCCGGGAACTGGCCTGCAACCCAGGCATGTGCCCTGACTGGGAATCAAACCTGGATCCTTTGGTTCACAGGCCTGCGCTCAATCCACTGAGCTACACCATCCAGGACTCCCCACCATTGCTCTCTCCTGCCATGCCCACCCCCCACCTGCACAGTAAATCCCCACCCTGTTGTCCATGTCCATGTGTCATTTATACCTGTTCATTGACTAGACCCTTTCCCTTCTTTTCCACCTTATTCCCCTACCCCCTCCTCTCTGGTTGCTGTCAGTCTGTTCCTTGTTTCCATGCCTCTGGTTCTATTTTGCTCATTTGTTTGTTTTATTCATTAGGGTCCTCTAATAGGTGAGATCTATATTACGTTGAACCATCCTTGTACTCCTGGAGAGAACCCTGCTTGATTGTAATGGATACTTTTTAATGTATTATTTTATTTAGTTTCCTGGTATTTTGTTTAGGATTTTTGCATTTGTATTTATCAGACATACTGGTCTGTAATTTTCTTTTTTGTGTTATCCTTGCTGGGTTTTGGTATCAGGATTATGTTGGCCTCATAAAAATATGTTAGGGAGTATTGCCTCTTCTTCAATTATTTTGAAGAGTTTGACAAGAATAGGTACCAAATCTTCTTTGAATGTTTGGTAGAATCCATTAGGTAGGCCATCTGGACTTGGACTTTTATTTTGGGAGAAGTTTTTGGTGGTTGTTTCTATTTCCTCACTGTTGACTGGCCTATTTAGATTTTCCAGTTCTTCATGATTCAGTCTAGGAAGGTTAAATATTTTAGGTACTTACCCATTTCTTCTAGGTTATTGAAACTGGCAGCATATAGTCTTTCACAGTATTCTAGTATGATCCTTTATATTTCTGCGATGTCTCTGGTAAGTTCTCTTTCATTTCTGATTTTGTTTATATCAGTTCATTTTCTTTATTCCTTAGTGACTCTAGCCAGCGGTTTTTCAATTTTATTAATCTTTTCAAGATTAACTCTTTCGCCTTGAGCCCATTTTTGTCCTTGCAGCTTAGATTTGTCTCTTGAAGAAATCAAATTGTTGGATTTTGTTTTTTGATCCAATCTGCTACTCTGTGCCTTTTTATTGGTGAATTTAGTCAATTTTCATTTAGGGTCATTATTGATATATGAGAATTTCCTACAGCCTTTTTACCTTTTATTTTCTGGTAGCTCTATGCCTACATTGGTTCCTTTCCTTTGTGATTCTGTCTGTTGTTTTTGTTTGGTGGTATTTCATGCCTCTTTATTCTGTTTCATCTTTTTTCTAAATTACCTGTCTCAGTTCGGCATTTATTGAGTGTCATTAAAATTAGGCTTGTGTAAAAGAAAGTTTCATACACATACATACAGTAGTCTTTTTTTTAATGCATCTGATCTTTATCCTGCTTTGCAAATTCAGACCATACCTCATTTGCCTTTTATTTTTTAAAATATTTTATTTATTTATCTTTAGAGGGGAAGGGAAGGAAAGAAATATCAGTGTATGGTTGCCTCTCTTCCATCCCATTCTGGGAACTGGCCTGCAACCCAGGCATGTGCCCTGCCTGGGAATTGAACCAGTGACCCTTTGCTTCACAGGCCCATGCTCAATCCACTGAGCTACACCAGTCAGGGCTACTCATTTTTATATTGCTCTTTCTGATGGGGTTAGATAGTTCTCATAGAATTCTTTCATTTTTTTCAGTGCTCAAGTCTCTCTCTTCTTACTTCTGAGTCATTTCAAGATTTCTATTTTTTTTAAGATTTTATTTATTTACTTATCTTTAGAGGGGAAGGAGAGAGGGAGAGAGACATCAATGTACTGTTGCCTTTTTTGGGTGTCCCCTGCTGGGAATTGGCCTGCAGGGAACTGGCCTGCAACCCAGGCATGTGCCCTGACTGGGAATCAAACCTGGATCCTCTAGTTTGCAGGCCTGTGCTCAATCCACTGAGCTACACCAGCCAGGGCAAGATTTCTATTTTTTTAAGTAATTTTTATTGATTATGCTATTACAGTTTTCCCAATTTTCCTCCTCTATCCTCCCTCCACCATGCCCCTCAACCCTCCAGCATCCCCTCCTTAGTTCATGTCGATGGGTTGTACATATAAGCTCTTTGAGTCCTCTGTTTCCTATACCACTTTTTATCTCTCCCCATCTATTTTATGCCTACTAATTATGCTTCTTCCCTGTACCTTTGCCCCCCATTCCTCCCTTCCCCCTCCTTGCTGAAATCCCTCCATGTCATGTCCATTTCTTTTATTCTGTTCCTGTTGTACTTGTTTGCATACTTATTATTTTTGTTGTTTTTCTTTTCTTTTAGGTTCATTTGTTGATAGTTGTGAGTTTGTTGTCATCTTACTGTTCATATTTTTTATCTTCATTTTTGTTAGATAAGTCCCTTTAATGTTTCATATAATAAGGGCTTGGTGATGATGAACTCCTTGAATTTGACTTTATCTGAGAAGCACTTTATCTGCCCCTCTATTCTAAATGAAAGCTTTCCTAGATAGGGTAATCTTGGATGTAGGTCCTTGCCTTTCATGACTTCAAATACTTCTTTCCAACCCCTTCTTGCCTGCAAGGTTTCTTTTGAGAAATCAGCTGATAGTCTTATGAACACTCCTTTGTAGGTAACTCTCTCCTTTCCTTTTGCTGCTTTTAGGATTCTCTCTTTATCTTTAATTATGGGTAACTTAATGATGATGTGCCTTGGTGTATTCCTCTTTGGGTCCAACTTCTTTAGTACTCCTGGACTTCCTGTAAGTCTATTTCCTTCACCAGATGGGGGAAGTTTTCCTTTATTATTTGTTCAAATAAGTTTTCAATTTCTTGTTCTTGTTCTTCTCCTTCTGGCACCCCTATAATTCGGGTATTGGGACATTTCAGGTTGTCCCAGAGGTTTGTAAGACTCTCCTCATGTTTTTGAATTCCTGTTTCTTCATTCTGTTCTGGTTGGATGTTTATTTTTTCCTTTTGTTCCAAATCATTGATCTGAGTCCTGGTTTCCTTCTTGTCACTGTTGTTTCCCTGAATATTTTACTTTATTTCATTTTGGGTATCTTTCATTTGTTTTTTTCATTTTTTGATCAAACTCAATCAGATCTGTCAGTATTTTGATATTCAGGGCTTTAAATATTTCTTTGTCTTGGCTTACCTAATAAGTTGTAAGGGGGCTGGGTATTCTCCTGGGCAGGTCAACCCTCTTTGCTGCACTGTAGCGCTGCCTGTGTGGGAGGAGCCAGAGAGGGAACAATGCAGCTCACCTGCTCTTCTCTAGGGTACTTTCCAAAGTATGAGACTGGGATGGCAAGCACAGTAGTCCACAGTCAACTCTGAGTCTCAGTTCCCCCTTAAGTCAGCTCCGCCCATGCATCCCGCAACCTTGCCACAGCCAACCTTGCCTGCTGGGTCTGCTGCTTTGTCTTGGTTTTCCTTTTCTTTTTTTAATTTTTATTTACTTATTTATTTACTTATTTTCTTTCAAATTGCAGTTCTGATTATTTTATTTCAAACAGCCCAAGACTTTTCTTTTTTCATTCCCCTCCACCCTGCACCCCCCCACCCCTACCATTCCCCCCTTTAGTTTATGACCATGTGTCTCAAGTTCTTTAGATTCTATATTTCCCATACTATTCTTGCCCTCCCCCTCTCTATTTTCTACCTACCATCTATGCTACTTATTTTCTGTACCTTCTCTCCGCTTCTCCTCCCACTCCCCTGTTGCTAACCCTCCATGAGATCTTCATTTCTATGGTTCTGCTCCTGATCTAGCTGTCCTTTTAGCTGGCTTTTGTTTTAGATGTAGTTGTTAATAACTGTGCATTTGCTGTCCTTTCACTGTTCATATTTTTTATCTTCTTTTTCTTAGATAAGTCCCTTTAACATTTCATATAATGAGGGCTTGGTGATGATGAACTCCTTGAATTTGATCTTATCTGAGAAGCACTTCATCTGCCCTTCCATTCTAAATGAAAGCTTTGCTGGAGAGAGCAATCTTGGTTGTAGGTCTTCAGATTTCATAACTTGGAATATCTCTTTCCAGCCCCTTCTTGCCTGTAAGGTCTCTTTTGAGAAATCTGCTGACAGTCTGATGGGAAGTCCTTTTTAGGTGACTGTCCCCTTAGCTCTTGCTGCTTCTAGGATTCTCTCCTTCATTTTAATCTTGGCTAATGTAATGATGATGTGCCTTGGTGTGTTTCTTCTTGGGTCCAACTTCTTTGGGATTCTCTGAGCTTCTTGGATTTCCTGGAAGTCTATTTCCTTTGCCAGATTGGGGAAATTCTCCTTTATTATTTGTTCAAATAAGTTTTCCACTGGTGGCTGTTCCTTTCCCCCTTCTGGTACCCCTATAATTTGAATGTTGGAGCGTTTAAAGATGTCCTGGAGGTTCCTAAGTCTCTTCTCATTTTTTTGAATTTTTGTTTCTTCATTCTTTTCTGGTTGGTCATTTTTATCCTCCTTCTGGTCCACTCCTTTGATTTGAGTCCCAGTTTCCTTTCCATTACTATCGGTTTCCTGTGCATTGCCATGCATTTCAATTAGTTTAGCCTTCATACGTTCCTCTAATTTGTGACTAAAATCAACCAGTTCTGTGAGCATCCTGATCACCAGTGTTTTGAACTGTGCATCTGAAAGTTTTGCTATTTCTTTGTCACTTAGATTTGAGATCTGGGGCTTTGAGATCTTCTTGAGCCATTTTTGGTCTGTTTGTGCTCATTAAGTATGAGGAGCGGAGCCTTAGGGGTGGGGCGGGGCCTTCCGGGTGGGGTCGCTTGGTTGTGACGCTGTATGTGGGGGCAGGGTCAAAGCCGGGAAATGGCGGACATCTCTGCTGCCTCCCATCGCTGGGACCCGCTGGGTTCCGTCTCACTGCCCACTCCCTTGCCGGTCTATCTGCTCAGGAATGTGCCAGCACTGTCAACCCGCCGCCCTTTACCTTCGCCGGGTCCACTGGTCGCTCACTGGGTCGGCCCTTTGCAACCCCACGCCTGGGATCCGCGCACCTGAGTCCATCTGACCGAGTTTTCCTGTGCAACTCCACTCCACCAGCTGCTGGTTTCGCCCCTCTTACCGGTCAGGCTGAAGAATTCATTGTTATCAGACTTCCGAAAAGTTCAATTTTCTGTGTTCTGACTATGTTTTCTGTTGCTAACACTTTGTTGTCTCTAAACTTGGTTGTGTGAGAAAGCACGGTGTCTCCACCTATGCCTCCATCTTGGTGGAAGCTATTTGCTTATTTATTTTTATCAGTGTATGGTTGCTTCTCATGCATCACTGCTGGGAACTGGCCCCTGCTGAGAACTGTCCTGCAACCCAGGCATGTGCCCTGACTGAGAATCGAACTGTGATCTTTTGGTTCGCAGGCCTGTGCTCAATCTACTGAGCTACACCAGCCAGGTGCCTCAGTTTTTCTGACTCGGCCCATGATGTCCACTGCCTTACTGGTCTGGTCGTTCTAGTTGATTTCTTCTTTCATTCTTTAGTTGTCAGAATTCCATGCATTTTGATTTTCTGGCACTTCTGGTGGTTTATTGATTTTAGATTGGTTGTTATCCTCCTTTTGGTTGTGCGAGGAAGTGAAGGGTTTCTACCTATGTCTCCATCTTGGCCAGAACCCCCTCAAGATATCTACTTTTCATTAAATATTTTATTGTTTTATTACAGTTGTCCCAATTTTCCTCCTTTGTCCTCCTCTGCTCAGCCCATGCCCCACTTCCTACAGTCGTTCCCCATCCTGTTTCCATGTCCATTGCATTTCTAAATTTCTGTCTTTTTTTTTTTGTTTATCTTTAGAGGGCAAGGAGAGAGAGAGAAATATCAATGTATGGTTGCCTCTCGTGTGTCCCCTGCTGGAACCTGGCCTGCAACCCAGGCATGTGCCCTGACTGGGAATTGAACCTTGACCCTTAGGTTCGCAGCCCGAGCTCAATCCACTGAGCTACACCAGCCAGGGCAAATTTCTGTCTTTGATATCACTAATTCTTCCATCTGGTCTGCTCTATTTCCTTAGCTTGCTAGTTCATTCTTGATCTCTTATTGATATGTGAAGTTCTTCATCTCCAGAATTTCTATTTGGTTCTTTTTTAAAGCTTCAATCTCTGGTAAATAGTCATGTCATTTATTGATTTGGTTTCTGATTTCATTAAACTGTCTATCTGTGTTTTGCTGCATCTCATAGGGCCTTCAAAACTGCAATCTTGAATTCTTTGTCATTTAAGTAACATGTTTCCATGTCTTCAAGTTTATATTCTGGAAATGTTTTGTCTTTCTGAGCTGCCTCTTTACTTTGGTTATTCACGGTATTTAATGGATTCCTTCTCAGTCTAGGTATGTATCGATATATGTCACTTCTCCAGCAGATTGTTTTTCTCTAGTCTTTCAATTGTTTTTTATTAGGTGATATTGAATCACAAATTTTTTAGCTCTCTTGCATTTCTCTGGCTTTTCAGCTCTCCACAGGGTGGTGCAAAATGGTCTGCGTTCCCTGGGAAAGTGGAGACTCCCCTGTGATCCTGCTGTTCCTGTCCCAGAACAGGGACAGGGTACAGGGTTCCCAACCCTTCAGGGAATGTGGTATTAAATGGGGCTCCAAATTAATGAAATTCCAGTGCTGTCCAGAACAGCCAGATGTTGCTGGCAGTGCAGCCTCAATGTGTGGGGCTGGGGTAAGCTAGAGGAAGTTGACTGGCTCTGTTCTTGCTTCGTCATCCCAGCAATGGCTACCTCATACCTCTATGGTGTCCCCCTGTACCTCCACATGACCCCGAGATTACTTGCAGTGTACCCCTCACTGAGGAAAAAAATGTTTCCATATTATCAGTTCTTGGATTTGCAGATAATGTGCTCTATAGCCCAACATGAAGGGTGAGGGGAGGCAAGCTCTGGGAGGTTAAGGGCAAGCAGCCAGGCTCTGTTGTTTTGTTTTTCTGTCTGGAATGCCCATTGCTAGACAACCATGGCTGCATCTCTGGGCTTTGTCACTGCCCAGGTCACTGGCTCAGACACAGCTTGTACTGCCCAATCCTGTGGGAATGCTCACTAAATCTCTTCGCTCCTCCTGGCTGAAGGAAGTGCCAACCAGAGCCTGATTCCTCCCCTTCCTGGTCTGAACACTTGTCTGTGGGTCAGCTCAACCTTTCTCCCTTCTCACTACCCCAGTTTGCTCCCACTTGGCCACCTTTGGATGTTTCAATGCATGGATGTTTCAGAATGTGCATTGAGCAGGGAATCCTTTGTTGAATCATAGCTGTTCAAATCGTTGAAGCTTAAAGGAAAGAAATCAAGGGGATCTTTCATGCTGTCATTCCTCTGACATCACTCCTCTCTACCAGGCTCATATTTAATACTGTTTAATGACTGAGCAAACACAAGAAAAACTCTACCTGTTGTTGGAATAGCCCAATTTATTAGCATCAAATCTCTACATCATCTGTGATAGTCTTTGAGATTTATGAATTAATTTCAATTTCAACCAAGTCAATTCTGGGCTACTGCCTTGAAGTTATTTAAATAGTAACTTCCATTTTTACAAAATCTTAAGAATACCAGTAAGATGGCCTCTGACTTCTTGAGCTTTTGACATTCAACCACCAGAGGCTGCTCTGAGACCATTATCTTCATTTCACTCTGGGTCTAGTCCCAATGGGGAAACCTGTAAGGACTGATTTGGCTTCTATTGCTTTGAATTGTCCTTGCTCAGTGCAGTTCCCTGGTGGTCTGTTGTTGGAGTATACAATTAATTAGAGTCAAGAGGAGGTGCCAAAAGAAGGCAAAAACTACACATTACTGTTTTGCCCTCCTCTTTATTTTTAAACACTCAATCTTGTTTTATTTCTTTTAAGTAAAAGAGAATTGTGCAAGTCTCTCCTACTGGCATTTGCTAACTTTTAACAATTTTTTCCTGTTACTATGTTTTCAAGAAGATTTCTGAACATTTTTAAAAACCTTTGTTCAATAATATTTACTTCTATATGGTTTCTATTCTTGTACATTTTACTAGGATTTTATAGTTGCTTCCATGCTGTTCCCTGTTTTATTTTTTAAAAATCTTTGTCTTTCTCCTTTAAGTCTTTATTTAACAAAACAAACCAAAACTTAAATAGAGTATCTGTAGTTAAGTAAGAGGGATTAAAAATGGTTTTGGTGCCTGTAATGTATTTTGTATTTAATCTTGGACACTAAGCAGAGATATACTTTCTTCACATGATATTGTTTTTAGCCTTTGCATGCAAAGGCATAATCTAGGTAGACATTGATCAGCCATAAAAAAACAACTGTTTTTGAGTTAATGTTAAATATGCCACCCTAAGTCACCCTAAGCAGTATACTTCCATAAAAATAAGTTACTACAAAAAATGTAAAGTTTAGACCCATGGCAAATACCAAATTAATAGTTTTATAGCAGGCAAAGCCATCAGTATATAGATGATCTGGAAAATTTCAACACTACAATACCTGAATTCTAGACTTCACAAAAGTTTTCACAAAATTCCATATGTGATTGTAAAAGGTATAATTTAGGTGTGTCTTCTTAAATATGCCTCATTTTCTATACATTATAGGAAACATCAGTTGAACTTGAAGGAAAGTGAATACCTATTTCATTAATTTTATTTATAGTATAAGATAAAATTTTTAAGATTTCTTTTGTTCTGAAATGAAATTCTTGAGACGCATGAAATACTCCTAAATGTTTGGTGATGTTATATTCATAGAATGGAACAATCCTTAGAAGTGTTTGAATGTTTGATATTTTACCTTCAGTGTAATCACAATGATAGAACTTCTTACCCTAATAAATTCATGACTAAGGTAGGATACAAGGTTGCTTGTATTTTCATGCAGAATAATGGCAGCTATATATATAAATTGGTCCATATTTCACTAGATGCTTTGTTAAATATGGAGTGCCTGTGAAAATGCCAGATTTCTTCTCTGTGGCAGGTTTTGCTTTTTAACTTGCCCCAACTAAGGAGAGAACCAGAAGTCACTTGCCCATGAGTAATGCCTTATTAAACCATCATATTTTCATGTGGTATATTTTCCTCCCGATTTGTATGCCTGACCATTGACTTCCTAAATATTACATTTGAGCTGAGCCCCCCCCACCAAAAAAAAAGACCCACTGAAGTAATATTAGGTCAGCTTTGTTGGATGCATTAGCGGCCTGTCTGAACAAAGACGAGGGACTCAGGCACAGAAACTCATCACGTGGCCCTGGCCCTGAGAGCCTTGCAGATGCATTGCATGACTCATTGTTAAACATGCCGAGAACAGACAAATTCCAGGCAAGTGAAGCATCTGCTGATCCAACTACAGTTAGGTAAGTTGCATGATATTTATCTTACTTGCTTTTCCTTGAGGAACTTCCACGCAATTTCCAACTGCTCCTGAACACCACATGCTAAAAGCACACAGCAACTGTATTATAATAAAACTGTTAGCGTTAAACACAGGCACTTGAATTGGTATAACCCTCAGGCCAGTTACACTTCACTAAATTGCATAGGCTTTTAAATACCTGCACTCATTAAAAAAAATGTATCCATAGCAACCTCTTTGTCAAGGAAATAGTTACCTGAAAGTATACACATCTTTTCAAAGAAACAGGGAGATATAAAACCATATTAGTTAACTGTGCATGATATTATTTGGGTTTAAATTTAATTAGGGGAATGATTCAGGAGGAAATGGGACTTTTAAGAAATCTTTAGCGTGTTTCTTCCCAGTAGAGTGTGTTTTCATGCCTTCTTTATCACCAAAAGGTTTTTATGTATAAGACTTTTATTAAAATACCATGAAATAACTTTGGGCTCCAGATATTTAAGAAAAAATAATATCTCTCTTCTTCCTGCCCATAGCATGCCTACCATTTTCTTAGAAAGCTCCTTTGCTCAGCATACACCATGGTTATTATCCTGAGACTTCTGTTGCACATGGATCTTTGGTAGTCACTTCATGAGTATTTGTTATCAGACAGGGCACAGGATCATTTAAAAGTCCACAGTCCTTCTCTTGTGAGGTGACCTGATGTAACTCATCCTGTTTCTAAGACACTCTCTCTGATGGAATGACCTTTCACTTGGTCATGTTATATGACATTGACTGCAGGGACAAACCAGCCAGGTGAAGCAGCAGGCTTTCTGATACTACCCAGTGATAAATTGAGGTAAGTTAAAGGAGGACTTTAGAACTGAGGAACCTTCAAATCTCAACTACTCCCATCTCTTGGGTAAGGAGTGTCAGGAAGGAAAATATTCCTCTACTCTCTTAGGTTTACTCACTGGGGTCTGTGAATTAAACTAACAAAAGCCAGAATAACAAGGTAAAAGGCACACAATTTAAAAAATATTTACATGCACAGGAGATCACAGAAAAGGAATGAAACTGGAAAAAGCTGTTAGGCTCAAAGACTTACATGCCCTTTTCACAAAGAAAAGAGGATCTGGGCTTCATGGGGAGACAAAATATCAGGAAGTGACCAGGAGGTGGATATATGGTTAGAAGATAATAGAAGATAAGGGCTATTTTGTAAGATCTGTCTATGCATATTCATCTTGGCAATGACACTCCATCTTCAATGATAGAATCACTTTTTTCTCTGTGGTATGGGGGGCACCTTCCTCAAAGGGAAATCTATGCCCTGATTTTAGGCAGGTAACAGAAGGGCAGAGAACTCTTTTTGCATTTGTTGGTTCTCAGTTGCCTTCTGTTCAAACTAATCCTGAAGCCAAAGTGGCATATTTTGGGGTAGCATATTCTGACCCTTTTCAGAAGGTAAATATATCAAACTTGAAGTTCATATTAGCTAGTATTAGTCAGGGCTGACTTCATTGGCAAGCATGCAGGCACACAAGGCCCAAGTTTGCTTTAATGATTGGCTGAGTGGGTATGGCTGCCTTCCAATAAAACTTTATTTGTGGACATGGAAATTTTAATTTCATATACCTTGTACGTGATATGAAATAGAATTCTTTTGATTTTTTCCAACCATTTCAAAAATGTCGAGTGATTCTCAGCTGGTGACCACACAGTAACAGATGGTGGGCAGAATTTGGCCTGAGTTTGCAGGCCCCGGATCTAGAGAGGTGGTTCTTAAATCAGCATCATCATCCCTACCTGGAAATTTGTCAGAAATGCACATTTCTAGGCCCTCCCCCAGACCTGCTGAATCAGAAACTCTGTGGTGGGGCTCAGTAATTGTGTTTTAACAAGTCCTCCAGCGGATTCTGATGCTTGTTAAATTTATGAACCACTGATCTAGTCTGACCTATGATTCTCAATCTTGGCTGCTCATTCTAATTCTTTAATGGAGCTTTTAAAAAATCTCTCCACCAAAGCCCAGCCCAGATCAATTAAACCAGAGTCTCTGTGGGTGATGCCAAGACACCAGTATATTTTAAACCTTTTTCAAGTGATTTCAGTGAGCAGACAAGGCAAACTAATGCTTTCACTGTACAAATAAGGAAACTGAAGCTCACAGAGTATAAGCATCTTGCATGAGATACATAACAATGAAAAATAGGTATGGCACAATCCACTTTTACTTCTTTAGATACATGAACATTAAAATACTACGTTTGGTTATGGAATGTGTTTGCCAGAAGCTTCAGGGGTCATGTTATCTTTTATTACTAGCACTGATTAATTAAAAGCACATTGGAAACATGCCCTAAATAAAATGAAGGCTTTCTTTGGAAACTTGTTAGGCCAGACAATGTGACTATAATTGGAAGAAATAACTGCACAGAGGCTGAGGACAGTCCCATCTGTAAGCACTTTAGAGCTGAGGCGACACCTTCAAGATTGTGGTGGAGGACAAAGCCTGGAGCTACTTGCCAACGTGTTTGAGCAATTGTTTCCTGTTCCATATATGGAACACACTGAGAAGTCACAGCCTTAAATGTCATTAATGACACTGGAAAACCAACAGTTACATGCTTATGATGGGTTTTATGACTCAAGAACTCCTGTGTCTTGGGCATTTTTTAAAGGGAACTTTAAGATGATGGATGCTTTGTTCTTCTCAGCAAAGACTTCACAATATCTGTGCAATCCGTGGAAGGAAGAACACAGGCTATGTATCCAAAATAGAGCTGGGGAAAGTGAGGCATGGATAGAAACTGAGTCATGTGATCATTGCAAGTGGAGGTGTACAAATATACAACCAACCACTGGATGTTTTTATTGTTTTAGTGGTTACAGGTTACAATTTTTGATCATTTACTGTGTGCTGTGTTCTCATAGTTCTGTGTTTAAGGGCATGTTTTCTGGAGCCAATCAGCCTGAGTGCATAAACCAAGATCTATAACCCCCTAGGTTAATGAACTTGGCAAGTCACTTTGCCTCAGTTTTCTCTCCTAGAAAATGGAGATGATAGTAGTACCTATGTCCATAGGAGTAAAGGCGAATTAAATGTGCTCACAAGTGTCTGGTACCTAGTAAGTACTCAGTAAATGTTAAATAATATAGTTAAACAAAAATAGGACTTTTTCAAATAAAAAATAATGATATTGTTAAGCAAATCACTTCGTTCAAATCACAGTAACTTTGATGGAGAATAAGCAGATGGGTCATATTCATACAGTTAGATGACCTACAGATACTAGGGCTGTTTTTTGGAATCAGTGCTCCTAGCCACCATGCTATACTGCATTAATTGGGATGAATAAAGTATAGACAATCCTTTCTTTTCATGTGTAGTATAAACTTTTTGGGTTGTTTCACATATCCCTGGACCCTCTTTTTATCTGGATGATTTTACAATGTCTCCAACTCCTCTTCTCACAGGAGATTGAAGAAAAGAGAGGGAGATGGCCCTTCCTCCTAACAGCTCTCCCTGCAGTTGTCTTCATCTCAGTAAATGGTGACTCCAGTTTTTTCAGCTGTTCCAGCAAAAGACTTGAAAGTTGTCCTAGTCTCCTCACTTTATCTGACACATTCACTCCATCAGGAAATCACTTTGTCTCTACTGTCACAAAATATCCAGAATCCACACACATCTCCCCACCTCCACGCCTATCCCAATCCACCCTATATTAATTGACCATACAGGTGTGGGTATATTTATGGGCTCTTGATTCTGTTCCATTGATCTGTATGTCTGTTTTTATGCTGGTACCATGATGTTTTGGTTACTATAAGCTCATACTATACCTTGATATCAGGTAGCTTGATACTTCCAACTTTGTTCTTTTTTTAAGATTGCTGTGGCTCTTTGGTGTCTTTTGTGGTGGTTTCTTACATAAATTTTAGGGTTATTTCTTCTAGTTCTGTGGGAAATGCCATTGGAATTTTGATAGGCATTGCATTGGTAGTATGGACATTTAATTATGTTGATCCTTCCTATTCATGAGTATGGTTTATTCTTCCACTTATTTGTATATTTTTAAATTTCTTTCTTCAATGTCTTATAATTGTCCATGTACATGTCTTTTAACTTCTTGGTTAAATTTAGACCCTAGGTATTTTTTTCAATGCAACTATAAATTGTATTATATGGAATTCTCAGTTTTAAATTTCCTTATCTCAATTTCTATACCTCCAACCTTCCAGTGTTGCAGTTAAGAAGCAATAACCAATCTATTATTTATAAAGAAAAGAGTCTCCTACTAACAGGTTTTTAAATGATCATTATTAATTTCCACAATTTAGTAAACATTCATTAAACCATATACTCTGTGCTTGCTGTTGTAGGGACATACAGTAGTCCCTTGGCTAGGCTATTATACCCAGTTATTCAGTCAAACTTTAATTTGAGTGTTACTGTGAAGACACTTTGTAGACATGGTTAACATGTATAATCAATTGACTTTAAGTAAAGGAGATTATCTCAGATAATGTGCTTGGGCCTCAACCAGTCAATTGAAAGCCTTAGTAAAACTGAGGTTTCCCTGAAGAAGAAATTTTGCCAAAACTATATGATGAGCTCCTGCCAGTCTGCCCTATGGATGTCAGACTTACCAGTTCTCATAGTAACATAAGGCAAGTCCTTAAAATAAATCTCAGTATATGTTATATATTCTTCTGATTCTATTTCTCTGGAAAATCCTAACTAATACAGGCCTCAATGATCTAAGAATCTAGGAAAGGGGTTAATAACACAAGTGAAAATTAAATTATTATACTGATTTTCCTCTTACAAATTTAAGCACGAAATTATTGTAAAAAATAGATGATTCAGAAATTGAAGAATTAACCTTGGGAAGTAGGATATTGTATTGACATGAAGCCATATGTAACTGATAAATAAAAACTAGAAAACATAAAAATATTTCACCTTTAAAAGCATAAAATTTTTAATAGCAAGCTTTAATTAAAATTTAAAATAATGTGATTTATTTTAATTTCTTAATTTTCAAGTAAGGAAACACCAAGCTCAATTTACTTAAAACCTCAGTTGATGACCACTTAGTCAGTTCTGTCCTGTCTGAAAGTTTGCTCTTAGGCTATATTCTCCTAAAGGATTCCTTACAGTATGTCTATTTGTTCTATATTTGTATTTACAGATTTATTCCCTTCTGTTCAGAATGTGCCATCCAAAACATTCATACAGCAAGCAGTAGTTACAAAAAACTTTCCCATCTATGAATTTGTTTGTCTTAGTCCCTATGGGATGTGACAACAAAGTACCATAGACTGGGTAGCTTATAAACAGCAGAATTTTATTTCTCATGGTTCTGGCAGCTGAGGGGTTCCAAAGTCAGTGCCCGACATATTTACTGTGTCTTGAGAGTCCACTTCCAGCTTCAGGTGGAAGCTGTGTCCTCACATGGTAGAAGGAAAACAGAGCTCTCTGTGGGGTCTGTTACAAGGGCACTAATCCCAATCATGAGGGCTCCACCCTCGTGACCTAAGCACCTCCCAAAGACACTACTTTATAATTCCATTCCATTGGGTGTTAGGATTTCAACATATGAATTTGATGGAGGAGGGGACACAAACATTCAGTCCATAATTTGCCCAACTGTCCACTGAAAAGTCTTGGGCTTAGAGATGTCAGTTAGTTCATCTGTAGTCCATCAACTAATTTACCAGCCACATCTACACTAAAAATGAACTCTAAATTGCATTTGCCACTCTGCTTCTGGTATGTCACATTGCTTTCATTAACCAACTTAAGAAAAAAACTAACTTAATGAGTACTTGTACTCAGTGAGTAGAAACTTGTTCCTTTTTTGTGACATCCTGTAAAAATTATAGGTGGGGATTTTTTTCTAAGCAGGGACTTGTGTTGTAACAAATTACCTTCACTAATCATTTCAAACACAATATTTCTCAAATTTTTCTTTGCTACCCTAAGTATAAAACAACTGGGCTTCTCGAACTTCTGAAGGAGAATAAACATACTCTTTCTACAGCCCCCAAGGACTGCACCCTTGCATCAGGCACACTGTTCAGGTGGCTGAATAGGAAGCTTCACTGATTGTGATGATGTGTTGTGACACATATTTCAGTAAACTATATGAAGTTACTAATATCATTTTTATATTTATACAAATACTAATCCCATATGTGTTGACCTATTAGAACACTGAAAGAGGTGGCACAGGTACTGCTAGTTGTCTTCTAAGATGCCATACCAATGTCCACCCATAATTGGTAGAACCTGGGAAGGACCACCTGGCCAGGGACCTATTACATTTGTTGTGTAGGTCTGTTTATAACTAAACCTGCACATGACAACACAGGGGTATCATCTAGGCTGCTTTTTTTAATGGAAGTTGTATATCCATTTACAAATGCTGTTAATCACAGACTGAGCAACAGAACACCCCCTCCTTCGATGAATTTGCTTACTCTGTTTCTAATATGTGGATCTAATTCTCACTTAATGAACAACCCCCCAAGGATCATTTATTAATTAGAAATATTTTTAAATTCTATTTATAAATGAAAAATTATTTATTTATACTATTTGCTTTTCTTAGGTGTTTACTGAATCATTTCCAGATACAGTATATTTTACAATAAAAAGCAGAGTATTTCTAATCCTAAATTCTAAGTTTGATTCCTGGTACAGCAATTTATAGCAATAGAATGTTGGGTTATCTGCTTTGCCTAAATGATCCAATCTGTTCATTTTAGCCTACAATTTTAATGTCTACTTTTTAGTATTTTGGTGGAGATTAAAAGGTGCATATTTGTGAAGTGCCTGGCAAAAAGGCTTGGCTCATAGTAGGTACTTATAAGTGGTATTTGTTCATGACATCACCATTACCATCATGCTCCTTATGTATTATGAGAAGATGATAGAGATAACCATCATCAGTTACTACCTCTTACCAGAGAAGATGCTCTTTTGTATACCTACTAGAGATTATCATATATATTTTGTCCTAGAGACTTGTAACATGTAACCGATAAGATGTATAATATTATAGACACAAAAATATATGGTACCTTCATATATAAATATAACAAATATACTGTCTTACAAGTACATGCATGAAAAACTGACGTTCTGTTTTAGAAGGCTGATCTCTTCTACTCTGACCTAGATATGGCTCAGCTGTGGGAGTGTTAGGCTACAAGATAGCATTATCCTCATTGTCTTCATAAGTACAGAATAGATGTACTAAATTATGGTAAGGAGGTAACCTTCGTAGTTTAATTTTCAAAGAAATTCTCTTCCCTTTTTAAATGTGGTAGTGGCAGCAGTCTGATGGGTATTCATGTCTCAGAGAAGCTGCACTTTGCATTTCATTTTCTTATCACACGTATTTGTCAGCCAACTACATCAGAGGTCCAGTGTAAGTGGCTGGGGTTACTAAGATGAATAGGACACCTTTCTTACCCTTGAGAGTTTTATAGATTGGTAGGAGAAACAGACTCCAGGATATAAGATTATAGGACAGCATAGCAGTAAAACAGCAGAGATGTATCATGGTTTTCTCAAGCTGGTGCTTACCATCTCCTGACTCAGCACAGCTTATTACAACTGTTTTCCCTCAGTGTTCTCACTGAGGAAAAGGAGGCAATGTTTACACCATGGAAATTGGCAAAAGCTACAATAAATTTTGGCTTTTCTTTTTCTTGAGAACTAGTTGTTAAACGTTCACCAGCACACCACTGAGTGTCTGCAAACTGCTTTATGGGCATAGAGTAGAGAAAGGATTAATTTGTCCTGGGGCATTTGGGGAAACCACAAGAGTGGTGACATTTGACCTTGTAGGATGGTGGTGGAGTGGGCCAAAGGAGAAGAAAAATGGGGGAAACTTTGAAAGGGCACAATGATTGCAGGCAGCTATCCCAGCTCATTTACTTTTGAGGTGATGACAGCAGAAGGCAAATGCAGTCGCAAGAAGATTCCATTGATAGGGTGATAAATAGATGTGCCTTGGGATTTAAGTCCAGTGATACTTTATAGCAGCAGCTCTAGGTAGCTCTCTGTGTCCTGGGGCTGAGGGCATACCTAAGGGCAAGATTAGGTGCGGTGTATCTCAAAGTGGACTAGAGTCCTTTGGCAGTGGGCTAAAATGCTGATGCCAAGACTCCTCCTCAGACCTACTGACCAGATTCCCTTGGAGCAATAGTAGGGGTTTAAGGAATTGCATTTTTAACAATCTCCCAGAAGTTTCTTTGACTATTCAAGTTTGAGAACCAGCATCTCAAAGCTGGTACATCAGTGGTTCTCAATGGGGCACGATTTTGCCCCCCCAAGGAACATTTGATAGATTATTATTGATCGCCATGACTATGGGAGCACTACTGGCATCTAGTGGGCTGAGGCCAAGGCTGCTAAGCACCCGCAATGCACAGCGCAGCCCCTACCGCAGAGAATGATCTGACCCCAAAAGGCAGTAGTGCCGAGGTGGAGAAACCCTGATCTAGGTCAGAATGAAGAGCTCTGAAGTAAATACCAGAAGAGGATGGAAGTTAGCTTGTGCCTCCAGGTGTAGCGTAGTCTACTAAAGTGGGGGCTGGGAAGAGGTTATTGACCTTCATGCCCAGATATTGGGCTGCCAGATTTTCATAGACCTGGGCACAGTTCACATCTATCGAACCCAAGCAGATGACACTCCCGAAGCTGCCAATTCATTATTTGCTAAGTTTTTTTCTCTCCGATACCAAAAATTTAAGAATATTTATTGAGTTATTCTCACAACATTTTGGCTACTTCTTTGGGAGAAAAACCTGCCGCTAGTGCTACACCAAGTAGTGTGTGCTCTGGCTTGCACTTTTTTTGAAATCAGAAAGGTAGATTTGCATTGAAATCACATTAGCTAAGAACTGAATTGAGTTACTGTTTATGTGGAATGAAGAAAACAAACTTTGGAAATTCTTTTTAAGTCTGGGTTTAAGTTTCTAAAACGCCAGCTTTCCTCTCATTCTCTTTGAGATGATGTTAATAAATTGTCCAGATTAAACCTGTAAATAAGGTGAACCATAGTGAATGACAATTCCACTTATTTAACTTATTTAAATTTTTTTCTTAACCAAACATCAGTGTTTATTCTACTGATAACAATTTTATTATCTAAAATTATGCCTTGGGCCCTCAACAAAGATTCTTGTTCATTTGCTGCGTTTTAACAGGTTTATGTGCACATCCTTTAAGATTTGTTTTTCTTAGACGGATATAGAGTTCATCTATAAGGAAATGAGGCAGGTGACACCGGCTCCTTTGCTTGCTTGTTTCAGTTAAGGTGTACTATCTAACAATTTGGTTTCCTCCCCCAGTAACTTTGCAGATATAGGACTTCGGGTGCAACGTTTTCAAAATAGGGTTGGCTCCTGAGTAGTTACGCTTTCCTGGCTGAAATAATTCTGCACCTTCCAAATGTTTTCGTGTTTTTAGGGAGCTCTTAAAGGCAAGGCCTCAAGGTCCGAAGCTAGTTAAGCTTTTGAGCAGACCCAGAGATGTGAAATAAGAATAGGACTCATCTTTTATTTTTGGAGCTTTGGGCAATGTTTCCAGCTGCTTCCAGTCATTTAAATCTCGCTAGTTCTCTAATCCTCGTAGAGGCAGCCTCTCTGGCTCCCAGGGTCCACCCCTTCCTCCTGATTGGCTGGGCTCCTCCACAGGCCCACACCACCCACCTACGACGTCTCTGAGACCCGATTTGAAATAGGATCCAGGCGGTCCTCGCTTCCCTACTCCCTACTTTTCATAGGCTGGGGGAGAAAAGCTTGAGAAACTTGACATTGCCTTGGGCAGAGTGCATGTAGCAACAGATCAAAGGAAAAGCGGAAGAAAACGTGCTCTTTGCTGCCTGTGGATCTCGCTGAGTTGCTTTTGTCTTGCGGGCTTCTGCTGGGTTTGGTGTTTCCCCTCTGAAGACCGCAGCGTGGGCTTCGAGGCAGCTCACTCTCTGCCGGATGGGTCATGGAATTCTAAACATGAGGCAGGTAGGCTGCAGGGGCTGCACTGGCGGGTGGAGAGGGAGGGCGTAATTTGGGATCCCTGGGACGTTATTCTCGGAGCGCTTGCCGGATTAACAGATGCTTGACCAAGGCGGTCTGTTTCGCGTAAAGACGGGGCTGCATTTTCCTAAGGGAACCAAAGAATCAGATTTTCTGAGGTGTGCCCCTCCACCCCTTCAATTCCCCCCTCCCCGCCCCTTCCCACTTTTTCCTTTACTGGTGATTGGTGATGTCAGGCATTCATTGTAAAGGGCTTAAAAGGGGTTTGTAGAATATGTAAATCAACTCCAGTTTGCCGGCCCTGGAATGTATTGTGCAGGATCTATCTCGAGCTTTTAGCTTGTATCCTATGCTTTGGGTGAGAATAAAGACAAGTGAATATTCTGAAAAAGAATTACACGGGGCCTCTTATCTCATTTTGGCTCCCCATTCTCAGCACTTGCTGGTTTTATGGCTGAGAAGGCAAAACCAGCTCAAAATGAGCACAGACAGCCCTTCCAGAAAAATGCAGATCTATTTTTCTGTTCTAGCAGTTTTGAAACTGTACTGCTTCTGGATGTGAAAAGACAACCCTGAAAGTAGTGAGAGCAGAGAAAGGGCTCAGGAACTACTTAAATGAGTCTTTGAAAAGTATTTACACCAGCAGCTTCTTCCATGACTCCAGGGCATGATGATAAAATTTCTTATCAGCCCAGGCAGAGTTTTACAGCTTTGCCATTAAGAAAAAGAAAAAAAGTAGGTGTAGGACACTGAGAACAAGGTGTAATTTACAACTCAGTCACAGTTATGGAAGGATCTTATGTCAATATTTAAATATCAAGATCAATACTCATAAGAGGAAGACAGGTCTGGAATAAAACATGTCAGTAGGCTGGTGAGGGCAGAGAACTACAAGAGGAGTAATTGCTTTTGCCAACTCTGAATGAATATGGGTAGAAAAAGTTAGCATCTTCATTTTTTCTTCTAAGTGCCCCCACCAGCCACCCCTGCATGCTTTGGGGAAGTGATTTACATAGGAAGCAAAGTTTCCATTTAGGGGCCTGGGGCCTCTGGTTTAGAACTTCCTGCCTCTTTCCTACAGCCTAGGGAGGTGAACTGGAGCCAATGGTCAGGCGCAAAGACCTCTGCCCTCTTGCCTCCTTGCTTGCTTTGTAAATTTCAGTGAGTTCAGAAAAAGACAGCAAGATGAGCAAGTGTCCTGTGTTTGCAGTGAATTGCCTTTGCCTTGCTGGTGAATGGGGCTGAGGCTCAGTTTCTTTAAGTTCTGCAAAGTCACAGTCCCACCCCATTCTTTTTATGTTGAGCAACCAGATGGGATGGGGACAAGGAATAAGAGGCCTAAATGGAAAGGATTTAAGAGGAAAATGAGGAACGTATAACATTTTTGACAAAGGGCCTTGACTGGAACAAAGAAGCCATTTGATCTTGTGTGGAGCCACCTGTCCTCTCCTTGATGGAGTCTGAGCTCAATTTTCAGAATCCGTGTTCCCACACAGTTCCTTTGGAGCAGTGGTACTCCTCGTGCTGGAGGCCAAAGGCATGCTATCCAGAGCTTGGCATGATTTTTACCATGCCCAGCTCGTTATGGCATTCATGTGGATTGGAATTCAGCCCAGTGTTGAAGTGTTAAGGATACACATGTAGTAACTTCTCAGTTATCTAATGAATGGGCACCTTTTTATCCCACAGCTCTGTACATCTCAGAAATTTTTGGTTTGGTTTAGTACTTGGAAAGAGGATGGGATGGGGTAGCGTACAGGGGAAGAAAAGAAGCAAGAGAGGGGGAAAGTCATTACTCATCCAATGAATCTGGGAGTCCAGCGTTTTGGGAATCTAACACATTGTTCCAAGACAGAACAAGAATGTATAAGGGAGTGACATGGTGCAGATATTGGTATGGATTAATCCTAACTTTATTTGAGTTTCTCTTGGGGGAAAACTGACTGTCGCATCCAGGCAGGGTGGATCACACCTACCAGCCAATTTGTCAGCTCAGCCCTGCAGCCCCACTGGACTCACAGGGTTAACTCTCAAACAGGTCCGTGTGTCATCAGCTCAGCAATGAAATCCAATCTGTTCACTGAGAAGTGATTGATCCCTACAGCTACACAAATGCTGAACAATGGCGTGGTAGCCGAGAGACCCTTGGCACTGACTACCACAGTGCACTGACTAGCCACAGTGCATAGCCAGAAACAGCAGAATTAGAAAACTGCTTGATTGATGATGAGATTCAGAAGGGTTTTACCTTCTGCCAGGTTGGCAGGGAAAGAGTGATGTAGAGATGTAGTGTTCTTTGAATGGTCCTAAGGTCATGCCAAGTTAGGCGAAGAGAAAGGTATAAACCTGATTTGCCCTTTTCAGGAAGTAATTTTAAAGTGCCGGCCAACTTTTCTCTGTACTCTGATCATAAGTGGGAAACTTTCCTGAAACTTCCTTGGGAAGGAATTTGCCATGTTCCCAGGCAAAAGGAAAGGCACGGCCACCTGTTCTAGAAGCCCAGCCAAAAACAACAGGTTTGCCTGTGGCATTCCCACAACTGCAAATATCCTCTCCAAATAGCACGCTACCCATTGCCCATATACATGAGAAGAACAAATAATTCTTTCTCGAGCTGGAAAAAAAATCAGGTTCTCAGACAAAATTGCCTACCAGGCACATTTTGTCTTTTTAATATCCTGATGACTTTAGAAACTACACCAAGAGAAGAAGGTGTGCACTCTATTTCTAACGGACTAAAACAAATCGCTGCAGTTGCCTTATAGTGTAAAGGGAAAAAGAAGGTAGCTACCCAGTGCAGCTGCTAAATTCTTGCAAAGACAGGATGGTGCCATTATAAGGAAGCTGTGACTTAGTTTGATTAGCTTGGTTTGCATTCTTTAGATTGGAATTAAAATGCCCAAGGACATCTGGTTTAATAATGAATGTCTTTGTATTAATCTTTCCTTTGAGGATTAGAAAGTCCTTTACAAACACAATCTATTTATTCTCTGCCACATCCCCAGGAGAGAACAAGGTGGCAACTTGATCCTCATTGAACAAATGGTGAGGTGAAGTCAGAAAAAGGTGAAGTATAAAGATACACAGCAAGTTAGGTGCAAGTCTGAGGGTGTATACTACCCACCCAGAAAAACAAACTACCTGGGCAGCCTTGGAATCACCCAGTGATAGTCTAGGGATTAAAACAGAACTCTCCTGCATGTCCTGTTTCTTACTCTGTAACCAACACATAGTATCCCAAGTATATTTTATGGTTTGCTTCATTTGAAAGTCAAGCTTGTAAAAGTTTAAAAGGCATTTCCGTTCTCATTTGTCCCAGCATTGAGATCAGGCAGCTTTTATGACATCAAATAGAAAGATATCGTAACTAACCAGAATTTCAAATACGTATTTGAGAAATGTTTCCTTTCAGCAGATTAAGTTTGTGCATGTGGTGTGGAGGTCCAGTATCTTTAATACACATTAGAATTTCCATTTCTTTCCTGCTATCTCTCCTTTGCAGGGAATGTTATAACAATGAGACTTACCATCATATTAAAGATCCTTATTGGTTGATTCGAAATATTTTTTGAGTTATCCTTTTCTTGCCATTTGTTATGACCTACATTAGTAGTTTGCTTGGCTATGGACCACATAGGCTGCAAGCAAATCCTGTAATTGGTAGTTGCATGTTATCCACAGACATTCCAGAAAGTTTTAGGGCTAAGCGTGTATGTAGATGTCTCATGGCTTTGATCCCTTGTGTGGTAAATAGACATCCAAGGTAGCTATGGCAACCTGGGCTGTGCACTGGTGAAGGAGGGGAAGGGATTTGGTCACTGGACAAAGAGTAATTTTTTTTTAATTAGAAAAAGGTGGAGTCGATCGGGACATTTTAAAGCCCACATTATTTGACGATCCCAGTTGACCCAAATCATTTGTATTTTTCTTGATGAGCAAGAAAAATTAATGACTGACTGTAACCAGAGTATTTTGCAGATGTAACTTAAATGCTTTTTAATCAAGTGATTGCTATTTTCAAAAAGCATCTTATAAAGTGAAAGTGAAGCCTAACATATTATATCATATCCCTATTGTACTTAGTGTAAATGTTTTCATTTTCAGTTTGGTGGCATTTTAAAGAGAAAAGACTACAATCCAGTTGGCCGGTGTGTATTTCAGTTATCCACCTGCAGAGGTCAGGCTTGAAGTGTCTATAATGGAAGGCCAGGCAGTGGACGCCACTTCTGGGAGGCATCAGACTCAGAGGGAATTGCTCTGCTTATTTTGAACAATAAGTTAGCAATTCTTTAATCTTGTGACCAAAGCCATGATGAAAATGACTTCATTCAAGGGAGAGAATATCAAATACTCTGTCATTAAAGAAAGGGCTAGAAAGCCAGGTCAAACTGGAATCCAGTCTTCATTTAGATATGGGACAGTTTATTAACATGACTCTTTCTGGCTCATTATCAACTTTTATTTCACATGAAACTAGAAGGATTTTTGCCTAGTTTTATGAAGTGGCATGCTCTAGAAATGTCTTAAAAAAAAACAAAATATTAGGAACCCCTCCAAATCCACAAGATTTTTTTTCCCTCCAGAGGAAAATATTCCATTGACACAGATCAGGAGCTCAGAAATTTGAAATGCTGAAAAAATACTTAGAGGGGGCTTTCCTAAAAACAAACCAACAACAAAAAAACCCTAAGAACTTACCTGCTTTGTGTTATAAAATAGAAGTTCTGAGTAAAAAAGGCAAAAATATGGGAGAGGTGCTGATTATTTGTAGTACAAGTGGCTTTGAAAGTTTTATATACATACAGTCAACTGTTAATGATGAATACAGTGCAAAGTTTCTCCTTCATTTCTTTTATCATTCAAGGATTAATATATTCATTAGTTCATTCAATAAAGCTACTTTAAATGATCATGTAGTCAGGCCACTTTTAGACTACAAACATGATTTTGGTATGGTTCCTCCCCCAAAAAAACTTTTAAAGATCTGGTATACAGTTCACTGTACCAATAGCACAGTGTAAGCTATTCATGGGAAGAATGCCTGCTTATTTATAACTATGTTTGTATGGATAAGAATCTGCTTGATAAACTGATCATAGCCAAGACTTTACTGAACTTAGGAGACTTGATAAATTATTTGTAATTGTGAAATTTAGTTACTTTTAGCCAAATTAATTTGTATAAATTCTGAATTCCTAGTTAAATTTGTCATAATTATTAAACAATAATTCAAATAATTTTCCTTAATGGAGAAAAATTACTCATAGAAAGTTTCTAATATAAGAATGCATTCTACCCGACTTCCGGCCAAGATGGAGGCATAGGTGGAAACACTACCTCCTCACACAACCAAATTTAAGGACACAAAGATTTAGAAACATAAACAAAACCAAAACAGACAGAACATTGAGCTGTATGGAAGTCCAACAACAACGAACCATTCATCCAAACCAGTAAGAGGGGCAGAGTTGGTGGCCAGCAGAGAGGAGTTGTGGCAGGGAAAAGCGGTGGCTGCCCAACTAACCCAGGCACACAGGCGGCAGGTGGCAGATCCCAGGCATAGGGTGGCAATGGGCAGACCCAGTGAGGGCACAAGGTGGCTGGCTGACCGCAATCACACATTCACATGCAGATAAACTAGGCGAAAAACAGACAGTGAGACAGACTGCGCAACCCAGGGCCCCAGCACCAAGAAATAAAGCCTGAAAGCTCTAATTGAAAAAACTTTCCGGGGTTGAGGAGCTGGGAGAGGCTCCCAGCCCCACAGGAGAGTTCGTTAAAGAGACCCACAGGGTCCTAGAATGTACACAAGCCCACCCACCTGGGAACCAGCACCAGAAGGGCCCAATTTGCTTGTGGGAAGCAGCAGAGGGGACCGAAATCTGAGAGACAGTGGAACAAACGCCATTTCTTCTTCTCTGACCCCATCCCCAGTCACAACCCAGTGACTGTATTGACCCGCCCTGGTGAACACCTAAGCTTTCACCCCTCATATGTAACAGGTGTGAACAGACCAAAACATTATGGCTCAAGCAGAAGAACAGCTCAAAGCCCCAGAGCCAATACTTCTAAGCTACAAAGAGATAGCCAACCTATAGGATGCACAGTTCAAAACACTGGTGATCAGGGTTCAATTCCCAGTCAGGGCACATGCCTGGGTTGCAAGCCAGTTCCCTGCAGGCCAATTCCCAGCAGGGGACGCACTAGAGGCAACCATACATTGATGTTTCTCTCCCCTTCTCCTTCCCCTCTAAAGATAAATAAATAAATATATTTAAAAAAAAACAACACTGGTGATCAGGATGCTCAGAACTGTTTGATTTTAGTTGCAAATTAAATGAAAAAAATGAAGGCTACACTAAGTGAAATGAAGGAAAATGCACAGGGAATCAATAGTGATGGAAATAAAACTGGAACTCAAATCAATGGAATGGACCAGAAGGAAGAAAGAATCAACCAAACAGAAAAGAATGAAGAAACAAGAATTCAAAAAAATAAGGAGAGTCTTGGGAACCTCCAGGACATCTTTAAACATTCCAACATCCAAATTATAGGGATACCAGAAGAAGAGGAAGAGGAAGAACAACAAGTGGAAAACTTATTTGAATAAATAATAAAGGAGAACTTCTCCAATCTGGCAAAGGAAATTGACTTCCAAGAAATCCAGGAAGCTCAGAGAGTCCCAAAGAAGGTAGACCCAAGGAGGAACACACCAAGGCACATTATAATTACATTACCCAAGATTAAAATGGAGAGAATTCTAGAAGCAGCAAGAAATAAGGTTGGAGTCACCTACCTACCCAGAAAAACGAACTACCTGGGCAGTCCCATCAGACTCTCAGCTGATTTCTCCAAAGAGACCTTCCAGGGAGAAGGGAAAGAAGTATTCCAACTCATGAAAGGCAAGGACCTACATCCAAGATTGCTCTATCCAGCAAAGCTTTCATTTAGAATGGAAGAACAGATAAAGTGCTTCTCAGATAAGGTCAAGTTCAAGGAGTTCATCATCACCAAGCCCTTATTATATGAAATGTTAAAGGGACTTTTCTAAGAAAAAGAAGATAAAAAACATGAAAAGTGAAAGGACAGCAAACTCACAGTTATTAACAACCACACCTAAAGCAAAAGCAAACTAAGAGGACAGCTAGATCAGGAGTGGAACCATAGAAATGGAGATCACATGGAGGGTTAGCAACAGGGGAGTGGGAGAAGGAGAAGAGGGGAGAAGGTATAGAGAATAAGTAGCATAGACAGTAGGTAGAAAGTAGAAAGGGGGAGGGCAAGAATAGTATGGGAAATATAGAATCTTAAGAACTTGTGACAAGTAGACATAAACTGAAGGAGGGAATGGTGGGGGAGGGGTGTGTAGGGTGGAGGGGAATGAAGGGGGGAAATGGGACTACTGTAATGGCATAATCAATAAAATATATTTTTTTTAAAAGAGTGCATTCTAGCCCTGGCTGATGTAGCTCAGTGGATTGAGCACGGGCCTGTGAAACAAAGGGTTGCTGGTTTGATTCCCAGTCAGGGCACATGCCTGGGTTGCGGGCCAGGTCCCCAGTAGAGGACACATGAGAGGCAACCACACATTGATGTTTCTCTCCCTTTCTTTCTCTCTCCTTTCCCCTTTCTCTAAAAATAAATAAAATTTTTTTTGAAAAGAGTGCATTCTACTCTAAGAGTTTATTGTTTGAAAGCCAGAACATTTCCCAATGAGAAATGATGCCATGATTTGAGACAACTTCAAAACGCTATTTAAAAAATAACCCATCTGATTAATGACAGATTCAGTTCTGAGTTTTGAGTCCATGCCTCCATGCTACAAGAGATGGAGCATAAAAGGAGAGAGAGTTGTCATACTTTTGGTAACAGGCCAATCTTGGCAATATTTGAAATGGGAAGTTTATAGTAGTTTTCACCCTTCATTCTCCATCCTTCAAATATCTTCTGGGTCCTATCGGGGTGTCTCTCCCAGTCCTAACTTAATATACAGTGAATTGGGTTTTTGTAATTGTCCACCCTTTCCTCTGCCACCTCCAACCCGCACTTCTATTTCTTCTAGACAACCCAGATGTTGAGAGAGAAGCAACATGGATGAGCTAAAGCTCATGACTCTTAGCCCTTTAACCCTTAGGATGAATCTTTAATTGGGAAAATAGCGGGTAGTAGAGCCAGAGCTGCAAAAAAATCATGATTGCCCTTTTAGGGACATTATGTATGGGCAAGGTCGTGCCTTTGGCAGGCAGCACTTGTTGGTGTGCCTGCCAGTGGGGTCAGACCTGTTCACTTGTTTTTTGTTTCTCAGCATCCTGGCTGAACTTCTGGATTCACTGGGGTCTTTGTGAATGACAGCCAGAGAACCACAGGGGGCTGGCCATGAGGGGAGTGATGGCATTTGGGGGTTTGGGTTGTTCGTAAGTACATTCTTTGTAAGCTGAACAAGCTGAACACTGTCTATTTGGATTAGAATACAGGGAAAGGAAATAGCTGGAGCCTCCTCTTATCCACACAAGTAACTGAAGTGGTGTATGTATTTCCAGTTAATCCTTTGCCTATCATGGGACTGAGTTACTCAAGAACAAAATTTACATCTTAATTACCTTTAAATCCCCATGTCCAAGCACAGTGCCTGGCACACAATAAGAATCACTAAATATTTTACAGGCACATGCTGGGTGAAGTTTAGCAGGAAAGAGAATTGAAAATGCTTCTTAAGATCAGAGGGGATATGAGGAAGAAAGATCATTTGAAAACTTGGGAGAATAGGAAGGACTAAATAAATTGAAATTAGAGAAAAATTAAAATACATTGTAATTGCTTAACCATCTACTCTGTTTGATTGTGTTCTGGGTGAGGACACAACCTAGAACATGGCAGGTGGTAGCTTGTCTTATATTCCACATGATGTGGCTACAGAAATGGTTAAGAAATGGAATGTGCCTTCCAGTAGCTCAAAGCCTTAAAGCAAAGATAGAATCTGCTGTTTACTTTTATTGAACCCAAGCTGATGTTTTAGACCTTTGGCCCATGTGCATTTATTTGGTTTATTTTGCCAGGTAAGGGGCATGTCTAAGGTCACTCAGCAACTAAGAGATTGTTTCTACCAGACTGAAGTCTTCCACTCGCCATGCATATGGCGGCCACATTTTCTGCAGTAAAATTCAAGACATATGCTGGACAAAACATTTTCACTGCTTCTGGGTGTGACAGACCATGTGAGAGTTATGGTCAAAATTATGAAATAAAAAAGTTTCTGAGACATTTAATCGTTTATGGAGACAACAGGACTAATACATTTTCAAATGGTCCACGAGTTAGATGATATTATCGGTCACATGTCAAGTCGTGGAATGTGGCTTCAGTTGTATGTATTTTGAATTGGTCTTTTCCAAACAAGTAAGACGGAAGACGCTGTTTGTGGACAAATGGAATTCATTCAATGCCCTGCTGAGTTACCAATAATTAGATGAATGGATAGTTAAAGCAATATGTCAATGGAAGGCATCACCAAATATTAGAAATCTATTTTTTTGCACCAGATCAAGTCTTCTATAGGAGGTGAGTTGAGAATTAAGACAGAGTACTAGTTAAAGGTTTGGTATCTGTATGCTGAAATTTTAGCACAGAGGAAGGCTTTACTTTCTGTCAGGGAGCAAAAGTATGAGCAAGTTTATGTCTAGAACCAGAGCCTTCTACACTCTGCTCTGCATCTTATTCTCTTTTGACTGTACCATATACCTTCTTACTAAAATATAATTTGGATGTTTGGGGGTTACATGCTAATTTAATGTGCTAATAAATTCCAAGACAGTTCAAATGGATTGATGGTTTATAATGAGACAGGAATCAGGAAAGACCTATCACCTTTAGGAGAAAATGCCATCTGAAAAACCCGAGTAGCCAAATAGTCTCATATGTGAGTTTTGTGCTTCTTTTGTCTATATATTCTTTGATTTTAGATTAGTGTGAAAATGTCAGAGAGTAAAAACTAGGATTATGTTTCTACAGAAGAAAGTTTAAGGAGTGAAATGAGTCCTTTTTTCTACAGATTAATCTCCTATGCTTTCTGGAAAGAGTGCAGATAAGTTAAATGGAACAAATAGAAGGAAGAAGAAAGTGTGAGTCATTTTAGTCAACATGGGGAAAGCAGAATAGAAAAACTAGCTGTTCGGTGAATGACTCAACTGAGTTTTTTTTCATTTTTAAATTGTGTAATTTAAAATGGCTTTCGAAAGATATTGATGCTGCTGCCCTTTTTATATGGCTCTGAGTGAAAGACAGAAAAAGAGTTATACTAACTGATTGAGATGGGAATGGTTTTCTGAATAGAGAAAGACATGATAGTAGACTAGTAAATAATGAATATTTATTGCTTAATGCTTCTTAGCCTGGAGGAGACACTTTCTGAATATTTTCAGCATTTCCCCTTTCTAACATTTCAGCTGTCAGAATTGAATGGTCCACATGTAAACTACATTGTTTTGGTTTAACTAACAAAGAGAGTGATGAGACATGAATTGTTTGTGACAGCCCCAAACATTGATAACAGAAGACATTAATGCCTGCAGACATAGCCTACATGGTAAAATTCTGGGAGCAAAAATGCTTATTATGTTAGGCCAATGTGCTTTGACCTAGTTTTGCTTTTCTGCTTAGAAATTATGTCAGTATTAGTTACATCATCCCTAAGGATGAGCAATTTCACATTCTTGTTTATTTTAGCATCATTTTATTAGTTTTGTATATTTAGTTCTGACCTCCAAGAAGCCAAACTAATTTTCATTGACTTGCACTTCCCTTTGGAAATGAGTCTTCTGCACAATAGAGATTTTGTGTATTAACAAAACAATCTAAGATGCAGTCTTCAAAGACATTAATTTCTTTTTGATTGGGAGCCACTGCCCTCTTTGAAAGCTCCAAAAGGCCAGCCAGTATTCTGCTTTTCAGAATTAGTCATCCTTTCTTTGTCTTATGAGAATAGAACAGATTACTGTGCCTAAGACTGCCATAGTTGAAAAAGAAAAAAAAAAGCAAAATATGATGATGAGGTTGATGGGACATCTCCCAGCTCATTATCCTTAAGTTTGCCCGTTGCATATTTCTTCTTTATTTATCCAGTAGAAACTAGCCCAACATATTTTTCCTATTTAATATTTTTATTGAATAATTTTCTAAATGAATTATTTTCTCAGTTGATTTCAAAAACAGCTTTTTGGCCACTTAGTACTTTATATCACCAGGGAAAAGAACAATTTAATTCTTTCACACATTTATGATTTCAAATCTTCAAAGAGTGTGAGTTCTTCCAGTGATCAACTTACACCAAATTTACAAGTATAATTTTCTACAAAAAGACCTTGAATAGTTTTTGGTGCACATGTTTGAGCATTCCTTATTAACAAATGTAATCAGACAAAAGTCTACAGAATATGTATTTGTGGTTCCTCTTCAAAAATCAACCATTCGTTTTTGTTTTCTAATTAAATCCCTTTGTTGTTAGGTACTTTGCCAATCCCCTGCCTGAATGCAGAAAACCTAACAAGGGAGTATCTCCTTCAAATCACTACTAAACTAACTGAATTTTAACTGGGTAAATTGCTGATTAGCTGTGGATCATTTTAACAAACAGTAAGAAAGTAATTGGGATAGGCACAAGCCCTGTGTTCCTAGGAGGCTTCGAACATTTGAGTCAACTCAGTATTGTATTCCATGTCTGATCCTTATGCTAATTTGAATACTAGTATCCTGAAACGACTCTTTAGAGGATTTCTGGAATCCCTAATTGGTTTAGAAACATTGCCACATCTAAGTTGCCCAAAGTTGTGAAATATACTATATGTCTCCTATAGTGACAATACATTTATACGTATTGACAACAGACTCTAGAAATTTTTCTAATTATTGTAGACAGATACAAATACAGTTCCTTTGTATTACATAGATAGTGGCCTTCCATATACATTATTTGCACCCTATTTTTCCACTTTATAATATATCCAGGCAATCTTTTCATAACAGTACATAGAGCTTCCCCCCTCCTTTAAGAAAAACTGCATAGCATTCTATTGTGACAGTGTACCATAATTTATTTGACCCTTCCCCTACTGGACACATGGGTTGTGTGCAGTTTTTTGTCATTAAGATAATGTGCATAGAAAAGCCTTGTGCATTCACCAGTTTTAGTGGGGTATGTATGTCTGTATTATAAATCCCAGCAGTGGGGTTGCTGGGTCAAAGTGTGCATGCAGTTTCTAATTTTGATTAAGTAAAATTGCCTACCTAGTGACTGTTTACCCAGACAGAGCACTCCCCAAGAATGTATTGTCCAACTTGTACATCTCTGCTTACTAATACATGAAAAAAGGTTTCACTGCGTAGTTGTACATTTCTCTTCTAAGTGATGTTGAGCATGTTTGTACATGTATAAAGGCCATTTGCATTTCTTATGGGTATACAAATATAAAGGCCTGTGCAGTATCTGTTCACATTCTCTCTTTCAGGTTGTTCTTGATATTCACCTTTTAGGCTATCTATCTTTATAATCATGCATTAAAGAGCTATATCCTGTTGACTGTCGCCAAGTATATTGCAAATAATCCAAAAGGGACTTCTGTAGTAAACTAGCTAATTCTAAAAATTTTATATGAATGGAAGTGGAGCTGTTTCACAGCAGACATTCAGGTAAGAGTCTAGATTTCTAGATCTGTTCATCACTTTCTATACTACTCTTTAGCTAGTGAATATCAAGGGTTTGAGCTTTATAAAGCAAAAATAACCTCCAAAGTGTTGAAAGCTTCCTCCTGAGGGTCTAATTCTAGGAGGATGCTTATGTTATTAGTACTCAGTTTGTTGGAATCATGACCATTTTCTAAGGAAGTAAGAGATTCCACTTAAAATACTCAAGATCCTATAAAGTCTTTAAGGGAATAGTATCTACTTTTCCTCTCAGAAAGCAAATGTCAAGGTGCATCCTTTATAAGAGCAATTTTAATATTTCTGCACATTCAGGTGATTCTGTACCAGCCTTCTTAAAGACTGGGACTTTATGATTAACTAGAGGAGAACAGTTGCATGGGTCTGAGATTTCAATGTATGTTCTTTATTTTAATAAGGAAAATCATTTTGTGTTTATAAGTATGCATAACAAGTACTTATCATTTTATGAGACTGATCTAACTACTTAATCATGTGTGATGCTCCCTGTAAAATGAAAATAATAGTCATAGCACCTATATTGTAGAGGTGTTAAGAAGATTCAGTGAGTTAGTATTTGTCCGCCACTTGGAATAGCACCAGATACAGAGTAAGTTCTATGTAAGTATGTGTTAAATAAGTTATAGATTGGTGGTTATCAAGAATTGTGAATGGTATGAGACTTTACCCTACTCGCAAGCCAACAATTTGGCCTGCTACGGTTTCTTGGACATTGGCAGAAGACATGAGACTCCTGGGCAGAGACAAAGGACCTAATCACTGATAACACAAATAGCATGAGATTCATATTCACATTGGTTCTCTTTGCCTTCCAATTCCCACAGGGCAGCACAGGTAGATGTTGTGTGGGTGGTGGGTTTGCCTCATAGGTATGAATAGATCCTGAGCTGAGAGAACCTGAATCTCTTATAATGGATGGTAAATACACCTGCCCATTGCTCTACGAAGAGAGATGCTATCTCTTCCAAGACTATTCACTACACAAAAATCCTTGAAGAGGTAGTCTGGAACAAAGGCTGCCAGTGCCTCTGCTTGTAAGATATGCAAAATAGCAGGAATTCATGGAGAATTTTCTGCCAATAGTAATCCAGTGAAGTGTCTTTCAACCTTTGCTCCTTGGAGCCCTAAGAGTTCCACAGAAGAGAACTGCATGGGGAGACAGGAAGGAACAAGAGCCATCCTCCAGTGCCCTACCATTTTAACAAGAAGAGCTGGGTGTTTTATTCTGCTTTTTGACTCTTTCAAAATATTGAGCTTCTGATTAAGTTTTCATTTGAACAAAAGTACCTTTCTTTAGGAAAAAAAAGAAAAGAAAATGCCAGGTCTGTTACAATGGTGTTTGACATTATTTTGACAGTGATAAAATTACTGTTTAGATAAGAGAATCACTCAAGGCAGTATATTTGAAAGCATTATTATCAGAGACCCCTTAGGTGAGGATGCTGATGAGTCACTTTCTAGCTTTGTGACATTGGGTTGATTTCTTAAGCTCTCTGAGTTTTCTTGCCTATAACATGGAAATGCTATCACTAACTCATAGAGTTTATATAATTATTAAATGAATAACTGTGCATAAAAATTAAATATAAAGCACTTAACAGAATATTAGTTACATATGAGGCATTAAGAAATGTTGTTGGGTTATCTTCTCTTTTTCTGGAAACAAGGTTTCAGAGAAGTTGGGTTTTAGGGACATTTTCACTTGTTAGCCTCTGAATGAATGCACACACACCCATACACACAGGCATACATATCTACACACATGTACACACAGCAATGTATTACATGTATATAATGATCTAAGGGCATCTCTTCAGACAGATATGTTTGTGTACATGCATGCACAGATGTGTATACATGTTTTTATATGTAACTCATTATGTAACAATTTTTCCCATTACTATTTAGTCCCCTTATACCTCTCTCCTCCCAGCAATCACCACACTGTTGTCTATGTTCATGTGTCCTTTTTCCTTTTTTCTCAATCCCTCCACCCCCTAACCTCCCCCTACACCAGCTGTCATCTGTTCTCCATCTATGAGTCTGTCTCTGTTTTGCTTGTTAGTTCAGTCTGTTCATTAGATTCCATGTATGAGTGAAATCATATGGTATTTGTCTTTCTCTGACAGGCTTACTTCACTTAGCATATGTTCTCCAGGTCCATCCATACTGTTGCAAAGGGTAAAAGTTTCTTCTTTTCTATGGCTGCATAGAATTCCATTGTGTAAATGTCCCATAGTGGTTTTATCCACTCATCTACTGATGGACACTTGGTCTGCTTCCATGTCTTGGTGATTGTAAATAACACTGCAATGAACATAGGGGTGCTTATATTCTTCTGAATTAGTGTTTTGGGTTCCTTTGTTATATTTGCATGTATATATAAAAATATCCCTGTAAAGTATGTAGAAGCAGTAACTTGTTACTAAGAGTATACTTTTGTACAAGAACAAAGTCTCCTAGTATGCTAAAAACAAGACCAAATCTCATTGATGGACATGATCACTTGCCATTAGTTTTCATGTGTTAAAGAAAAAAATTATTCTGACACTTGATATCTTAAAAATGGAATTGCCTTATGACCCAGTTATTCCACTTCTGGGAATATATCTGAAGAAACCCAAAACACTAATTCAAAAGAATATGTGCACTCCTATCTATGTTCATTGCAGCATTATTTTACAACAGCCAAGAATTGGAAGCAGCCCAAGTGCCCATCAGTAGATGAGTGGATGAAAAGGTTGTGGTACATGTATACAATGGAGTACCACTCAATTGTAAAAAAGAAGGAAATCTTACTCTGCAATAGCATGCATGAACCTGGAGGGCATTATGCTAAGTGAAATAAGCCCGTCAGAGAAAGACAAGTACTATATGATTTTACTTATATGTGGAATTTAATGAGCAAAATGAAATCAAGCAAAATACTGAAAGACCCATAGACAGAGAACAGGTTGACAGCTCCAGGGTTTATGGGGGGAGGTGTCAGGTGGCTGGGGAGGTGGAGGAATTGAGAAAAATGGAGGAAAGGAGAAAAAAACTCATAGGCAGGGACAGCAGTGTGGAGATTGCCAGAGTTGGGGGAGGGTGATAGGGGAGGTAAAGGAAGGTATGGGGGGCTAAATGGTGATGGACAGAGACTTGAGTTGGGGTGATAAACATGCAACACAGTATACAGAGCTATGTTGTAGAATTGTGCACCTGAAACCTGTATAATTTTGTGTGCAAATGCCACTCCAATACATTCAAATAAAAAGGGGGAAAAAACAGTAAGGAAGACTTTATTCAGGACTAATCCAATAGAAATAGGGGAGAGAGATCTAACTCAGTTCCTGAATACAGCAGTGGCAGCCAGGAATGTATAGAGTGATGGACAATTACTAAAAGGAGACATCAAGGGTAGGCTTCTTGCTAAACCAACTTTAACAAGATTGTTACTAAAGGTGGGCCAAGGTGATCCAATATCAGGGGTAAGGGATTCTCTCTAAACTGGCTTATCAGCAGGATTATTTCTGACACTGGTCTGTGCAAGCCCAGCACAGACTGTGAGCTAATAACATAACATTGACCAGCTCTACAACTGTAAATGTAGCCATTTGGATGCTCTTGTTTCCCAGCATTCTGTTGGTATAAAAATATGGTTTTTAAAAAGTTGTTTATACTTTGAAATACTTATAGATCCAGAAGAAGTTGTAAAAGTAGATATAAGAAGATTCCATGTACCCTTCACCCACCCCTGTCCCCCGTCCTTAACCACTGGCAACCAATAATTTATTCTTCATCTCTATATAATTTTGTCACTTCAAGAATATAATATAAATGTAATCATGCAGTATACATTTTTTTGAGCTTGGCATTTTTTTTTACTCAGCATAATTCTCTGGCAGTTCATCCAGGTTATTGCATGTGTCAGTAGTTTGATTTTTTTCATTACTGAGTAATGTTCCATGATGTGGCTTCATTACAGTTTAATTATTCAGACTGTTGAAGGGATATTTGGGTTGTTTCCAGTTAAGGCTATTATAATAAAATTGTTATAAACATTTGTGCAGGATTTTGTATGATCATCAGTTTTCACTTCTCTAGAATAAATGCCCAGGAGTGAGATTGTGGTATGATAAGTGATCATGTCCATCTATAAGATGCGCTAAGTGTGTATTTAGTTTGTAATACACTGCTCAACAGTTTTCCAGAGTGGCTCAACCACTGTACTTTCTCACCAGCAATGTATCAGTGATCCAGTTTCTCTGTATCCTCCTCAGCTTTTGGTATTGTCTCCATTTTTATTACAGCCATTCTGGTAGGTGTGTAGTGGTATTTCATTTGTATTTTCTTTTAAGTTGTAAAGAAAGACTTCATAATCCAATATAGTTGTGTTCAATACCTCCCAGGTAAAATTCTCACACCCAAATGAGCCTATCTTGGTGTATGACTGAATTGTCAAAATTCCCTGTGATTGCTAGGTCTTCGGTTGAGCCCTCGATAAAATATTGATGAAAAATGTGTAGTGTTGTGCAAAATATGTCTTTAAACATTAGATTGGCCTTCAGTTTATACTCTAAGAAACACAGAGAATTGATACTCAAGACATGGCAGACCCACACTTCATGCATATTCACTTTGGGAAAGAGACACATTTAATATCAGGAAGAATTGCCAAGTCTATTTAAAACTTCTCTCCTGTTCCCCAAACATATTCCCTACCTATGCATTTGCATACATTAAATAGGAACGTGATCTATCTCTATTGTCAATATATGTATAGATGGATATATATACACAAATGCACATTCACAGGATCTAGGACTTTCATCCTAAATGTTCCCCAACACCCAATCTAGAATATTCTAGATCAGGGTTTCAGAGCCTTGGCCTTATTGAAATTTGTGGTTAAATAATTCTTTGTGGGGCTGTTCTGTGCATCAAAGGATGTTTAGTAGCATTCCTGGCTTCTAAGCACTAGATGCCAGTAGTAACCGCCCCCCCCAGGTTTTGATAACCAAAAATGTCTCCAGACATGGTCAAATATCCACTGGGAGCAAAGTAACACCCCCACAGCCCTTTTGAGGATCTCTGGTATAGGCAGAAGAAAAAGAGAATCTCAGGCTTCAAGGTAGCTAGCTCACTGGGTCACAGAAACTTGATGAGCATCTCCTAATTGTGAGGAAGGTTTGGGTGCCCACCTGGTCACTTTTGTTAAATACCACAGTCTCTTTAAATTTGCTGTTGTACATTAATGGCTGAAGATTACAGGTTAATGGAAAAAGATATCAGCCCTTGCTTTGTTTTATTGTATTTTGTATTGACAGTCATATATTATGATTATTTCAACAGATATGAAATTAAATAGATAATAAAACAAACATCTTTATTAAATGAAGCATATGCATAGAGAATTTTATAGAGAAATTGGCACAATACTTGATCTTTTCCTGATATAGCTTGTTTCACTGAATTCTCTAATGGTAGAGATTTTAAGACATTTAAAGAATTGTAAAAGAGATATAAAATATAATCTGTTTTTTAAATTAAAATATATGGTAAAAATAATTATCATTATATCATAAACCTGCATGTTTTTTACCTTAAATTATATTTACACGGTAAAAACAATATATATTTTTTGTTATATCTTAGTATATTATATAACTATATATTTCTCTTTTAGCATTAAAAGGTAAAAAACATTGTTTGAAATACTGTAAACAACATATCCTTATTGACAATTAGAATTAAAATATATATCTTATATTTATATATAAATTACAAATTACCTGAAACAAGAATAAACTATAACTTAATGTAAAAAGTAAATATTTCTATATTCGTTATACAATTTAAATTCTACTTTGGTTTTTCACCCTTACCTCATTTTATTCATAACAATATAAGTTGTTACAGGGTGCTGGAATTTGGACATAGTTGTCATTAATTCACAGCTATAATGGCCCTGAATAGAATGGCCACTGAATTATAATACACATCCACCAGGAATGCTGAGTCAATCCAGAGTGAGGCCTTTCTTCCTCAGGAATAGAGATTTATAAACTGCCTGGAGATATCATTCCTTCTAGAGGAAGGTGTATCCTGAAGTGTTCTTGTTTTTACTATGTGCCTGTGATCCCAGCAGACTAAACTCAAGTGAGACTTATGTGTATAGAAAAGGCTTTTGGAAATGTATGAATTTTAATAATAAAATTAACCAAGAAAAAATACACTGAGATACAGATTGACTCCCCAAATAGTACAATACATTTGTAAATGTGTTAGCTTCATAATATGACAAATAATTCCTTAAAAAATGCTTCAAAATTCTTGATTCCATTTAAAAAGTGCTCAAATGGCCCAGCTGGTGTGGCTCAGTGGATTGAGTGCCAGTCTGTGAACCAAAGGGTCACCAGTTCAATTCCCAGTCAGGGCACATGCCTGGGTTGCAGGCTAAGTCCCCAGTTGGGGGCATGAGAGAATCAACCACACATCAATGTTTCTCTCTATCTCTTTCTCTCTCCCTTCCCCTCTCTCTAAAAATAAATAAAATCTTTTAAAAATAAAAACTGCTTAAAGGGATTTGTAGATTATGATGAGAGAAGGCTTTGGAGGAAGAAATATTAAATCTGTATGAACCAAGAAAGTGATCCTCCTCTGTTTATAGGATTATATAGCACAATTTTTACTTCTAAAATAAGAATACATATTCTTCCAAAAGGTCTCTGAAGTTATACAATTTCATGCATCCTTCATATAACTTGATTTAAGATCTATATTACAGTAACATCATGCACACTTCTGTTTCCTACGCAGTTGTTATGAACAGAACAAGAGGTTCACTTATTTTTTGAGTTATGTAACAAAGGGTTGCTAGAATCCAAAATAGCTTACCTCTACTTCCCAACAGTCCCTGACAAACCCTACTGTAAGGTACAGTGTCATGATATAAACCTAATAATGTCATCTTGATCCCCAACTGCCCTGACCTTTGCCTTTTTTTATTCCTTTATATGCAAAGATTGTATAAGGTGACTTTTTAAGGTTACAATATCTTCTTACAAATTGGGATTATTGGCTGAGATTATAACTGCTGTTGAACATTCACTCAAATCCAGACAATGTCAGTAAAGGGGAAAAAAACCCCTCAATTTTGTGGCAGTTGTCTTAGTTACTTAGTTAAATCCACACCTGAGGATATGATCATTCACTTTAGTTTTAAAAAGCTTTTATTTATTTACTTTTAGAAAGAGAGGTAGACAAACATCAATGTGTGAGAGATACACCAATCAGTTGCCTCCCACACATCCCCAGTTGGAGACCTGGCCCACAACCCAGGCATGTTCCCTGACTGGGAATCAAATCAGTGACCTTTCCTTTCGTAGGCTGCTGTTCAATCAACTCAGCCACACTAGGCAGGGCTCATCATTGATTTTAGAGAAAGAGAGAGGAGGGGGAAGAAAGACAGAAACATAAGTGCCCCAAGGAACATAAGTTCCTCCTATAAGTGCCCCAACTGGGGATCGAACCTGCAAACTTTTAGTGCATGGGGCGATATTCCAACCAGCTGAACCACCCAGCCACAGTTCAGCAGTTCTTTTAAACAACTCTGAGTAAGTCCTTGAAATATGAACAGTGGATGGTCTTAATTTTCCTCAATGCCTAGCATACAAATTATTTACCTGTCTGCTGAACAAATGCATTACAGAATTTATTAGTGGAAAGTGAATTTTCAAATGTAACATATTGGTTATTTGGGATAAAATGTCACTTCCATGTAATATAACATCATAATTGAAATTGGAGGGGTTTTCAAGTAGTCTAGCTGGTACTAAAACTTCATTGGAGCCTCTCAAGTTGTAACATGATAAGAAAGCAGTAAGATTTGTCAATCTTACAAATGTACATAGCAGAGCAAATTCAAGGTTTTTTTCTGATCATGAAGCCTTATAAAAGCATTTCAAACTGTACATTAGTTTTGAGATTTTAAAATTTGAACCAAGGGTAGAAAATATAATTTCAAGAAATCAAGAGTACTTCTGATTATTTGCAGCCTAAGGCAATGGAATGCTTCTACATTATAAATTATTGTGTTATTCATAATTAATGTCAAGGTAGAGTCCTCCCTATGGTTTATGATTTTCTTGTAAAAAACACATGCTGCCTTATGTTTTTAAATTTCAATTTTTCTCATGCAACTCTTCTCTAATGATAATTGTAAGAATCCATATATAAACAGCAAGTATTTGCCATTCAGTTTTATTTATATGATATATTTTTTCTTTTGAATTCCAAATGCCTTTATTTTTATAAAAAAATATTTTTTTATTTATAAAACTACCCTTTTTTTAAAAAACAGGACATAGTATTAAATACCTGGATAGGTTAAAAATCTCCACCTATAAATGTTTACTGATGCTTTCCTTTTTGATCTGCTGAATTGCTGCATAAATGCTTTAAAGATTATGTTACTATTGACATTGAGATATCATCTCATCACTTTCAAAAACATACCATTCTTTGGAGTTGAACCATCATAGCTGCTTTAAATTAAAAATCTCCCCAACTGGGCTCCTTATCACCATCCTTACCACAGACTATGTCACTGGGAGTCAGAGGTGTTTGGGTCATTTCTTCGTACCTTGTCCTGTTTGAATTCCTATAATGTCAGCATCACCCCCTTTCTCATGGCCCCAGGAATGCCAGTGCGCAGGGGATTCTTCCAAGGCCCAATCTGATTTAGGACATTGTTTGCAGAAACAAGTTTATCCTTTGATAAAATCTCTATATTTCTCCCTATTGCTTTTACCCATGTTTGGCCCCCTCTACCTAGCATAGAACATGTGCAGTTATTCTGTTCTCTGACAGCACTTCAAAGACAAAGCTAACGGGGCCTTCTGGGGGCAATTTTCCAGGTTAAATATGCCCAGATGTGTTTGATTTGGACTCTATCCTTTAGGATCAAGCAATGTTAGTAAGTACAAATGTCCAACAGTTAAATGATCTGTCCGTGGGAGAGACTCACCTGATTGGAGGAAGGAGATACTGTTCAGCTTCTAATACCCAGTGATATTAAAGCCACTCTTTTAAACTCTCACTGCCTGGATTATAGAGATTTTGCCTACCTTACTTCTGGAATGGAAATTCCGAGTCTTTGCTAGTGAGTGAGCAATGACACGATGGCAGACATCTAGGTACTAAGAAAAAATCATTAATGGATAAGGTTTGAATTTTGTTTTATTTCCCTGCCTGGTACTAACTAGATAATCACAGTATCTTGGTATATGTTATAGCGTTAAAAACATTAACCAAAGAAATGAGTCCTAAGATGGAAGAGAAGAAAATAAGGGGTAGATAAGTAGGAAAAGAAGAGGATTAAGAATCAGCCTTCTTCAGATATCTGAAGTTGAAGGCAACTTAAATTATTTTGAACATCTTAAAAAACTACATCATTTTCACATAAAAGACTAGAACTGTGGAAAATGCATACAATGTGTTGGCACCACGACGTTTAGGGGTTGACACATCAAGCCGGGATCGAACAAAAAGTAAGGTTTATGAAGAGCTAGATCTGAAAGGCGTGTCTGTCTTCTTTCCCATCTTTGAGTGGTGCATGGCACATACCAGGCACTCTATGATATTTGCTGAGTAAATGATGGAATGACCATATGGTGGCATTGTTCAGACTCTTGTGTGTCTCTGTGGACTATAAGAAAAACAATTCATGGGCTATTTTTTACTATTTTGAAAAATTCAAAGGAAATTGTTCAGTCATTTTTTAAATGATTATTTTCATCAGATAATTCTAAACCTGGGGGTTTGTGAAGTTAAAAGTGAAGGGGTTTTTAAAAATATTAAGTGAGAGAAGCCAGCCATAAAGGGCTGCACATTGAAAGATCTGTTTATAAGAAATGCCCCAAAAAAGCATATTTCACAGAAATAGAGAGGACATTGGTAATTGCCAGGAACTGGGAAGAGGGGAGTAGTGACTGTTAATGTGTGTGGCGTTTCTTTTTGGGATGATGAAAATGTTCTGAAATTAACTAACAGTAATGGATGCACAGCTCTGTAAGTATACTGAAAACCACTGAATTGTACACTTTAAATGGATGAGTTGGTAATATGTGAACTATATTTTAATAAAGCTCTTTTGTAAAATGATAAGCACACTCCCAGCATTTAAAAAGGTGGGGAGTCTGTTGTGGTTAAAAAGTCAGGAACCACTTGCTGATTTTATTGCAGATTAATATACTTCCTGTTCCATCTCTAAAGGGAGCAAGCACAATTTTCCTGCAGCCTTAGAGAATGGAGGGGTGCTAATTGGTGGCTTCTCTCCTTCCTCAGCCCCAGTAATTAGGAAAAAGTATGGAAGAGAAAGTGTAGCAAGCACAGTGCTGAGAGCTAAGTTGTTAGACTTCCAGAATCTATGGGCAACTTCATGCTGTCAGGGGGCAAAGTCGCAAGCTGTTTGCACCATTCTTGTACCATATAAATCTAGGCAAAGGGTCAGAAAACTTCTTTATAAAGGGTCAGATAGTAAATGTTTTGGGCTTTGTGGGCTATCCAGTCTCCGTCAAAACTGCTCAACTTAGCCATGAACTATAGGTGAACAACTGGAGGTGACTCTATTCTAAAAAAAAAATGCCGTTTCTAGACACTGAGATTTGAATTTCATATAATTTTCACATGTTGTGAAATATTACCGATTTGACTTATTTCAATCCTTAAAAATATAAAAAAAAACATTTGTAGCTCTCAGACCACACAAAACAGGAAGACAGCCTTAGTTTGCAGACCCCAGGTTTAGGCTAATGGTTTAGAAAGGTATTCAACTAATCAGCAGGTTGTTGTGAAGCATGTTAAATTCCTTAAACCAGTGTACAATGTAAAGCAATAAATAATGCTAAATTATGTTGAAACACCAAGCTATTGAGATACTTAAATTGCAACAGTCAACTTTTTAGCAAATTATGGAAAATCAGCTAATAAGATATTTTCTAAAGAGGATTTAGCATATAATAATGTTACCTTGTGCAGTTTTGAGATTTTTCTTTTCTTTTTTTACTTAACTTAATTTTCTTTTTGGTATTTTTTCCATTGCCTAAAGATTTTTATTTTCAAGTCAGGGAAGCTATGGATATCTTGTACCCAGGCCATTAAGAAGCCTGCTAAAGCTGTGCATTTAAAGCCCTGGGAATTTTTCATTGTCCCTGGCTGCTGAGTTTTACACTTGATCTTAGCTAAAAGGCCAAGAAGCGATGGCTGCTGAGTTTTAACAGCAAGGTTATTCATTAAGTTCACATATTTTTAAACTACTAACAGTGCTTCTTTATACTTTATTTGTACTTCATGCACTTCCAGAAACATGATCTTTAATTTGACTAATTAGTGCATTTGTTGTCGTTTTAATGACAAGTAATTTATGGAAAGAAAACTCTTCAACAAGTATATCTCATAAATCGGGAAGTAAAGGTCCCAATGTTCTGATCCATGAAGGAGCAGTAGGTGTTAGGTGGCTCCTACAGGATGTGGCCCCAAAGACACTGGCAATACCTTCTGGGTAATGAGCTGGAAATGCAAAAGAAAGAAAATAGTTTAAAATATGTTGGCCATTTTATATTATACTTTTTGGGTTTATTTTCCAATGTGAGTGCCAGTCAGAAGTCAAGGGACATGGGGGTGTGGTCTCCTCCCTGTAACCTCCATACATCCCCCTTGGTCCTGTCATAGAAATATTTAGCTCTATTAATTGGAAGGAAAGCAAAACCTATATTCACTAGGATCATAAGAAAATTCAGGAGGAAAAAATTAAATGTTGAAGTCAACAATATTCATATATCACATATATGTAAAGATCCAAAAAGAAGGAAGAGGGTCTTTAATGATCCTCTGCTTCTATTAATCAGTTCTATTAACTGATTATAATCACTGCTTCTATTTTCCCTACAGAAACCTTGGGAAAATTAAGGAATAGAAGAGTATTCACAGTTCCACTTATCTTCTAACATAATCCTTTGAGCAGCCCAATATAGGAAAATGAAAGCATGGGGACTTAGAGAGGCAGATGAAATGTTCTAGATGTGGAAAGAAAAGTTGTAAGCAGGTAAAGGGCAATTTGAGTGAACTATATCAGATGGATGCATGAGCTGGAGAAGATGGTAAGCACTAAGGAAACCAGATGGTGGAGGGCTGGAAGATGGAAAGCACCAAGAACTTGATCATTAAGCGAAGGTAATGAAAATCCTCCTAAGGGACAGTTGATCAGAGCAGGGGTCAAAATCTGTGACTTGAGTGGAAAGATTGATTACAAATTCTCAAAGGATCAAGAAGGTCAGTGAGAGGCCCAAAACTGGAAACTTTATTTGAACTGTCACTGATCAGGGTCTGTGCTGGGAGACAAATTTTGCCAGGATGCCACTCATTGGTATGATTGGTATGATTGTGGAATAGAGAAGGGAAAGTGTATTAGTTTAGTATTGCTGTGTAACAAATTACCACAAACACTTAAAAGTTAAAAACATACCCATTTATTAGCTCATGGCTCTTTAGGTCACAAGTCTGGGTGGGGCCCACTGTGTTCTCTGCTCTGAGTCTTATGAAGCTGAAATCAAGGTGTTGGCTGGGCTAGTCTCTGATCTGGAGTCCTTGGGAAAGAATCTGCTACCAGACTGATTCTGGTTGTTGGCAGCATTCATTTTCTTTTGGTTTTAGGACTGAAGTCCCTGGTTCTTTGATAGCTGGGGTTCATTCTTTCTTCCTAGGGGCCACCTGCAACACAGGTGGCCCCTCTCACATGACCATCTCCATCTTCAAAGCAGCAACAGCACATTGAGTGTTTAGCACACATAGGCTCTTTCTCTAAATTTTTCTTCTGCCATCAGGTAGAAAAAGCTCTCAGCTTCTAAAGGTCCATCTGGTCAGGTCAGATCCATCTGGATAGCCTTTCTCCCCTACTGTCAACTGTATTACAGAACACAATACAATCAGGTCAGTGATAGCTCACATTTATACCATCTGGGGATTAAGGCAGTCATCTTTGAGCTACTACTTTAGAAATTCTGCCTACCACAGAAGGTGATGAAGACTTTCAACTGCTGCTTTGCTTCTTTGTGAGCTGTGTTGGGTATGATAGCAATGGCTTTGTGGGCAGTTGGTCCACTCTCTCCCAGGGCTAACAGGCAGATGAGAAATTCTACAGCTTTTCCTTCCTGCTGATATTTGTTTCTTCCTTCAAGGACATCTGTATCTTTGGGTATTCTTTTCTGTCTGGTCACCTCATGGTACCAAGAAACACTGGAGGGCAGATGTTTCATCAACTTAGGACGGTTTGAAGTTGTTGGGAAGAGGCATGCTGGAGGCCGAGATAGCACAAGAGGGCAGCACAGAGCAGGAGCCTGGTAAATGTCGAAATGGAGATTCACCTGTCCTAGGCCTTTCAGAGATGATCTGTTCATCTCTCTTAAAAGCATCTTCTCACTCACATACACATCCTAACCCAGGCCTCACTGAGTCTTCAGTAAGAACATGGCAGAAATAAGGTGTGTTGACCATGGGCACATCATAGAAAAATCAATTTGCTAGAGATCAGCTTCATGGAATCCCAGTTTCTCCAACTCAGAAATGGGCTGGTATTCATTCAAAGATGAGACATTTAGCCCTGCTGGTGTGGCTCAGTGGACTGAGTGTCAGCCTGTGAACCAAAGACTTTCAGGTTTGAAACCCAATCAGGGCACATGCCTGAGTTACGTGCCAAGTCCCAGTGGGGAGCATGTGAGAGGCAACCACACATTGATGTTTCTCTCCCTCTCTTTCTCCCTCCTTTCCCCTCTCTAAAAATAAATAAATAAAGTGTTTTTTAAAAAGACAAAAACAAAGATGAGACATTTGAAATGGAAAAATTCATCTTTTCAATTCCAGAATGTAAAGACTACTTTTTACAAGTCTGATGCTATAGCACAGTATTTCACAATCTTTCCAACATTTTCCAATCATTTCCTTTTGTGGAATTTTAATAGTACAACTATATTGTATATCTATTTATATATACCTGTGCTTCACACTTAAAAAGAAGAAGATTTTTTTTGCCACCAAGGACTAATTTTCTCCCCAATGGGGGTAATATTGCCTGCCTTGGTAGTAGATGCTATAATAGGAAAAAAGAAATTGCCCACATTTTAATATTTATTAAATCTTGAGCTTGCATGACTATTTGATTTAGCAAGTGGCAGTAATACTTCGGTTGTATTAAAAGGTACTTAAGATTAATCCTGAGAAATCAGAAAAGGCTTTGAGCATGAGAAATCACCCAATATATTATTATAATATAAAACAACAACTCACAAAATAAAACAAAGTATGGTCTCATTTTTGTGGATAACATGTACAGAAAAGGTACTACTAGAAAAGTTACTACTAAAGATCAATGTACCAAATGTGGTTTCTTAGTGGTTAGATCCTTCTCTAGGCCTTTTGCTTTAGGGGGAGTCTTACAGATGAATTCATATTATAATTGTGTCAAGAAAAATACTATCAGAAAAGTTAACTCTTCTCTTTGTTGCCGTCAACATTTAGGATTAATGGGAAGTGTAAACTCAATCATTCACATTTAGCAAAAGGACAAATATTTTACATGGCCTATTCATGACTCCTGTAGATCTCTAGAGGGCTTACTGCCTCAAAGTTTATTGTTGCATTCTTCTTAATTCTGGCTGAGTGCATGTACATTATGTTATGCAAAGAAATACCACCTACTAAAGAGTGTTTCTTCTCTTCTAGTAAGGTTTTGGTATCCCCAGAGCCCCTTTAGTCCTGTTTACTTTGGATATTTCAGGAGTTACTAGAGGATTTAACTATGGTGAGTCTTTAAGCCCTCTTTTTAAATTCACAAACTGCCTCTAATCTTAGAAAAATGTCAGGTTACACTTTTGAGACGCTCCAGGAACTTGACATTTTGTAGCCTAGTTGGGGTATAGGCTGCTTCCATTCTGAGCACCTTGTTCCAATTTACGTCAGCAGGAATTATATACAGGTCAGGGCTGAGAGCAGGTTATAATTAATGGGGTGGACAAGTGGATTTTTAGTGTTTCATAAAGTAAAATAGAAATCACATGTGCTTGGAACTGTTGTGTGTTTTAAATATTTACATTTATTTAGGTAAACATTAATTATAACTGATATATTTCTCCAGTGAACTTGCTAACTGGGAGGTCACAAGCCATTGTTCACAGAGTAGAAAGATTGGATGGCAAGCTATGTATATGTGTATGTATATATATGTATATATACAAAAAACTTAGAGGAGATATTGGTGATTGAACTCGTGGAAGCAATCCAGTCTTAGATTTTCCTCCTAATTTTCTCTCATGTTTAAAGCACCCACTTGCCAATATGATCCAGATGTCAGTTCTTCTAAGGGAGATTGGGGAGTGCTTAGCTTGTGAAATTCCTGAATGGATCCTGGTGAACATGCATGACCAATGCTTAACTATTAGTCTTTTTTTAAATTAACTTTTAGAAGTAATTGAAGCACAACCAGAATCTACAGCATCCAAATTTTCTTTACATTTATACATCAGAAATTTCCAATTCCTTGCAGATGGAGCAGCAACATGTTACTGAGCAAAGAGCTCTTTAGGAATCAGAAAAAACCCAGACTCTAAACTAGACTCCATCATGTGCTAGCTTCGTGGTCCTGGGCCAGATGCCTTAGCTCCGAGCCTTGGTTTCTTCATCTGCAGAATGGGGAAAATGAGACCTCTTTTTTAGGGTTTCGGTGGGAGTTAGAGACAATGTATATAAAGTGCCCGAGAGGCGTTGAAAGACAAATACCATATGATCTCATCTTTAACGGGAAGCTAAACAGCAAAACAAACAAGCAAGCAAAATATAACCAAAGACACTGAAATAGAGAACAGGTGGACAGTGACCAGAGGAGAGGGAATTTCAGAGGGAAAAGGAGAAGGATTTACAGGAACTAGTATAAAGGACACATGGACAACAACTAAGGGGGGTGGAAATGGGAGGGAGGTGGGGAGCACAGGGGGGTGGGCTGGGATGGGAGTAAAAGACAGAAAACTGTACTTAAACAAAAATTAAATTAAAAAAATTAAGTGCCTGAGAAATTGTAGGTACTAAAAAATTGTCACCTATTGGTATATGAAGGAAATGGTCAAGAAAAGGGAGACATTCAAAGGAAGCTTTATATAAATTGCATTACATGTCAATCATTGGTGTTAGGTATATTAATGTATTCTTTGTTTTTGCCCAGAAGTGTTCGATTCCCCCAAATAAATATTATTTCTATTAAGTTAATAATTTTTACAGACATCCTTTGTTTTATTCAGTGAAGAATCAACATAAGCACACTGTATATCATGGCATAATAGTTAAGTAATGCATCATGACACCTTTTTGCCTTTTTCTAAGAAAGCTATTTAAGCATTTAGTAGAAGGGCAACCTCACATGGAGTTAGGAGGTAACAATCTACACTACTTCCTGATTCTCCTTCTACAGATGAGCCGAAAAGTGTCTGGTGGTTCTAAATGGGATGGGGCCAGTTGTACAGACCCTTGACCAAGGAAGTCATATCCAGACTTCTGGCCAAGATGGAGGTATAGGTAGACACACTGTGCCTCCTCGCACAACCAAAAGGACAACAACAAATTTTAAAACAAAAACAACCAGAACTGACAGAAAATCAGACTGTATGGATCCAACAACCAACGAGTTAAAGAACAAACATTCTTCCAGACCAGTAGGAGGGGTGGAGAGATGGGCAGCTGGGTGGAGAAGACTCTTGGAAAGGCAGCAGCTGGAGGACCAGGGTGGGCAAGGTGGCAGCTGGTGGGCCAGGAAAGGTGGTAGCTTGCAGACTGGGCAGTCCCACATTTGTGTGCAGATAAATCAGGAGGAACAACTAAGGAGCAAAATAGACTGCACAACCCAGGGTTCCAGTACCGGGAAATAAAGCCTCAAAGCCTCTGACTGAAAACATCTGGGGGAGGCAGCAGAACAAACTCCCAGCCTCACAGGAGAGTTCATTGGAGAGACCCACAGGGTCCTAGAATTTACACAAAACAACCCACCTGGAAATCAGCACCAGAAGGGCCCAGTTTGCTTGTGGGTACCAGGGGAAGTGACTGAAAACCGGCAGAGAGCAGAGCAAGCAGCACTGTTCCCTCTTAGACCCCTCCCCCACATACAGTGTCACAATGCAGCAATACCAGGGTTGCCCTGCCCTGGTGAACATTTAGGGCTCCACCCCTTACTACATAGCTGGTGTGCCCAGACAAAAAAAAATGACCCAAATGAAAGAACAGTTCAAATCTTGAGAAAAAAATACAACTAAGCAATGAAGAGATAGCCAACCTATCAGATGCACAGTTCAAAACACTGGTTATCAGGATGCTCCAGGAACTCACTGGGTACTTCGACAGCATAAAAAAGATCCAGGTAGTAATGAAGGTCACATTATGTGAAATAAAGAAAAATCTGCAGGGAATCAAAAGTGATGGGAAGGAAACCAGTACTCAAAGCAACGATTTAGAACAAAAGGAAAAAATAAATGTCCAACCAGAACAGAATGAAGAAACAAGAATTTTAAAAAATAAGAAGAGGCTTAGGAACCTCCAGGACACCTTTAAGCATTCCAACACTCGAATCATAGGGGTGCCAGAAGAAGAGGATGACCAAAAAATTGAAAACTTATTTGAACAGATAATGAAGGAGAACTTCCTCAATCTGGCAAAGAAAATAGACTTCCAGGAAGTCCAGGAAGCTCAGAGTCCTGAAGAAGTTGGGCCCATGGAGGAACACACCAAGGCACATCGTCATTACATTACCCAAGATGAAAGAGAAGGAGAGAATCTTAAAAGTATCAAGAGAAAAGGAGACAGTTACCTACAAAAGAGGGCCCATACATAAGACTGTCAGCTGATTTCTCAAAAGAAACCTTGCAGGCAAGAAGGGGCTAGAAAGAAGTATTCCAAATCATGAAAGGTAAGAACCTACATCCAAGATTACTCTATCCAGCAAAGCTTTCACTTAGAATGGAAGGGAAGGTAAAGTGCTTCCCAGATAAGGTCAAGTTCAAGGAGTTCATCATCACCCAGTCCTTATATGAAATGTTAAAGGGACTTATCTAAGAAAAAGAGTATCTAAAATAGGAACATTAAAATGACACCAAACTCACAGCTATTAACAACCGAACCTAAAAAAAAAAAAAGCAAACTAAGGAAAGAAACAACTACAACAGGAACAGAATCACAGAAATGGAGATCACATGGAGGGTTATCGGTGGTGGAGTGGGGGAAAAGGTACAGAAAATAAGTAGCATAGATGGCAAGTAGAAAATATACAGGGGGAGGTTAAGAATAGTATAGGAAATGTAGAGGCTAAAGAACTTATATGTTTGACCCATGGGCATGAACTAAAGTGGGGAAATGCAGGTGGGAGAGGGTATGCATGGCAGAGGAAAATAAAGGAGGAGAAATGGGACAACTGTAATAGCATAATCAATAAAATAGTTTTTTTTAAAAAAAGGAAGTCATATCCATTCAACCTAGAAATCACTGTGGTGACAGATGTTAGAGCCTAATCACCTTTCTGTTCCTAACACCACTTTTGAGTATCCCAGCTTAGAAAGTCTTTGCAAAATTCTGCAAGGTTTTAGAGCTATACTATTCCCTGAGGGGTCTTTTTAAAAAAACCTGTATTTTGGTTACTACCCTTCTTCAGGGCAAGACTTGGTGAAAAGATACTGAAAGAGAGTACAAATAAAAAGACAAACAAAAATAAACATATCATTATTATGGGCAAGGTCTACACTGAGCTGTAGATTCAGATAAAAAACATTACTTAGTACATACATTCTTAATACATTTGTGCCCAAGACATAATAGTTTAAAATTAATATATAAATGGATATGTTTATGCCTTTCACTAAAGTCCTATTTTTATGGTATAACAACTGTATATATTCAAAATGATCATTGTTCAGAAACACCAATGCTGCTGCTAAATTTGGCACCATTGATCTAGAAGGAGGTCTTTTGTAGGTCCATAAGTGAAATATGGCTTCTCCCTTCAGCTTCTTTCAGTCCTTTGTGGAAATCTTAATGAAAATCCTACTATGTGCATAGCAGCTAACAGCTCCTGGCAAATAATAGGATCTCAATATACATTACATTTTCTGAGGGCTACTTTGTGGATGAGTGCATAGTAACACACCTTCCCCCTCCCCCCAAAAATGGATATGTATGTGCGTGTGTGAGAGAGAGAGAAGGTGTCCCAGGCTTATTGTTTTTCCTACAGTGCAAGGCATTTGGAACTGGAAATTATCTTAGCTGACATTTTTTTCAAATTTTCATCCAACACAGAAATTCTTTCTACAATAATCTTCACCAAAGGAATGGAGGAAGACTGATGTAAGGTCTCTTTCTGTTAGGCAATTATTTGATTCAATACAGTGTTATTATTTGGTAGCTCAAGGTGGCACTCTATAAAGTTCTATAGGAAATTGGAACATGGAGCCCAAGTGAGGGCTAGCTCCTTGTGACCACATTGTGGAAGGGAGGATATTTGGGGACCAGTTTGGAATCACCATTATGTTCTACCGTGAAACCTAAATCCTAGTACTTCCTCAGTGAATTTAAATATATACATCAAGGGAGTTTATAAAGTCTTTAATTTGTGTTAATAAAATTGATTGGAAGTACTATATTAAAGTTATTTATTTTTACATTTATTGAACATCAAGTAGAGAAAAAGGAACTTTTGTTACTTTCCTTTAGCATGCAAACATAACAAAAACCTCAGTTTATCTAAATTTTTCCAAAAGAACCAAACCTCTCTATTAACCATAGTTCCTATGTTATACTTTCTCAAGAGATTTCTGAAGTACAAGGAAGAAGGTGATATTGTGGATTAATATAATATTCGTGGCTGTGGATACAACTATACATCCAACTTAGTCTCTTAAATCTCCTCTATTTATGATTAAAAGGAAAAGGATCTTTATAATGAAGATCCCAAGGAGCAATAAAATTTAGAGTCACCTAAGAACCTTTTAATTGGATCCAGTATGTGGTTTGTAGTTATGCAAGTAAAGTGGACTCAAGTGTTTTAGGAATGTTTCAACAAAGACTTTTTTAAAAAGCTTTTTTATTTGGGGTTCAGTTAACCAGAAAATTAAATTAACCAGAACTCTTCCATTTCCAGAGAATTTCAATTAATTGAAGTTTGACTCTACTTTTAGTGTAATCTTAGTTCCCATGCAGAAATAAATTTCATCTTCTGACTTATTTCTTGGAAAGTGCCTAGCACAATGAACACCTTGAATGAACAGGACAGTGTGGTTTTTTGTGTTCAGGTTTTAAATATTCCTATATATCTATGTCTATACATTTCTGTATGCCTATACACTTGATAGAGACAGAGAGAGCTTGCTGCCAGAGGTGTTAATGTTTAAAGAAATGTGAGTAGTTAATGCTCTCACCATGATTTGACTTTTATCTTCCTCTTTCAAGTACATTTGGCCCCCCTTTGAAATCTGCCATTTAGAATTGAGAAGATTTTTGTTGTTTTTTTTTAGAAATACAATACTTTCTACTCTGTTTCTTAAAGTAGTGCACAGAAGGAATGCATCATGGTAAAAATAATTTATAAGTGAAATTATAATGTTTTGCTAAAGATTACCAGGAAGTGAGGAACAAAACCCCTCAAGTAGCAAAGAAGCCAGATGGTTGGTCTGTTGTTTTTTTTTTTTTTTAATGTGGTCATTAAGCGGGAAATTTGCTTGATTAAGTAGACACTGGTCTTGATTTTCATACAGGAGTTTTGAGGGCCTTTTTTATGGATATATATACATACAACACACTATTTTCATCCAGCCAATTGATCATTTGTGCCATTGTAAGCAAGATTGTGCTGTTGAGAATGTGAAGTCTTAATGATAAAGAAGTAAATGGGTTCCCAAGTCTGAGCTCTGAAAGAACTGAGAATCTGTACAGTACCCTACAAACCCTCGGTCATTACCATCTCCATCATATTGTTGTAGGGTCTAGTGTTTTGTTTTGTTTTCTTTTGATAACCCAGACTAGAAGAAAGGCTGTGTACCACAGTGGCTAACTAGGGTTTTGTGAAATACAGGGTAGACTCGGGGGAGAAAAAAAAGGTTTTGGAGTTCAACACTCCAGGGGGCTAATGTGCATAAAGGACCTGAGTTTAATCCTTGGAGCTGCCAGTCAAGATCATGATGAAGAGGCATCCATGCAAGGAATTGCCTCTGGATGCTGGTGGGTGGAGGTGGGAAGGGGATCAGAGCACCCCTATTTGGACTGTAATGTTTTGGCAGCTGATGTTCCGGGGAGGTTGCCTGGCAGTGGTACAACAAAGCCCCCTTCTGGGAAGTCACCCTGTTATCGTCTGGCACCCTTTGCCCAGTGCCCCAGGAGAGAGAGATTTCCCAACCTGAGCTCTAAGGAAGAAAATGAATAGAGTTGTGAAACGGAATATTTGCATCTGTTTACAATAGAGAGTCAGTCGGAGGAATTTGTAATGGAAAGAATAGATTTAGACAACTGGTAGAAATGTTTGGAAGCCTGCCCTGAATCAAACGTCTGGTGATTCAGCTGAAGAAGCTGCATAACAAGGGATATAACCCATCAATCTTTACCATAAAAATGGTAAATCAGAAAAAATTTTTTAAAGATTTTATTTATTTATCTTTAGAGGGGAAGGGAAGGAGAGAGGGAGAGAAATATCAATGTATGGTTGCCTTTCATGCATCCCCTGCTGGGAACTGGCCTGCAGGGAACCTGCCTGCAACCCCAGTATGTGCCCTGAGTGGGAATCGAACCACGATTGTCTGGTTCTCAGGCCCGCACTCAATCCACTGAGCTACACCAGCCAGGGCTAGAAAAATGTTTTTTAATGCAATGCTTTCTCATGTAATTGTGATTCCTTTTCCAATTAACACTCATATTCATTGTAAAAATAAATATATCTTTAATAAGATAGCTTAGCCACCTTGAAATCTTATTGTTCTTAAAGCCAGGTATCTTTCCACAAGTGATTTTTTTAAACCCTAGATTGCACCTCAAGTACTAAGTCTTTTCATTTTCATCTTTACTTACATTCAAAAAGCCAGCTTATTATATAATTTCATTCAATGAAAGGATATAACATGTATAAGATGAAGCCTCCAAAGAAACATTTTAAATTTTGGTTTTTAGGCCCAAAAGTCTTTGAGTTGGGGATAACTCATTCTCCAAGAATACCTTGCTTTATAACCCACTCTGTGCCTGCCACTCCATCCTGTCCTAAGCTTTATTTGTTTCATTGGGGAGTAGCTAGAACCCACCACCCAGACTTCCCAAGCTCTTTCCTGGGACCCTGGTGCAACAACAACAGCAATTCTTTATTCTTCCATAACAATTCTTTCTGTAGCCATCTTTCTTCTAGCTCAGTTAATAAATGGGCTCTAAAAATCATGATTTGGCTGCTACTGCAATTTTACCTAGCCAGTGAATTTATTTTGAGCTACCTTTTGTTATTTTTTTATTGATTATGCTGTTACAGTTGTTCTATTCCCCCTTTCATTCCCCTCCACCCTACCCCCCATCCCCACCATTACCCCCCTTTAGTTTATGACCATGTGTCTCAAGTCCTTTAGATTCTATATTTCCCATGCTATTCTTGCCCCCCCCCTTCTATTTTCTATCTACTGTCTAGGCTACTTATTTTCTGTACCTTCTCCCCCCTTCTCCTCCTCCCACTCCCCTGTTGCTAACCCTCCTTGAGATCTTCATTTCTATGTTTCCACTCCTAATCTAGCTGTCTGCTTAGTTTGCTTTCGTTTTAGGTGTGGTTGTTAATAACTGTGAGTTTGTTGTCCTTTCACTGTTCATGTTTCTTTAACTTCTTTTTCTTAGATAAGCCCATTTAACATTTCATATAATAAGGGCTTGGTGATGATGAACTCCTTGAATTTGATCTTATCTGAGAAGCACTTTATCTGTCCTTCCATTCTAAATGAAAGTTTTGCTGGATAGAGCAATCTTGGTTGTAGGTCTTTGGATTTCATGACTTAGAATACCTCTTTGCAGCCCCTTCTTGCCTGTAAGGTCTCTTTTGAGAAATACTCTGACAGTCTGATGGGGACTCCTTTGTAGGTGACTGTCCCCTTAGCTCTTGCTGCTTCTAGGATTCTCTCCTTCATTTTAATTTTGGCTAATGTAATTATGATGTGCCTTGGTGTGTTCCTTCTTGGGTCCAACTTCTTTGGGACTCTCTGAGCTTCCCGGATTTCCTGGAAGTCTATTTCCTTTGCCAGATTGGGGAAATTCTCCTTTATTATTTGTTAAAATAAGTTTTCCACTGGTGGCTGTGCCTTTTCCCCTTCTGGTACCCCTATAATTTGGATGTTGGAACATTTAAAGATGTCCTGGAGGTTCCAAGACTTTTGTTATTGTTATTATCAGTAAGACAACAAACAGTAGCTCTCTCAGGCAATGGGATCCTCTAGATTTAGTTCATCTTTGATCCTCCAGGCATGGAGCCCCGGCTGTACCTGTTCATTTCCCTCCCACACTATTAACCCGCTTCTTTCCGTTTCTTTCCTGAAATTTCTTCTCCTGGAAAGGTAAGAGCAAAACCAATGACTCTTGAAATGTCTCTGCTAATTTCCTTCACAGCCTCCCCTGCACCCTTAACTGCATGTCCATGGTTACTTTCAACTTTAGGTTAACATCCTGCCATCAAACACTTAGACATTCAGGGAATTCTAAGTACCACAGTTCCTGTGTGTGTGTGGTGGTGGATTTTTTCCACTGTGTGATCATGGCTTTTCTCTTTCAAATTTCATTGCTAAAATAAATGAAGTGGCCTCTGCTTTCCAATAATTCATCACTTTGTCTTCTCATGTAAGAAATAGTAAAAGTTGGATTTTAATGTCCTTAAAAAGAAATCATTCCTTAAGTAAATTTGAAACTATTCCTTCACTTGCCCCACTCCTGGTAGGGTCCCTTATTTCCTGCAAAATAAAAAATTCCAGTAAAGAATTCATACAGAACAGGGAGCAGGGAATTGAAACTTCAAGATCATGGTAGGATCCAATGGTAATGAATAAAGCTATGTTAAACTCTAGGAAATAGATGAGATTGCCTATGGGAAGGTATTCATTTAAAAATAATTAATGTTAAAAATAATTAATGTTCATAGTAGGAATACTAGTTTATTAATCATATACTGTTCCTTCACATAAGATGATCTATGAATATTATTGACTAAATAAATAGATTTATGTCCCTCTTGTTTCCAAAAGTGGTTTGAAGAGGTTTCCCATAATGTATTTAAAGAAGAGTGGGAAGAGGTGGTTCAGGACCAGAGGGGAAGGATGTGAGAACTACAAGTTTGCCAAGTACTTTTCAAACTTTGCCTCACTTAAATGTCAAAGGACCCTTTGAAATTGCTCTCATTGTCACATTTTACAGACAGGGAAACTGTATAAGATATGCAGAGAATCTGTGTGTATAAGATATGCTGAGTAGCTGGCTCCTATCCACCTTTGCTAGGAAATGGCAGAGCCAGGATTTGAACTCAGGTTTATCTGGTTTCAAGGTATACTTTTGTTTGCATGACACTACACTGATGGTCTCACCACGAAACTAGACGAAAGTCAATCGAGGTTAACTCCCAAGTTTGCTGATGGCACATCAAAAAGAAAGCTGGATTAAATGCATTGTCTAAAAAAAAAAAAAAGCCTATCAGTTCATCACTCATCTCACAATAGAAGGAAAGGATGGAAAAGAAAAAAGAATAGTAGCAGAACAGGGAGACGAGAAAAACTCTGCAATTTTAGATGCAATACAAGACATAGTATTTACTTTCTGAACCCCATTAGCTTAGAGGCTGTAATAATAATAATAATTCTTATGTCATAAGTTGAATGAACTATAGGAATTCTGACAATCTTATTAAATGTATTGTTATACTAACAGCTTTAGCAGAATTTGCATCAGAAGAAAAATAGAATATAATACAAGCATGATTTGATAAAATCAGTCTGTTATATATAACTTAGTTGTGATTGTTTCTCAACACAGAACTCATTGCATAGCTTCTCTGGGAGTTTTTTTTAAATATATTTTATTGATGATGCCATTACTGTTGTCCCGTTTCCCCCCTTCTTCATTCCCCTCCACCCTGGGAATTCTTGAAAACTCTATTTTAAGATCTATTTAAAGTGTAAGAGTATGCTCTGAATTAAGATTTTTTTCTTTCTGTAAAAAGTTCAGTACCCTTAGTAACATATACTAAGTTAGCACAGTTATTCGATTTAAAAAAAAACAGTATCCTGTTTTACATGGGACAAAACATAAATCTGGAAATTTCAAGAAGTGGATCATGGGTTAAAAGTGAGTGATTTAATGTGATTTGAAGGCAGTTTTAATTTTATGATACTTTGAACTGTATGTGTATTTTAATGATAACCTAATTTTACCACCTCAGGCTTAAAGATCTCTTGATGCCTGGAAAACTGCTTCATCCATCATGTTTAAATCTGTTCCAAGTATTTTTGCTCAAACTTCTTTCAAGAAGCTCCCACCTTTGTTCTGTAGGGACGTACAGTTCTGACTCTGTTCTTAATATCCTGTTTTCGTTTGTCAGTGCAGTTGTCCTTTTCATTGCCATGTTCCCATCATTCCCCTTCTCTCATGTGGTGCTTTACAATAACAATTCGGAACAAAAGAGCCTCTCCTCTTTCTGTTGCATTAAAAAAAAGGCTTGATCCCCTGACTGTAGGGCTTCAGTGATCACAGGAAATGTTTAAAGCATGTTCTTCATAATAGTTAACCAGGAGTTGTGAATAAAGGTTACTTTACTTTTCAAGATCGCAAAGTAGCTTCAGGGTATTGTGAGTATGAGGTTTTTGTGTGTGGCTAACTTTGAAGTTGAGAGAAAAGTGATTTCCTTTGAGAAAAGGAGCTATCATATTTGAGAGAATTTCCCAATCTGTTCATACAATAGGAATTAGTTACTGTGTAACCTTGTCATTACCTCAATGAGTCACAGGACCGGATTGGTTGTTCCTGTCATTGAACTTACACTTTCCAGTGTTCAGACAGCAATTGTGAATGCCACATTGGCCATCATCAGCAATTGTTTATTGATGTATTTTTCTCCCGGTGGATAATAAGTGGAAAGAGGAGAGTGAGCACTTTTTCTGCCTTCTAGAGGAATATTTTATAAAAGAAGTAAGAAAAAGTTCCCCCAAGTTTTTTCCAGGTGGAATCTACTTGCTGCAAATATCTAGCTTAACTGTTCTGTCCTTCAGAGACTAGACTTCATATCATTTTGCTCATATCCAGGTAACCCTTTTCAGATATGAGTGGGTGGGTTTTTGTTTTTTAATAACATTATTTACAGGTTTCCGATTTTGCACAGAGGAAGGAAAGTTTCTCTAATGCAGGAGTTCAGTGAAGAGTGAATTCTATCAAGTCCCAAATAATTTTGCAAAGGTGCTTTTGTATGTATGTATGTGTGTGTACATATATACACGTACATATTTTTATATATGGCTACAAAAACTAATTCCATTGTAGACAGATGTATGATTTTATATAGACATAGAAATGGTTATATGAGTATATATAAAAATGCCTGTTGAACTTTAAATGCACTTGGGGAAGGATTTAAACAACACTGTTGAAGCACTTTTCATCTGTGGGTGATGTCACAGAATCAGTGGCTTCCATTTCTGCCACCATGCTGTGGGTCTGCTCTCCAGGAGCGTCAACTCAGACCTCCATCAGGAGATTAGGTGTAACAAGTTCCTACTCTCTTCTTTCTCCTTCAAATCTGCTATCACTGCCTTCAGAACCAAATGCTTGCCTGACACCCAGTGTTACCATAGACCTGGAAAACACCAGCCATTTTTAGTGTAATATAAAATAGGTTCCATTTGCCTTTAAAACTGGATGCTTTATTTACTAACGTAAACTGTAAAGATATGAAATGTCTAAGACCTTCTGACCATGGAAAATTTTCTGTAAAGGTTGGCAGATTATGCTCTTTAGGAGATTATGAAATTTGTTGTTCATCATTTTCTTTTGTTTTTGAGGGGTGGAGTAAATGTTTGTTTCCTGATGTTTTAAATTGAGATGTTCAGGCTAATTTTCCACTACAATGCCAAAATGTCTGAGAATTTTTGACAATTTCAATATTGTTTTAACAAAAGCAATGCTTTTAAGTCTGTTGATTAAAAGGTCTTTCAAATTCTGTATGATGATGTAAATGTATCTCTCCTGTGCACAGTAGGGACTTCTTAGGGAAGTCATCTGTATATAAAATTGAGTAATCCTTTTGTTTAGTGTTAAAAGGCAAATTAAATTATCATTTGTATAGGCAAAAGCCAAGAAAATCTGTTTGCTTTTTGATGTATAAACATGTGAAGCATGCTTTGTTTTACCATGAGGTGTTGCAGTGGCATGAAAAGTAGGCGTCATGATTTGCAAACTGTGCAACACGAGGAAGCAGCTCTTGCCTTCTGTCTGCCCTTCATCAAGAATGTTCTTTAAACACCTTTGGTGGAGTCCAGATGTCTGGTATATAAATGGATGCGTTCAGGTTTTCAGTCAGCATGTTTGTTTGGTTTAAGTTTGGCTTTTTACACTTTCCTGAGGTGATTTCTTGTTTTGTGTAGTGACAAGCAACATCCTTGAAAGAGCTGCAGCTCAGAACCCTTTTTTTTCTTCCCTTTTTTGCATTTGAGAAGACTACTTTCCCTTCTTCCTTTAGACAACCAATTTTTACAAGATTACTCTCCATTCTTAATTCACTCTTTCTTTGCCACTCTGGAGACTGAAATTTAGGACTTGCTATCCATCACAGATTTGCTCTGTGTGTGTGTTTACATATGTATTATATGCATACAATATGTATGTATTTTTTGTTATGTGTGCATGATATATACATGTATGTATGCAGGCATAAAACTTGTGTGCATACATATGTACATATTTCATGCATACATATTTTCAGTTGTTTATCAGAATGGTAGACTGCAATTATTTTTAGAGAAATAAATGACTCTGCTTTACCATGTCTGTGCAAGAGATCATCCTTCTTGATGTAACATTTAGAAAAACTTCTTCCAGGTACTGCATTTTAACTCACAAGATAGACACAAAATAATAAGTATATTATCAACAATAACAAACCAGCATCCAGAACATAATGTGATCACATGCTCATTAGGACACTGAAAGGACCAAATTGCAAGGAAGGTGAGTGCCCATCACTGACCCCAGGAGCTGGGCAGGATGGCCCCTGTTGGCAGCATGAAAAGCTGGCACCCAATGCTCAGCTGTAGGACATTGACCCTCTGCTGGTCCCTGTGAGCAGTGAGGGTGGACAGATCCCTGTGCCAAGTTGTCATTTTGGGGGGAGGGCGAAGGCCCTGGGTGTTGACCTGACCTGAGCTGTCTTTTCATTTGGTTTCAGTTGAACACTGAGTGGGTGAGGACATAGGGAAGCCACAGCAGGGTCCGTGGAAAAGGCATTTGGAAAGCAAGAGGGAGTTTTGATTCTTCAACTCAGCAACCCTGGCGGGGTGGATGAGGTGGAGCTGGCCTTCCTGGAATTGTCGCGTCGATTTTCCTGTTGTGTTTCACTGTTGACGCTCTCACAGACACACAGGACTGCTCCAGCACTGCCTGCCACCCACCATCTGGTCTCGGTGGCCTGTCTGTCATTTTGTGGGTCCCCATCCTCTCCTACGGCGATGTTTCTTCAAAAAGAACTAGGGTGCAGTCCATTGGTGGGTATTCAAGGCAATCTGTTTGTAAGAATCCAGGGAAATACTAAAAGAACTATTAAGGACAAATGTGCTATTTCCTGTTTTTAACCTGTTTATGAGACTTTCAGTAGAATAATTTGCATTTCTGAGACTGCTGGGGGGGGGTTCTTTGCTATTAAGACAGTGGGATTGGTCAGTTGTTCCTGGAGAAATTAGGATTGCTTTACTGCATTGTGATTTGTGTCTTTTTGCTTGTGTGCTTGTGTAAATGAACTCCAGAAGGTGTATTTAAGCATTCTGTTAAGTAAATTTGGGAGACTAGGTTTCAATTAACATAACAAGACAGTGAGACCTAGCCCCCATTTCTCCTTAATTTTTATCATTAAAGCCTTCTTATCCCTAAAGACATCTGCTGTGCTTTCAAATGATTCTTTTCAGGAATGTTCATTCATTATTAATCAGTTTGCATGGTCAAGAGAGTGTGTGATTATTTTAAAGAATGTCCTAGAGATCCAATTACTAAAAAATGAGCGTGTTATAGACAGATGTGGAAGTACAGAAGAGGTTTTGTGAACAGTTTAATTTAATTTGTATGAATTCCACCAGGTGGATGTTTGGTGAAATTAAAAGTCTTCCCCCACTCTCACTTCAGGTATTAGATAAATTTTTTTAACTTTTAACACTCCTTAGAATAACGATGAAATGACAAGTTATTGAAAATATCTGTTGTACTAATTAGTTATTTTAAAACTTGGAACTAGTGCCTCAGTGCTTATGTGCTTGTCACTTTTTTTAAAATCAGTCCCTCTGGTGCCCTAAAATTTGGCTGGCACAAATTCTTAGTCATCTGTCACTACTGAAGTGAACAAGTTTGAGTGTGTTGATAGTTGGAGGTTAACCACAGTGATATTTCAGAGGCATGTTACAGGATCGCTCTTTTTTTTTTTTACCTGTTCCTACTTAGTGTGTTATTTATACTGTTGCTTTAAGAACCTCTTTGCATTTTTATTGCTCTCTGCCATAATCTGGGGTGGAATGTATCCTATATTGTGACATCAATTTCCAGTCTTTCATAATGACATTAGATTCAGTTGGCACTTCCTCTCCCTGTTCTCCTTCTCCTCATGAGCCTATTTTATTGTAATTTACTGACTCACCTGTGTGTCAAATCAGCCAAAGTACCAATCAGTAAAGGACAATAACATTTGGGCAGTGTGTTTATTCTGTGGTTTTTATAACTCAAAGTTAAATACTAAACCATGACTGAATATGTAGAAATTCAGTACTTACGTTATTTAAAATACTCTATTTGTGGTGAATCATCTTGGATGTAGCATCCAGTTTTTATTGAGTTTCTGTTAGATAATGTTTTGTGATGAGAGATTATGTGTTGAAATGACAGCAAATCCCTTCTTGGTTTAGTCCCTGTTGCATATCCTTCCTCATGCACTAAAGTTAATTTCCAGTGTCTCACGGTCCCAAAGTTGTGAGTCCTCTGAAAGTCCGTACTTCTGCTGCTCCAACACAAAAACATCATTCCACTGTTCTTAAAAAATTATTCCACCTATGATTCTATAATGGGCATAATCTTATAACAGAAATTCAGATAACAATGAGTCAGCTAAATCTTACCCATGTGAAGAGACGGGGTAGGAAATAGACTTGATTTCGTTTCTGAAATTTAGGACTCATAAAGAATTAAATGTACTCATAGCATTTCTGATGCTGTCTTTTTCACAACACTTATAGAAATTTTCCTTTTCAAACCATTTTTTATATGACCATGTATGTTATTATGCAGTTTTGACACTGTTTTCACCTCAATTATTTTTTGGTAAATTTAACACTAAGCTTAGTTTCCATACTCCAGAGGATATTTGGGGGAGAAATGGAAGAAGTGCTTTGGGATACATCCAGGCAGTGGCTAAAAGCCCCCTGGTATTAACAATTGATCACAGGCTACCTAGTGTTGGTATCCAAGTTTATTCTTTGATCCAGTGACTAATTAATTTCCCTTATAGTGATGATTTTTAGAACTGTACAAAGTGAGGGACTGAAAGTAAAATTATTGTTGGCTAGAATGTATTCTCTTTTTCATATACTCCAATTTAGAAAAATGATTTTTTCGTGGGCTATGCAGATATAACATAGAATACATGTAGGGATGCATTGAGAAATGGGTAGACTTTATGATTAAAATGTCAGTGCCTCCATTAAGATAAATCTGGAATAAAAGAGCTCATGGGTGACATGCTGACAACCAAGTGTCTCCTTATTTTAGTAGGTGATTGTACTCATAGAATTCATGTGTTATGGAGACTCCTAATTCTTGGTCATTTCTTCAATATATGGATGAAATTTTTCTGTTCTTGGGACTTTGAACTGGAAAGCATGCTAATTGACTTTGGCTATGGGTTAAACCTTGCAGTGCATGCCATCTTCATAGGACTCCCAGGTGTTTCTTCAGGGTGCAGGTTTTCTTCATTGTTTCAAAGCAGAGGTCAGGTGAGACTACAAGGAAAAAAGTGGTAAAATTCTAAACTAAGCTACCAAGATAGTGGCAAGAGTTGTGACAGCATAGGCAGGGCTTTAAATATTTTCTCTGCATTGGCTTGCCAGGTCAATAGTTTTGCCTCATATTTTAAAAGAGGAGGCAAAAAAGATGAATCCAACAGACATAAACCCCCTTAACTTCCATCTCCTTGGCCTATAACAACAATCCACAGGGGTCTTGAGTTTCCCATCTTCCTTCTCAAGCCCAAACCCTACATCTTACTTAACTCTTTAAGACCAAATGTCCTTCCTCTTTCAGTGGGAACTTTCTCCCTCATTCTGTTTCCTCCCAGATCCTGTACCTTGGACAAAAAAAAGCCCTTCTCCCACCACAAAAGTCCTCCTCCTGGAATGAGGGCTAGGTCAGGCTAGTGACCCTTGGAGCCCAGAGGGAGCAAGGGGCCATCTGCCAAGGCAACTGGATTGGCCAGATTACCTTAGCCATCAGCTGGGTACCCAGGTCCCATCAGCCCTACAGCCCTCACCCATACCTCTCTGTCTCTCCATTCATTTTTCCTTAACCCTGAAAGGCATGAACCTCTTATATTCAGCTTTATCATGGGAGGTTGAAGGGGGGAAGGGTTTTTTGTCTCAGGCTACACAATCAGATTGGCCCCAAATTTATAATGAATGTTATCTCCATATGAGATTTGTTTTTGTGTGTGTACTTGTGCATGCATGCCTATATTGGCCCCAGAGCTAATCTAATTATATTGAAATATTGAGATGGATAATATAACTTTAAACTAAGTCCTATTATTGATCACTGTTATGTACTAGGAAATGGTATTATTCAAGAAATACTTTAGTTATTTTGTAATTAGTATTATTCTATTGCTTTGTATTTTCCAGATAAAAGATTTACTTTGCTAATTGTAAACATTTAAGGCACGTCACACTATGTAGAGCCATCTTTTAAAAAACAATTCTATTTTTTTCAACATGAAATTCCCAAATATAGTGGTGGCCACGGCTCTTTGAGCCTCTAGGACATTGTGTTCTCATCTTAGAAAATCAGAAAATAAAAACAAGAAACAAGGAATATCTCACAAAGGAAAGATGATTATGTACTAGAAAGGAAAGCAAAGGCAATTACCAAGAACAGCAAATGGTCCCATTTACTGGGTCCCTGGTATAGGAGGTAAATGACTGGAAATAAGGTTGAAGAAGCAGCTTGGGAGAAACTTGGGCAAGGCTTTGAAAAGGAGACAGGGAGTCAGGATTCATGCTTTGGGCAGCAGGGAGTTGCACAATAGTCTCAGCTTTTAAGAGAAGTGATGGAAGAAAGATGTGGTTTCAGAAGTATGTTGCAAAGGTGAAACTGAAGGACAAAATATGGGAAAGTAAAGTATGAAGTTAGGAGATTTTTTTTTGTAATAGTCTAGGAATGCAATAAAGAAGATCTGGATGAACACACAGACAGTAAGAACAGAGAGAAGGAAGCCAACCGAAGAACTACTCAGGATTGGCACTTAAATGTCTTACCTAACTAATTATTTGGATTTGGGGGATGGAGACTGTATAGTTTCTTATTTTTTTTAAAGAGCTCTTCTTTTTTTAAAGATTTTATTTATTTATCTTTAGAGGGGAAGGAAAGGAGAGAGGGAGAGAAATATCAATGTGTGGTTGCCTCTCATGCGTCCCCTGCTGGGAACGGGCCTGCAACCCAGGCATGTGCCCTGACTGGGAATCAAACCATCATGCTTTGGTTCACAGGCTTGCGCTCAATCCACTGAGCTACACCAGCCAGGGTTTGTATAGTTTCTTATTGATGCTATAGCAAAGTACCACACACTTCATGGCTTTACTCAGCATTGGAGGTCAGAAGTCTGATGTGGGTCTCTCACTGGGCTATAATCAAGCTATCTGCAGGGCTGAGGTTCTGGAGGCTCTATGGGAGCATGTTTCTTTATCATTTTCAACTTTCAGAGGCTAGATACTTCCCTTGGCTTGTGGCCCCTTCCTCCATCTTCAAAGCCAGCAATGGCCTGTTGAATCTGTTTTATATCACATCATCTGACACTACTCTTTTGCCTCCCATTTCCACATTTTAAGGGCCTGTGTGACTGCACTGAGTCCACTGGATGATCTGGGCTAATCTCTTGGGCTCAAGGTCAGGTATTTAGCAACCTTAATTCCATATTCCACTTGAATTCTTCTTTGCCTTATAACCTAACATGTTCATAGGTTCCAAGAATTAGGATGTAGACACCTCTGGGAGTCATTATTCTACCTCTCCCACAGACAAAAGAGTAGAAAGTGTGGTGAGTTTCTGACTTGTTATCAGGAGAATGGAAATACCAGGAAGCATGTAGGGCAGATGGGTTTGGGATAGAAAACTGATGAATCCCATGAGATGCACACTCTGAATTAAGGTACTTAGAGGAATTGAAGCACAGAGCTGACAATACTGAACTGGGATTCTGGAAAGAGATGGCACTGTGAGATACACACCTAGGAGTCATTCCCAGAGGCAGAACATGAAATGAATGGGCAACCTGTTTTTTTGTTTGTTGGTTGATTGGTTGGTTGGTTGGTTGGTTGGTTGGTTGGTTGGTTGGTTGGTTGGTTTTTTAACAAAAGCTGTAAAACACCTAGACTTTGATTTTCCAGAAGGAGAAGTCAGTGGTTAGAAAGAGGAAAACAAAAAGAGCATAATTTCAGTGATACACAAGATGAGAGAGGGAGGAAAAGGAGGAATAGAGAGGTGTGAAAGCATTTATGTCATTGTTCATCCATTTATTAATTTTCCATTTTAAATAAGTGCTTTCCTCTGAAGTCTGTAATATGTAAGTTTCTGGAAAAGATGTCTGACATTCAGTGTGTTTTAGAATGCAGGGTTTAAATTAGGGCTGTGATTAGGATGAGTGCTAGAGGAATTTAAGGGAACATCAGTGAACATTCATCCAGAGACATGCAGCTAATAAATAGCCTAGCTGCAGATCATTGTAGATCAGCTGGTCACCCTCAGGCTCTCCTTTTTCACTCACTATTCTGTGCTGTGCTCTAGACTATAAGACTTGGACAAGCAGAAATGTGAGTTGTGAATTGTTGCTATTCCCAGTTTGTTTTAAGGGGTTCCCACGATTACCCACATCCTCCTCTGAATGAGGACCAATCAACCCATTCAGAAGAATGTAGGGCTATAGAATTTCCTGACAATGATATGCAAGTGTGATTTCCTTCCATTGTAGTGACAGTTAAGAAGCTCTCTTTCCTTTTTGAGCCTTGTAAATTAAATTATGGTAGTTTAGAAAAGATAACATTTCATAGAAAATCTACCCACACCAGTGTCTATGTTCTCGGTGAACTGTTCATCTTCTAAAACCCACTTTACATGTTGCCTCTTTCAGGAAGCTTCCCCATCCTCTTTTCTCTCCCTCAGTTTTTGACATGTGTCTTTTGTTATGTTGCATAACAATTTGTTCATATTTTCCCTCCCCTGAGATCACTGAGGCAGGGGCCAGGTGTTACCATTCCTTGTCTCGGGACCAAACACCTAAAGGGACTTCAACATTTTGTGAAAGAATAAATAGCATTTTCAATTATCAAAAAAAGTATATTTTAAAGAAAGCTAGAAAATAAACCATGGTATCTTTTAAGGTGGGGGAATGGAATGTATGCTTACTAGTAACATATTGTTAAGTAATTGAACAAAAATGATGTCAATGCCATGGCAAAATCTCCGAAAGAGTAGAAAGAAATGGGATCCACTATAGATGTCAAATAAAAAATCCCATCCTTTTTGGCAGCATACAGGCAAAAGATCAGAAAATTGGCTGAACCTAACTTTGCATCTAGATATTTTGCCATTATTTAATCCATTTGGCCAACATTTACAGCATAGACACTTACACAAAGCATCATGCCAAGTGCTATAACGATAAAAGAAAATGATTCAGTTTTGAGCAGCTTGTTACTAAATGTTTCTTACATGTATTGCCCCATAGCATTCATCTCATATCATTTCCATCAATGTCAGGGTGAAATCCTATTGCATATCATTTCCTGATAGTACTGGAAACTTGTGTGTTCTTGTCAAAGTCTTACTCCACCATTGTTGCCATTGTTGCCATCACAGCATTTTATTGATACTTCTCCAAGGTGATTTTCAGTTATATTTTGGTTAGCTGTACATGTACTTATCTTCTAACACATGGGCCATATCCATCTTGGTAACTGTTTTTGTAAACATGATCTTACTGGACAGCCACACTCATTCATTTACGTATGGTATAGGACTCCTTTTGCATGCCAGAGTGATAGTTGAGCAGTTGTCACAGGGACTGTATGGCCTCCAACACCAACAAAATTTAGTATCTTGCCCTTTATAGGAAAAGCATGCTGACCTCTGTTCTAATATATTGAGAGATCCTTGAAGGTGGTGGTTATGTTTTATTCTTTTTGGTTTTAACTTCAATTTCAGTACATGTATTAATTCAACAAATGAATGTTTGCACCCTACTATGTGCAAGGCATTCCTGGGAAATCCTTCAAAGAGCAAAGCAAAGTCTCTGCTCTCAGCTTATATGGTAGTGGTGCAGCAGTGGGGAGAGATGGAGCAGTGAACAAGCTAATACCTATGTCAGTGATCAATGTTCTGGGAAAAACAGATAAGGGAAGGCTTTCTGTGAGGGGTTGGTGGGTGGGTGATTGTGGTGGTAGCAGGGGATTGGTTTTATGTGGGTTCACAAAAAAGGTGACACTGGAGCAAAGAGTCGTGTGCATTCCAAGACCTTGTGAGGGGAAGACAGGACGTGCTTGGCATGTTTCAGGAATCACAAGGAGGCTGTGAGCCCGGAGCAGAACAAGAGGTAGCGTGGGAGGAAATGAGGTCACTGTCTGAGTCTGTTTTCCAGGGCTGGTTTTATTCTGGTAAATTTCTCTCTGAGTGAGATGGGAAGCCCCTGGAGGGTAGAGAAGAGGAGAGGCAGGCCTTGTCATGTTTTCTCAGGATTGCTGGCTTCTGAGTGGAGGATAGGCTATGGAAGGAAGGGCAAGAGTGACAGAAGCCAGGAGACTATTTACAAAGGCATTGTGATAATCCACATAAGAGACGATGTTGGCTTGGCCCATGATCACAGAGGTGGGATGATGAGGATGTCAGATCTAGCTTCTCAAGCCAGCTTAGTGGTTGGCATTTAATAAATGTCTGTTGAATAAAATGTCAGCATTTCCACTACAGTCGATAATGGAATCATCTCTAGAAATTCTGTTTGTGCCACTACAGGGTGTAATCCCGACACCTACTTAAAAATCCTATTGTCATTGCTCTCCAGACATAATTGATGCTCACCCTTTTCTGTTGAGATCCATCAGTAGGTATTCTCCTTGTTTCACCTGTGAACAAAGCAGACTAAAAGGACTACAGTTTTACTTTAATTTACATGCTTGTGGCGGGAAGAGAGAAGAAATTGGAGATAATTCTATTTTTCCATGATTAACCAAAATAATTATTAGTAGGTAAAATCTTTCCATTTCTTTCAAGCCACCTGTAGGTAGAGTTGCTGGGACCAGACAGGATAATAAGTTTCTCACAACAGCAGCCCTGAGCTTTCCATTGCAGGTTGTGGAAATACAAGCAAGCTTTAATATTTCAAACTTCAGCTGCCCATTTGTTCTTTCTTATGTAGTTAATATTACCAAATGGCTGAAGAGGTGTTTTTTTTTTTTAAGATACCAGGCTTCTGTGAAGCCAGCAGCTCTTTAATTTTTAACAAGCTCAGCGCACTATACACTTTTAATGAGCAGTTAGCATTCAGTTTGTAGCAAGATGAGCATTAGTTGAACCAAAGCACCACATGGTATTTCTGAGGGATGCTATTTCAAAAGGGGTCAGGGTACTCTAGAAACTGAGAATTTTGTAAATAAATGGAGGTGTGAACACAAAAAGGCCAGTTGTCTGAATCACTAAACATACCTCTGGATGTGAAGCCTTCGCATAAATAGGGTTAAGAAAACCCCTCAATCTGAACCCGGAGTCCACTGAGTAAACCGCACTATTCTCCCACAGCCAGCAGTGGGCTGCATCTAACATTCCCGATACTGTTCTACAGACCTCTGCTAATGGTCTTGAAAGGGAGAAGGTTCAAAGAGGCTTGGTTCCCAGGCCTACTAATGAGCATGAGGCCTCTTCCCCTTAATGAACCAGGGCTTTTGTGGGATTCTCCCCACTACCCTTTTTGAAGGGAAGGCAATCAACAGTTCACAAAAGCAGCAAGTCTTCATGGCAAGGAGATTGTGCAGCTGGGCCACCCAAAGGCAGTGTAGAGGAGAGCAGAAAGGCAGGTGGAGGTCATGTCAGGGCTATAGGGCTGTGAGTGTGAGGTTGGACCTCCTGCCAGCCCAGCCAAGCCCTTGGTGGGAGTTTTTAGGCCAGGGGGACAATGCAGGGTTGGTCCCCCAGTAGTCTGCAAGCCTCTTCAGAGTACTGTGATTGCCTTAAACTGCTTTCTAAATTGTAATCATTACCACTGTTACAACTTATCGAATAAATAGCATAGCCATTAAAATGCTTGTTCTAATTACCTAAATCATTATTACTCATCAATACCCAAGCTCCCCACAGCCACTAAAGAGGCCCTTAGATATTGTTCTCTGTTTTTCTCTGCCTACCCACATCCCACTACTGGATTCAACAATAGAGGATTCAGAAGAGTAATAAACACATGCCAAAAACACTACCTCTATCGTAGTCATCTTTCTGAAAGTCAGTGTTTTTTTCTCAGGAATATATTTTGAAAGGTGACATCCCATATTGAAGCATAATTTCTGCAGAAATTATGTATTTGATCTCATACACATTTCATGCCCATTTCTACAATAAGTGCCTTTCTACTTCTCTGAAATGTGGTTTGGTATTTCAGAGTAAAAAGTCCTTAAAACACATATACATGAGCATGTACATTCATAAATTCAAAGTTATGAAAAACTCCATAGTTTGTTAATTAATGTTCCTACAGTTTAATTTTCAACAGAAGGTTAAACTTGGCTGTGACACAATAAGATTATTGTGATGAGATACAAATTATGAAAATTACAGTTTCAATAACTTGCCAATTTGGAGTGAGACCCTTTAAAGAACAAAATCGTCCCTCCTTCCCCCCAAAACCGCTGCTTTCAATAGCTAGAACTTTGAGAAAATGTTCACTGGTATGCCAGGTTAGGGTGTTTGTCCCCTCCTTATTTCCCCAGTGAAAAGAAAGAATTATTTGGAATGTACAAAGATTTACTCTTCCATGAACTGTGTTTGGAATTTTTCTGAGATGCATTCAAAGCTGACAGCCCCCCATGGCTGACCCACTCATGCCTAATCAGATCTTATGTTCTGTTTCCAGATAGCTGATCAGCTTCCTTGGAATTTGCTGATGACCCAGGAGAGCTGTGCCTGAAGATGGAAACACTGGAGTCGGAGCTGACCTGCCCTATTTGTCTGGAGCTCTTTGAGGACCCTCTTCTGCTACCCTGTGCACACAGTCTCTGCTTCAACTGCGCTCACCGTATCCTGGTGTCACATTGTGCCACGAACGAGTCTGTGGAGTCTATTACCGCTTTCCAGTGCCCTACCTGCCGACATGTCATCACGCTCAGCCAGCGAGGTCTAGACGGGCTCAAGCGCAACGTCACTCTGCAAAACATCATCGACAGGTTCCAGAAAGCATCTGTGAGCGGGCCCAATTCCCCCAGTGAGACCCGCCGAGAGCGGGCATTCGACGCCAACGCCATGACCTCCGCCGAGAAAGTTCTCTGTCAGTTCTGTGACCAGGATCCTGCCCAGGATGCTGTGAAGACCTGTGTCACTTGTGAAGTGTCCTACTGTGATGAGTGCCTGAAAGCCACTCACCCAAACAAGAAGCCCTTCACAGGCCATCGTCTGATTGAGCCAATTCCGGACTCCCACATCCGGGGGCTGATGTGCCTGGAGCACGAGGATGAGAAGGTGAATATGTACTGTGTGACCGATGACCAGTTAATCTGTGCCTTGTGTAAACTGGTTGGGCGGCACCGAGATCATCAGGTGGCAGCTTTGAGTGAGCGCTATGACAAATTGAAGGTTAGTCCGATCTGCCTTAAGCCAACCCCTTTCTGCCAGCAAATGTCATGGAAATAAAAAGTGTATTCACTGCTAGCTAACATGGCAGGTGAAGGTTTTCTTCACCTTTGTTATCTGATTTGTTTTAGCATGTTTTTTGGCAGCCTATAAATGTTACACAATCAGGGTATCTTGTAAAAGTTGACTGCTGCTTGTAATTTTAGCGTTGTCAAGGTGAGGGCAAATTTGAAAAATCTGGGTCATTTTCAATGCTTGCATTTGGGAGAGAAACAGACAGAAAGAAGAAGAGAGAGAGATCAAGAAGGAATGGCAGATGATAAAATATGGCTTTGGGCATTTGGGGGACATTTATTTTCCTCACTCATCGGGGAAAACTAATTTCATTGGCATTGTACCTGTGTCTAGTTACTGCACAAACAAAAGACTAGAAGAGGAATGCTTGAAGCAAATGTGGGATTTTAGAGGACATGTGACCTTTTATTCCTTGTGGAAATGATACCCACCTTATTGGTGAACTAGAGGGCTCTGACCATCTCAGGTTTCATGAAAGAATTCCTTTTCGTAGAAGCTTTTTATTCAGTAAGGTTGCAGGCAAGACTGTTTGAACTTCACTTTTAACGTGAAATTATTAACTTAACCCCAGCTCGGGGAGTTATAATTAATATGACTATTCATCAAATTAAAAATCTCTCTCTAAATATGGATAGAATGCACCAGGGAGGAAATAAGCCAGGTCTCCAGATGTCTGTTCAACTTCAGGTGACGGTGGGTCTAATTATTGCAACCTCAGCTGAGAGAGTTTGCTATTAGTGGGATACTATGTTCACCAGCTAATTTTAGTTCACAAGATGTCAATTAAAAGAAAAGGAAGTATAAATTAAGAGCTTTGAGTAAATATATATTGAAGTCTTTCCTCTCAGGAAAAACACACACCGTTTTGTTGAGCAAACAAAAAGGGAATCATGATCTAAAGGGTATTACCACTCAGAGCACATCGTCACCTTTCACAAATGGTTTCTATCACTTCTCAGCGTGAATGGATGCTTGTGTTGCCTGGGACCTCACAATTTATTTTGTGACACTGTATTAACAGACCACATCTGTGATTTGGTTTGTCCATTTTTTGATATGATGAGGGAAGTTGACGTGCTGAAGTGAATCCCTGCTTCCAAATGTCACTTGGGGAACAAAAGCATCACCTGGGCAGCATGCCTCACTTAAAGTATCCAATGATGACTGGTGCAAATCCATCTCTAAACATGGAGAGGAAGTTAAGCCCAAGGATTTAGTAACTTAGACAAAGGAAGACAGACAATGACTGGTTTTCTAGTGCAATGCATGGCAGTAGCCAGAAACACACTACAAAAGCTAGTAATAGCAAAGGCAATACATGTATAAATTGTGCCTCTAAAACAAATTCTTCAGAACTTGATGTGGCTGTCAAATCTGAGAAACAAACACAAACTCCCTCTACCTGCTTTTTGATTGGGGACAAAATGTTTAGGATGACTGGACATAGGTGTTTTTGTTTTCCAAAATGTAAACACACCAAATCTTTTTCAGCTCTTATCAAAAATGTTCCTTTGATTGGATTAACATTGCCTTTTAATGATCATTTGTTAAAGTGACACAATGATGTGCAATAGTCGACAACTCCTGGGTTTGATACTTAAACCTGGTAGTCAAGCTTTTCTCATTACTTGTATACTGTCACAGAGGAGTTATTAATTATGTATATAATACTTCCAAATTTATGAGGTGATACTGTCATACTCTAACCTTTTTTGTGGTAAAATCAAAATTCTTCAATTATAAGCCCCACACACTGGTCTAATCAAGCCAGTGGGTTAGCGGGTGTTGATACTGTCACCAGGAGGGCCTGACAATTAACAATGTAGTATATTTTATCTTCTAATTATAGGAATATAAGCATATAAATGGTACCCAATGCACCAAAACACATTTACAGCCACTCAACAAAATATACTTATGAGCACTTATTTACAGCCATTCCACAAAATGTGTTTATAAGCATTTAAACAAATAACATGCTAGCATGGCATGTTTCTTCTAAAAAATGCCAGTTATGTTAGAATAAAAGAATCATAAACATATATGACATTTGGGTGTCTGTGCTATTTCAGTTATTACATACTTATGAACATATGTACTTCCTTGCTTTTTAAAAACCTCAGTGCAATATAAGCATTGATATTTGAAGAAAGTAACAGCATCCAGAAAAGACCTTACTTAACCAAGGAAGCATATTTTTGTTAATTATTACTTTGGTCTAAAAAAGTAAATGTGTCTGTAAGTGTATATTTTTCTTAGGCTTTCACATCTGAGGATGCTTTCATTGATAAGATGATAGATTCACTGTACTGATTTTGGATATATAAGGACTCAGGTGTCTCCTGTTTGAAATTGTTTTTGTCCTTCTGTTAGGAAAAGTCCATTTCTTTGAAGATGGGGAATTCTGCCATAATTATGAAGAATAAAAATTTCTTGCAACAGCACTAAACCTTGGGGGACATTTTTACTCATATTAGGTGTCTGCATACATGTGTTTATATAGGGAAATGGCATATACCTTTGTACATTTTTTTTTCTAGGCGTAAAAGAAAAATGTCTCAAAAATTCCAACGTGTAGAATTCATGCAAATAAAATGTTCCGCATCATCTAAACTAGCATCAAGTCAGTAATCTAATGCTTTCAGAGATTATGCATTGAAAAGCACACATAAAATATTGAAGCAAAGAGAAAATTAAGCCAGCATTTCCGAACTCTATTTTAAGATAAAAAGAGAAAAGTCTTTATGCCAAATGAATAAGTCTCTAAATGGAGCATATCATAAGGTGGACCTTTTTACAGCATTTTAATTGAATTTTGAGAAGCCTCTCAGTCCTCCAAACTTGGATTAAAAGTTTGATTTGTGAATATATAACATATAAGAGAATTTAATATAATGCATTCCAGAGTTTTCAAGGAATTACAATGCATAACTCCTTTTCTTCTGTTCCAACATACAATGTTGGAGCTCTTGTTTCTTTTCTCTAGTTACACCTATAAAAATATACAAACTGAGAAAAAATGACCTTTCCTTGACCTTCAATTTCATCATAGCCCCACTTCAAGTTAGCTGACACTGAAGTTTCAAACCATTGTCTTGCTATTCTGACTCTAAAAGTTGGCAGAGGGAGTGTATTTATACAATGCTTATGTCAATGGATCACACCATTGGAATTTTATAATAGTTTGATAGAGGTTCCAATTAAAGCTCAGCTTTCCTATGTAGCCCTTCTTATCTGGAGGTGAAGACTTGGGATTTTACTCTTGGGTTTCATTTACAGATCGTAAGGTTTTCTATTTTTTAAAGTCTTGTACTTTATTTGAAATTGGGAAAGTTGTAAGTGGATACTGAGTTAGATATTTTTTAGTTTTCCTCAGAATTTTTTAACTTGTTTCTTCTTTGAAAGTAGTAGCAGGCACAGTGCAGATTCCAGTGAAAGGTATGTTTGTGGTGCGTGTAGTAGCTAGGAGCCAGGGATGCTGCTACATCTTACCATGTACAGCATCTACTCTCTACCACATAGAATGGTCTGGCCCCAAATATCAATAGTGCCCAGGTTCAGAAACACTTGTCTGTGAGAAGATTTTAGTGTTTGTCCCTGTGTTAACTGGCCAGGGCTGCCATAAAAAAGGGCCACAAACTAGGTGGCCTAGGTGATAAAATTTATTTTCTCACAGTTCTCTATACCAGAAGTCCAAAATCAAGGGGTCAGCAAGTTGATTCCTTCTGAGGACTATAAGGAAATGATGTGTTCCAGGCCTTTCTCCTTGAATTGTAGGTGGCTGTCTTTTCCCTGTGTCTCATCACCTGACATTCTCCCTGTGTGCTTGTCTTTGTGTCCAGATTTCCCCTTTGTATAAAGAAATCACTCATATTGAATTAAGGGCCCATTCTAGTCTAGTATGACCTCATGATAGCTAATTATATGTGCAATGACCCCATTCCTAAATAAGATCACATTCTGAACTATTGGAGGTTAGGACTTTAACAAATGAACTTTGGGGGAGGAGCACAATTCAACCTATAACATTTACTTACTCTGGTGCATACCTAGTTACCTAGTCACTTGAACACATGTTAATGTCTCTATCAAGGATTTAATTACCTTAAATTAAGCAGAGACCTTCTGCTCACACTGTCATTGCTCACCTATGACTGAGCACAGGATCTTGTAGATAATTAATTCTCAATAAATATTTGTGAACTGCTTTATTAATCATCAACCATTAACCCTACATAAAAGTTAAAATTAAATTCATAATGATATTGCAAATATTCATTCATATATATGACAAAACATCTGTAAAATAATTTCTAAGTAAGAATGGAGCCAGATATTATATTTTATTCAATTGGACATGAACCATTATTTTGGTATACATTGCATTTTGTTGTCTTAAACTTACTGGTGTGAATTTGGATAAACTAGATCTCAAATAACCTAGAACAATTCATATTTTTATAAATTGTCTAGAATAATTTATATTTGTTTCATGCTGATATGTGTTAGACATTATTTATTTTATTCTCCCAACACTCATATATGGCATATAGGTTTTTTAGAGACATGAAGAAAGTTAATATGTGCTTAATAAGTGAAGTCAATATGAACGGACACAGTTCCCCTACTTCATGGAACTTGTAGTCTAGTACAGAATTCCAGTAGGTAAATATTTTCTCTGGTGGTGGATGTAGACACATCATGCCCAAAGCAGGGACACCAATCCCAGACCTCAGAGATGAAAAGGGACCATTACACCTATCATTTCCAAGCCATTTATTTAAAAACAATATTTAATTACTAGATACCTATATATTCTCTAGTATCAGTCTTTTTTATTTTTATCACATATAGCATTCTGTCATGTAATACTATAAATTTTTTCAAGCTAGTTCACAATAATTTAAAGCTAGATTTTAATCTAAAATGTAGATAGATATACTTTAGGCTGTTTCACCGTATAATGCCATGGGATATGTAAATAAGTTAGTCATATGTCTCCTAAAATGTTTTTATTAAATGGGGTCTCACCAGTTCCAAATGGCTCCTTCAAAATGCAATTTTCCTTGTTCTCATTTCAGGGGAACAAATCTTTAGTGTGCACTATTTGTTTTTTTTAAGTTCCCATGTGATGAAAATATTGTTTCCAAACATTTTCAAAATATGTTAAGCCTATATTTTAGGTTTCTTAGTTTGGTATAAAATTACTTATGATATGTGGAGTAAAATAAAACATCTCCAAGGATATGTTTTTAACAGGAAGCTCAAGGCCACATTGTTCCTTTCTCTCCTTCTCACCTATCCCCCCTCATGAACTCCCTCTCCCTTTCACCAGAGGAGAGAAATATATTATTACCCAATGACTTATTATTATTGGAATCATTTTTGATAAGCTCAGAAAGTTCTGAAAAATGCACAGTCAGGTAAAGCACGTACACAAGGTACCTTTACTCTTGTGGATGTGTAAACAGATGTAATTCTTGGGTATGTTGCCTAAAGTTCCTGTGCTGCATAGTACCCATCTGTAAAACAGAGCCAATAATGTACTCACTTACATAGAAACTTTGAGAGAACAAAATCAGATGTTTCATGTATGTATACTCTCATCATTCGGCCTGGCACAAAAGAAGCCTGAAATATGTGTGAGAACATGTTAACAACCAGGGGATAAAATGATGTGATGGTTAAGATGTGGACTTTGGAGGTGGACTGTCTGCCAATTATTTTTCAACCACTGCTTGTGTTATTGGAGTGTGAGATAAAGATTCATGTTGTTGCTTTAGTGTGTTTTTGTAGTTTTGTTTCTAAAGCACCTGGCAAAGGACAGAGGTACAACAATGAATAAACACTTGTTGATGGACTTGCAGAATTGATGGGTTAGGAGTGCTTCAGGATTTGGAGGAGGAAGAGATGATTCTGGTTTTGAGTAGACAAGAAACCTTGCTTCAGGGTGCTGGGGTTTAGCTGCCATGAGAGATCAGTGGATTATGCATCAAAGAAGAAGAGTGAAGCATTCTTCAGGAGTGAGGCCAGCAGAGACCTGTTGGCAGGAATCTGCAAGACAGCTTAGGGATTCTAGACAATGCTGGCTAGAGCATAGGGTGCTGATTGAGGGGCCAGGAGAGAGAATGTTGGAAGAGTGTTGGGAGAATGTTCTGAAACTCTTTGCCCCAAACTAAGAGTTTGGGAAATCTCAACACAGAAGTAATTTTGTTTTTGAGAGAGGCTGATGTTTATGTTCTGAAGGTAAAGTCAAATAAGGATATCAAAAGGATTAGGGTTACTGTAAGCACAGAAGAAATAGAAGGGAGAAAAGACATTCACATTACTCTAGGTTTTGTCATAGGTCTCTTTTTTTACTTGGCAAACTGAAGTAGTATTATAGGTCAAAACCCACCATACTGTCAGCAGAAACATGCAAGGATGTGAGATTCAATGTCTTGCCCATGAAGACTAAGAAGAAATAGGAGGTGTCATTACTGATTGGCTCTTGGATCCAGGCATGTATGCAATTCTTTTCCTTTTTCCCTAATGCAGCGACACACTGATAATGACGTGTGCTTATTTCTTCTGGCTTTTTGTTTTACTATAAAGGAGGATGCTATTCTAACCTCTCAATGCCTACTACAAACCTAAGGAACATTTTAAAGCCTGAAAAAACCTTAGAGCTCATGTTGTTTTACCCCCATTCTGCAGATGAGGGAATTGAGGCCCAGAGTGATAAATGGAGTTGCCCAAAATCACACAGTGAGTTGACTCTGAACTAGGAGTAGAATACAGTTCCCCAGCTACCCAGTTTGTTCTGTGTCTCTCTGGCTACTTCCTATTGCAGCCAACAGTGCAGCCAACAGTGCCAGTTCAGACACCATTGCCTTTTGAGCAATCCCGTCATTTCTGATGTTCCTGGTAAGGTTTTGAGACTAAATCCAATTATTTTATATGACTTTAAACACACACCTGGCTTGGCTGTATGCCACTAACATGGATGTAGAATGATGCCTCTAGAGTCACCAAAAAAGATGCCTTAAGATACTTCCATGCTGTTGTTTTCTACAGTTGAGCCAGTGTAGACTAGGTTATCTCAAAGGGCCACACTTCATGTCAGGAGCTTGGCTTACATAGAGGAAAAGAGATGCTCATTTGGAAACAAATGAATCATAATTACAGCTTACATGGGATCCCTACTTTCCTTCTTTGAGTCATTTTTTTCCTGAATGTCTTAATATACAGATAACTATTGAATTTCATTTAAATATATAAAGTCAGTAAACATAAGTGAGGAGTATCTGTGCATGGTATTTAAACTGAAGTTGAAAAGTTTTGAGAGAACACAATTCATCTTGAACAGTTACAAAGTTAAAGCTAGTATAATTTGCTGAAATTACATTAACTAAATATTTTATTTTTTAAGGCTGTGCTCTTCAAAAGTCTCTTTCATTGTATGTCATTGACAAACTATAAATTAGGTTATTCTTAGAAATACTGGTTAAAAAAAAAGAAATACTGGTAAATTTTTGACACTGGCTAGGTAAATAATAAAGAGGATATGAATGACCTGAAAAATGAATATGGCTAAAGATTTGATTTATTTTAGTATGTGATGTAAACATTTTGGAAAAATCTGATAAAGCTGTATTTACAAAATCTACTTCAAACTTACTCAGTTTATGTTTTTGACTTTGGGGCATAATACTTAAGGTGTTTCAACACCCATGAGGATAGCTTTCTATGAGGAAAACACATTTTATATTTCTCATCAAAAAAGAAAATGCTTATAAAGTGTTTAGCATGGTGATTGGCACATAGTAAGCATTCCATGAACACGAGGTATTATTATATCTGGGCATTTACTGTTATAATAAAGACTTCATTGGTGTGATTCAATCATGAATTTCCTGACAGTATCATAAATTACTCAGTCATTATAGGGTTGATTGGTGTTTCTGGCTGACATGGGAAACTTTGAACAACCCTCAGGGGAATTATAATTGGGTGGAAACTTTGATTTCTCCTTTTTTCTAAACCAACTAAGCAGTGAACTGGAGTTTTAAGAAGCAGTGAGTGGTAGACTGAAATAAATGGCTTTAAAGACAAGCACCATTTTGAAGTTCCTGGGAGATGAGCTGGTCTTTCATATTCCTGAGTTAACTGGCAGAACCAACGCAATGCCATAGGTGTTGATGGAGGACCTACAACTGCTTCCTAGGAAAGAGAAGCTAGCATTTGGATTTATGCTATGACAGTCACATTCAGACATGTATAGACAGATGTAACAAATATATGTGACATCATACACAGGCAGCCTGGACCAATCACAAGCTCAGTTGGTTAGCTTTCTTTTTTTATTGTAGATTGTCTTTACTTTGTGAATGAAAAATGGACCAAGCAGGACTTGGGCTGTGTGCTAACAGCTATCTCCCTTAGAATAGAAAGAAAGAGGGTTTCAATATTGGTTACAACTAGAGAAGGAGGAAAGTATAAAGTGAACGAGCTTGCAGAAGAGCAGAATGCATAGAACAGCAATATTATCATCAGCCTTTTCCCTTATATCTATTTTACTGTTTATAGGGGGGAATCAGGAAAATAATGGTTTTTATGCACATTGGAATAGACTGGGTTCTTGTTATTGAAACAATATGGAAAGCATGAAAATCTTCTGACCCCTTTGTGCATTTACAAATAATCTTTTCCCCCATCTGCTTTATCAAATGCTGCCTTAAAAAATAGAAAAGAACACTTATTTATTCACCCAAGGAATATTTGTGTGTAACTAATGAGATAAGCACCAGACAAACTCTAGGAATGCAGAAATGATTAACAAAGATAAATCACTGCTTCCATGGTCTAGGTGTAATTATAACTTATGATAAGAGTACATATAAAAGGGCTATGAAAAGAGTTCCATGAAACTCAATCCCTGAGATAGTTTTTAATATGAATAATAGTAAAGAATTGCTGACTTAAGTGTTGCTATCTGGAAATCACCTAATTCTGAAAGCTGAAGTGAACACTCATTTCAATGAAAAGCAATGTTCAGAGAGGACAAGCTGTGCATTCCTTTGGAGTAACAGATAAGGGAAAATATGAGGGTTCCAATGCATGACAAAATCTGGGCCAGATCCTTTCTTATTAAAAGTCTACTGTTCATAAGCTGGACTGTTAGCTCCCCTCACGTACTTTCTTGAGAGGCCTGTTTCCTTCCTGAACAAGGCTAATAGGTCAGGTAAATATCTAGGCTCAGCAGTAGTTTATGTCATTTCTACTGTGAAAGGACCCATCTCTAGGAAGATGTTGTGAGCAGCAGCTGGAGGAAGTGCCATTGTGTTGCCAAGCTAGCTGGTTGGTGGCATACTTTATCTATTATGGAATTTTTACAAACTTAGGTGTTAGGACGAATATCCTGTCTGGTAAGAGAGGTTTATTGCCTCCCTTTTTGCCCCTTGCCATGGCTGTCCAGAGCTCAGTTGCTCTAATTTGGTGTCATCAGATTTAAGGTTGAGAGGAATGAAATGGGCAGACTTTCAGAGTCATGCTTACTATGACCTATTGCTTCCAGAAGACGTAGGAAACATAGGGTACAAATACAAACCCCACCAAAGGAGCTTGGAGGGACATGCTTTTTTGCCCCTATATTGCTGGGTCAAGTTTTAGACAGTTCCAGCAAACAATGGTCTCATCCATTCATAGTATTTCAGCTCGTTAAGTGAAATGATTCCACCTCTTCTTTTATTGTGGAAATTTATCTGGAAACATATTAGGCAAGGCTATCATACTGCCTCCATGCTTCCAGGAAAAAAGACTTGTAGGCCAGGGCTGGGAGGTAGTAGAAGGAGGAAGAGTTATTTTTCAAGATGATGCTTGAAGTTGTTTTGAGGGTGTGGTTCAAGGGTATTTGTGGATGCAACACCAAGAACTAGCTATTACCAAGAGTAATAACTAGCATTTGTAAATCTGCAGATTGACAGTTTGCAAAGCACTTTCAAGTATTATTTGATCCTTGGAACAACCATGTATCCCCTGCAAAAATGTGAGAATGTTAATACCTGTTCATTATGGATCTTGGGTAGATTAAATGAGATAATATGTAGGTCTAAGTGTCTAGCCCAGCATTTAGTGGATGGGAGTAGCTTGGTAAATAGGAACCTTCTTAAACATGCAGAACATGAGGTCACAGGAAATTAAATAACTTAACTACAGTTAGAGAAATTGAAGTTTGGGAGCTCAGACCCAGGGACCCCATCTTGCCCATATCTAATCATTCCCTATGATTAAGGCAGAATAAACTATGGCTCAAACATGCCACACTTCAAAAAATTAGCAAGAAGGAAACAGTGCTTGGGTGATGGAGACACAAAATACTTTTGTATTAGTTTTTGACACAAGGACTCCCTGGACTGAACCAAGTTTCCTTTAAAATGGTGATTATGGGACCACGGTTCGATTCCCAGCCAGGGCACATGCCTTGGTTTCAGGCCAGTTCCCAGCAGGGGACACACGAGAGGCAACCATACATTGATATTTCTCTCCCTTTCTCCTTCCCTTCCCCTCTAAAGATAAATGAATAAAATCTTTTAAAAAATTGGTGACTATGATTGAAGATGATCTATTTTCAGTTCTAATATAAACAAAAAAGTAAAAATACAAAGTTGAAGTATGGATTCATGTGGAATAATTTTTATTTACTTACAGTAATGTTGAATTGTTTAATTTTCATCAGCTACTCTATACATGTGTTAAATAAAGGAACGAATGAATCTCTGATGATCCCTAAATTCATTTCATCAGTTGAAATGCAATTATTTGCCCTGGTTAAAAATAGAAACTTAGAGTCTTGGTCTATGAGTTTGACATTTCAAATCTCTTAAGAGACCTAAATGAGTTCTTATTCATATTTAGTTATTTTTGGCAAAGCATGGATGCAATTAAAAGTGGTCACCACGTGCTAGTCACTAGCAAAGTTTTTTTTTTGGTCTGTTATCCACTCTTCTTTCTAGAATTGCTTATCAGTCACAATTGTGAGTTTAAATTAGTTTCTTAGACCAGAATGTCTCAATCATAAATGTACCCAGGAACCACCTGAGCATCTTGCTAAAATGCACATTCTGATTCAGCAGGTCTGAGAGTGGTTTGAAGTCTGATTATAACTTGTACCCTGGCCTTGCCATTTTAGGGTTGTGTGACCTCAGGTTGAGGAAAAAAACAAAACTAACTTACCTCAGCCCCATTTCTTCATCAGTAAAACAGAGGCAATAATTTAGGATTGAACCCTGTGATGCCTGACCCTTGGGAAGCCCTGGACAAAATACAGTGGCTCTTCTCCCCATTACCATTTTATTCCCTCGCCACTTCTATCTCTCCCACTCTTTATCCCAAATCTGAAGCCTTTTTTTTCAGTTGTAAAGGCAATACAGGTTCTGTTAAGAAGTCTGACTATCCAAAGTTTATATAAATAAAAGTGAACAATTTACCTTCTCAATCTTTCCATCCCTTCTTCTATTAACTCCAGATTATTCTTAAAGGACCAACTCTTACCTCACTGATGCTACTTCTAGCATAGTTTTCCATAAAATTATTTAACCTCAGACACTCCATATCTTTTTACCACTCTTTTGTAATCACATAGTATTCCATATTATTTTATAAATATTCTTTTTTTAAAGATTTTATTTATTAATTTTTAGAGAGGAGAAGGGAGGGAGAAAGAAAGGGAGAGAAACATCAATGTGTGGTTGCCTCTTGAGCGTCCCGTGCTGGGGATCTGACCTGCAACCCAGGCATGTGCCCTGACTGGGAATCAAACTAGTGATGCTTTGGTTTGCAGGCTGGTGCTAAATCTACTGACCCACACCAGCCAGGGCTATTTTATAAATATCCTTTGATCATAAGCCTTTTTGCTCCAATCATTCATCTATTTCTCAAGCCCAGTGACTATACTTTATAGTTCTTTCGTATTTGATTACTCAATTTTCAATGACTAGAACATTTTTAGAAGTGACAAGGTATTTTTATCAGCAGTAAATGCTTGTTGAAACAAATGAAACAGCTCATAATAATTTAATCATATTATAGTCTCTACTATGATGGTAGAATTTGCCCATCAGATAAAAAAGAAAAAACATAGCCCACCAGCCTTTCCTTGAAATTTTGAATACATAAACAAGTAAAATATTGCCCTTCAGATCTCTGCATTCATTTCTGAATCTACAAACTGCTCCCTAATGATTACAAAAAGACCGTTTGATTTTTTTAAACTTTAGTTCAGACAGGGGTGATGAAATATTTGCCATTCACAAGAGATAGAGCAAAATAATGCTGTATACATATACATACACACTCTTTACACACACACAGATACAGTTTTTATGTATATATTTTGTTCCTTGCTATCTCAGTACAGTTATGTTTATTTCCATTTTGAGACAGGATGATAAGAAATCATGAAGACCTTAGATTAAACTTAGCAGTTCACAATTGCCTTATTATCACAAGTTGAGGATCAAGAGAACTGATATTGGCATTTAGTGGATCAAGGCCAGGGATGCTGCTAAATGTCCTGAAGGCACAGGACGGCCACCATGGCAGAAAATCCTTTTGCTCGAAATGTCATTGGTGCTGAGGCTGAGACACCCTGAAATTGAACCAAAGCATTTTTGCCAGCAACACAAAGGAATACACTCAGCTTCACTCTCAGGCATTTACTTGTTTGTGTGACCTCCCAAACCAAATCTATTTTGAGAGATAAAAAGTACAGCCTTTGCAGAATCCCCCTGCACCATCTGTGGTCGCCCTGAGTGGCAGGCTGGCAGCCACCCCCAAGGCTCTGTGCATAGCAGGCTTTTTCCACTCCAGGCACCCAGCCCGTCTTGAGCAGTCTGGGCCCACACATGCTGTCCTTTGAGCTGTTTCAGCAACATTCACACCTCCGAAGGCTTATTAAATATTCTTTAATCTTTTCCCAAAACTTGATTTAGGTGCAGTTGATACTATCTGCTTTCCCCCAGATTTCCTAGTTACTGTAGCTCGTGTTCAGGACTACCTTCCAGGTGTAGCTATCTGTATCAGAGACAGCCTAGGGCTTTCTACCAAGTGGGAAGTCTGCAGAGAATAGGCTGGCAGCTAAGATGTTCACGCAAATGGCTTATATTTGATGCACAATAGTTTTAATTGTCATATATTCAAAGTGAATTATTTCTATAGATCAAAAGTTCCTCATTAAATCTCTTAGTCTATTTTAAATCGGTCTTCCTAAGGAACTGTTTACATTTGCATAGCTCTGCATCTTTATCTGTGCAAAACTGTAGCTTCTAAACTCTTGAAGCTGAAGACTTGGAATGGCATAAATCAAATGTGAGTCTTCAACTCCAAGGTTAAAATTATTTAGGCATAGTTTCCAAGCATTTGTTTCTGCAGGCAGATACTTTGTATTTCACAAGAGGTTCATGTTGTTAAAGCCCTGAGCTGGAAGGATTTTGGTCATTGTCTAGTTCAGTGGTTTTCATCCTGGCTACACGTAGATCATCTTGAGCAAGGGCCCAGCTCAATGGAACATGATCTGGAGTGCAGCTCAGGTCCTGGAATTTTTCCAAAACTTGCCGAGTGATTCCACTGTGCACACTTGGTTGAAAACTTTAATATTAACCAACCTCTCAATTATAAATGGGGAAACTGAGGCCCAGATTAATTTATAAAGGCAAGAGCTAGCAAACGTTGTATAAGAAGCAATAAAAATTGTCAGCTTTGCAGGTTATACGGTTTCCACTGGAACTGTTCAACTCTGCCCTGGTGTGAAAACAGCTGTAGACAATACATAAACAAACAGGCATGGCTGTGTGCCAGTGAAACTGTATAAAAGCAGGTGGCTGGGCGATTTGGCCCATAGGCCATAGTTTGCCAACCCATGATTTAGTCCTCATAATTGATTAGTAGAAACCCATATGCTAGACCACAAATACACCAACCTTCAGTAGCTGTTCTTCTACTTGATGTGGTCTTCCTGTTCAAGGAGGTCTTCCTGTTCCAGGCACTGTCTATAAGATACGCAATTTCTGTAGAATTTAAATAAATACCTTTATGTACGTTAAGTATCTTACTGTAGATACTGTAGCACAGAAATTTTCATTATCTGTGTTCTTATGAGAGGTCATCATTTTGAAGACATTATCAAATTTAAGTTAATAATCATAACAATGTCTCTGTTCTACTAGAGTTATAAACCAATCATAGTATTTCTGCCCAAGAGATTTTTCAGCTGGAAAATCAGAAAATACAATGATGTAATCAGAATACCAAAATAAGAAGGGAGAAAGAATATCATTCTGCTAAGGAAAATGGGATCTGATTTTATTTTCAAGTAGGGAAGAAATTATTTGTAAATCTCTAATTCTTTATCATTGTACTGAAGACCAAGGAGGGGCTGGATATTTTATTTAGATTTCTTTTGAATAAATCTGAGCAAATTTGAATGTTATCTCTAATAGCTTGAGATGCTTTGTCGGAGTTTTGGGGAGTGACTATAGGGTAAGGCCAAGGTGGTGGAAATGAATCCATCACAATTAATGTGGGAAGTTATGTATTTGGCTCTTATTTGCTGTTTGTGTAGCCCTTCCTTCAAAATGCACTCACAAAAATAGGTTTCTTGGAAGGTCGAAAGCCATTGAATCTGCTCATTGTCCTTGGAAATTGATTCATCTGTATTTGGTAATTACTTATATTTTTCAGAGAAAATGACTTCATCCCTTCCATTTTGTGCCTAAACAATACATTTGATAAAAGTTCTTCCTGTTCTGAAAAATATCATGGTCATATTTACAAGGATAAAATCGCTTTCTGTCAATCATTTCTCAGGATGGATAAACACTAGAGATGGTGAAACAAAAATAATCTGTCTCCCACAGGAAGCATCTCTTATCCATCTCTGGATCCCCTACTTTATGATGCCCTCCACCCATATTGTTCCTCTTTATGCTGCCATTGTTGAACTGGGTTTACTGAAGGGGCATTATAGAAGGACATCATAGGTAATAATATGAGAGAGAGAGAGAGACGTCACAGATAATAGCAGCAGAGAGAGGGATCTACTAGAGGGGACATAGGAGATTAAAGTAATCCAATACTCCATCTGACCACATGAATAATAGTGATTATACTTTATGAGGCCTACCCATACTAATTATAATATGCATATAATAATAGGTCATTTTGATTTTATCCTTATATCATGCTGTTTTTCCCTTCTTGCCTCTTTCTATGATATTCATGCTCATTGGCTTACAAGTTTTAGAAGGTACTGGAAACTGGTTGAGATGAATGATTTCTCTGAGGCTTTGTACATAATCTTCCTGGCATTATTAAGTTTTTCTGAATCATATTTGGTTAGAGGAGATTTACATCTCCATTGGCCTTATTTGAGTTTTGTCTCTGCCTCAGACAAGTTTGCCTTTGAGGTTTCTGAACATCCCTAAACCTGAGTGTTCCAAATTATAAAACTAGTCCTAATAGCTGCTTCTCATGGCTTACATGAGGAATACATAGATCCTGCCTCTAAATGGTTGAGTAAAATGCCTGGTACTCCAGAAACCTTCAACAAACAGTGGTAAATTATTATCTTTAGTGCTATTATTTTTTAGTCTACTCTTTGACATAAGGTGGTCTGTGGCTTCATCACATCTGTGCATAAGGTTAGGAGAAATGCAAGAGGGAGGAACACACTGGAGAATGAATTTATCCCCCCATGAATGTGAGGACAGCTATATCTAAGTCTGCTTTCTCCACTTTGCTCACTCCACCCTAGTAAAACTTTACTGCTGCCTTAATCTTTGATTCTTGAGGCTCAGGGGAAGAGTCATTTTTCCAGTGCTGTTGAGAGTTATATAGCCCTAAGTGATTTTTATGAAATAACAGTGTTCCAAAGGAGTGTTATAGAAGATGAGTGATATGAGTTAATACCAAGCATTTCTTCTGGCAAGGAAGTGTTAGGTGATAAGAGACATGCTGAAGGTTGAACTGATGATCCTCATCCAGATAAGTTCTGCCCTTGAGGTTGTCTTTGTAGGATGGTTTGTTTGGGAGGTTTTTGCTGTTACTACTTAAAGAATACTTATTATGTTAAAATATTAAAAAATTTCTAAGTAGTAAGTTCCATGCAATAAAAGACAAGGAGCAGTGATATAATGCCAGAATATTTCAGGTGTGCCCCAAACATCATGGCAGGATTAAAGGCAGAAGCTCATGGAGCCTGGTTATTTAACTTGCATAAAGTCTTAAACTACCATCAGAAGTCCCTGTAGGACACAGGTCCCCAACCTCTGGTCTGCAATCCAATACCAGCCTGGCCTGTTAGGAACTGTGCCACACAGCAGGAGGTAAGCTTAAATGTAAGCTTGTAATGAATGTAAGCTAGAATGTAAACTTGAATCATCCTAGAAACCATTCCCACCCCCACCCCCTGTCCATGAAAAAAATGTCTCCCACAAAACTGATTCCTGGTGCCAAAAAGGCTGGGGACTGCTGCTGTAGGACATGCTATTATTTGGAAGTTACATTTAAAATGCGTTGTCAATATTCAATATTTTTTTAAAGTTCTGGATCTCTAAATTATAAGCTTACTCAAATATTTATTTATTTACTATTGTAGCCAGTACTCCCAAACAGAACTAAAGGAGAAAAAAAATAAAGAAAAACTTCCCTGGCTGGTGTAGCTCAGCAGATTGAGCACAGGCCTGCGAAACATGCGATCGTGGTTCGATTCCCAGTCAGGGCACATGCCTGGGTTGCAGGCCAGTTCCCAGTGGGGGACACATGAGAGGCAACCACACACTGATGTTTCTCTCTCTCTCTTTCTCCTTTCCTTCCCCTCTCTCTGAAAATAAATAAATAAAATATTTTTAAAAATCTATTTAAAAATAAAGAAAAACTAAATAAAAAAATAATTGACTACTATTAACTGGTAAACAAAAGTTTACAAAAGCAAACAAAACAACCCCAACATTGTTTGAGGGCATTAAAGTGGCATTATTTCAGATGTGTTTCTTTTTCCTCTTCCTCCTTGTCCATTGCTCCCCTCCTCCTTCATTCAGAAATAATCATCTTTTTCACCATTGGCACACCTCCCATTTCCTTTCTTTCATTTGTGACCTCAATATTGGTGTGACTTTCATCCTTTTAGCAGACACAAGGATCAGTAGATGCACTGAAGGAAAATATGAGCCTTGCTATGCTTGAAGACTAAGCAAAGTGTAAAGACCAAGATTTTATAATCTTATTTCAGTTATGTAAGACAAGACACAGGCTCCCAAAATGACCTTAAGAATTTGTTAGCTGGTATCATGATAGCCTACTATGTGTTGAAAGTCTCACTCATCTGGGCTCAAGATACCACCTTTTTAAAGAAAGAAGGGCTGAATGTTTCCATAATGTTCTCTACCCTGGGTTTCCAGAAACACAGTTATAGCCAGATATTTTTCTTGTTAAAATGCTCAAGTAAGGCAAAGTATACATACTTGTATGTACTGATCTAATACTCATTTTAAAAAAGACAGCCTGTATTTCACAAATTCAAGTTTATACTTACATTGAATTTTTACTGTTTAGGACAGTACCATTTTTGACTTGGTTTGAGTTCGTCTGTTATCTTTTCCTTACAAATTTGAATTCAAACCTTCTCATCAGGCTAAATAGATCTTCCCTATAATTGATAGAGATCTAAATAAGAATTAATCCATAAGAAAAATTTCAAAGAAACCTGTGGTTTTAAGAGGTAATGATAGGAAATACTATATCTATTTTTGCTCCTAAATTGGATTCAGTCCTGTTATTATTTATGAAATTCTAAATTAGGTCAATAGCCTTGAACTGGTTCTATTTCTAGTTACCGGGATATTAAAATGGAGCAATATTTTCCTTCTTCTGAAAATTCTGCTAATAAAAAATAAATTCATGGTATAAAAGCATTTTCTGAATTAAGTTCTTTTAATTAAGTCCTGGCAAAGCACTCCCAAGCATGTCTCTTCCCAGAAGAGTTTCTTGTACATGGCGCAGTTAGCGTTGACTAAGGTTTTAAATCCTCTATGTTCTAAGCAGTGTCACTTAGGTGAAGACTCTTGCTTATTTGCTTTTCTCCCTTAAGTATAATCTTGCAAATCCTAACCATCCCTTTGAGGTACTGACTCCCTTTGGCATTTTAATTTGTACAACCAGTATAGTATGTTCTACTTATAACATCTAGATATTTCACAAGGGAACAAACCAAATGAGTGAAAGAAATCAGCTTTTTAGAGAATGATGCTATAAGAATCAAGACATAAATCTACTCCAGATGTCACATGGTGTTGGGGAAAACAGGCTTTGGAATCAAGTGGAACTGGGCTTGGAGGCCATGTTCCAGCATTCACCAGCTGTGTGAACTTGGGAAAATGAGCTTGAGTGTGTTTGTCTATCAGTAAAGATTAGAGTAAGAATACATTCATTGTAGCATTATTAAAGGGGCAAGAGATAAAATATGCAAAATACTCAGCACATAGTTTTATGTTCAGTAAGCAGTAGCTATTACCATTACTGCTATTGGAGTACTCCTGATAGGCTGCTATTATGGCTGCTACTACTAATAATATACTACTACTATTATTGTTACTACTGTGGTTGCTGTTGTGTGAGAAGGGCTGTGTGGAAAAGAATCATCTCCTCCAGTTTTAACAAATGAGATGTTACCTCATCCTAACCCACCTTTCCAGTTGGGATAAGAGAATGACCAAGTGCTTTGGAATCATATAAACTTACAACCAAAGAAGATATGAGAACCCATGTATACTTTCAATGCTCAATCTGTGTGGCTGTGAAAACTGTCTTTCCATAATTAAATATTGTCAAAGTTGTTGAGTTTATTCCACAGTCAATTTTTGATGTTTCTAAGCTGACCAATACTTAACACACTTCAAAATGGATTAGAAGTATGCAGACTTTGTTGTATAGATATTATCGTGAATATTTATATACCACTGAGTGTATCACATGGAAAAAATTATTATGGTTGGTACATACATGGTAGTTGAACTGAGAGCTCCACTTAATGAACTGAAATGGGATTGCACTAAAAATTCTTTTTTTAATCCAAAAGAAGAGCATACTCAAATGTAGTTATGATGGTTTATGACATGATTGGAGCATCTTTGAAATGTTTTGAGTTTGAAATAGAATGGAATGGAGTACTTCAGTACTCCACCACCAATATCCATATATAGTCCAATGCCATTCAAATATTTATTGATTGTACTCAATGTTCAGATGGGAAGACACTAAGATCAGCATGGAGATACCTTATAATTAAGGAGGTTACTATCCAGTAGACCTGGCTGCTATATTTAATCTATGATATTTTTTAAAGATTTTATTTATTTATATTTAGAGAGAAGGGAAGGGAGTAAGAAAGAGGAGAGAAACATCAGTGTGAGAGAGAAACCTCAATCACTTGTCTCTCACATATGCGCCCCCCCCCCCCCCCCGCATCAGGGACCAAACCAGGAATCAAACCAGAGATCTTTGTGTGACAATGCCCAATCAATTGAGCCACACCAGTCAGGGCTCTATAATCATTTTTAAAAAGTTCTTTTCATAATAAATTCATATAATCGTTGAAGGAAATAAAATCTTTAAAGCAGCCAAGGTTCAAGTTCATTACTTTTATTCTTTAACTTCTTGTTTAGACTCTATTTCTGGTGTTAATCACTACATTAATTAATTCTTAAGTTCCCCACCCCAGCCCTCATTATGACTTTTTCATTTCTTAAAACTGACAGACATGGGTAAATAATGAGCTACAAGATTTTTTAAGGTCTTGAGAATTTATTCCAACAGCACAAAGTACCCTATCGAGACATTGCATACACTAGTAGCAATGAGCAAATGTTTCTTTTATTTTTATAATTGTTTTGGAAAACTATATGATTGCCAAAGACAGCATACACATGGGCAATTTGGATTCATCCCAACCTTTAAAAAAATCTGCAAAACACATTAATGGTTGTAATATATACAGTTGAAGTTTTTTTAAACATGCCTTCCAGCTGTACATTTGTAATGTTTAATTTAGGTGAAAATTCTATGAAGGATCTAATTTATATGATCCAGAAGTTTGTTAACTATTTTAAATGGCCAGTAATTTTTGCCAAATTCCATTCTATGTCATAAGAACATTGTCCACACTAGGTTCTATTAGTGGAGATAAAACTCCCCTGATAGAGTTGACTCAAGCCAAATGGTAAAATGGCTGCCTGGAAATAAATGAGCCACAGTCCTGGAGAATCTGATTAGCCTCAGAAAAATCTAGTGGTAATACTTACCTAGCTATGGAGGTTTCCAAAAGTCTTTGAAGTAAGGTATTCCTCCCTTAAAGACCCCACTCTTACACCTACCTTCTGAATTCCTCTATAGGATTCTCCATTTGCTCTGCCTATACTCAGCAGGTTCATGCTTGGGATTTTTATTTTATGATTTAAACTCATTTTTGTAATTTTCTTTTACATTTCTAGAATATTTTATTTATTTATTTATTTATTTATTTATTTATTTATTTATTTATTTATTTATTTATTTATTTATTTTTAGAGAGAGGGGAAGGAAGGAGAAAGCGTGGGAGAGAAACATCAATGTGTGATTGCCTCTCATGTGTCCCCTACTGGGGGACCTGGCCCACAATCCAGGCATGTGCCCTGACTGGGAATCAAACCAGCAACCCTTTGCTTCACAGGCCCGTGCTCAATCCACTGAGCTACACCAGCCAGGGCTTAGAATAATTCTTAAAAAAGACACTAAACTACAATTTTAGTCTTGCATGTTTAGGAGATACTTTGTTATAGTACAAAAGACAAACTTAAAAAACTACTTTAATAAAAATGGAAGCCCTGGCTGGTGTAGCTCAGTGGATTGAGCGCGGGCCTGCGAACCAGACAATCGCGGTTCGATTCCCAGTCAGGGCACATATCTGGGTTGCAGGCCGGTTCCCTGCAGGCCAGTTCCCAGCAGGGGATGCATGAAAGGCAACCATACATTGATGTTTCTCTCCCTCTCTCCTTCCCTTCTCCTCTAAAGATAAATAAATAAAATCTTTAAAAAAAAACTACTTTAGTGTCCTCATTTTTAAACCCTCATTATACTTTAGGACTAAACAGGAGAAATTGCTTGTCAATTAATAACTTCCTGTTTTTTTTAATCCTGATATATGTGATTGGTTAACAAAAAGGATGGCATGCACATAGCCTGCTTCAGAGTACACCAAAGAATATTTTCTTCAGATTCAAGTTTTACAGTTAGTGATTTCAGACACTGAGAAGTTATAATAACCAGCTGTGAGTCACTGACGGGAAAACCTCTTACCAGACCTGAACTCAGTATTTTCTTTTTGTCTGTAGTCCAGAAACAAATGTTTACTAACTTCATCTGCTGATGTACAACACCAACTTTGTAGGTGAAGAGTACAAGAGGTAGACTCTTGTTTTCAGCACATGTACAGAAGAGATTTAGTTTTGGAGCAGACAAGGATACAAATACGCCTATTGCCTTTGGAATTTTTCATAGAATGTCAGAATGCCCAGTAATTAGATCCTTCCAGAAAGCCCTCAGTACAATCAGAAGCACCCATTTAAGACAACTGGAAAAATTTCCAACTCCCAGTCAGTACCAGCATAGTTCTGTAATCTGAGAACATTCTGCATGCCCTAAATTCATTCTCAGGATTTGGTACCAAATTGTTTTCCTTAACTCTGTAGAACCCCTAGTTCATCTCCCTTTCTATCCATCCAGCCACCCACTCACCCACTCACTCATTTACCTATCCATCCATTACTTTTTAAAAAAGATTTTATTTATTTACTTTTAGAGAGGGGCAGGGAGGGAGAAAGAGAAGGAGAGAAACATCAATGTGTGGTTGCCTCTCATGTACCCCACACTGGGGACCTGGCCCGCAGTGCAGGCATGTGTCCTGACCGGGAGTTGAACCAGTGACAATTTGGTTCACAAGTCTGGCTGGCACTCAATCCATTGAACCATACCAGCCAGGGCCAGTCCATTTCTTTAGCAGATATTTGTTGAGAATCTACTATGTGGCATGCATGATATTGGGGTACTTTGAATCTAATGGAGGAAAAGAGATGGGAATGCTGTTCTAGTGATGATTTTCCTCTAAGGGGGTTCATGAGTCTTTTCTACCTGAAGTCCTCTGACTGTAAGAAGAGGCAAGGGGGGTCTCTAGAGGACATTGGCACTGGTTGATTTAATGTTCACCGAATTGATTATTTAGGTGGGATCCTCATTGCCCACACCATGTATTCAACTTGGATGGAACCAACTAAATTGAAATAATAGACCTTCATGATTCGTGACACCAAGGATGGGATACTGGGTCTCACATGATCAAGGGAAAACTGATTCTCATACTTTAAAGAAATGCATCAGACTGTATAATTGAGCTAGTTTACCTCTGAACCTCTTTCTGTGAACTGCAGAGCATTCTGCAGACAACAGTTAGAACTGTTTGTGTGGAATACTAACAAACATTTCAGAAAACAGACTAAGGTAACACACAGAATTCTTTGAACTGATTTCATAAGTACTCAGTGCTATGAAGAATTTGGGAATTTCCCAGATCTTGGAACCTTGCAAAGGCCCTCTAATGGGATCTACTCTCTAGGCATCTTTAGGCAAAATGCAGGAGTCTGCCCCTATCTGTCATCTATATATGACAGGAGTATGGTAGAGCCACTTCTGGTATTGTTGTGTCCAACAACTGTTGTTGACCCTGATTTCCTCTGTAAAGTCTCAAGAACTAAATAGTCATCAAGATTCATGCAAAAATCCCTTACCAGTGTGGATCAATTGGTTAGGCGTTGTCCCACAAAGTGAAGAAAGGTCATAGTTTTGATTCCTGATTAGGGCACATGCTTGGGTTACAGGTTCAGTCCCCGGAGGGCATACAAGAGGCAACCAGTGGATGTTTCTCACATCAATATTTCTCACCCTGTCTTTCACCTTCCCTTCCCCTTTCTCTAAAAATAAATAAATAAAATAAAAGGATTTATGCAAACAGATCTGGATTCTACAAATAGCCAGGAATCTACCTACCCATTATATTTTAGCCTCCATCCTACCCCAGGGGCTGGCATTAGCCAGAATAAAGCTCTTTGACATTACATCCTCAAGTGGGCTTGTAAGGGGCTCTCTTTTCCACACCTAAAATTTTGTCTAGGGTTAAAGTACCCTTTGGAAGCTAGAGACCCTATAGCAGGAGTATCAAGTTCTCCAACTATATCAATCCATCTTCACAAAACAAAATGTGTCTTTCTGATTGGTACACCTCCAAACTGGTCCACATATATATTGTGGAATAATTATATTATTGCTCTCAGGGTGCATTGGGTTACTTTTGTACCCTGAGCACCAAAGATGCTATTTTTATTAAGTCAACATGAAGTTCTCTTTAGGTACATTTTTTTTATTTTAAAATTTTGATTGGTTATTGGGGGAAGTATAGCTCCAAATGGTGTTAATTTTTAAGAAACTGGTTAAATGATAAAATTTAGGAAACCATTGCATTCAAGTTTAATCATGAAGAGAAAGTTAAATATGTGGCTGTTTCTTTAGTTATCATTAGGTAAAATGGAATACCATTGCAAAGAAAAATCACACAAAAAGAATAGAAATCATGGGGCTAACATGTGGTTGAAGCAGTATTGTAGGTCACAGGTAGTGTAAATTCTCTGATGATTACCAGACACAGAGGAGCTTTATTTTAGGGAGATGTATCATTATTAAGTCATCTGTCTGATCTAGAGCCAGCAATATGATCTAATGATTTCATCTCTGTATTATTTTTAATATATAGAATTAGAGATATATAGGGAGCATTTGCTATTATTTTAATAGTACAGTTTCCTTCTTAATTGCTTTTGTTAAGTAAAATAATGTTGCATTGGAAGAGAGTGTATATTTTCTTAGTAATGCTTTGCAATTCCTTGTCTTACAACTCAATAAATCATCTTACACCTGTCAGCACCTATGGTCTAAGTTTGTTGCCCAATCCACTGAGTAGTACATAGTTCCTTGGCCTGAGAACAATTCCTGAAATTAATTTAATCAAAGTGTTTTTATAATATAGTGAACTCTGGTTTGATGTCTCAAATATGTATTGATGTCTTCAGAAACGTGAGATTTAATCCTATCCAATATTGAAATAGAATTAAGATTTAGCTTTATGTAGTTTCTATTAGAGACAGGAAATCTTTGGTTAGATTAATATTATTCATGTACTCTTATTGAGAAAACATTTATTGGTGCCTTTACTTGCATGGCTAGACTTCTGCTAGATTCTGAGATGCTGTAGGAGAATTTTAAAAATTCTAGGTTGGTGGAAAGACACAACCAATGACTCAGGAGCAGCTGACATGGAAGTTATTGATCTATAAGGAATCCAGCGTAACTGAAGTCAAATGTTAATATTTTGGGGCAGTGGTGATTATAGCTAGCTTTTACTGAAGAAATTCTTGATCTACTGTAGCTTTGAGGACTTTGCATGCCAACTTGGCAGTTTTGACCCTTTAAGAATGGATAGCTTTTGGACTTTTGAGAATTTGATGTTGTATATATACAAGCTTGCTGGGAAAGATTACTTGGGTGGACTCTCATGGACCCAATTGGCTGGGCAAAAATTAGAGGAATGAAAACCAGCAATTTATGGAAGAAGATGGTTAGACTGGTAACCTAGTGAAGAAAAGGAAGGCTGAAGCCAAGGGATCTTTTCATGAACAACCAAACAACCTTGGAGAGTGATTAAGGTAAAAGGCATGAAAAAGAGGTCAGAGTTTAAGATTATGTTACAGTTCTAACATTGGAGAATGACAATATCTTTTGTAAAAATTAGAGAGTGGGAAGAAGAAGCATAGGGGCAGATGATACAGTTTAAGAAAGTTGAGTTTAAAAAGAACAGGGGTAGGTTTATTCCCAGATATTTTATTTTTCTTTTTGCTATATCGAATGGGATTTTTTTTCTTGATTTCTGCTTCTGCTGTTTCATTGTTGGTATACAAAAATGCCTTTGATTTCTGAATATTGGCTTTGTAACCTGCTGTTTTGCCAAATTCATTTATTAGGTTGAGCAGTTTTGGGGTAGAGTCTGTAGGATTTTTCATGTACACTATCATGTCATCTGCATACAGTGACAAGGAGGTAAAAGACCTGTATGCAGAAAACTACACAGCACTGAAGAAAGAAATCAAGGAAGACACAGACAAATGGAAACATATACCATGTTCATGGATTGGAAGAATAACATCATCAAAATGTCTGTATTACTCAAAGCAATTTACAATTCAATGCAATACCTGTTAAAGTACCAATGACATACTTTGCAGACATAGAACAAACACTTCAAAAATTTATATGGAAACACAAATGACCCTGAATGGCAGCTGCAATTTTGAGAAAGAAGAACAAAGTAGGAGGGATCACAATACCTGATACCAAACTGTATTACAAAGCCACTGTAATCAAAACAGCCTGGTACTGGCATAAAAACAGGTACATAGACCAATGGAACAGAACAGAGTCCAGAAATAAACCCAAGTTTCTACAGTCAATTAATATTCGACAGAGGGGGCAGTAACATAAAATGGAGTAAAGATAGCCTCTTCAACAAATGGTGTTGGGAGAACAGGACAGCTACATGCAAAAAAATGAAACTCGAGTACCAACTTACACCATACACCAAAATAAATTCAAAGTGGATAAAAGACTTAAATATAAGCCATGACACCATTAAAGTCCTAGAGGAGAACACTGGCAAGAAAATCTCAGATATTTCGCGCAGCAACATTTTTACTGATATGTCCCCCTAGAGCAAGGGGCATAAAGGAAAGAATAAACAAATGGGACCTCATCAAAATAAAAAGCTTTTGCATGGCTAAAGAAAATAGTATTACAATAAAAACAGAACCAACTATAGGAGAAAACATATTTGCCAATGATACCTCAGACAAGGATTTAATTTCCAAAATGTACAAAGAACTTACATGACTCTACTCTAAGAAGACAAGCAATGCAATTAAAAAGTGGGCAAAGGACTTGAACAGACATTTATCCAAGGAGGACATACAGAAGATCCAGAGACACATGAAAAGATGCTCAGTTTGCTAGCTATCAGAGAGATGCAAATTAAAACCACAATGAGATATCACTTCACACCAGTCAGAATGGCCATCATAAACAAAGCAACAAACAAGTGTTGGAGAGATTGTGGAGAAAAGGGGACCCTAATCTATTGTTGGTGGGATTGCAGACTGGTCCAACCACTGTGGAAAAGAGTATGGAATTTTCTCAGAACAATAAAATGGACCTGCCTTTTGACCCAGCAATTCCACTGCTAGAATTATATCCTAAGAACCCTAAAACACCAATCCAGAAGAACCTATGCACCCCAATGTTCATAGCAGCACAATTTACAATAGCCAAGGGTTAGAAGCAACCTAGGTGTCTATCAGTAAATGAATGGATCCAAAAGCTATGGTACATTTACACAATGGAATTCTATGCAGCAGAAAGAAAGAAGAAGCTCCTACCCTTTGCAACAGCATGGATGGAACTGGAAAGCATTATGCTAAGTGAAATAAGCCAGGCAGTGAAAGACAAATACCATATGATCTCACCTTTAACAGGAGGTTAAACTACAAAACAAACAAGCAAGCAGAATAAAAACCAAGACACTGAACAGGTTGACAGTGACCAGAGGGGAGAGGGGAGGGAATTTCAGGGGAAAAGGGGCAGGATTTACAGGAACTAGTATAAAGGACACATGGACAACAACTAAGGGGGGTGGAAATGGGAGGGAGGTGGGGAGCTCGGGGGGGTGGGCTGGGATGGGAGTAAAAGACAGAAAACTGTATTTGAACAACAATTAAATAAAAAAATTTTTTAATTAAAATAGCAAGGGTAATAAGTGGAACCTAATCAACAGAATAAATAAGCAAGCAAAATACAACCAGAGACATTGAAATAAAGAACAAACTGACAATAGCCAGAGGGGAGGGGAAAGAGGGATAACAGGAGAAGATAGGGGAAGAGCCATCAAGAAACATGTATAAAGGACCCATAGATAAAGCCAAAGGGGGTTAAGATTGAGGGTGGGAGGTGAGGGTGGGTGGGATGGAGGAAAGTGAAGATAGGAAAATGGAGACAACTGTACTTGAACAACAATTAAAAATGATTACAAAATAAAAATAATGGGAGCATCAAAGCTGAAAGTTAGTATAGAAGTGGGAATGAGATACCAAAGTTTAAGTCAGAGTTGAGATCTGAGATCGAAATTCAAATATTATCAAGACAGAGGAGAAAGTTGAAGCTGTAAAAAAGTTCATGTTTGCTGAGGGAATATGTATCTATGAAGTCACTGTTTTGACATAATTGTTTGGAGATGGAAAGAGCATGTTCTGGTGAAAAACTCACTGGCAGCCAAAATTACTCAGTGCTGAAGTCTGCCTTTAATTACAGTAAGTGCGTTTGATTTGAAAATGTATTTATTAGCTGTAGAAGTGATAGTTCATTCAAATAAAAGTAACACATTGGTGAAAGACAATGGTTAGTGGAAGCCACTATAGGATTTACTATCACCATTTAATTATTGAGCTGTCTCTGATGCCATAGGTTAACATTCTGCCTCCCTGGAGTGTCCTATTGCAGTGGTTGACCAAGGTCACAGACATCTGAAAATCAAATGACAAAAGTCACACTAAAAAGTCCTGAGAATGAAGTTTAACATGTTTGCTTTCAGCTTGATATATTTGGTGTCAGACTAAATCTTAAAGAGGTACACCGACTTCAACCAGTGGTGGGGAGAGCATTATTTTTTCATCATAAACAGATGAGTTTGGGTCCTCTGCTGGCTGACTGCCCTCTCCCCCTTTCAACACCACTTAAATTTTTTTAAACTGCATTTATAAATAATTGAGAATACACTAGGGCAACTTCACTAAGACTGTTTTCTTTCCTGGAACATTCTTAACATCTGAGTTGTATCTGTTTTTATTAGAAAAAGCAATTCAGGATTGCCAATGATAATGAGGTAAAAAGCATGGTTAGCTGAAGTGTGCACATCAATTTCCAAACATTCCGTCTGCTGTGACGTTCGGTCATATTGTCCCACCTTTCCAGTTCTCCAGCCCTGCCTGTTTCCCACTATGTCTTAGCCAACACTCTTTTCCATTATGCTTCTTGTTCCCCAACAGAGACAGAAGGAAGTAGAGAGAGGCCCATGTATAGGGCCTGATGATAAAGATTGAGTAATTGGATAAAAAGGTGTCCATGAGAAAGGGAAGATGAAAAAAGCAGCACAGGCATCACTATCCATCCCCACCTTAGCTTCTCCTCTCGTTAAAAATTGTTACCCCCCCCCCCACACACACACACTGAAGGATGGGAAGAGTGTTGCAACATTCCAGTAAGTGCTCCTCAGACTTTAGCACCCAAGAGAATTGCCTGGAGGTCTTATTAAATTGTAGGTTGCTGGGCCCCACCTCTAAAGTTTTTTATTCAGTGTGTCTGGGGCAGGGCCCAAGAATTTGCCTTTCCAACCAGCTCCCCAGGAGGCTGCTGCTACATTTTGAGAACTCCTGGTCTCCGTTCTAGATTCTGTGATGGGACAGGATGAGATGTTATACCTCACAATTGTTAAAACTGGCAGGTCTCCTCCTAGTTCTCTGAATATTGGACAGTTTTCTCTCACTGGTTTGAAATCAAATGGCTTTCAGTTTTTTTCCTAAGCTGCAATTATTCTTTTACTTCCTCTTTAGAAAAAACATTGAATGTGCAAAGTGAAATATCTTCCAGGGAAATGGGAATTAATTCCTTTCCAAAATATGTTGACCCTTAATTTGTCTTTAATCATATGTGCTCATACATAAACCAGCTCTGGGAAAATAGCTTAATAATTTTTTGCACACCACCACAAATTAAGTAATTAACTCTAGATTTTGATTTAGATTTTTGCAAGTGGAGAGGTGGCCATCCATAACAGAAACAGAATGCTTTGGACAAAGATGGAAAGAATGAAATGTTATTACTGTGGTTTCCATCATTGCAAATCTTTGTATTTTACCTGTTAGACCTCAGAAGAGTTTCTAGTCTTCAGGGCAGTTGTATTGCCTGAGTTGACCTTTAAAACTATATCTGTTCTTTTACCATCAGAGTTCTTAATTTTTCCCCTAAATCTTTGATTTACTGTGTAAAAAAAATCTTGCTGAATTATAAACATCTATAGTATACTTCTGTTACATCTCTTGTGAAATAATTACTGTTAAAGTCAACAAATCAAATGTGTATGATAGTAACTAATACTGTTGCAGAATATAAGTTGAAGCGACAATTAAAGAGTTCCTTTTAGGCATTAGAAATACTTGAATGACTTAACAAAGCATTCCTCCATGTTTTTGAGTCAAAAAAGCCCTCTGAGACCTGGCTGGTGTGGTTCAGTGGATTGAATGCCGGCTTGCAAACCAAAGGGTTGCTGGGTCGGTTCCCAGTTATGGCACATGCCTGGGTTGTGGGCCAGGCCCCCATTGTGGGACACACAAGAGGCAACCACACATTGATGTTTCTCTCCCTCCCTTTCTTCCTCCCTTCCCCTCTCTCTAAAAATAAATTAATTAAAACAAATTTTAAAAAGCTCTCTGAATTACTCAATGCTAATAATCAGTACTTCCTGGTAAGCACTGTTTCATCAAAGTCCCTGGGATTTACTGTGATAAAGTCACATAAATTAATACTTCTAGCTACTTCTTTCTATATATAATTTTACTCTTGTACTGATAGATGTATATTACATTCATTACAAAATATTCATTTTATTCTGTATAAATCTTAAAGTGTAAAGATAGTAAATTGAATAAATTACTAATTATTTTTCATTGTATCACAGATCCAACAACTTAGCAACTAATTCCTCAATTCTGAGCCATAGTTCTTATAGTTGGCTGCACATTAGAAGCTCCTGAGAAATTTTAAACATCCCAGTCCTTGGATTTCAACCTATTCTAAGCAATTCAGACTCTGTGGCTGGGAAGTGGATGTAGACAGGATGGTGTTTGTACAGTTCCCCAGGCAATTATAGTGTGCAGACCAGTGTGGGAACCAGTCATCTAGCAGATAATCATCATATTCCTTCCCTCATTCCATAACTTTCATGTTTCTTTGCGACTCAATCAAAATTGCCTTGATTGGACAAAGACAGTGTCAGTCCTACTAAATGAGAAGGAAATGACTGACTAGAGGTGGTCAATGCAAACACTGCAATGAATTTAGGGAATCTGAGATTCAAACATCTAAAACCCCAAGAAGATTCTGTCTTTGATGGTTACTCAGGGCTGAGAAACAGTGGCATGCTTTCATATTCATCTTTGGTTCTCTAGGCTGTCCAAGGCAGCAGATTGTCTTACATAACATTGATTTTGTAAATTCTTAACAGACCAGACCCACTTTGGATAGAATAGAATTTTAATCTATTTTTTGAGCCAAAGAGTGTAACCTCTCTTGGCTTTAATACTTTTTGCACTACCCATATGGGGATATGAACTTTCTGAACAACATGAATCCTTCCTGGGAATGCTAAAAATTCAAGAGCAAAGCTGGCCATGTATTGAATTTTAACAATCATTTTAAACAGCTGGTCCAAAAAAGCCTTTTACATGTTCTTCTAAAACCTAAAAATTTGAGGAAATAAATATTGCTATAGAAACACAGCAAATAATAGTTACCCATGCAAAATTGTTAGATCAAAGACTCAACTATATTACCTTCAGATGTATTCAGTATATTCACTTCACCTAACATAAAATATCTGCAGAGTGTTGAAGTACTGGCTTAGAAAAAAATTTGGTCTTCCCACAGTATCTTAAGAACAAAAATGTATTTCTATTCATCAAAGGCTAAGTATTCACCTTAAGACATTGGTCTCATAAAAATGTTCGATGGAATATCAGTTAAAACCCTGTTCAAGTAGAAAGGCCAGAACATGTTCGTTAATGAGTATCTGGCAATGTCATCATGTCCTTAAGACAGAGAAAAGGGTATATGATCAAAATTATCCAACCTCTGAGTGATGGAGGAAGGAAAGCCTGAAGTGCCATATGCCAATGTGTATGACATCCATCAATATCAGGGGATTGTATAGACATTAATTATCTAGTGTTCTAAGCCCCACTTTGGGTATATTTTATGATTTATAAACAAAGAAAAATAAAATGATGGGCCCTGCCTGGTGTAGCTCAGTGGATTGAGTGTGGGCCTGTGAACCCAATGATTGCAGTTCGATTCCCAGTCAGGGCACATGCCTGGGTTGCAGGCCATTTCCCAGCAGGGGACCCATGAGAGGCAACCATACATTGATATTTCTCTCCCTCTCTCTTTCCCTTCCCCTCTAAAAATAAATAAATAAAATCTTTAAAAAATAAAATAAGTAAAATAATGGAAACAGCAATCAATAAGTGTGCATGTATAAACCCAAGACCTTATTCACAAAATGGAAAGAACTAACTAATCTTCATGCTGTGCTTTCTTTACTTGCTTTTGACTATGTTCTTGCTATAGCAACCATCATCCAGTTTAAGATCCTTTTTTACTCTTTCCCAGTCTGAATCTTCTCCTCTGAACAAAAGTTGATAGAGGAATTTATTCACACTTTGTATTTTACCCACAATTAATACTATATTTTTTTGTCATTCAGAAGTCGAAAATTGTTGTAGTAGCCAACAAAAATAGACAAAAAGGATCTTCTTTAGCATGTTACACAAGAATTTTGTACAAGAATGATAAAAATTTTACACATATTCCTATACTCTCATAGTATGGGTTAATATATAAAGTGAATTGAATGATATTAAAACTTTTAAGTGGTTTAGGACCAACAAAGAAAATATTCTGTATTAATAAATAAAAGGCATTTGGATTATTTTATAAAATATATTTTTTCAAGCAGACAGTACTTTTATATAAAGTACCAGTATTCAACGCTGTCATTGCAGCTCAGAAGCAGCAATAGACAGCCCTTAAATGAATGGGAGTGTCTGAGTTCCCATAAAACTTTCTGGGCACAGAAATTTGGATTTCATATACTTTATATATATATCACAAAATTTTATCCTTCTTTTGATTTTTAAAAATGACATAAAAATGTGAAAACCTTTTTACCTAGCTAGCCATTTAAAAAGAAGCAGGCGAGCAAGATTTGGCCTACGGTTTGTAGTTTGCAGACCCCTGGTTTAGGAGATTAAATATTTCCCTCAACTTGAAATTTTTTATTTGAGCAAAAATAATAAACTATTAGTCTGTTTTCCAATATTTTCATAAACCTTTCACCATTTAATTCTTGACTGACAAATTGGTCGCCTCTTTTTAGTCAACACCATGGATATTCTGTGGCAGCCCACAGTGCTGTGTTGAGAAGGATTCAAGAACCCAAACAGGGGCAAATAAATAAACAGAGAAAGGCAGCTGGAGAGGTGCCAAATTGGATCTTCGTGGCTCTTATACCTATGCTATAATCCTATGAAATGCTTCCTGTGTGTTCCATTGATAAAAATTACAGTCGTTTTTTTTCTGAAATGTTTTTCTCTAGGCATAAATTTTGCTGTGAAAATCATTACTATTAAGTTAGAGATTTTCAAAGGTTCCTAGGAGCTTAGCTTCCTTTACTCAATGTTGATTGTCAAAAAATGATGAATGTGTTTATTGGTCAGTTGCTCACCTCTCTTACTATAGGCAGAGAAAGGGCTAGGGATGGGAGTGAACAAAGAAGGCCATTCACATCTCTAATACCTATAAATTAGTAGTCATCACTGGAGCTGCAAAAATTATAAATAAATGAACATAACTATACTAAGATTTTATTTATCTTCCTTAAAATTTGAAAAGTCTCCTAGACCATAAATGGTATTTAAATTTTTCTCTGTGTATTATTGACAACCAGATCAGAATATTAAACACCGAACTCATGATGATAGAATCTATAAATACATAGAGCAGATTCTATGAAGTTAATATAGAAATATTAAATAAAACCTGACAAGGTAAATACAGTATCACATATCAAAATGGCTTTAAGTTGTAGTCCATGGAACACTAGATTTAAATTTGTATGCAGATTATGTTTTTATTATGTTTTTGAAGTTCCCTGGGTGACCTCTCTTGCTAGGGCATTTGAAAATGTTAACTATCATAACCAATGAAAAAAGCATTAAAAAATAAAACCTGCATAAATCATACATATTTGCCATCTGTTGTGTGTTGAACCTGAAAATAGCCTTAAACTCCTGCAATGTAATTAAAACACCTTAAGAGTTTAGTTACATATAAGGAATTTATGCTTTTATGCAGGTGGCATGTGTTAATATGGGTGTGTTTTCATATTAAGGGTTGTGATTTAAGTTTCTTAGAAGAAAATATATGGCTTGTGGCACTCAATGTGTTCATATCCTGATCATGCTGGAGTGGTAGTGTTGGGTGTCAGGGCTACAAACACAGTTCCTGAATGTCGTTTTGAATATGATGGAATGAAACAAGCCAGATCTGTGTTTGCCTTGAAAGGTATCCAGACTTAATATTATACTTTAAAGACATTCTGAAGCATTGACTTCGGAATAAGAGCAAACATTCTTTAAGGCCTGGACAAACCCTAAAGGAATTACTGAAATCTCCTGTTTCAGGCATACATTTTAATAGTAGTGTTCAATGGCAAGTCATTAATTCCCTGCAACCTGACTCTTAGATACAGGTCTCCAAAGGCTAAAATTAGGGGTATTTTTATCTGCTTACCTTGCTCTTTGATTGGGTATCAGTGTATGTAAAAGTACAAAGCTCATCTATTAAGTTTGACTTACTATTCTCTGTTGGTGTCCATATCCATGCCTAAAGGCATATATTGGGATTGCTGTAAAATCAGCTGTCCTCCCAAGAATTATTAAATTATTAACTCAGATCGGTCTCATTAAAAAGTATATAGCATAAAGGAGGTTGAGTATGGCTCTATGAAAATGCACCAGAAGTGTATGCATTAAGAACAAACATTATAGGAGAAATCAGACATCCTTTCTGTATAAAGTATATAGAGGTGCCCCACTCTCTTAAGGAGCACATGTTTTACAACTTTGTCTTTTGCAAGTTCGACTTTTACCCAGTCTTTTGCTTGACATTAAGAACCCAACTCTGCTTCCTTGAAGCTTTACATTTAGAAGGATGATCTCGAATTATTTATATTCTTCTTTAATGGTGGTAGTAAGAGGGGTGTGTTGAATTCCATCAAATAGCTGCACACATAGGAAAACCTGATCCTTCTCAAAAAAATAGCCTGAGCACATCCTTTTCTTTCACAGAGTAAGAGTACAATGGGGTGGGAGGGAAACCCAAGGAAGAGGCAGTAAATTAAGGACAGGGGCAACTTGACTTTGGTTTTAGATAGAATTTGGGTCCATGATAATTGATAGACTATCTGTTCATATAAACTTCTGTTTATAAAAATTTACTCAACCATGTAGTATTTGCCTTCCTAGAAATCCTGTGGTCTGATGGAGTTATATAGTATTTAGAATGCTTCTGATTTATCAATGCCCTCTTCTTGGGTTCAGACTTAACGCTACCAATGAGAAAAGCCCTCAACAACAGAAGACATTGTTTTAGCTATAGTAGTTGTTAAATGAACTAACCAGGTAGTTGATTTATTACATTAGATTTCAGGAGGATTATCCAATGAATATTTGATTTTTCCATGTTAATTGCTCCCCCAGTGAACATCTGAGAATTTATAATGGGAAGGGACTAAGCACTGATAGGTATACAGTAGGTACTGAATACATACTTTGGTTTTGTTATACTCTCCCCTCAGTAGTAGGATTATTTCCTGCTGTGCAGATGAATTCCAGAAGAGAATGTATGTGCCAAGGCCCAGGAAGGAGCTTAGCCTAGGAGCCAAATCTCACTCACCACCTATTTTTATAAATAAAGTTTTATTGGAACACAGCCCTGACAACCATTTGCATATTGTTTATGGCTACTTTCTTACTAAAACAGCAGAAGAACTGAGTAGTTGTGACAGAGACCATATGGCCAACAAAGCTTAAAATATTTACTGCCTTGGCCTTTACAGAGAAAGTTTACTGAGCCCAGTTCTAGAGTCTAATGCTGTGTTGTCCAATAATGTAGCCACTAGCTACATGTAGCAGCTGAGTTTTTTGAGATGTGGCTAATGGAACTGAGATGTATTATACATGAAAAACACATACCAGATCCCAAATAGTTAGTAAAAAGAAAGAAAAAGGAATGCAAAATAGCTCATCATTTTTTAAATATTGGCCACATGTTGAAATACTAATATTTTTGGATATTGAGTTAAGTGAAATATATTTTTAAAATTAGTTTTACCATTTGTTTTTACATTTTTTTAAAATTTTATTGCTGTTTAAGTACAGTTGTCTGCCTTTCCCCCTTCCTCCTCTGCTCCCCACCCCAGCCATCCCCACCTCCCTCCCCTGTTTCCACCTCCAACTTGGTTTTGCCTATGTGGCCTTTATAGTTGTTCCTGTAAACCCTTCACCCTTTCCCCCACATTATCCCCTCCCATCTCTCCTCTGATTATTGTCTGTTTGTTCTTAATTTCAATGTCTGTGGTTATATTTTGCTTGCTTGTTTGTTTTGCTGATTAGGTTCCACTTAAAAGTGAGATCATATGGTATTTGTCTTTCACTGCCTGGCTTATTTCACTTAGCATAATGCTCTCCAGTTCTAACCATGCTGTCATAAAAGGTAGGAGCTCCTTCTTTCTTTCTGCTGCATAGAATTCCATTGTGTAAATGTACCATAGTTTTTGGATCCATTCATTTACTGATAGGCACCTAGGTTGCTTCCAACTCTTGGCTATTGTAAATTGTGCTGCTATGAACATTGGGGTGCATAGGTTCTTTTGAATTGGTGTTTTAGGGTTCTTAGGATATAATCCTAGCAGTGGAATTGCTGGGTCAAAAGGCAGGTCCATTTTTAGTTTTCTGAGGAAATTTTATACTGTTTTCCATAGGGGCTGCAACAGTCTTCAATCCCACCAACAGTGCACTAGGGTTCCCTTTTCTCCACAGCCTCACCAGCAGTTGTTGTTTGTTGCTTTTTTTATGATGGCTATTCTCACCAGCGTGAAGAATGCTATATCTCACACAGTGTGAAGCATTCTATATCTCATTGTGAGATATAGAATGCTGTATTTTACAATGTGGTATCTCATTGTGGTTTTAATTTGCATCTCTCTGATGACTAGTGATGCTGAGCATCTTTTCATGTGTCTCTGGACCCTCTGTATGTCCTCCTTGGAGAAGCGTCTATTCAAGTCCTTTGCCCATTCTTTAATTGGGTTGTTTGTCTTCCTGGAGTGGAGTCATATGAGTTCTTTATATATTTTGGATATCAAACCCTTGTTTGACTTATCAGTGGGAAATATGTTTTCCCATACAGTTGGTTCTTCTTTCATTTTAATGCTGTTTTCTTTAGCCATGCAGAACCTTTTATTTTGATGAGATCCCATTTGTTTATTCTTTTCTTTACATCCCTTGCTGTAGGGGACATATCAGTGAAAATAGTGCTGCATGAAATATCTGAGATTTTCCTGTCTATGTTCTCCTGAAGGACTTTTGTGGTATCATGGCTTATATTTCAGTTTTTTATCTACCTTGAATTTATTTTTCTGTCTGGTGTAAGTTGGCAATCCAGTTTCATTTTTATTTTTACATTTTTAACATGACTATTAGAAAATTTAAAATGTGGAATGCATTTATGGCTCACATTATAGTTCTAATGACTGTTCTGGTTTAAAGCTTAGCATTTGGAGAGTATGTGACCTCTAGAAAAAGGTAGGAATGCACAAAATGGGGAAAAAAGATAGCAATCTCTTGTATTTAAAAATATCTTTCAAAAGCATTAAAATCTATTAATTTGGCTATTCTCATAAGAAGGAATACTGAAAAATAATGGACTAGATGTCCATGTACAAGATTTTAGGTGAGTTCTCCCAGAGGAAGACCCTGACTCAGAATTCAAATTGGGACGGGCTATCTGGGAAGCACCTGTCAGGGTAAAGGGAAGCTGGACAGAGAAGGGAAGGAAAGAGGGTGTGATCATGAACAGATCACTATGGTCACTATGGTCACCTGAGCTTTTCCCAGTGGAGCTCTCTGAGAGATTTGATGAAATAGGACTCAGAGTGGCCCCACCAGGCAGGTAAAGAACCTGAGCTGTTCATCTACCAACTGCCACTAATCAGTTGCTGGTTCAGGGCTATGCTTAGGGGCATTAGCCTCCTCTTGTTCTCTCTACATTCCAGCCTGCCTTTCCTGGGGCCAGATAAAACCCTGGAGCAGAAAGGAACTGTTGTTTGCAGCAAAGAGCCATCAGCTAGCTTGAGAATGGTGACTGCTTGAGGCATGAGGTTGGGCCCTGTAGAGTCTTGTACTGACACCAAACTGAGTGTTTTATCTTGTAATCTATGATTTTAACAAACATTTGTATAGTCCCTGGTGTATGTGTTCTTTTTCTCCTCTGATCTTAACAATAGCACAGCTAGGTAGATTTATCATTATTCACATATTATGAAAAGGAAAACTCAGTCCAAGAGTCATTTGTCCAAGAGAATTCAGCTAGGATAGTAACTCCAATCTCCTCTCTCTGCATGGATGGTCACTTCTGCCTGACTCCTTGGATTGCTACGAAGCTCAGCTCCATAAGGAGATGTAAATACAGTGATGTTCTTGAGGTGAGAACAGGAAACTCAAACTTTTGGGAGGAAGTACTCTGTAGAATTCCTTAGATAGCCATAGGGAAGTAGATACTTATATCTGCTTAGTCCCAAGACTCTTATGCCAAAAAGCATTATCTCTCTTTTACATAAAACACAGTCAAAATCAAGAGGTTATAGGACCTGCTGACTGCCACACAAGATGTTAGTGGTACAGTTAAATTCTAGAAGACTCAACAGCAGTCCCCATAGTGGAAGCTTATGAATGCATGGTTAATTGAGGACTGGATTTTGTTACCTTCCCATTACCGAAGCTCTCTTCAAAAGTATTGTCAGTCCCTTTGGTGCCTCTTGGAAATAATGTCTCTCCCAGCTTTGTTTCCCTTTATTATACTTCTAACTGACTTGGTAATTCTTCCTGGACTTCAGTAACACTTGTACTATTTAAATTTGAATAACCCCAAAGGATGTAGATAGGTCAATATGTTTAAACCACAGGCTTTAGTCTACATATTAGTTGATTAAAAACAGATCTTATACATGGTGTATACTTAATCAAGGGAGGGGAAAGCAAGCAGATGTTTGTAAAATCTAAATGTGTTGGGCTATATTTATTTGGCTCTCTTGCTGACTAGCTTTAGAAAAGTCATACCTATGACAATTGAACTGTAAATAGTTAGATGATGTGTTTCCCTAGAAATTTCCTGCTCTGAAGGGTCAGCCAAAAAGAAAAGTAAGAGGATTCCCTAAGATTGACATACCAAAAGAAGTTGACAAATATACCATAACATGGTCATATTTAAATAAAGGACATCAAATAACAAAATGCCTCAAAATTATGCTCTACTCTCTGACCATGAAGTAACTAGTGGTTGCAATTCATTTAATACAAACAGTAGGAAAACTTTGACTTTTGTTATTGTTATTATTAAGAACTTTGAAAGCAAGTTTTTCTTTGATGCAAACATGAAATTATTAAGTGCACCTAAATCACTGTCTGGTTTATTCTCCAACTTTTTATTATATGTCATCCTTTAACTGAGAAACAATCATTTTTTCCTCCTTTGAAATATTCATATTTGAAGCACTTTGTGTGTTTCAAAGCCAAAATGGAAGATTTTGTATGGGTCTTCCAGTCTAGGTAAAATATGCACAAAACCTTTCTCTGAATTTGGAACACATGAGAATTATAGATAAAATATTTTAAATGGATTTTAAAGAATAATAACCAAGCTTAAACATAATTAGAAATCTTCAGAGACCAGAAGTCAAAGGAAATGCAAGATGGTGAAGGGAGGCTGAAGCTGGGCTTCTCAAAGAAGCAGAGATAAGCTAGGAAAGCAAAGACCTGCGGGGAAATGTGGTGGTGTGTGTCCTTCACATGGCACGAACCTCAGACCACCTGTACACCTGAAGGCTAGGATTCCCCCTTATAAACTCTAGGCTCAACAAGTACCGTCCACCTTCTCTGCAATTGGAGCCAGACAGAATCCTCATGGAAAGAAAGAGAAGCACTGAGTCAAACCAGTATCTGAGTCTCTATGGCACATGGGTGTCTTGTGGGAGGGCCCACTGTGGGGAAACAACCACAAGCCCTAACAACAGAGTGAGCATCTTGCCTGGCTGGGCTATGTCACTCCCATAATCACAACACAGGGAACAAAGTTCACATCAGATGGTCTCTCAGACAAAAATTATGACACAGGTAAAATCAGATTTGGGGGAAACGTTATGCAAACACAGGAAAATACGAACTGCCTTTTCTAAAAAGAGCTTAAGAATAAGTATGTTTACTTGTCTTGAAGTTATGAATGAGGGAATTGCATCCTGGGAACATAAACGGAAAGTAATTCAGTAAGAAGAAGAGGTGATAAAGAACCTACTGGAAATGAAAAATGTGGTCATTAAAATTTTAAAAATTGTTAATAGGATAAATGCCAGATTAATAAGCATAGCTTGTTAAGAAAGACCAAAGAGATTTGTGCTTTTGACTTGTGCCTTTTAAATGAGAAATAAAAGTGATTATTTTACTGAATATACCTTTCTAAATCAAAAATTTAGGAAAGGAAAAAGAATAGACATTTTCAGAAATAAATTTCACAGCATAATGAATTATTATCACCTTTATGAAACTGTTAATTTTCAAAATCCCCCTCATGCTCTTTCCAAATCCTATTTCTCATGTGGTATTACGAATCCAAGATCTATTTTGTTTTCAATGAAATTTCTTTTTATTCCATATCTTCATTGTATTTGTGGAATTGTCTATATGTCACATGCACAGATGCCCTAATCCTTTACCCTCTCATAAATCTCTGATCTTGGTGTATGACATTGTCCTATTCCCTGCCTATGGAACACACTTCCACATGTTCACCTGTACCTCCAATCCATCTTCTCAAGAAATTCCCACTGTGGTTCATCAGAAACTTCCTGTCCATCTCTCCAGCCTCAGTGGAAAGACTGTGTCTTCTTGGAAACCTTCTCTAGGCAGCTCTGACTCTTCTCTTGATTACAGCATCTCTCTCCCATTTGCATAGCTATCTCCTTATGGGCAGGGAGTACATATTTTGTTCTGTTTCCACAGTATCTTTCTTAGAATCTGGCATACAGTAGAAGCTCAATACATACTTGTATGAATGGATAAATAAATTAATAAAAGGTATAAATGAAGAGCATACATAATGAGAAGCAATGGAGAACTCTTAATGAACCTTCTACAGAATAGGAGATTATTGTGGTTGAAAATAAGATATAATAGTCATTATGGGGAACTTGAAAGGTGATGTTCTAAAAGAATAGGCAATAATTCCCGATTCTTAAGCAGGCTACTGATCTAAAAAAATGTAGAATTGAAGAAAATTTGATCTGGCATCAGTAAGTTGATGGGCAAATACTGAAAGCCTGTATGATAAAAAGGTTCTAAGAGTGAGTAAACTTAGAAATGCCTATAAATGACCATAATGTCAGCAATAACTGGACAATTAATACCTTCCTCCAAGGGATTGACTCAGCCAATGCACAAGATGGTAAATCCTAGAAATCCAGTAGTAGTTGATTTGATGTAGGAATATATTCTTTATATCATTGCCATTTCTGATTCAGATAAAGGAATAGAAATTCAATGACCTCCTTTCTCCCCAGTTCATGACCTAGGAGTAACCTATAACTAATCATACCTGAGTTAGTACAAGAAGCAGGACCCAAATGAACAACATTTGTATATTTTAAAAGGTTCTTTTAAATGTGACTTTTCAAAATCCAGTTTAAACCTATAAATACTTGAAATTGCATAGATATTATTGAGGTTTCTGAAAAAAAAATGTATCAGTTTTCCTGGGTATGAGTAATTTTGTGTATAGCAAAATACTAAAACTATGCAGAATAATATTTTTCCTCTCTTTTTTGAACAGCAAAACTTAGAGACCAACCTTACCAACCTTATTAAGAGAAACACGGAACTGGAGACCCTTTTGGCTAAACTCATTCAAACCTGTCAACATGTTGAGGTGAGTGGTGTATTTCATTTGAAAACTGCTAGATTGTGGTTTTTATACCCTCAACCTTTCTATTTTCAAAACTGGAATCTTCTTAAAATTAGATCCTTTGCAAAAGCTAAATGTATGAGATGGATGAAATTGGAAGGAACCCTAGAACCTTAGAGAACCTCTTCCTCTCAACTGCTTGCCCTGATCCAGCTTTTCTTAGCATTCCTAGTATTACAGACTCCAATACAACCTACAAGAACAGCCAAGAAAAAGCATTATTTAAAAGGCATTGTATTGGCTGCCATAACATATTACCACGAACTTGGATAGTGTAAAACAATAGAAATTTCTCTCGCAGTCTGGAGGCCAGAAGTCTGAAATCAAGGAGCTAGTAGGGCCACACTTTCTCTGAAGGCCCTAGTAAAGTCTCCTTCCATGCCTCTTCCCATATTCTAGTGGCTGTAGGAATTTTTTTGAGTTACTTGGCTTGTAGCTGCTATGGTCTAGTTTCTGTCTCTTTCATTACATGGCATTCTCCCAGTGTGTCTTTGTATTTGTGTCCAAATATTCTTCTTCTTGCAGGGACACAAGTCGTTGGATTAGGGGCCACCCTACTCGAGTATGAACTCACTTTAACTTGATTATATATGCAAAGACCTTGTTTCCACATAAGACCATAGTCACAGATACCAGGGGTTATGTCTTGGGCATACCTTTTGGGGGAACACAATTCAACCCCCTACAGGTGTGGATTAAATACATCTTGGTTAAGAAAGCTTCTATGAAATTGACTACAATTGTGATGTGTTGGGATTAATTAAGTTAAGAGTGTGTAAGCAGGAGTGATAGCCAAAGCAAGTTCCAGAACCTATATCTGATTCTCTGCTTAGATGGATTCACTTTTGGCAATAATCTCACCAGGGAATATTCTGAGTCTTGTTGATTAAACAACATTGTAAATAACAGATAACAAGCATAATGCTTTTATTATTGTATGGTAAAGCAAATATGTATTATAAGAATAAATGGATGAACAAGATGGAATAATCCTGGTGCTATATTTTATTTTTATGATGTGATGGTATTTGATGTTTAGGACAATAAGAATTATTTCTCTTCAGTAAAAAACAATTACCTGTGTTTTATGGGGAAATCTTATCAATGCTTTATGGCTTGGGTGATTATTTCATTCAATTTTAGATAGTTACTACTTAAAGCATTAGTGTCTGTTTTCCATTATGGCCTGTAGTGGTTTCAGAACAACTGTCTTGTTTCTAATGCAATACTAGTATGGCTTGACTTTACAAAATGTTATTCATCCTAACATGTAAAATTATATTCTATAATGTTCAATAATTTCTTTTTTTAATTTATTTTTTTAAATTGATTATGCTGTTACAGTTGTTCTATTCCCCCCTTCATTCCCCTCCACCCTGCCCCCCATCCCCACCATTACCCCCTTTAGTTTATGTCCATGTGTCTCAAGTCCTTTAGATTCTATATTTCCCATGCTATTCTTGCCCCCCATCTATTTTCTATCTACTGTCTATGCTACTTATTTTCTGTATCTTCTCCCCCCATCTCCTCCTCCCACTCCCCTGTTGCTAACCCTCCTTGAGATCTTCATTTCTATGTTTCCACTCCTGATCTAGCTGTTCTTTTAGTTTGCTTTCGTTTTAGGTGTGGTTGTTAATAACTGTGAGCTTGTTGTTCTTTCACTGTTCATGTTTCTTTAACTTCTTTTTCTTAGATAAGTCCCTTTAACATTTCATATAATAAGGGCTTGGTGATGATGAACTCCTTGAATTTGACCTTATCTGAGAAGCACCTTATCTGTCCTTCCATTCTAAATGAAAGTTTTGCTGGATAGAGCAATCTTGGTTGTAGGTCTTTAGATTTCATGACTTGGAATATTTCTTTCCAGCCCCTTCTTGCCTGTAAGGTCTCTTTTGAGAAATCCACTGACAGTCTGATGGGGACTCCTTTGTAGGTGATTGTCCCCTTAGCTCTTGCTGCTTCTAGGATTCTCTCCTTCATTTTAATTTTGGCTAATGTAATTATGATATGCCTTGGTGTGTTTCTTCTTGAGTCCAACTTTTTTGGTACTCTCTGAGCTTCTTGGATTTCTTGGAAGTCTATTTCCTTTGCCAGATTGGGGACATTTTCTTTTATTATTTGTTCAAATAATTTTTCCACTGGTGGTTGTGTCTTTCCCCCTTCTGGTACCCCTATAATTAGGATATTGGAGCGTTTAAAGATGTCCTGGAGGTTCCTAAGACTCTCCTCATTTCTTTGAATTCTTGCTCCTTGACTCTTTTCTGTTTGGCCATTATTTGCTTTCTTCTGGGTCACTCCATTGATTTGAGTCCCAGTTTCCTTTTCATCTCCATGGGTTTTCTGTGGAATTCCATTCATTTCCCTTAGTTTAGCCTTCATATGTTTCTCTAATTTGTGGCTATAATCAGCCAGATGTGTTAGGAACCTGATGACCAGTGTTTTAAACTGTGCGTCTGAGAGTTTTGCTATTTCTTCATCGCTTAGATTTATCTCTGGGGCTTTGAGGTCTTCCTGCGACATTTTTGGTTTGTTCTGGCCCTTTAAATGTGAGAAGCGGCGCCTTGGACTCCCAGGTCGCTGGGTTGTGACGCTGTATGTGGGAGCGTGGTCAGAGCGGGGATATGGCGGCGCCCTCTACTGCCGCCAGCCACGGGGACCGCCGGGCCCCGGTCCAAGCGCCCACTCCCTCGCCTGTCCGCTCGCCCACAGATAGGCAACCGCAGTCAACACGCAGCACCGCCTCCCCACTGTCTCCTCAGCAGTCGCTCACCCAGTGGGTTGCTCGGTCGCTCACTAGGTCCAATCCTGGGTTTGGAACCCGTGCGTCTGGATTCGCGCGTCTGGATTCTGTGCCTGGGTCCGGCCGACCAGAGTCCTGTGCAACCCCTCACGAGACGCCGGTTTCGCCCCTTACCGGTCGGGCTGAAGAATTTGTTGTTACCGGACTTCCGAAAAGTTCAATTTTCCGTGTTCTGGTTGTGTTTTCTGATGCTAATATTTAGTTGTCCCTAAACTTGGTTGTGTGAGAAGGCACGGCACATCCACCTATACCTCCATCTTGGCGGAAGTCCCCAATAATTTCAAATGATAGATGTATCATTGAAAAATGTATAAGCATATTTCACTTTCATTTCAAAAGATTAGCTATTAGTTGAGACATAGGCTTTTAAAACAAACATTACTGAATTAATTGTAGCAGACTTACAAATAGACACATACAAACTATTAAAAGTTATTCCAGATAAGGAGTAAAGAATATTCATTCCTTTCACTGTTGTTGTTTCTGTATACATTCTTTGGAATAGAAAGAAATGTTTATGAATGAATAAATCTGATATTTGGGAAATTTATTCTAGATAAAAATTAAAATTAATTATCAGTAGAAAAAGTATGGTACTGGCAGTGCTTATGTTTCCATGTTCCCTTAGTCATAATTATTAATATTCTCAAAGCATGATTTTCAAAAAAATTGAGCATTCAATCCTCATATAATAATGCAATGAGTCTACACTGCAGATTTATTTAATTGACTGATGAAGGAACCAGCAAGATGATAAAGCACAAACACTGGGGGAGGAGGGTAGTTGGAGAAAAAGAATGATAGAATAAGAGCTAAATTAGATGCAAAACTGGTTAGTAACCTGAAGGGTAATAAAGTTATAACATTTGGGCAAAATAAGTTATATATCATCAGTTTTCTCTAATTTAGCATTTTGGAGAGACTTTAACTTTGCAGAGACTAAGCCCTAATCAATAGTGACTAGAAAGTAAAGCTCTGCTATATCCCAGCCTGGAGAATCAGATGACCCTTGCTGGCTTGATGACATCAAGCTGGCTTGATGTAGTATATTGCAGTATGACACCAAAAGGGTTCACAGTCTTCTTTTTGCTTTACTTCCAAATTTCAGTTAATTTAGTTTAAGATGATTTTCTGTTTATCCTGTTCTAGACACAGTTGATCTATGAGCTGTGTTCACTAAACAAATATTTCTGGATAAGGGTGTAAATGTTTGCTTATGGTCAGTTACTCTGGTTTGTTAAAGGGTCACATTAGTTTGTTCATCCCATTAATATGTATGGAGCATCCACTGTGCATGTGTTGCACTATGCTAGGTGCCAAGGACCCTGCCCACAAGGAGCTTACCATCTTGACTAAGGCAAAACAGCCACTACAGTATATATAAAATAGAAAACTAATTGCCATAAGAAAGGTGTGGATTGTATACTTTGGAATTTCACAGAAGTAAGAAATTTCTTTCAGATGGTGACTGGGGGAGATAGTGCACAATCTGATCTTGTGTTGAAGGGATGGTAACATATGGGCCAGATAGAGGGATGGAAAAGGCATGGAGGTAGAAGAATGAAGAGTGTATATACACAAAGCCAAGTAGTTCATTCTGTGGAAACAGGAGGTGCCTGGGGGGACAAGTAGAAAGTAGCTTTAGAGAGATGACAGCTAGGTAGACTTTACTATTGCATCTGAGTTTGAACTTTATTTCATCTTGAAGTGTTTGTTAGTGAGAGCTTGAGGAACACAAAGGTCTGTGTAACTTTCACAGTTACAATCAACACGCCTAACTCTTTTCAGGAAATGATATTTCTGGTAATGGGGAAAAGAATGTGGATATCTTGGTGCAAAATGATTGCACATCCAAGGGAAAACATCTCAGCCCTAGTAAACTCCAAAAAGGTAGTTGAATTTGTTAGGCACCAGCATGATAGTCTTTTAAATCAGTGCAGTGGAAAAGAATTTCCTGGTTCACATCCTGTTTCTAGACTGTATTTCTTTCTTTTCCTCTTCCTGAAGGTGTCCTTGTGTTTGAGTATGAGCATTCCTCAGGAAAATGATCCCCATGCCAGCTGAAGCTAAAAAACCTAAAGCTCAGAGGCAACTCTCAATTGTAAATGAAATCAAGTTCCCACAGAATTGAGGAAATGCCACATCCTTATAAGTCCACACCTCCTTCCTGGGGTTGACTTCGGCTTTTCTTTTGAATGAAAAGTATTTCAAGGTCTACCCCCATCCCCATTGTTTTTATAACTTGTTTTTAAAATAAAGGTAAACAAATGAAATGCTTTTTTTATATACTAAGCACCGAATCTTTTAAAAACTAGAGTGTGGAGGATATGAAGGCAAGACAGCTTAGGACTCAGGATGTAGAGGCATTGAAAGTGCAGTATCAGCTAGATTCTCCAAGAAATGCTTGTGTAATGTGGTGTTGGGATTCTAAAACCTAGTGGGTTTTTACTCACTGGGTTTTGTTTTCTTCAAGAGAGGAATACAGGAGAAAATTCCACTGGGATGAGTTTGAAGTCAGTTATGGTGTACAAGACAAGCCTACCTATGATGAGTGATCAAAATATGAGTCAGCTGTAGAGCTTAACAATTCTAGGTCAAATATAGACTTTTTCTCTGCATCATCTCCTCCTTTTTTTCTTTTAGAAATCAGAGGACCTAGCTTATTAGCTAAGCAAATACTTAGAATCACTGATGTATGCCAAATTCTCCTCACATTCTGAGAATCTAGTTCTTTCACAGGGAATACAACACCTGGGCACACAATAGATGCTCATTTGGGGAATTACTGGTGACCAATGACTGAATTCACAGTAAGATGGTAAAGAAAAACTGCAGAAGGGTGACTAATTGTTGTAGTAGTTTGGAGAAGATAAAGAAAGGCTCAGCTGACCTCGTCACCCTTGCCTGAGCTCAACCTAGTAGGGCATCTTCTAAGCCAACATCTCATCAAAGTCCTGGCATTAGCCTGTTTGGCTTATTTTGCCTTGTTTGTAATCACTTTTTAAAAACAATTTCTTTTCTCTTGTTTTTCATACTAAGTTTTTAAACTATATATTTCTTTTATTTTAATGGAGAGGTTGCTCTCTTACTGTCTTTCTCTGAGTTTTTCCAGTGCTAGGTGACAATAAGGAGTGACAACTTTTTTGTAGGTAGATTAAGTACCATTTAATTAAATTTTTGTTCAGATGTTAGGCTCCCTAAATTGAAAGGGAAGAGGATGATGTGTCATGGTACCTTGTAAGAAATGATGAAAAATGATTTGGGGTCTCTAAAAGATTTTTTAAGTCATTCTCCAAACCCTAAAAGCATTCAATTGTAAATTTATTTGAAATACGGGGGTGAAATCACTGGGAAGATGAACTTTTATGTTTAATTTTGTTGTGAAGTTTTATGCCAATGCACTCTCTATGGAAACCTTGGCAAAATGTTTTATCTAGAGCCATTGGATTCAGACCAGCATCTGAACACCAGACATGCTGTTTGGTTTGTTTTTTATTTTTGGACAAGTGTCTGATCTTGGATGATCATGCTAGGGGCCAACTTGAATGTCCCAAAGTCATAATCCATTTTCACTTGTAGATAAGAGATCCCCACCTTGTCTGAGCCCTTGTGAGAAAGCTCTTAAGGTATAATTTGAATCAGATTCTGGACTTCATTAAACCACATCAGGCAACCCACAGTCATCCATGGTTCTCTGTGTAAATGGCTCTGGGATGATGATAATGTGATAGTGTAAATGTGGTGGCCACTGTGGTAAAAGTCTGATCTCCCAAGTTCAAGTCTTAGGATTCTCAGGGAAAAGAAGAAAAGGAACTCTCAGCTGCACAAAAATTCTTTGTTTGTGGAGAATATTCATGTTTTGACTCCTGCATGTGTATAAGGGCTATGTGTCCAGTTTACTCTGCTAAAACTGATAACTCACGAAGGAAATTTAGCTTTGCTCAGTGGAGATGGAATTTACTGTTTGTAAAAGTAATTTGTTGCACACACTTCAATGTCTCCCTTAGAGTCAAAGCTCTTGCCTTAAAAAAACTGATTTATAAAGGGTGTTGGGTCCTATTACCTTCTTAGTTATATTCATAAGGAACAATGAGAAGACCTCAGTAGAAAATAGTCTACAGTGGCTGCACCAGACTTGAACAACAATTTAAAAAACAAGGAAGTCTTCTAGTATTTTGGAATAAGAGATTAATCCAATGAGTGAATTAAGATTCACTTAATTCACTCATTCATAAATGAATCATTAATTCACTTATGAATGAGTGAATATAAGGCTTAGTGTGGCCTTACTTTCAGAATAACATTTTCAAGTTTCAGCTTTCAAACTTTTTTTCAAAACCATGATCCAAACCTTTCACTATCTGCCTCTTTGTTCATTTTGGATGGAACGACTGTTGTGTTATATTCACATCCTACCAGATGGCTCAGGCTAGAGTATGTGTGTTCCTCTGACGACAGTCCCTCTGACATATTTGAATTTAGTAGTGCAGCTTTCCAAAGCTAATACTTATATGTGAAACAATCAGCCTTAATTGGGGGCCCAATGGATGAGCTCTACAAATGAAGACAGAAGACACGGTCTTAGTGATGTAGCTTAATGTCATTTCTTCATATTCCACAGGAATTCTTTATCACATCTCTCCTACACTATCCCACATACAATTTCCTTGCCTTGAAATACAAGCTTGACTAGAGCAGTAGGGGTAATGTTTTTGACATGATATAAAAAATAAGAAGAACAGGTTGTGACATTTTATTTATTTATTTTTAGAGAGAGGGGGAAGGGAGGGAGAAAAATATCAGTGTGTGGTTGCCTCTCACACACCCCCTACTGGGGACCTGGCCTGCAACCCAGGCATGTGCCCTGATGGGAAATCCAACTGGCGACCCTTTGGCTCTCAGTGGAGTTCAATCCACTGAGCCCCAGCCAGGGCAGGTTGTGAAAAAAATTTTAAATTGCCATTGTAATTCTAACTCAGCTTTCACATGAGATTGCAGTAGTTGGGTGGATCCAGGTAAGAGAGTCAGAGATGTGAAAAGAATGATCTCACATGGGACAGTGATTGTCAGGTAGAAGATTGGGTCCCATTATGTATGCTATTCAGAGACAAACATGATCCCAATCATGCATTATTTTGTTATGGAACCAACCTCTTTAGTTTCTGGCACTTAATATCTAGTTTAAGTTATTTTTCTCAATAAATGAAAGTAAAAGTGCTTTTATGATAATCAAGCTGAAATTATCTTTGTTATGGATTCTGAGAGAAACAGGACACATTATCTTTTACCTTCATTTCATTGGCTTCTATTTTTAATTACTAAATGCTATAGTGAAAACTGAAGAGCTTTGTTCTAATTTTGAAATTCCCCAGCAAAATAGTTGAGTCATGCATATAAAATGTTCGTTAACAAGAGCACAATTGTAGCACTGCTTATTTTTGTTTGAAACAGAAGGATGAAAATTTAAATTCAGCTATTTAAAAAGCCCAAGGCTACCACTGAATGAATGCAAAGAGCTTTCAGTGAGGAGTAGCACAAATAAAGATTTTTACAACCAAGTAAGGTAACTTTCCCAGTATAGGAATTTATGATAGAGCTTTTTAAAGTATTTTCACTAGATATAACATCAAATTCATATATATGAGGTGATGAAAATTATCATAGTAGCCTAATTCTTTAACTAGGCAAGCTCCATATTAGGCTGTGATAAAGTTGAAGGAAGCCATAGGTTGGGAAGATGGTGTATCACCCATCCTTGCAGGTGTTAGGAGATGTCAAGTGTATTGAGAGGTTACAGGTCCACAACAAGGAGTACCCCGTAGTGAAAAAAAAAAAGCAAAAGTGGTAGGACTTATGCAAATGTAGACAAAAAAACAATAACTTTGAAGCTCCTATCACTTTTTGATTTGATTATCACAATAGCCTTTTGAGGTAAATGTCATTCAAATTACCAGAGGAATGTGACTTGAAGCCAGACACAACAAGAATCAGCCAGCAAAGAAATGGATTGAATCCAATCAAGTAGTAAAGCAACTGGAGTTGCTTTAAACCAGGTGACAGAGTTGAAAGAGATGATTAAAAAGTTAGATTCCTAGGGGAATTCTCATGCAAGGAACAATCTCATGTGCTGAGGAATTAGAAACCCTGTGCAATCCACCATAACAGGAGCCCCATGAGTATGCATCTGTGGTACCAGTAAAACCAGTTCTTGTGGATTATTCTCAAATCTTTGACCATTAATCCTTAACCTGCTAACCTCAATTTCTTTCAGATGATCAGTTTGCTTTCTTTAGCAAGCAAAGTTCTTTTGTTCTTCCTTCCCAAGAAGTTTGAGAATTATGTATAAAGATGAAGACCTAAATAATATCCATAGAATCACTGTTTTGTGTAACAATTTAGGACTACAACATTTGTTTGTATCTTAAGGGTTTGTAGCATTTAAGAGAAATTGGAATATTATAGAAATTTGACATGTTAGCTTTGAGATTCCAATCTGAAACATGTAATTTATTTTAGACATGTGATTTTAAGTTTTAAGCATAAAATAGTTTGTTTCAAAGCAAAAATGTGATGTTTAAGAGAACTTGAGTTTCATTACATTTGTAAAGTTTAATTTATTAGATTTCTAAGGCCTACCTAAGGACTTGGAAGGTTTATGTTGTTAGGATTTTATTTATACCCCATTAGGCATTTATAGTGCTTATAAAATAAATTAAATATGTTACATTTATAAATGCAATTTAAAATGTTACAGGAATTTGGTGATCAAAATCTGAATAATGATTTTTATTCAGATTGGATGAGAATTGACGGGAAGAGGGCCTCGAGGGTACTTTCTGGGGTGATAGAAATATGTTGTATCTCATTAATAGCCATGTGCTATGTGCTAAATACAGGAGGTACGAGGAAAAGAAAGCTACTGTCCTGTTTTCCAAGGAGTCCAACCAACTAGGAGAGGGAATAAACAGACATGCACTTAAAGACCATGAGAATTTTTGCCCAAGGACTGTCTCTATGTCAACAAATCACTATGTAGTTTTCCTTAAGCTTTTAAGTTCAAATTATGAATCTCATTATTTTACTCATAAATTCAAGAAATTTTATAAAACCAAGAATGATCACTCTCAGGAGTCCTTAAATCAATGTTTGATTAACTCAAGTTGAACAGACTCCACTCCATTAAAGTCAACTCCAACTATAAATTGGTTGATTAAATTACGATAAAGATTTTTGTAAATTGAGGTAAAATTTACATGTGGGTCCTAGCACGGTGCTTTGCACATTGTGGGCACTCAACACCGATAGGATTGCTTCATGCATTGTCACTGGGACACTGGTAGCAGCCATCTTATTCATGGAGAAATCAGAGCACCCTGTTTCCTCTCACTGTCATCCTTTAGCTACTAAGACTATTGCAAAGAACTCCAGAAACCAGTAGCTTTAGCCACCTGTACTTTAAGTGGAGAAAGAAATAAAACTAGACACCAAGAACCAGGGGCTGCATTGAAAGTTTAGTTTGCAGCCAGAATCATAATAAGCACTCAATGAAAATTTGTGTGGTTTCCAGTGTTATAAGTAGGGCTTCCAAGGGGAAAGTGTTGGCTTGTTTCTTTCTGGTGCAAAATGTTTCTTCTTTTACCATGTTATCTGAAAATAATGATGCCAAAGGGATGAGATCTTAAAGAAAGGTGCATTTTTTTCATATCTCTGACATAGCCCAGAGCTAATCTTAATGAAAGAATGGGTACCTGAGTAAAGAGTGCCAACAGGTGTCCATGTAAAGAGAACACATGCCAATACTAACCTGGAGTCATGCTCTAGCTACTTAAACAAAAGATTGTTTTAATTTTTGCAGAATAAAGTACTTTTTTATTCTGTTTTTCATGAAATGGCCTTAAAGAATTCCTCTTGTTTGTGGTCTCAAAAAATTAGAACTATGCTCATGAGGCCAGCTTTTAAGTGTTCTATTAAACAACAAGAAGGCTTTGTTCTTGGTGATAAAATTAAAGCAAGCAGTGTTTGCATTACCTGGCAGGATGCCATCTCCACCACCCCCCATCCTGCCAGTTGTAAATGGAGCATTCTGCTTCTCAGGTAGGAAGGTGAGAAGGCAACATCTGTCATGTTTCGGTATAAAAATGTAGTTTACCTTTCAGATAACAGAGTAAGCCCTAACTCAAGTTTTTTAAATCCAGTTTTACCACAGAAACTGTACATATTGAAGCTTAAAGCTGTAAAGCCATTGTTTTGGAAAGACAATAGTTTCACAATTAGTTTAAATGATGGAAAAGTGAGGAGTTTCTAGATAGAGAAATGTATATGTTTTAGGCTGACTTACTAGATTTCATGTGTTTTCTTTTCTAGGCAACTTTGCCTGCCATTGCTCAGATTTGGACCCATTTGTGGTCAGTTGCAAATGAACATTGGTAGGTAGATTGTGGCCCCAAGGTAAAGAATGACCAAGGTTAGGATAGAAAACAGTGGTAAATGCAAACTCTGTTCAGCTCCGCAATTAGTCCTAAGTCATTAGAGCTATAGAACAGAGATTTTTAACCAGTGCGCCACAATGTTTTTTTTAAACATGCGATACCTGATTATTTAGCCAGGGGCACTGACTTCTTTTCCCTTAGATTCTGAAATTAAAAAATGACAATAGCCAATACAACAATAGCCATCTGGTGTGAACAAATTAAAATTATACCTATTTTTTGGTCAAATTGGCAAAACAATACATATTTTGGGTGTGCCACAGAATTTTAGTAATTACTTTATGTGTGCCAGGAGATGAAAAAGGTTGAAAATCACTGCTATGGAACAAAGTGGACAAATGGGACCCCGGTGCCCTCTGACATTCACGAGAGCCCTTTGTTAAACATCCAAATTATAGTCCCCTCTAATGGAAATACTCCTGTCTATAACTGTCAGTGCCATGCCCACAGAGCACTCACCAGTCCTTTTCCCCTGGCCTGAGAGCTTTTAGCTGTGAACCTGCTTAAGGACTTTTTCTGCTAACCCCCCAAAACAGTTAATTCCAGAGGGGAGTTAATGCCCATCCACTGCCAAAAGCCTTCAAAGAGCCACAGATGGAGGATGTTAGCTCAATACCACTCTTTCTCTCCATCATCTAGAGTATTCTGCACTGGTTCCCAAAGTTCCCCATGGGGATTCATTTCCAGTTGCCCACAGTGGTAAAGCACACTTCAGCGGCTTCATACCTTTCTTTATCTGACTTCCCCACTCCCTACTGGTGTTTCATGGCAACAGTTTGTGCTTCTATCCCAATTTCATGCCCTACTTCAAGAACAGAATCCGAAAACCTCCTCTAAAATGGAATGGTAACACAAATCTCTTTATCCCCAGTGTGACCGTAGTTCACATGTTTAATTTCCATAAACTCTCCTCTTTCACTATTTTTGAATAAATGTGAATATTAAGCATTAGGCAACAAAGATATTTCAATATCAGTCTACCAGCTTCTGTTGGTATCCTACAGTGACAATAACCAGGCAAGATATTTTATACCTATCACTTGTGGGTGCATCAGAAAAGACAGAAACAGAGCTTAACATTTTCCAGTTCTACTTCCAATTGTAAGCTTTATCAGAGATTTAATCAAATCTATTTCACCCACTGTAAAAAATACCAAAGAGCCAAGGACCCAGCTCTCTTTCTTCACAACTTTGCAAGGGAGCAGATGGTACCTATACTTAAGTAACTGAAGCCTGGATAGGAGCCCAACTTTGTATTTTTCCAGTACATCTTTATTCAGGAATCATGGCAAACCACTAAAAAGAATACCACTTAATGAGAAATGGCAATGTAAGATCGAAAATGAGTAACAGAAGGTCACGGGATAGAAGCTTCCTCTTTCCATTAGAAATGATTTCCCTTCCCTGAAACACATCACCTCCATCCTCCCTGGCACTCATTGAACTATCCTCTTCTGTAAGTGATTTTTTTAGCTTTGACCACAATGCCTAAAGGCTAATTTTTGCTAAATACATTTATTGAAAACTACTTGAAAATATTACTTTACAGAAAATTTATGAGTATGAAAAAACTTGATAAAGACAAGTGCCCGTGGTAGGTTAATTTTTTTTCTTTGTGTCCAAACCAAACGGAAGGGTGTAAAGCATTTGTTTTATGAAGTATGTAATTAATAAGAGAAAGGAAGGGAGGGGTTTATTGTTTTTGAATGAATTATGAGCAACACCTTCCATTTTGCTGCTTCTTTTTAAAATTGCTTTGAACAGAGTTACCATTAAATACAAAAAGAAAAGTCTGTGGTATTAATGCCAAGAATGTAAGATTGAATTCAGTTGAGTGTACTCAGCGAAATATCCTGGGAAGGTCAACATGTATAGAAGTCAGCAGGACATCGTGGGATTAGTAAAAACCATATTGCAAGTATATTTTCATTTTTAAATTGAAATTTTATGGATTCAGTAATTGCAACTATTCATGCCTTGAAGGAAGGAAATTAATATATCAACTATGTACTATATGCCAGATAACTTGCAGATATTTTCATAGAAAGTGTACAAATAAAGAAATATTCTCACAGAAATTCAACACATTTTCCATACCTTCAGCTTTTTTATTGCAAAGTTCCTAATCTTTTTCTCTATGCTAGGGGTTGGTAAACTATGTCCCTGGATCCAAATCTGACTCATCACCTGTTTTTGTAAATAAAGTTTTATTGGAATATAGCCATACCTATTTGATTACATATATTCGATGGCCACTTTCCTACTACAACAGTGGCACTGAGTAATTACAACAGAGACCACATGCTCTACCAAGTTAAATATTTACTAGCTATCTCTTTACAACAAAGTTTCCCAACTCCTGTTCTACCTCATGGAAGACTTTTTCTCTGCCTCCCTCCCTTGGCCTATTGCACCAAGAGGGAGCCTTTAAGGGTTGTATTTGGGATTTGAAAGTAATTCCCCATATTCTGGAGTTAGTACTAATCTTATACCTTCCAAAGCAAGCTGTAGATAAAAGTTTTGATTCATGCTAAAAAGTCTCTAGGTAATCAACACAGGCCGGCTGGTGCTAGAACTCACCATGTTGATTCCATACAAACATTCCAAATAAACAGTTTGTTAACAATAGTGACAGTTAACATTTTATTGAGTAATTACTATGTGCCAAGCATTTTTCAATGTCTTTTCATGTACTAATTCATTTAGTTCTCACCACAGTCCATGCCAGGGTTTCTTTGCCCCAGTACTTGTGACATTGGGTCACAAGATAATTCTAGGGAATGATGGGCAGTCCTGAGCATTGCTGAATGTTTAGCAGCATCTTTGGCCTCCATTCACTAGGTGCCCGGAGCACACCCTTCCCCCTGCCCCCCACTTCTGCTCCACCCTCAGTTGTGGCAACTGAAAATGTTACCAGCCATTGCAAATGTCCCCTAGGGGAACACCTGGTATACCAGTTAACAGTTGGTATTTTCTTTATTATGCAGATGAGGAACTTTAGAAATGGGTAGTTGAGGCAAATGCCCCAAAACTCACAACAGTAACTAAGGAAGAGCTGGCAATCAGTCTAAGGAAGACTTCTTCATGACCCTGAGTTCTGAGCTACTGCCTTCTCTACCTTGTTCACTCTAAATTATTTCACCTTGTTTGACAATTTTGTTTTACTGAAAAATTAACATCAACAACAGCTTGGATGGACATGTTGCATGTACTACTGTTAGGAGAAAAATCCCTTTTGTGAAGCTTCAGAGTTTTTAGCATTCTGGTTGAATAGTTTCATCGTATTGTTACAGTTGTGTTTCATTTATAAGAAGACTTTTATTGCCCAGCTTACTACAGTGTGTTGCCATTTTTAATAGCATCTCACTCTTTATCCAACATTCAAGCTTCATAATCTTAGAAACCTTTTGTTTCTAAGATTTATTATGAGTTCATAGGAACCATTTTTTTTTAAGATTTTATTTATTTTTACAGCAGGGGGAAGGGAGGGAGAAAGAGAGGGAGAGAAAGAAACATCAATCTGTTGCCTCTTGCATGCCCTGACTGCGAACCAGGCCCACAACCCAGGCATGCGCCCTGACCAGGAATTCAACAACTAGTAACCTCTCGATTTGTGGGGGACACCCAACCAACTGAGTCAGAACAGTCAGGGCTAACGAACTATTTTTTGTTCTTATCATAGAAACATAGCAAAACCCCATCTGGATAATTAATCAATATATAGAATTGATCTCTGGGCCAAATCAGTTTCTACTACATCACTCAGTAATAAAGGCCAGAGTATATGTAGCTGCTTTCCATGCCCTCACTACTGCTACTTCCCACCAACAACACTTTATGAACACATTCCATTTTTATTTTTCTGAAAAGCCTTTCTTGGGCTTTAAAAGGTTTAGTCAAAAATTTTCAATATTAAAATCACACATTAAATATTTAAAAATATTGTCCTGTACTTTGACTTCTCCAAAGACAGGGACTCCGGGAACTTGGCCATTCTTCTCACTGTCATCTGCTTGAGCAAGATTCAAAAATATTTGACTTTGGTGTGAGAGAGCTTCAGGGTGAAGATTACATGTAAACATATTAGATGAATTACAGTAATACAGTCTGCTCTTACTCAATTCTGCTTGGCTCAGTTTTATATACAAACTCAAGTATTAGAGTCTCTTTCATTGTTCCTTCTGGCAGCTCTAACTTCTGCCCCAGGGTCTGGAATGTTCATCACAGCTGCCTTTGGCAATAAAACCCAAAGCACCCTCAGATCCTCATATTTCTCTTTGCACCTGGTCAGTGGTCCATGGCAGGGCATAGAGCCCAATTAAATACAGGTTTTCCTTGTCCCCTCTTCTTTCTGGCCAAATGTTTGGCCTATCTTGCAGCTCATTTATGTTTCAGTTGCTCCATCCCTGAGAAGAGTGCAATTAAGGCCCCCAATGTTTTGTTATAGACATCATAACATATAACAATATGAAATAACAGTGCTATTAGAATATTATAACACTAATCCTTTTATATTTGTATGCAGACTAAAAATTACACATTCTTATTAAAATAGAAAAGTGCTATTGAATTTAAACAATAACAACATCAGCATAGCATCAGATATAAGAGTTTTAACCTTTCTCAAGGTCACCTTAATTTGAATCATGGTACAGCATTGCTTTTGCCATGAAGACCAATTTTAGGCAAATTTGTAAAGTATACACTTGTCTTTCATTCTAAAACAATTTTTTAATAATATTTTATTTATTTATTTTCAGAGAGAGGGGAAGGGAAGGAGAGAGGGAGAGAAATATCAATGTGTGGTTGCCTCTCATGTGTCTCCCACTGGGAACTGGCCTGCAACCCCGGCATGTGCCCTGACTGGGAATCGAACCGTGATCCTTTGCTTCGCAGGCCCGTGCTCAATCCACTGAGCTACACCAGCCAGGGCATTAAAACAATTTTTATTGTATTTTTTACATTTCCTTTTAGTCCCCTTGTACCCTCCTGCCCCCAGCGATCACCACACTGTTGTCTTTCTCCATGAGTCCTTTTTCCTTTTTGCTCAATCCCTCCACCCCCACACCCCACCCCATCACTAGCTGTCATCCTGCTCTCCATCTCTGAGTCTGTCTTCATTTTCCTTGTTCAATTTGTTCATTAGATTCCACATATAAGTGAAATCATATGGTATTTGTCTTTCTCTGACTGGCTTATTTCACTTAGCATAATGTTCTCCAGATCCATCCATACATACTGTCACAAAGGGTAAAATTTTCTTCCTTTCTACAGCTGAGTAGTATTCCATTGTATAAATGTCCCATAGTTGTTTTATCCATTCATCTATCCCACTGCTGGGAATATATCCAAAAGAACCCAAAACATCAGTTCAAAAAGAACATAAGCACCCCTATGTTCATTGCAGCGTTATTTGCAATCACCAAGATATGGAAGCAGCCCAAGTGTCCATTTGTCTTTTAAACCCCCACTGTTGTTGGTAGTGATTTCAAGGATAGCAAGATTTGGAGTCTTACACCAGGGGGCTTGCGGTTTGATCGTACAATTTCAAGAGTGCAGTAATGGAAGGCCAGTGTGGTGGGGGCTCTTCTAGGCTGCACAGGTCAAGGGGCACCATTCTCTTGGAATTCAAAGTGAATGATGGGCTCTGGAATTGTGCAATGCAAGTATCCATCTTTCCTCAACACCTTGAAAAAAATTTTCCTTTCTCCAACACATTGGGGTTATCTGCTCCTAAGCTCACTTTTAGTGTTTGCATCTGTGTATGAATAGGAAGTCATCTATCAAGTCAGCATATCCTTTTCACAAGAGGAATTAAAGGGTTTTATTCTGGAAATCTAGAGATGGCTAACTCATTGGAACAAAATGAGTTAATGAGGATTTCCAAAATACATATTAATAAGCTCAACTTCACTGTAAAAAGTAGCCAGATTTATTCACTCATTGATGTTTCCTTCTAAGAGTTCCATAAAATATTTCTAACAATGTTAAGGCCATATATGTCTGAAATCTAACGATGTTTATACTCTGAATTGAGCATCTCATTTTGCAGTTGAATATAAGTCAAATGAAGAAAGCAACTTTTTCAAAATACTTAGAAACTGTTTACAGACACTAGTCCAATTTTTAGTGTGTGTATGTAATTAAATCCCTTTAATGTTTATACATACATGACAAGAACAAAATAATAAATGGTCTGTTTCACCTCACCCTTCTGTGAAATACTGTAACACTGTTATACCATAAAACTTAGCAGTGGATCCCTTTACTGGGCATTGCTAACCAACTGCTCTGGAGAAAATAGCCAACCCATTTATGTTATCATTAATTAATCTGAGGAATGAGCACATGTAACTGTGTTGCTAGAAAAGGCAGATAAGCTGTGCACCCAGTGCCAACATATGCAGGACTGCAACTGATTATTGGTATCTAATATGAACATTAGCAAGGCTGAGTGGCCCTCAGTGCTGAATTACATCTAAGGGCTAAGAGGGTAAGACATGAGTGTTGACCTTGTATTCTCACTTCTTTATTCAACTTTCTAATTTCTCTTTCATTAGGCTGTAACAGGATCAGAAAGTCATAATCTGTGAAAAAGAAGCAGCAAAATAACCATAGGAAGAGGAGTGAGTTAGCTAGTTTCTACTAGCTACAGAAGACTCTGTTCTTCTGTTTCTTACCTACATAGTTTCCCTTCCCATTCTACCCATCCTGCCCCCAAACTACTTAGAACAACTGTGGACACACTAGGTAGTAGGCAAATACAATCAATTGTCATTATTCATAGTACTTATGTTGTATAAAGTCACCAGGAACACTGAATTGGCTAACACTGAACCATTGCTCTTAGGGAAAACACACACACACACATGCCTCGCATAGATTATAATCCTCAAAATAAGTTGTCCTGGTAGATTCTATTGTTTTTATTTTATAAAAGGGCAAAGGAAGTTCTGAAGTGTTAAGTGGCTTACCTAAGGCTGCCTCAGTAACAGATGTCACAGTTCAGACTCAAACCCCATTACATTAGCCCTAAGGCCAGAGCTTCTTGCACTGTACTGGCCCTGTGTCTCTATCCTGTGGTCACATGAGAGCTGAAACCAGAAGGCCAAGTGTCCTTGTTTGACCTCAGCTTGGTGCTGGTAGAGTGTCTCAGATATTTCATATTTTGAATATATGTGCAGATGGATGTGAAAAGGCTACAAGTATTGATTTGGGGCTTATAAATTAATTTTTAAACTTTAGCAGATTGCCAAATCTGCAAATACAGAACCTGTGAATAATGAAGAAAGACTGTGTAGTTTGTTAGGAGGCATAGCCTGTTAAAAGCAGAGGCCCATTTACAAACTTGAATACTACTCAGCCATAAAAAAGGAACTCTTACTTTTTGTGACAACATGGATGGACCTGGAGAGTAATATGCTAAGTGAAGTAAGCCATGCAGTGAAAGAGAACGATCATATCATTTCACTCACATGTGGAGTTAACAAAAAAATGAACAAACATCAACAGGCTCATAGATACAGAAGACCAACTGTCAGAGGGGTTGGAGGCCTGGGTGAAAAAGGTGAAGGGTTAAGGAAAAAAAAACAGAGACAACAGTATGGTAATTGCCAAAGGGGAAGAGAGGGGAAGGTACAACAGGGCAAAGGGGAATAAATGATGGAAAGAGACTTGACTTGAGGAAGTGAGTGCACAGTGTAGTGGCAGATGATGTATTTTAGAATTGTGCACTTGAAACCTGCATAGTTTTATTAACCAATGCCACCCCCCCAAAAATTCAATAAAAAGAAAAAAAGCAGAGTCACGAGTGCTTGCAAATGCTCTTTCCACGTCTTTTGGCTGGTTCCTTTTCATCCCCCGGCAGACTTGTTAGAGAATTTTTGTCTAAGCACCAATATAAAAGACCCTACTCTCAGCCATGTCCATTAACAGGGTATGTTAGTCTCTTTAATTTCCTTTATACACATGTCATGATTTGAATTTTTAATTTATTTTTTGACTTGTTCAGCCTGTTCCTCTATGCTTGCATGTAAACTCTGTGATAATGAGAACTTTGTCTCTCTTGGACCTCACTGTATGCCCAGTACTTGGAATGCTGTCTGAGACACTGTGAGAACTGAGTCACTATTATTTGTTGGATAGATGAAGAAATCAGTTGTTGTATATAGCTTTCAAAGTGAAAGGCACAAGTGTTTTGTAAGAGTAGTCATGATTTGAGCTTGCATGACATCAGCTATGGTGCTTGAAACCTCACTAAAGGCATTTGGATCTTTAAAAAGAAAGCATCATAACTCCTAAAAGAAGAATAAATCCTGAAAAAATTGAGATGGAATATAACTTTAGAATACTTAATTTAGAGTAGTTGCTAAAGAGATGAAATGAGTACTAAGGATTAAAAGACAACAATGGGTAGAAAATGATGCATTTCCAGATGAGAAAGTAAACTGTAACTCCAAATGTCGAGGAACATACTGTGCACAGTGGTATGGCCCAAATGGGATGAGGTGAAAGTGACCGAGAATAATTGATATGAGAAAAAAAGTAACAGTGAGGTGCCTAGAATAGGAAAAGAGCTCAATTTTAACCTATATTTTGTCCAATGACATCAAACACTCTGAAGGATAAGGGCCCCATTTCCATTGTCATCCCAATGTGGCATACAATAGTCACCTATGCATAATTACTAATTATCTCCATTCTTGTGTTTAGCTTAGGGACTGAGGAGACTTAACACACAAAGGTAGAAGTATAGGTCTATGAAAGTAGGTTTTCTGGAATTGTTTTTGCATCCTTAGATTGTCCCCACCATGCACTTCCATTGAAAATTTCTTTTCCAGCTATAGTGATTTCTGAATCAAAAGATGTGAATCAGAAATGAAAGCTAAAATCATATCCAGGGCCACCAGCTTCCAAACCAAACTTGGGAACTAGAAATACCTCAACATACTGCAAATAACCAATGGACCCTGCCATATTTGAATTAATAACCTATTTAAGAAATGAAGTCCAATAAAATCATTTACTTTTTTAAAAGTGTCATGTGAAACAGCAAACTGTGGAAAACTTCTTTGTAGTAGAAGAATTTTGGAAATGTAGGATAGCAGATAGTGTTCAACTTATTTTATTGTACCTTTTGGAATATAAGAATGATAGAGTTACAAAATTTGGAAGCTTCATCAAAGTAGAAAAAGTGATTCAACTTTCTTGGTTTCAAAGGAGAGTCAATTCATACTCTTTGAAAGATCTTAGGAAAATAGTTGGCTTAAAATTAACAGATCATGTTTCTAAATTTTTGTGAATTTATAATTTGGGCCAATGGTGGTTATGGTATGAGTTTTCTTAAAACATATTTGACTCAACAAAATAGATCTCAGTCCATGTTTTCTTCTTTTTTAAAAAAACAAAGCTATTCATTGTAAATATTGAATAGTCAGAATTTGGATTAAATTGAACATATGTTACGATGGCAACTGGGGCAGTTTTCCTCCATATCTCAGCGATTTGGAGAATGAAATAGATCCCAAACCAAATCATAGTCTATTAACAAACATACTTCTCAGTTTAGACAATACTACCTCAGATTCGTCCATGGCTTCATAATGTTACTTATTTCCTCACATATTATTTCATACATTTACCACAATAATCCCACATGGGTGGAAAGAGTGGATATTATTCACCTCATTTTATAAAATAGGAAACCTAGAAATGGAGATATTCCTTTCCTAATATCATATGAGTAGAGCTAATAATTCACACGTTTCATGGCATCTAGTCTAGGCTTACTACTGGGGCCTCACCACATTTAGTCAAACCCAGAATATCTTTAATCACAGAATATATTAGCAACAACATCAAAACCTGAAGCCCTCACAATATTGTTAATTGATTTTTGACAGAAGTGTTAAAACACTTCAGTAGACAAAAGAATAGTCTTTTCAGTAAATATTGCTCAGACCTGTGGATATTCATAAGTAAAAGAATAAAGTTGGGCCCATACTTTGCCTCACACATAAAACTTAACTCAAAATGGCTCATAGACCTAAATGTAAAAGATGAAGTTTTAAATGAGAACAGGTAGAAATCATTATGACCTTGGATTAGTTTTCTTAGCTGCAATACCAAAAGCACAAGTAGCAATAGAAAAATAGATAAATTGGACTTAGGAAAAACAAAAACATTTGCGCTTCCAAGGACACCAATAAGAAAGTGAAAAGACAACCCCTAGAATGGAAAAAAAATATTTTCAAATCACATATCTGATAAGGGACTTGATGAATATGTAAAGATATCATATAATTCAATAATTAGAAGGCAAATGACCCAATTACAAAATGAGCAAAGGGTCTAAATAGTCATATTTCCAAATTAGACGTACAAATGGCCAATAATCACATGAAAATATATTAAACATAACTAGCCACCAGGAAAATGCAAATAAAAGCCACAATAAAATACCACTTCATACCCACTACGATGAATTTTTCAAAAAAGACGATATCAAGTGTTGTCAAAGATGTGGAGAAATTGGAAGCTTCATATATTTCTTGTTGGAATATAAAATTATGTAACCATTTTGGAAAACAGTTTGGCAGTTCCTCAAAAAGTTAAACATAGAATTGACATCTGACCCAGTAATTCCACTCCTATACTCAAGAAGAATTAATACGTATGTGTACAAAAAATATATACATAATGTTCATAGAAATAGTATTTATAGTAACCAAAATATATAAATAACCCAAAGGTCCATGTACTAAAGAATGGATAAACAAAAAGTGGTATAGTCCTAGAATGGCATATTATTTGGCATAAAAAGTAGTGAAGTACTGACACATGCTACAACATAGAAGAATCTTCAAAACATGATACTAAGTGAATATGCCAAAAATAATCACATATTATTTGATTGTATTTGTATGAAATGTCCAGAATAACAAAATCCATACAGAGACAAAATGTAGATTAGTGGCTCTCTAAGCCTAGAGGGGGGTAGGTAGTGAGACTGTGGAGTTACTGCAAATGGGCATGGGATTTCTTTGGGGAATGTTGAAAATGTTCTAAAATTAGGTTGTGATGATGATTGTATGACTTTGAATATACTGAAACCCACAAAATTTTACACTTTATAAATGGATGGATTTTATGATATGTGAAATAAAACTCAGTAAGGCTGTAAAAGAAAGTCAACACCCCCCTCTCCACCTCACTAAAAACCCTTAGGACATAATTTTGTGTCTATATAGTCCTGGAAAACTGCATATTGAGTGCTTGCAGTATATCATGATAGCTACTTGCTTCATTGCATTTTACCTTGCCTCTTCATGAAAGTCATTTTCACTATCTATTCATTCAACAAATAGTTTTTGAATGCCTGTTCTGTGCCAGGTATGCCACTGGGTGCTTGGGACAGATGTCTCATTTAATACAGCAACCAGAGATCCCTGCCCTTATGGAACTTGCATCCTATTAGATTTACCTTGGTTGTATGCTCACATGCAACTTAGTTCTTAGGTCTCATTCTAGGAGATACTTTTCAAGTGTACGGTGCTCCTTCCCAGAAATTATACTTTCTCCATCATGACATGCCCATCATTTCAATATGATGCCATCCTTTTTGCAACTCAGTTGTAGTCAGTTATTAAATTGAGTTTGAGATCAAAAGGAAATACAAGAAATTTCTTGGGAATGGTGGGTTTCAAGTAAATGTTTTCCTAGATATGTAAATGTATTTTGGAAGCCTCAAGGAGAACTAAAAATGGTGACATAAAAGTAATATGTAGTTCAAATTGGCCTGTGCTGACACTAGGCTCAATGAACTTGTCCTCTTTGCGGTCTCCGTGTTTGTTTTAGTGGGGCCCCTGTGCTTGGTGCTGGTGTCCTCCACGTGCATCCTCTTCACCATCCTGAGGATGCAGACTGGGGAGGGCCGCAGGAAGGCCTTCTGCACCTGCTCCTCCCACCTCTGTGTGGCTGGGCTCTTCTTTGGCTGTGCCATTGTCTTGTATTTGTCCCCCAAATGCCACCACTCTCAGGAAGAAAGGAAGATGATGTCGTTGTTTTACAGCTTTTTCAACCCCACGCTTCACCCACTGATCTATAATCTGAGGAACGCAGAGGTGAAGGGTGCCCTGTGGAGGTTTATAGCTAGGAGGAGGTTGCTGGCAGGGATGGTTGGGAGTATTTTGAGTGTGTGAAATGGTCCTCATCATGCTGGGACCTTGAATGACCTTTTGAATGTTTTACTTTAACCAACCCAGGCCTCCTTGTCTTTGGACTTGTTGTAAAATGAGAAAATAATTACTCTTACTGTTTATGCCATTGATACCAAACCTGAGATAAAGTATGAAACCAAAAATCAGTCTAAAGCTATTCATGAAAGAGATTCAAATGTCTTAAAGAATATATTAGTAGAACAAATCCACAAAATAAAATAATTTTACATTTTGGGAAAAAAAAGTAATATGTAAGGGAAACAGTACACTGATTAACTTCCTTGAAATATTAGCCTGAGTTCTGCTTTCTGTATTTGTTCATCAATGCATTTTTAATTTTTTCCTTTGTTATTAAACATTTAGCAATTATGTCTGTATACTAATCTGACATAGGACATGATCCAGTGGTCTGCTGCAAATGGCCAGTGACTGTTGTCTTCTCAATAAGAAGATGTCTTGAGTAGTCTCTGCTGTGTCTTATAATGATCAGGAATACAAGTCAAGGAATCCTGGACTCTGGAAACAGAACATGATTTCCCTGAACAACCACCAGTGGATTTTTATCCTGAACTCCTGATCCTAATTCCGGTTTATCTCATTCATAGAGAATGAAATTACTTCAGTTAAATAAAGTACTCCAAATCAAAAGGACTTAATGACTGGGCCAGGTCTCCTCCCTGTGATATGCTAGAGTAATCAGTGCTATTGTCATTCCTTATAACACTGCAGATTCTCCTGTGCTGTGTGAAAATCATAAAGCTCATGCATGCTATCTCCATTTCCCACAGCTGTGATTTCTGGGCTTCTGTGAATAAGCATTTCGGAATTGTCATGAGATGGAGGAAACAGCATGTGCTGAGTATTTCCCAAGCCCATTTGCCAAGAATGAGCTAATTCTGACCCTCCCTTGTATATAATAAGTCTTAAAATTTTCAAATACAATCCATTCTATAATGATGTACCTTTCTAGGAGAGTGGCATGCTTTCATTGTAGAACCTTGGTCTTTCAAAAATATGCCAGAAGTAAAATTTTAAATTATGTCATAAGATTAATAAAATATTTAACTATCCTGGTTCTTTAAATTTTTTTATATTGATTAAATACAAAGTTGACGTTTGTGCTTAAGAGAAAAGTTAAATGAATGTGATTTTTGCCTTGCTACCTTTTTTTACAATTTGTCTAAAAGACACTGATAGTAATCTCTCCTCCATAAATGAATAATATTCATTTTTAAAACTTGCTTTTGTTTAACATGCCAAAATTGCACTTTTGTTCAAAATATAAAAGCAAGCATTGCAAATAAATTTCAAGTGTCAGTTTCCAACTAATTGGTAATAGCTATGCACATGTTGGTATTAATAAGAAAGATTCTGAGGCTGAGTCTGGCTGAGCAATAAAACTGCTATCATTGGATAATATTTTTGTTTTAGGAATTCAAGATGAGGAGTGAACATATAAGTCCTATATTTACTATCCCTGCATAAGTGGAAGAATAGTTAACATGTAAAGCATCTTTTCAATGATTACCAGAAACATACTAGTCTATATTAATAAGATCATTAACTGAAAAAAAGCCAAATTAATACTTACCATTTTATTTATCCCACAGGTCAATGCATCACGTCAAGAAGCAAAATTGATGGAGGAGTGTGATCTTCTCATTGAAATCATTCAGCAAAGACGACAAATTATTGGAACGAAGATCAAAGAAGGGAAGGTACAATTTCCAGGGCAGAAGATTTCATATTCTATAGCTAGAGAAAATATACTTCCATACACTTCAATAGCTTGGGAAATATTGAATACCCCCTTGTTCTATATTTTCTATAACCTCCTCAGAAGTTGTGAAGATGTAGTTCAAAGCCCCTTTTTTGGCCATTTTTTCCTCCACCCCTTTCTTTGTGTTATCATGGTCTCCTATGCACACCCACCTTTAAGAGGCAGCATGGAGCTCTGGTGTGTTTTAACCACTGTTTCCATCTCTCTTCTCTATGAGATGAGTTCTGTAGAGGGAGAGGTCATTTCATATTTATTGCTATGCCCTAGCAGTTAACACAGTATTAAATAAAGGTTTAAATGAATCAGAGTTTATATGTACATAAAATTATAAAGTGCTTTCCCATGAATTTAGATATGTATAATTTCATGGTGGCAAAACTCCTGTAGTTCTACTATATCATGTACCCGTTTGTGAACATATGAATAGCACTTCTTTTATAATGTTTCTATATTTAAATTTCCTATGATTTTACAATAAACTATCTTCAAAAAGTAGTTTACAAATGTATATTATTCTTTATGGATGCTTTCTTATTTATTCAAAATTCATTTAGAAACTGTTGATAATTGCCTTGCTCATTTTTAAATCACTAATATTTATATTAAAATACTTACGATCCATTTTATTTAACCTATTTCTCTGCCACCCTCAAAAGATAATTTTGGAAATATTTAAAATAGAGACACTCATTCAAGATACAATAAATTCACGAATTTCTTTTATTATTGGTCATAACCAATAATACTAAAGTATTGGTTTAATCATGCATAATTAAAATGCATGATTAAACCAATCATGCATTATTAAAATCAAATCATGCATAATTAAATCAAATTAGCAAGTATTAAGAAGTACACAGAGATTATAATAGCTAATATATGTGTTCTGTTTTCTACAAAATTCTAAAGGTACTTATAATATCATATAATGTTTAAGGTACTTTTCCTATATACATTGGAAAACATCTATACGTGTACATTGTGATGGTGATCAGAACAGTTAAAGTGAAATCAAATTGAATAGTTGTTGAAGCTGTTACTATGAATTTACAAATTAATATGAAATTATTCCCTGGCCAAGGACTGACTCAGAGAGTTAAGAAACTACTTTCCCCCACATACAAAATGTACAACTTAGAAGAGCACTGAATATCAGCCCAGAATCCTTACAGGATATATTTTCTCTTCCATCATCATGTACTACATGTGTATATCTATTAATACCTGACATCTTCCAGGTTCTCAGACACATGACTGCCTGAAATACAGCTGTGATTAATTATTAATATGCATACAGAGGGTAATTTGTTGCTTTTACATGGTTGCATACAGGGATCAGTTCTCAGTGCCTTTGTCAGTTTCTTATTGCTGCTGTAACAGATTACCACAAACTTGATGGCTTAAAACAACAAAGATTTATTACTTGTCCTTCTAGAGGTCAGAAGTCTAAAAGCAGTCTCACTGGGCCAAAGTCGAGATTTTGGCAGTGCTATTTTTTTCTGGAAGCTCTACTGTAGAATCCATTTCTTGCCTTTCCTGCTTTTAGAGGCCATGCATATTTCTCGGTTCATGGTTTCTTCATTATATCATTCTACCCTTTGCTTCTATCTTCAAATCTCGTTCTCTGGCACAGATTTTCCTGATTCTCTTTATAAGTCTGTTGGGATCACTCAGATAATCCAGGATAATATCTCTCATCTCCAGATCCTTAACTTAATGACACCTACAAAGTCCCTTTTGTCATGTAAGGTGATGTATATTTAGTGTTTTGGTTCTTTTTTATCAAATTTACTAGGGTAACATTGGTTAATAACAAATTTTAGGTGTACAACTTTGTAATATGACATCTGTATACTCTGTGGGCTCAGTACTTGATAATTCGTCTTCTTCTGTCACCTTGTATTTGACTCCCTTTACTCTCTTCATCCTCCCCCACCCTTCTTCCCCTCTAGTAACCACCATTCTTGTTGTCTGCATCTGTGAATTTTGTTTTTCTTCTGTTTGTTTTGTTTATTCATTTGTTGCTTTCCATTTTATACCCCACATATTAGTGAAATCACAAGGTTCTTGTCTTTTTCCATCTGACTTATTTTACTTAGCATAATACTTTTAAGATCCATCCATGTTGTTGCAAATGGCAATATTCCATCTTTCTTGTGGCTGAGTAATATTCCATTGTACATATGTATCACATTTTTATCCAATAATGTCTCAAGGGACACTTGGGTTATTTCCATGTCTTCACTATTGTGAGCAATACTGCATTGAATATAGGGGTACATACAACTTTCAAATAAGTGGTTTCAAATTTTGGGGGTAGATACCCAAAAGAGGCATTGCTGCATTATATGGTAGTTCTAGTCTTAATTTTTTGAGGAACTTCCATACTGTGTTTCATAGTGGCTGCATCAATTTACATTCTCACCAAGAGAGTGCTAGGGTTCCCTTTTCTCCACATCCTATCCAACTCTTGTTATTCCTTGTCTTATTGCTCATAGTCACTCTGATAGGTGTGAGGTATTATCTCATTGTGGTTTTGATTTACACTGCCCTTATAACTAGTGATGTTGAGCATCTTTTCATGTGTCTGTTTGCCATATGTATATTCTCCTTGGAAAACTGTCTATTTAGGTTCTCTGCTCATTTTTTAACAAGATTATTTGTTTTGTTGCTTTTGAGTTGTGTGAGTTCTTTATATATTTTGGATATTAGCCCATTATTGAAGGTATCATTTACAAATATCTTCTTCTACTTAGTTGGTTGTCTTTTGGTTTTATTTATGGTTTCTTTTGCTGTACAGAAGCTTTTTAGTTTGATGTAGTCTCATTCAACCCTGAATTTAAGAGAGTATTTTCTTCTGGAGGGGCACACAAAGGCTTAAATGCTATCAATAGTTTCTTACTTCATTTTGAAAAATCTGACACTAATATGATGAAAATATTGAGATTTAGTAAATCTGGTACTGTGTACAGGAAAATTGATCATATTACTTTTTAAGTTGCCTGTTTGAACTATATCACTTTTTAAAAAGAGCATATTTGCTCAGGGACATTATCTCAGAAGGCAATATTAGAAAGTAAACATTACTTAGAAAAGATCAGGGTCCTTTCAGCTTTCTCTTGAGTTACCGTTTGGCACATGACCAAGGAGTAGTTGGTTCCAAACCCTGAAATTCACAGTGAATGAGTCCTTGACCAAGGCATGTGGTGTCAGTTATGCATTTTGAAGAAGAGCACAGGCACCAACACCCTGGAAATGTGAGGTGCTGAGCAGAGGGGGCAAGTATGATTTGGTGCCCAATGAGGATGCCCAGGGTGGTGGCTGGACAGGCTGAGGGCCCTGAATCTAGAAAAGGGCCCTCTGACTAGCACTTGGAATTGGGGAGCTGGAGGAAGAACTGGCAGAATCATGGAGACCACAAAGGTTAATTTCATCTACTTTGTGAGTGCTTCCATTATGTCTGGTGCCAATCACAAGGCCGTCGTTAGACCTGGTGGGAACAAGCTCACCACAAATCCCCTCACTGGGGAGGTTGCCAAGCAGGCAATGTTGCTACATGTCAGTACATACTGGTCATTCCTGCTCTCAGAACACTGTGCATTCTTTGAAATAAATAGCCTTTATACTTAACATGAACTACAGAGTCTCAAGCCATGAGATACCCTGGGAAAGAATTGTATTATTTCTCTAGTAGTAGAGGATAAATTTCATGTCAACACATGAAATGCTTATGGAAAATTCCAGATTAAGTAAATGATGCATTTTATGTTCAGACACAGATCTATGCTGGAAGGCTACAGCTAAAAAGAAAAACGGTCCTTCTTTTCACTGCTTTTATGTACTCTAAATCTCTGTGATTTAACTTGGATTAAGTGTTCAGGCTTTTCTCAGGCCTTATAGAAATGCTGAGTACAAGCCTCCTTGTCAGTTTAGATACTTTTATTAATTGAAGATCAGTTGTTTGGACATGGCAATTTTGGGATGGGAATCACATATATGTGTTTAAAATACATTTCAGAAAAAATAAAGAGCTGCTTTTAAAAACATATGTAAGGTATAATAAACAACCAATAAAATGACATAAATAGGTCTATGTCCCCACTAAAAGGACATTCCAACAGATAGAATATTTCCATGATGAATATGGAATGAATTCTAAAAATCACAGTGCGTCAATCACACTTCCCAAAGAAGAAAAAAACAGTGCCAACTTGGAAAACTTTCCCCTGCAGGAGTAACACATGCATACAGAGAACCTCCTTATGTATTAGGATAAAGTTATTTCTATTTCAAAAATCAAATTTTATCTTGTCAGATTTTTTAAGCAATACATTAAAAAAGTATTTTCTAATGAAGAAATTAGTATTTTGCTAACTGCTCAGTGTCTAATACTGAAGTGCACTACTATGTAGGATATTGTTTCATAGAATGTGGTTCAAATCAGTGCCATTTGATCAGAATCATTTAAGTCAGCAAACTTCTTTTGTAAAGGTCCAGGCCAGATAATAAACATATTAGGCTTTGCCATATGGTCTTTGTTGCAACAGCTCACCTCTGCCCAAAGTTGTAGTATGGAGTCGGCCATACATGATTCATAAATGAATGAATGTGGCAGTGTGCCAATAAAACTTTATACATACAGGGTTCATGCTAGATAGAACCCACAGACCATAGTTTGTGAACTTAGAGCAGTGGTGTTCTCTTTTCTTTTTTAAAAAATGAAACCTATAATAAGAAATGCGTATGACATCAAATTCAGCACAGACACACACTCATGAAAAAGTTTTATAAAACATAATTTGCCCTTTATGGCAGGAATGCACTCTGCTACTTTCTTTTCTCCTCCTTTCTCTTCTACTTAGTTTTTTAAAGTGCTAGTCCTGAGCACACTAATGATTCATCACCTGTAGATCAAAAACATTGATTGCTTGTTAAAATGTTGATTCCTGCTGTTCTGCCAATTATATCTCCCTACCTAGAGTATTGGAGACTGACTGCAAACAACTCGTTTTTCTTTAAAAAAAATCTCCAGCTGATTCTTGTGCGCACTGGTTTGAAAAGCCCCAGTCTAGTCTATTAGATGGAATTGTACAATGAATTAAAATGAAAATTATGCCAACAATTGTTTTCTGTAAAATATTCTACATTTTCAAAGGAGGCTCTCATTTTGGCTTGCTTCGATTTATGCATGACTTAGAGCTTTTTTTCTTTTCCACTTATGTCACTTTTAATTTCCAGTATAATGACCGAAGAAAATAAACAAAAAGTGGAGTTCAAGCATTGTTTAATTTGTAATCTCTGCAGTCACTAATAAGCATGCCAAAAGGATAAGTGATTGACATAAAGATATTGTAATGAAATATTTTTACCTTATTTTTCTTTTGTTAGAATTGTATTAAACATCTTCAATTCTGCCTTGTAATTAAAAGCATTCTTTATGTTGTATAATTATATATTCCATTTATTTGGTTTGTTCTAAGGACTTGAAGTTACTTTTCCATTTCTTATTGACATGTTCTCATACCTTAAAATGTACTCTAGATATAATGATGTTAGAAGCTAAATCTTACTTGGTGTAAAATAAGTGTTACTGTATTTTATGAAACTAATGAACACAGTTAATCTGCTACAGTTGGTCACTATAATTATAATGAGTTAAGTCTTTTATCAGGCTTAAATCACATACTATTTGCCCCAAAATTTCGACACTTTCCTTAAATCTTTACTTTCAAGAACTTTCCTCACTCTTGCCTGAAATCTGTGGCTGCTGCCTCTTAATTCAGCATTCATTTCCTTTGCTTTCTGTAGCATGACATAGCTGGAATCCAATGTTCCTCTGAGGCCTCAAGCTCTGACATCTCCTTCCTTCCTTTTCTTCGATTAGAGTTGCATGAGGATGATAATGATGACTTGGAGAAAGAAGGAATTTCTTGGAGTTAGCAGGAATTCTGGAGGGAGCCGGAGTCCGCCTTGTCTGGAAGACAGATGAACTGGCCTCCTCCCTACCCTTTCACCCAGGGCTGTTTTCCATTCCAGAATGATCATAAAGCCAGCCAAGACCTGTCCCAGGCTGTGTGGATGGGGGCACTAGGCACACGGCAATTCCAATTAACAGTCTGATTTTATCTTGGCTTCTGGCCAGAGGGCTTCATCTCACAGCACATTTCAAACACCAGAGTGAGTGGTCAAGTGGGTTACCATGGACTTATCTGGCCTGCCCCAGAGGTTACAGTCAATTACATTTGAGGGTCGTTTCTGAGTAAGACAGAATCAGGAATTGGAGTGGAGGTTGGAACCAAACATGCATTTTTATCCCGACTGGGGAAATGCTTATCAAAATAGCTCTTAGTTATCAAGCAAGCACAAAGTGCCTGGAAATGACGTTCCCAGTGAGGGGAAACAGCCCAGCTGTGCTTTTTTTGGCTTTCTCTCATCTGCTCAACAGGAAAAATATTAATCAATGGAAAAACGCTCCCTTTCTGTTAATTTAACACGTGAGTTTTAGATAGTGTGGGGAAATAGCAATACCTAATGTTTTTATATCACAATTTTATAACATAGATTGTGAAGAACTTTTTAGAAAATGGCTGTACTTAAGCCACACATTTGTTCCTATGGAGATGTGTTATTTTCTTCATGTCACAGCTGAAAAACTGAGATAAAATAACATTCCAGGGTTCTCTACAATCTTACAGTAGATGTGTGTAATGGTCAGGGGAAAAGGTCTGGTGACCCTGTATAACTTACCTCTGAACAACAACACCTTTTTTCCCTATCAACAGGAAAGCAATTTGCAATTCAGCGTTTCCCGATAAAACAAATCAGTGATACTTCTCCAAGGAAATAAAGAATATCTAAGACAAGAATCCCATAACAATGCCACATTTCAGTATCTCTCCATGCCTACTTTTTGAACTTTCATTGAAGGGAAACTTACATACAACAAAATGCACACATCACAAGGGTCCAGCCCAATGCATTTTCACTACACAAGGACATCCGTATAACCCTCTCCATGCTTTTGTTTAAGGTGATGAGGCTTCGCAAGCTGGCTCAGCAGATTGCAAACTGCAAACAGTGCATTGAGCGGTCATCATCACTCATCTCCCAAGCGGAACACTCTCTAAAGGAGAATGATCATGCACGGTTCCTACAGACTGCTAAGAATATCACTGAGAGGTGAGTGCAGGGACTGCTGGAAAATTCTCAGTGCTGGGCTTCTGTGTTTGGGGTGTAATTGGTTGGCCTCGCCTTTTCCTTGCTTTTGTTTTCATGTTCAAGGCTGAGTACCAAACAAAGTAGACACTTTGAGTTGCTTTGTTCCAGCTGAAGATGCTTCCCTCTGACATGTCAAAGCCTTTTCAGTAGCAGCCTGGAGTTCAAGGCCTTTGAAACAAGACTCCACCAATTAGAAAGAATAAAATCCACCTGGTTTGGTGCAGGGTGGGGGGGAACTTATGATGGCACAAAAACAGCATGTATTGTGACTCTGAGACCTGGTCTTATCATACACTTGATAGTAAAGAATCAGAAAGAAGGCAAAAACATAAAAGGGAATCTTTTTTCCTATCTTATGGATCATCTACTAAAGAAAAATGGTCCAGGTGTCGTTCTCTGTTAGGCTTGTTTTTATTTGGTTGAGAAGCTTCACTTCTCCTGAAAAGGTCAAGACCAACTCACATGAGAGAAAAAGGACCAAACTGTCAACCTCATACCTGCTGCTTTTAAAATACCCTTTATTCCAGTATAGGGAACATAGAAATGACATTATGTGAATGTTTAGTTAAGCAGTAAAACTGGCAGGGTCAGTGTTCCTTCAGTACACATACTTCACTGGCATAAAAATTACTGGCCTTCACTGATGAAAACACCTATAGCAATTCTAGTAGAGCCAAGAAAAGCACCTAACACCACCTTAGTCACATCTCCAATCAATGTCAATGGTGTTGGCTTCTTATTCATTCTAATTTTCAGTCACCTGCCCCTAAACAAAGCAATAATAGAATCCTATCACTAGAAGACCCCAGACAGCTCATTCATGCTGGTCTTTCCCCTAGAGCAGGAGTCCGCAAACTTTTTCTCTAAAGGACCAAAGAGTGAATACTTTCAGTGATGCTAAGCTAAGGTCTTGGTTACAACTATGCAGCTCTGTCATTGTAGCTCTACAACCATCTTTGCAGATAATACAAAAATGAATAGATGTGGCTGTGTTCCAATAAACCTACAAAAACAGGCAATAGGCCAGATTTGGCCCACAGTCTGTACTTTGCCAAACCCTGGCCTAAGGAAAAAAATACTCACCATCTTAGGACTTGAATTTCTTCAAGGAAGGAGAAAGAAAACTAACATTTATTAAGTGCTTGCTTATGTTGGACACTGTGTCCTAATTCGCAAAATATCACATAGAGGTAGGCATGGATATTTTCATTTTCACTATTCTTTCAATGAGAGCAATGTACAGTATTTTTACAAGTCTGATCTGGTATCCAACTGTGTTATTTCTTATAGTAGAGAAAATTTCCTCTCGTGGCTGGTTAGATATTTATCTCTTCCAAAGCACATGGATAAGAACTGATTATCATCCCTTTTCTATCCTTAAAGTGATCTCTTCCCTTCTCTAAGAGAAACCAGTTTCTTTCTTCATGATTCCTAGCTTCCAAGTGTTTAATTGTCTCTGCTACTCTCATCTGGACTGTATCCAATTCCTTTATACTCATCTGAAAATTAAAAATTGCAAATAGCACTAGTACTGCTGTGTACCCAGGACAATTGTACCCAGGACAATTATACATACATTATAGTTTCCAACTGGGATCCAAGAGTACTTTTCTCCAGCTATAAATTGTGAGATATTCAAATGAGGTGGCTACTGTAAGCTTCATTTCTCAGTAAGCCCTAAAAATTAGATCAAGTATAATGAAAAAATTCTCATCTAGTGAGAAGAGAAAATGTAACCCCATAATAGTTAATACAGAACATTCTGAAAGAAGACCTGCATTTGAAGTACAACAGAAGTGCATGAATGCCCACGTGTGATCTCCCTCAGAGATAGCAAGCCATATCTTGTCCCATTCAACTCTGCCTATAACAAGCCCATTCATCAAGAACGGAAACATGACTGATTTCTCTTTCTACAAATGAGTTGTATAATATATCATATTCTCAAGCCTCACTAATATATAGTCCTTGGTGTGATTGTATGTAACTTGTATAAAATTATGTTAAGTAAGCAAAATGTTCACTAAATCTAGGCATAAGAAAGTTGGCCTACTGCTTATGAGAAGTATAAACCACCATCAAGTTTGAATATATAATGCCTATAAAAATGTGCTAGGCATCTTTGTCCCTCTCTTTCTGCATTCTCTCTCTCTCTCTCTCTCTCTCTCTCTCTCTCTCTCTCCATCTCTATTTCTCAATCCTTTTGATCAATTCCTGAGCCTTTCTCTTTGTTCAGCAACTGAAATGCAGTAAAAGGGCACTGGGCTTGGACTGGGAGTTAGGAAACTTGGGTTCAAATCCCAGCACTGCCACTTCAAAACTAATTCTTTGGATTTATTCATGAGTTATTTTCTACTCTGTTTTCTGAGTGCATAATAACTATCTTTATCAGTAGTTGTGATAACATTGCTGACAACTCTTAAGTAAGAACAGGCCATAAGCATCACAGATATTCCATAATGTTTCTTGGATTTATGTTTTCATGTTTCAGTACATCAGTACAGTCCTTCCTTGTATGTCTTTATTTCTTTTATATATAAATATATATTTTTATTGATTATGCCATTACAGTCGTCCAATTTCATCCCTTTCATTCCCCTCCACCCCGCATACCCCCTCCCACCCACCATCCCCCCCTTTAGTTCATGTCCATGTGTCATAAATTCTTTAGCTTCTCCATTTCCCATACTGCTCTTGCCCTTCCCTTATTTTCTCCCCACCATCTATGCTACTTATTCTCTGTACCTTCTCCCCCTCTCTCCTCCTCCCACTCCCCTGTTGCTAACCCTCCATATGATCTCCATTTCTGTGGCTCTGCTCCTAGTCTAGCTGTCCTTTTAGTTTGCTTTTGCTTTAGGTGTGGTTGTTAATAACTGTGAGTTTGCTGTCCTTTCACTGTTCATCTTTTTTATCTTCTTTTTCTTAGGTAAGCCCCTTTAACATTTCATATAGTAAGGGCTTGGTAATGATGAACTCCTTGAATTTGACCTTATCTGAGAAGTGCTTTCTCTGCCCTTCCATTCTAAATGAAAGCTTTGCTGGATAGAGCAATCTTGGTTGTAGGTCCTTGCCTTTTTTCATGACTTGGAATATTTCTTTCCAGCCCCTTCTTGCCTGCAAGGTCTCTTTTGAGAAATCTGCTGACAGTCCCATCAGGGAACTCCTTCGTAGGTGATCATCCCCTTATCTCTTGCTGCTTCTAGAATTCTTTCCTTCATTTTAATCTTGGGTAATATAATTATGATGTGCCTTGGTGTGTTCCTCTTTGGGTCCACCTTCTTTGGGACTCTGAGCTTCCTGGACTTCCTGGAAGTAGTCTATTTCCTTTGCCAGATTGGGGAAGTTCTCCTTTATTATTTGTTCAAATAAGTTTTCCACTTGTTGCTCTTCTTCCCTTTCTGGTACCCCTATAATTCAGATGTTGGAATATTTAAAGATGACCTGGAGGTTTCTAAACCTCTCCTCTTTTTTTTTTTTTTTTGAATTCTTGTTTCTTCCTTCTTTTCTGTTTGGCTGTTTCTTTCTTCTGATCCCCTCCATTGATTTGAGTCCCAGTTTTCTTTCCATCACTATTGATTCCCTGTGCATTTTCCTTTGTTTCATTTAGTGTAGCCTTCATTTTTTCATCTAATTTGTGACCAAAATGAACCGGTTCTGTGAGCATCCTGATGACCAGTGTTTTGAACTGTGCATCTGATAGGTTGGCTGGCTATCTCTTGGTCGCTTAGAAGTATTGGCTCTGGGGCTTTGATTTGTTCTTTGATCGAACCATTTTTGGTCAGTGCATACCTGTTATGTATGAGGGGCAGAGCCTTAGGTGTTCACCAGGTTGGGGCAACCCAGTTGCTGGGTTGTGACATTGTATGTGGGGGCAGGGTTAGAGTGGGGGCAATGGTGCTTCTTCCTCGCTCTCTTGGATTTCAGTCCCCTCTGCCACTTCCCACAAGCTGGCACCTTTTCAAGTGGTGCTTTTAAGCTTTATTTCCTGTCACTGGGGCCCTGGGTTTCCCAGTTTTTCTCACTGCCCATTTTTTGCGTGGTTTATCTGCATGCGAATGTGTGTCTGCAGTCAGCCAACTGCCTTACACACCTTACTGGGTTTGCTGGTTTCCTCCCTGTGCCTGAGTCTGTCAACCACTGCCTTTTCCTGCCGGGACCCCTCTCTGCCAGCTGCCGACTCCGTCTCTCTTACTGGTCTGGATGAATGGATCGTTCTTGTCGGACTTAAGTACAATTCAATTTTCTGTCTGTTCTGGTTGTGGTTTTGTTTCTAAATCTTTGTTGTCCTTAAATTTGGTTGTGCAAGGAGGTACAGTGTTTCCATCTACACCTCCATCTTGGCCGAAGTCCCATGTATGTTTTTATTTCATTGCTGGTCTCTCTGTCTACCTGTTTCTATTCTTCATCACTTAATGTTCTTCTCTAGGATGTGACTTCTTGGTTCTCTGCTTCATATTGTGTCTGCCTTGGGCATTGGCACCTGTGTAGTTCTGAATCATGTTTATTTTTTTTAATTGAAGGGTGGAAATCCCCCCCAAAAAACTTTTAATGCTGCAGACCTTCCTAAAGTCAGACTTGGATGCTATTTTTTTTTCATTGTGAAATCACTTAAACTAGATTCACCTACAAGCCGTGAAAGTTCTTTAATTCAGAAACATCAAAAAACCACTAAAGGAGAGAAGGTCTCAAGCTTTACATTGTAAGAGATGCATATGCTTTGGAACCAAGTGCTTGACTCTGTGTTTTTGCTTACTGGTGATTATAGATAGCATCAGGCTGCTCCTTAACACTTGTGAGTACTTCTGCTCTTAAGTTCCCAGTGAGCAGGATCTGTAGCCATATTGTTTTCACCACTGTAGCCCCAGCACATAGCAAACTGTCTGACATGAATGAATGAGTGAAGGAATCTATAAAGCAGAGTTGATTATTCCCACCTAACATAATTGCTGGAAGGATAAAATGAAATAATGTAGTAAAAATATTAACTCAGCTCCTGTCATAAGATGAACGTACAACAGTTGCTAATTCCTTTCCTTCCCACTCACTGTATGGGTGCCAGTGGATTGTATGACATACTATACTCTCAAGGCACACTAAATATATAGGTCTTTGGTATGATCGTACAATATGTGCATTTTTATAAAATTGCGTTAAATAAGCAAAACTCTTCACTAAATCTAAGCATAAGAAAATTAGTCTACCCTTTATGAGAAATATGAAATTGAAATCACTTTTAATAGCAAGTTATCTTCATCAAGAGCATGGTAAAATAGAAAAGTCCATCCTGGCTGGTGGGGCCCAGTGCATTGAGTGCCAGCCTGTGAATCAAAAGGTCCCTGGTTCAATTCCCAGTCAGTGCACATGTCTGGGTTACAGGCTAGGTCTGCAGTAGGGGGTGCACGAGAGACAATTACACACTGATGATTCTCTTCCTTTTTCTCTCTCTCTTCCCTTCTCTCTAAATATAAATAAATAAGTTTTTTTTTAAAAAAGGAAATTCCCTCTGAAATATGGATACTGAATTCCCCCAGTATCCATATTTCAGAGCTCCTAAGAGGGTCTCAAACTTCACAAGATGACCTCTGTGACCCTCACCACCACGAGCAGTTCAAGGATCCATCAGACTTCCAGAATACAAAGCCAAGAACTCCAGTGGTCAGCTCTGGGGAGATGTCACTTGATGCTAAGAATCGGAATGCATCTTATAAATGGTTTTTGAAATGTGTTCTTCAGGATGTTGATTAGTATTAAAACAACAACGTTCCTAAGCCAAATGCATTTGGGAAATCCTAAAGTGACCAAAATAAGCCACATTTTGTTTCTGTGGGACCTTACCAGGTTTTACCATGCTGATGTGCATCGAAGACCCTCCCCCTGCAACAGAGGCCCAGTTAAGTGCCATTCTCAGGGGTTGGGCACAGAGTGGGGAGTGCATATTAGGTGAGAAGGGTAGAGCATCTTCCTCTGGCATTTGCTATTTTGCAGAAACCCTGTGAGCAGTGTAGCTCTAGACATATCTACCTTCTGGATAAGTAGCCCCATGTGGCTGCTAGCAGCCAAGTGTCTTGGAGATTAGGGGCACCAAAATGGATATAGGAACAGAAAGTAATGTTCAGCTCACCCTCTTAAGCCTCAAGCTGCAGCACAATGACCTTATTTGCCCCAATATGTTAAGAATGTAACACACATACCCACAAGCATGTGCACACACATAGACATGAGTGTAAAGGAAAGGCATTGAGAAAGTGGCATATACTGATGGTCCAGGTGGATTTTGGCAACCTATCTGAAAGACCAGAAGATGGGCTGCAAGGATTTGGGAAATAAAAACATGGCCTAAAATGTTGAATTTGGCAGCTCTCCCCTTGCCTGTCATTCCAATTAAGAATTTGAAATTGTAGCCAAATATAAATATCTTTCCTTCCATCCAAAAAATGTGTTGGTGTTAAGAGCTGCAGTAATCTCCAAAGAGTCTTGCTGTCAGTTTTTGCCTCCCAGTCTGAGGAACTTTTATCCTTTCTGTTCCCACTCCCCAAAGTTCCCACCATCAAAATGGGAGGCATTTTTAACAGTGTCACTTGACCAAAGCATGTTGTATTTAATTGTTTGTGGACCATAGAACCAGGAGAAACTTAGGAATGAAATCTACTTTGGATGAGACTATACAGAGGCTTCTGCCACTGCACAGGAACAAATTGCTAAAGCAAGTTTATCTATTCAGAGCAATTGAGACCCTCTTACCTATTGAGCACAAGATCTCTCACACGTGCATTGGCAGGGTGATACAATCGAAAGTTGGGCACTTAATTCATAATAACTTATTACAATTCTCCCTGATGTTCATTATGAAACAGAATGATTCAGGGTTTCACTTTGAAATTATTATTTGAAAGGTTCAAATAGCACTATAGCATTTTTATATTTAATTTTATTTTTCAGTTAGAGTTTATATTCAATATTGTATTGAATTAATTTCAGGTGTATAGGATTTCTTTTAACTTTTCTGCACTATTGCAGATATTTTTGGACTCTTCAGTACATGGCATACTTTAAGGGCTTAGTATTTGTTGAACAATTCTAGGATCTCTTTGAGTTTTAGGAGTTTTTCCGTTTATGGGTGGGTCATAAGGAAACCACTTTTAAAGACAGTTTAACCATCTGTAAAAAAATAAATTCCTGACAACCATACCTTTATCCATTAGTTCAAATTAAGTCATTAGTCGCAATAATTAGTCCAGTTCCCTTTGGTGCAATATTTAGCAAACAAAATCAAAACTCTGGTATTCACTGCTTCTTGATGAAAGGGTCAGGTGGTAAGTTTAGATTCTTTACTCTTATTCAAACACTTGAAACTTTTCTTTTGGGTCCCAATGTCTATTCCATTGTTAATGTTTTCTCTACTTCTCTCCCACTGCAGCACTGAAAATGCTCCAGAGATTATAAAAACTTTTAAATTGCATATAGAATGTAGTTATAGAAACTTGATTTGTAAGGATTTTGAGCATTTCATAGGTGTATGTTTTTACTGAGGTGAAATTCACCTAACAAAATCAACTATTTTAATATGTATAGTTTAATGGCATCTAGTACATAAACATTCCAAAATATTTTCACCGCCCCACACTTATGAATAGTCACTCTACAATGCTTCCTAACCCCAGCCCCTGGCAGCCACCAATCTGCTTTTTATCTCTATGAGATTGCTTTTTCTGGACATTTTATACAAGTAGATCATATAATGTGTGGCCCCTTGTGTTTGGCCTCTTTCTTTTACTTAGTATGTTTCCAAGGTTCATCCACATTGTAGCATATATCAACACTTCATTTCTTTTTTTAAGCTTTTTGAAAGATTTTATTTATTTTTAGAGAGAGGGGAAGGAAGGGAGAAAGAGAGAGAAAGAAACATCAATGTGTGGTTGCCTTTTGCACACCCCCAATTGGGAACCTGGCCCACACCCCAGGCACGTGCCCTAGGCTAGGAATCAAACCAGCGATCCTTTGGTTCACAGGCCAGCACTCAACCCACTGAGCCACACCAGCCAGGGCAATACTTCATTCCTTTTCATGGATGAATCATATTCTACTGCGTGGATATACTCACAAGTATAATTTTTATAGCCAAAATATATATATATTGTCTTTATAAAATCCAAAGCTGTGAGAGCCATTAGGAAATGTAAAAGGAAATATATCTTTTGAGGATATCCAGACTGACCTTTTTCTAGATTAAATGGAAGAGTACAGGCCTAGAATTTTCCTCCTGGCTTCTGCCAGGTACATTTGTGGCCTTGTATAAATGTATCAATGCCCTTAATTTGAAAATTCGTACCTAGATTTAGAGCTAAATCATTTCAACATTATTTCTTTGCTCAAAAATTCCCAGCACCCTACATAATATCCTAGTACACATAGTCAGTACTTGGTGGTATTTACCAAGCTTAACAAAATACCAAAATCAACAAGATTATGAGTTTGGTACAGTTCGATATACTTATAAGTGGTTTATATTATGCCACAATTTTCTTGTTTTTAAGAGAATCACTTGCATGTTTTAATTAGTCAAAATGTTCTGACTAATCAACTTGAGAGTCCATAGCAGGAGATTGATACCTTGCCAATACCTTGCTTTATGGTTTGTAAATGAGAAGTATAACTAGCAACCTTAAATGAAAAGGAGAAACTGTACGTCCATGGGGGGAATTTGTGAGAAAGCTCATGAATATTTTCCATGCCATCTGCTGGGAATATGGTACAAGAAAATGAATACAAGGAGAATAAAAATGAGCCAGACAAGAACTCCTTTTTTAATGTTTATTTTAGAGAGAGGCTAGTAATTGATTAAACTAATCCAATATCTGGAAACATTCTTTTTTAATCTTCACTTTGCCTTTTATGCAGTTTGAAATTTTGGAGACTCCTCTTTGAAGTGGGGCATGGTCGGGTCTGAGAGGAACAAACAGTTTCCCAGACAGATGTGTGAAGAAATGCCTGCAGCTATGTGCTTCTTGCTGGGGTTAGATGTGATGGGGCCAGGCTGTTAAATACACAGCAACATGAAATATGAATATTCTTTTACCTCCATGGGGAATTCCCACCCTCTATAGTAAAAAGGAAGGGGAAAGCATTGTACTGTTGTTTTTTTTTTCAGTTTCTGTTGCCTTTTCTTTAAACTTGAGTTCATTTGTATTGTGTTGCTGTGTTGTGCTGTCTTTTTAAGGCTCACATGTAAAAACTGCACTATTTTTAAATGCTATTTCTTTTCTGTGATTTTTTCATCCCTATACACATAGAATGAAAGCCACCTTGACATTTCTAAAAAGTTGTTTTGTTTAAATTACAGAGTCTCCATGGCAACTGCATCATCCCAGGTTCTAATTCCTGAAATCAACCTCAATGACACATTTGACACCTTTGCCTTAGATTTTTCCCGAGAGAAGAAATTGCTTGAATGTCTGGATTACCTTACAGGTATTGTCTTTGTGAGGTTTTTTTTTCTTTTGATGCTGTATATATTCAGTGATACAAATACTTTGCCACCAAATCAATTCCCTAAAAACCAGAGATGGAGGCTTCTGCTTTAGGAATGGAGTCTAATGTTCTCTGGTGCTCTTTTTTTTTTTTCAACCAAAACAACACCGTCCAAGACTAATTGAGGATGCAGGAAAAAAAGAGAGTGTCAGTCATTAAACACATTCTTACTACCATTCTGCTCACTCTCAGAGTGTGGGTAATACAAATAGTAGCCTTGTTGCTGATCAGAGATGCAGAAGGTAGTGTGGCTATTTTCCATTTCATGTCAGCAAGGCATCTGACACAGTGCCTTCACAGAGAAAAAATAATGATAGCTAACTTTGATACTAACATACCCTTGCTCCAGTTCTTTGTATCTGCAACCTTGTTTAATCTTTGTAACATCAAATTGGAGTATTATAATCCTCATTTTGCAAATAATGGAGGTCATCTTGCCAGAGGTCGGATAGCTAGGGAGTGACAGAATCAGAATTTTGCTTGGATGTGTACAGACTCCAAAGACTGCTGTTCTTTCTAGTAAAAGAATGAATTTTATCTTGGCAGAAGTCAACATGGCAAACATTCCCAAATCACATTTGAATTGCTGGTGCCATGTTTCAATCCTGAGCTTTCTGATAGGTATGATTGGGGAGGGGCAAGCTTAGAAAACTGAAGGAACAATTATAAAAGAAAACCTCAGGCTGCTCTCTTTCTTAACCATGCTTCCAAACTTTTATTTGCTGTTAACTTCTAAAGTGGGAACTGAAAACATTCACTAGTAGAATGTGGACTGTTTAAATGACCTTGCTTGTGTTAGCAAAAGCCACGAGTGCCTACAACTGTAGGAAGGTTCTATGGATACAGTGAAGCCAGATGTGCACTAGGCTCAGGCTGTGTAGCACTGGAGAGATCACATCCCTAACTTAGAGCAGCATCAGCTTCTCCACTCTAATTCCATGTGTGTGTGCTTGCAGGAAAGCAGAGCAGGAGAGAGGAAGCATTGTGTGATGTTTGTTTTTATAGTCTGTGCATAGAAAGCAAGGAGTTCTATATTCAAGGAGCACTGTACCCAGAAGATAAGTTTTTTCTTTGCAAGGACCTGAGGTGCTGTTTTTAGCCTTTCTGCATTGACAAGGGAAGCAAGCCATCCCGCAAACTTCTCATGTCATTCTTCTTCTTTCAAACCATATCACTGTTATTAAAGAATAAAGAAATCAACTCACAAATCATTTACCATAAAGAGTCAAACTTGGTTTCAAGTATTTCTGAAGATAATGCTATCCTTTTAAAGCTCTTAACTCTGAAATCTATGTAAACTAACATGATCTACTAACACTTTATGGGAAACATTCTGTATTTGTGCTGTCCGATATGGTAGCTGCTAGTCTCATAGGGCTATGGAAAACTTGAAATGTGGATAGTGAGTTTTTACTTTTATTTAATTTTATTAAATTTCATAGAAATTTAAAGAGTCACGTGTAGTTTGTGGCTAATGTCTTTGACAGTCCAGGTGTAGAAATTTCTCTGACTGAGCTGTTGTTCAAGATGGAATCCTGTTAAAACTCTCCTTTGTTTATTTATGTCAGTTGGCAATAAGTATGTTGCAACAACAAAAAATCAAATTAGCAGTGACTAAAACCATCATGGAGTGTTCATATCAAGAAACAGGAGAGCAGAAGCATGTGACCTAAGGCTGGTCAGCAGTTCAGTGATGACCTCGGACCCCATGCTTTCTCTTTTTCTGCTCTGCCACCTTCATTGTGTTGCCTTTTGGACACATGATTACAACACGATGATTCTACCTCCAAGTACTATACTCAAGTTACACACAAAAACAGAGGGGAAATGATGACAAAAGAAAACTCTGTCAGCCAAGTTTGTCTTTATCAGGAAAACAAAAAACTTGCTCAGAAGACCCATCTAGCAAACTTCCACTTGTGTCTTATGGGTCAGATCCATCTTGCAAGGTCATGCCCAAGAGCTGAAAAGACTGAAAAAATATTTGGCTGGGCTCATGGCCACTCTGCACAAAGTCAGTATCTTATTGATAAGAGTATATCTTCCCCATGTCTCAATAGTTGTTTAATAGTATTTTAATGATGTATGCCCATTCTAATCTTTATGTGAATGCCCAAGTGCTGATTAAAGGGGAAATTTTGAAAGTAGTTTGCACTGATGAGTAACATGAACACCATATATCATCCCGATGGCTGTTTATGCCAAACTAAAGACCATATGGGGTACCTGCTATTATGCCTTCTTAGCTGTCAACTTCAAACACAAATTTGGCCCATTTCTAGACATAACATCAATTCTGGCCATAACATATGATGCTTGGCTGATATTGCCAAGTCAAAATAGTTTATCAAACATTTGTAAGCAGGAAATGAAGTGTTTGTGGAGTATTAGCCCACCATTCCTTGTGTCATGTTTATGATAGAGGCAAGAAAATCCTACTTCTGGTACTGATGCTATGAATATTGAAACTGGCAGCATGCTCCTGTTCTCATTTACAGTAAATTGGGTATTGACTTTTCAGCACATACCCATTGGGTTTCTAATCAAAACAGGGTTAGCCTGCCTGCCTGTAAAAACAAGATTTTTCCTCTGTGACATGCCTCTAAAGTGGTATGTCAAGTTAATAACCCAGAGAGGTGACATTTCTCCCATGACTGCAGCTACTGCCATGTGTCTCACAGCTACTTGCCTATTTTGAACATAAGCTTTCTTTACATTTAATCATATATTGCAATGCAGAAAGAACAAAATCTTTCCACAATTGTTGATGGAGAAATAAATCAATGAACTATTTAGATTATGAGAGAGTAAGTATTTCTCACTGATCCATGCAGGATGACCCCACACTAATAGGGACCACACAGACAATAAGCATGTTTTACGATGCAGCTGGGCCTCCCCCACAGAATGCATCTTCTGAATGCTGTCCCTGATTCATCCACATCAAAGTCGCTGCACACAACATTACATCTTGCATGTGGTTACTTCAGGAGACAAATGTATAAATATATATTCCAGAAAGAATGCTTTAAGGGCTCTATAGAACCCTCTTATTGTAATATACAACTTAATGCACTGCCTGCCATATGTAGGTATTCAATAACCCATAGACAAAGCTGGGCTAACTGACTTTATACAGCAGTCATGAAAGTCACTTGTTTCATATACTTGTCCTGGATGTCTTCAGGTGGCTAAGTGAAGAATATTAAAATAATCACAGTTTTAAATTTACCATTTTCATAAACTTTCTCCACGTCTTTGGATTTGTTGAGAATTTGTTAATCCTAATCAAAGTCTAGAGCACAAACAAACTCTGTGATAGTGTAAGCAAAGCTTGCTACTAACCTGTAGAATGCAGATATGTTTCTCCTTTTGAAGTTAGGTTATTTTTTATTAAATTTATTGTGATGACATTGATTAATAAAACCACACAGATTTCAAGAGTGAAATTCACAAATTTCAAGGGTGAAATTTAATAAAACATCATCTGCACACTGCATTGTGCACTCATGCCACCATTTATCACCCCCCTTGCCCACTTCTACCTCCCCTCAAACCCCTTTCCCTTTAGCTATCACCATACTACTGTCTGTATCTATGTGTCATATATATATGTTTCATCCATTTACCTTTTTTTACCCAGCTTCCCAGCCTCCTCCCCTGCCCTGACAGCTGTCAATCTGAAGTTAGGTTCTTGTGTACAGAGAGTGGAAATAAAGGCCTGGAATGATTCTCTAAACCAGCAGTCGGCAAACATTAACTGTAAAGGGTCAGATGGCAAATATTTTGGGCTGTACAAAACATGATTACAGCTAACTCAACTCTGCCATTACACAAAAGCAGCCATAGACAATACATAAATGAATGAGCATGGCTGTGTTCCAATAAAACTTTATTTACAAAAACAGGCAGTGGGCCAGATTTAGCCCAGAGAGATAGTTTGTGAACCCCTGATCTAGAATATTATTGCCAATGCAAAGCACTCACAGCCTAGTCTTTTTCTTGCTTACAAACTCTTCTCATAAAACCAGTTACTGAAATCAGTCTAGTAGAAGTCAACTTAAAATCATTACTTTGGTAGGATTTAGACTTCTCTGTTCCAGAATGTGTTTAAGACATAAAACAGCAGCCTTCTCCAGTGATAAAGTCAACCAAATGTCAAAGAACCATGTTTTCCTTGGGAAAGGAAAATGTACTTCTTAAATATGATGGATTGTTAATCTTGTTCTTAATTTTATTTACTTTTCAATTTATTTTTATTGATTATGCTGTTACAGTTGTTCTATTCCCCCCTTCATTCCCCTCCACCCTACCCCCTGTCCCCACCATTACCCCCACTTTAGTTTATGACCATGTGTCTCAAGTTCTTTAGATTCTATATTTCCCACACTATTCTTGCCCCCCCATCTATTTTCTATCTACTGTCTATGCTACTTATTTTCTGTACCTTCTCCCCCCTTCTCCTCCTCCCACTCCCCTGTTGCTAACCCTCCTTGAGATCTTCATTTCTATGTTTCCACTCCTGATCTAGCTGCCCTTTTAGTTTGCTTTTGTTTTAGGTATGGTTCTTAATAACTGTGAGTTTGCTGTCCTTTCACTATTCATGTTTCTTTAACTTCTTTTTCTTAGATAAGTCCCTTTAACATTTCATATAATACGGGCTTGGTGATGATGAACTCCTTGAATTTGACCTTATCTGAGAAGCACTTTATCTGTCCTTCCATTCTAAATGAAAGCTTTGCTGGATAGAGCAATCTTGGTTGTAGGTCTTTGGATTTCATGACTTGGAATACTTCTTTCCATCCCCTTCTTGCCTGTAAGGTCTCTTTTGAGAAATCAGCTGACAGTCTGATGGGGACTCCTTTGTAGGTGACTGTCCCCTTAGTTCTTGCTGCTTCTAGGATTCTCTCCTTCATTTTAATTTTGGCTAATGTAATTATGATGTGCCCTGGTGTGTTTCTTCTTGGGCCCAACTTCTTTGGTACTCTCTGAGCTTCCTGGATTTCCTGGAAGTCTATTTCCTTTGCCAGATTGGGGAAATTCTCCTTTATTATTTGTTCAAATAAGTTTTCCACTGGTGGCTGTGCCTTTCCCCCTTCTGGTACCCCTATAATTCGGATGTTGGAGCGTTGAAAGATGTCCTGGAGGTTCCTAAGACTCTCCTCGTTTCTTTGAATTCTTGCTTCTTGACTCTTTTCTGTTTGGCCATTATTTGCTTTCTTCTGGTCCACTCCATCGATTTGAGTCCCAGTTTCCTTTTCATTGCTATTGGTTTCCCGTGTAATTCCATTCATTTCAATTAGTTTCACCTTCATATGTTTGTCTAATTTGTGGCTATAATCAACCAGTTCTGTGAGGATCCTGATCACCAGTGTTTTAAACTACGTGTCTGAGAGTTTTGCTATTTCTTCATCGCTTAGATTTATAGGCTCTGGGGCTTTGAGATCTTCTTGAGCCATTTTTGGTCTGTTCGCGCCTGTTAAGTCTGAGGAGCGGAGCCTTGGACTCCCGGGTCGCTGGATTGTGACTCTGTATGTGGAGGCGGGGTTAGAGCGGGAAATGGCGGCGCCCTCCGCTGCCGCTAGCCGCTGGGGCTGCTGGCTCTCATCCAGTCGCCCACTCCCTCACTTTATCCACGCACCAATGCACGACCACAGTCAACCCGCAGCCCTGCTCCCTCGCTGTTTCCCCGTGGTCGCTTGCTGGGTTGCTCACTAGGTCCAACCCTGCACCTGGATTCCGCGCGCCTGAGTCCGTCTGACCAAGTTTTCCTGTGCTACCCCGCTCTGCCAGCTGCTGGTTTCGCCCCTTACTGGTCAGGCTGAAGAATTTGTTGTTATCAGACTTCTGAAAAGTTCAATTTTCTGTGTTCTGGCTATGTTTTCTGTTGCTATTATTTAGTTGTCTCTAAACTTGGTTGTGTGAGGAAGCACAGGGTCTCCACCTATGCCTCCATCTTGGCGGAAGTCTTGTTCTTAATTTTAAATACCACCTATAAATTGAAAAATAAGAAAATAGGGCCACACTAATAAGTTTTTTTTTTACTTTTTTTTAATTAATTAATTTTTTAAATTGATTATGCTGTTACAGTTGTTCTATTCCCCCCTTCATTCCCCTCCACCCTGCCCCCCCAACCCCACCATTACCCCCCTTTAGTTTATGACCATGTGTCTCAAGTTCTTTAGATTCTATATTTCCCACACTATTCTTGCCCCCCCATCTATTTTCTATCTACTGTCTATGCTACTTATTTTCTGTACCTTCTCCCCCCATCTCCTCCTCCCACTCCCCTGTTGCTAACCCTCCTTGAGATCTTCATTTCTATATTTCCACTCCTGATCTAGCTGTTCTTTTAGTTTGCTTTCGTTTTAGGTGTGGTTGTTAATAACTGTGAGCTTGTTGTTCTTCCACTATTCATGTTTCTTTAACTTCTTTTTCTTAGATAAGTCCCTTTAACATTTCATATAATAAGGGCTTGGTGATGATGAACTCCTTGAATTTGGTCTTATCTGAGAAGCACCTTATCTGTCCTTCCATTCTAAATGAAAGTTTTGCTGGATAGAGCAACCTTGGTTGTAGGTCTTTAGATTTCATGACTTGGAATATTTCTTTCCAGCCCCTTCTTGCCTGTAAGGTCTCTTTTGAGAAATCTGCTGACAGTCTGATGGGGACTCCTTTGTAGGTGATTGTCCCCCTTAGCTCTTGCTGCTTCTAGGATTCTCTCCTTCATTTTAATTTTGGCTAATGTAATTATGATATGCCTTGGTGTGTTTCTTCTTGAGTCCAACTTTTTTGGTACTCTCTGGGCTTCTTGGATTTCTTGGAAGTCTATTTCCTTTGCCAGATTGGGGGAAATTTTCTTTTATTATTTGTTCAAATAGTTTTTCCACTGGTGGTTGTGTCTTTCCCCCCTTCTGGTACCCCTATAATTCGGATATTGGAGCGTTTAAAGATGTCCTGGAGGTTCCTAAGACTCTCCTCATTTCCTTGAATTCTTGCTCCTTGACTCTTTTCTGTTTGGCCATTATTTGGTTTCTTCTGGTCCACTCCATCGATTTGAGTCCCAGTTTCCTTTTCATCTCTATGGGTTTCCTGTGGAATTCCATTCATTTCCCTTAATTTAGCCTTCATATGTTTCTCTAATTTGTGGCTATAATCAACCAGATCTGTGAGGAAGCTGATGACCAGTGTTTTAAACTGTGCGTCTGAGAGTTTTGCTATTTCTTCGTCGCTTAGATTTATCTCTGGGGCTTTGAGGTCTCCCTGCGACATTTTTGGTCTGTTTTGGCCCTTTAAATGTGAGAAACTGCGCCTTGGACTCCCAGGTCGCTGGGTTGTGACGCTGTATGTGGGGGCGTGGTCAGAGCGGGGAAATGGCGGCGCCCTGTATCGCCGCTGCGCCGGTCCAACCGCCCACTCCCTCGCTCGCGCGCAATTAGGCAACCGCAGTCAACTCGCTGCACTGCCTCCCCACTGTCTCCTCTGCAGTCGCTCACCCGGTGGGTTGCTCGGTCGCTCACTAGGTCCAATCCTGGGTTTGGAACCCGTGCGTCTGGATTCGCGCGTCTGGATTCCGCGCCCGGGACCGACCGAGCCCTCCCTTGCAGCTCCTCACCAGACGCCGGTTTCACCCCTTACCGGTCAGGCTGAAGAATTTGTTGTTAGCGGACTTCCGAAAAGTTCAGTTTTCCGTGTTCTGGTTGTGTTTTCTGATGTTAATATTTAGTTGTCCCTAAACTTGGTTGTGTGAGGAGGCACGGCATATCCACCTAAACCTCCATCTTGGCGGAAGTCCATAAGTTTTTTTATAAGGAATCAAAACATTTAATGAAAAAATCTTCAAACAATTACTTGGCTTATTTGTTGTGGGATAACAAATTCTGCTATTATTCCAATTAGGTACCATTTTAAATGTAAAACTGTATTAAAGAATTATGTACTTGAAACCCATATAATTTTATTAACCAATGTCACCTCAATAAATTCAATAAAATAAAAAAATAATAACATGCTAATAATAGTAGAGTTAGCAGATACCCTTTCCACACTAGACATATGTTTATTTTGGAACTGAGTTTAGTCTATTTATCAAGTTAGGTAGTTCTTCTTTCATTTCTGTTTTATTTTTTTAATTTAATTTTTTACTGATATTTTAGAGGGAGGGGAATAACACAGAGGGAGAGAGAGACATTGATTAGTTGTTCTGCTTATCCATGCATTCATTGGTTGATTGTATGTACCCTGACCAATGTGCCACAACCTTGGCACATTGGGGCAACATTCTAACTAACTGGGCTTCCTGGCCAGGTATGTTTTATTAAAATTAAAAAATAAATTACATGGCACCAAATAGCTCCAAGGTTGGTGAGCTTTGGCTCCCAGGCCAAATCTAGTCCTCACTTGTTTATGTAAATAAGGTTTCATTGGAACATGGCTATGTCCATTTGAGTACAAATTGGCTGCTTTCATGATGCTAAAGCAGAGTTAAGGTGTTGCAACAGAGGGCACAAATTCTAAAATATTTACTACATATCTTTTACCAAAAAAGTTTTTCATCCCTGACCAAGTATATGAAATTACAAAAGTTTATCTTGATTAGTTTCTAAAATTGTATTAATTATGCTATTACAGTTGTCCCAATTTTTCCCTCTTTTTGACCTTCCACCCAGCATTTCCTACTCCCTCTGGCAATCCCCCCTCTTTTGTTTCTGTCCATGGGTAATAGGTATAAGTTCTTTGGAAACTCCATTTATTATACTGTTCTTAACCTCCCCCTGGCTATTCGGTAACTACCAGTTTGTACTTCTTAATCCCTTCACTTTTTCCCCCATTCTCCTCTAGTTCCCCCTCCCCACTGACTACCATCCCAATGTTCTCCATATCTGTCATTCTGTCTCTGTTCTGCTTGTTTCCTTAGTTTGCTTTTAAAGTCAGTTGTTAATATTTATGTATTTATTGCCATTTTAATGTTCATAGTTTTAATTTTTTGTTTTCTTAAGTAAGTCCCTTTAACATTTCATATTATGATGGCTTGATGATGAACTCCTTGAGCTTTACCTTGTCTGAGAAGCACTTTATCTGTCTTTCCATTCTAAATGATAGCTTTGCTGGATAGAATAATCTAGGTTGTATGTCCTTGCTTTTCATAATTTTGAATATTTCTTGCCAATCCCTCCTAGCCTACAGTTTCTTTTGCGAAATGAGCTGACAGTCTGATGGGAACTCCTTTTTAAGTAACTATCTGCTTTTCTTTTGCAGCTCTTAGGATGATCCTCTCTTTATCTTTAACCTTTGGCATTTTAATTATGATGTGTCTTGGAATGGGCCTCTTTGCATCCATCTTGTCTAGGATTCTCTGTGCATCCTGGGCTTTTCTATTTCCTTCACTAAATCAGGAAAGTTTACTTTCATTATTTTTTCAAATAGTTTTTCAATTTCTCATTCTTTCTCTTCTCCTTCTGGTACCCCTATGATACAAATGTTGGAACGCTTAAAGTTGTCCCAAGGGGCTCCTTACACTATCCTCAATTTTTCGGATTCTTTTTTCTTGCTGTACTGACTAGATATCTTTAGCTTCCTTATGTTCCAAATCATTTATTTGATTCTCAGCTTCATCCACTCTGCTGTTGATTCCCTGTAAATTGTTCTTTATTTCAATTACTGTCTCCTTCATTTCTGATTGGATTATTTTATGTTGTTGGGGTACCCACTGAGTTCCTTGAGCATCCTTATAACCAATGTTTTGAACTCTGCATGTGATAGATTGCTTATCTCTTTTTTGTTTAGTTCTTTTTCTGGAGTTTTGTTCTGTTCTTCTATTTGGGCCATATTACTTTATCTCCTAGTTTTGGCAGTCTCCCTGTGTTTGTTTCTATGTATTAGGTAGAGCTGCTATGACTCCCTGTCTTGATAGTGTAACCCAATATAGTAGGTATCCTATGGGACCAATGGCACAGCCTCCCATATCCCCAAGCCTGGTACTCAAGGTGCACCCTTCATGTGGGCTGAGTACACCCTCCTCTTATAGATGAGTCTTGATTGCTGTCAGCAGGTCAGTGAGAGGTATTTTCCCAAGCCAGGCAGCTGATAGGACTGTCTGTGACCCCTGGCCAACAATCACCTTCTTCCATGACTTGTGGAGGTAGTTGGGAGGTTGTGCTCCAACATGGTCTGTAACTGTCCACTGGGTGTGCAGGCTCTGGGGTTTGCTGGGTGGTGCAGGCCAAGGTCATCCTCCACCTGTGTTCTGTCTGGGGCTCCTTGGCATAAGTTATAAAGCAACATGTAGATGGCTGCTAGTGCCAGGCCTGGGACCACTTGAAAGGTACAGGGTTTAGGCTGAGCTATTGCTTATTTCAGTGTATTTAGGAAGGTCTGAAGCCTGCATCTAGCCCAGCCCTTCATATGGAAAAGCCACTATTACCAGCTTGGATGGGCCCATGAGTTGGATGGGGCCGAGCCTTAGGTAATCATCAGGGCAGGGTTATCCGTGTGAACTAGGTCAGATATGGTGATGCCACTTTGTGGCTCTGTGTGAGGGAGGGCTCAGAAAAGGAACAATGGCTGCTATCTGGTTCTGGGAGGAAGCTGTTCCCCAGCTCTCCCCATGATGCCAGACATTTCAGTTCCTTCCGTGTATGCCACTAGTGCCCTTCAAGGTGCCTTCATGGTGCTGAGGGGGGTGAGTCTTAGTAAGGGATTGTGTGGAGTCCTCCAGGAGGAGATGCCTGAGAATCCCAGTTTCTTTCACTGACCCAACCCCCACTGGTTTTTACAGCCAGAAGTTATGACAACTTGTCTTCCTGGCATTGGAACCCTGGGCTAGGTGGTCTGGTGTGGGGATGGGATCCCTAGCTCCTGAGATATCCCTCCATTTTACTTCCACCATGTGTGGGTTTAGGATCAGCCTGTTCCACATCTCTATGTGTCCACCCTTCTACTCCTCCAACCCATCTGGATGAATGTGGTTTCTTTAATTCTCTAGTTGTCAGACTTCTATACATCTCAATTTTTTGACAGTTCTGAGTGATATTTGTTCTGTAGTTTAGCTATAATTTTGATGTGGTTCTGCAAGGAGGTGAGCCACATTTACCTACACCTCCATCTTTACTGAAAGTCCTGTTTACTTTTTGTTGAACATGGTTTTTTTTTTCATGGATGAGACAGTATTGCTTACTCAATTTTCTAAACATGCTTTCAGGGTAAATTGAGATAAGTTCACACTGGCGGTTTGAAGTCACAGTCCTGATTAAAATCACATATAACAAACCTACCAAATGTTGTTTGGATTGGGGTCACCATCTCTAAGATAATGGTCCTGATGAACCTGTTCAGAAAGGCCTGCTTTGACTGTCAAACATCTGTGAAATGTATCCCAGAGGTGAATGCTTCTCCATTGATGAACATTCTTGATGCCCACAGCTCCCAACCCTCCCACAATAAGAGAAGAGCTCTGCACGGCTTCCTATGACACCATCACTGTTCACTGGACCTCCGATGATGAATTCAGTGTGGTTTCCTATGAGCTCCAGTATACCATATTCACTGGACAAGCCAATGTTGTTAGTGAGTATCGCACACCCTATTGATTCCTCTGTCTGGTAACTGTTTTCTGATTAGATTGTATTTCTGAATTTAAACATCAAGGGAAGACAAAGAATGCACAATATTTATGGGCCTGCCTTTCATAACCGACAAGATGATAGCACTCACTTGTACTGTACTAGTAAAAATAAGTGGCCAGTGATGAAAATTAATGATCTCTAGTAAACCACAAGGATGAATCTTACAAACTATTGTTAAGTGAAAGAGGCAGGAAAAGAAAGACTATATGCAGTATGATTTCATTTATACATTCATAACTTAAAAGTACAAATAAACTGTCTTGTTTAGAGATGCATATATAGGTGGAAAAATTATAAATAAAAGTCAGGATGATGGTTACCTCTGGGATGGGAGGGGAGTGGCACCACTGAGAAGAAATACATGTTGATTCATGGGGTTAACAGCATTTTCTGGTTATATTCTGGTTATTTCATGGTTATACATTTGATTTCATGTACTTTTCTGAATGTTATTTCACAATGTTTTTAAAGAAAAGGATTTAATAAAATGAGTAGCCAAAGAACACCAGATACCTGGTCTCATTCAAAGGAGAGCAGGGCCATCATTTGAAATGTTACTAATTGGCCTCCACCTGGGAAGAACCTGCAGACCTTACTCGAAACACAGAGGCCTCTCTCTCACTGAGGCCCACAAGCTGTTAGATATCGTAGACAATTCAATTATCTCACATGGCAGTAGCTGGCTAGAAAGAACATAACAGAGTAAACACTCCTCCCTACCCACAGAGTTATTTAATTTGACTTGAGTAAATGGCAAAGGATGAGAAGGATTGACATTTCAGGAGAGCAAGTTTAAAACTTCTTTAACAAATAAAAATAGAATATGTCAAAGTAGAAGCCATTCAACAAAGAAATATTTTGAATAAATCCATATCACCTTAATGTTCTCATATTGTATAAACCTATTCTCTCTTACCTACACTGTTCTTTCCTAGCAGAAGTAAATCTGACGTATGTGATGCTTAAAATAAAAATTTGATTTAAGATTATTTAAAAGAGATGCCAAAATATTCCACTTCTAAGTGACTAAAGTATAAAGGACCCATGCCCAACAAATGGTTCCACCTGTCTTCCACATATCCCCTTTTCCAATCTTCCCCTCCTCAACCCTCTGCCCTTCCACTCCCTAATTGGCCAGGCTTGGAAGCTTTTATGAAAATCTTACCAGAGATTTTATTATTAAACATTCATTTTAAAGAGATGAAATTCAAAACATGGTCAGAAATTCCAAGACAATCACAAAACAATATCATGAAGGTCTGAGAACAGCAGATACAAAATGGAGGGATGATTTATTGCAAAAAAAACTAGGGTCAATAAGGATTGTGTCAGACTCAAAAACAGAGAAAGTTCTCTGAAAACACACAGAGGATTGATAGGAGCAACATCTGTTGATGAGCAAATAATATAACCAGAAAAAGAAACATTTGGAGCCATTTTATACCTAAAAGTTGCTTATTAGCCCACATAAGGAATGTTATATTTCTCTGAAGTTGTTTTTGCACAATCAAGAAAAAATTATATCAGTTTTTTATTGTTATGTAAGAACATCTCCAAAACTTAGCAGCTTACATTTAACAACACCCAGTTATTATTTTAGTTTCCATGGGTCAGGATTCTGGGCACAGTTTCACTGGGTCTTCTTCTTAGGGTCCATAAGGCTGAAATAAAAATGTTGGCTGGGCCAGATTCTCATCTGGAGGTCCAATTAAAGAAGAATTCACTTAGCTCCCTCGGGTTTCTGTCAGAATTTATTTCATTATGGTTGTGAAATTCATGCAAGCAAGAGAGAGAGAGATGCTTTGCTACTTCAAGTGTCTCACCTCTAAACCCCTTAAAGAGCTTACCTGATTAGCTCACACCTACCCGGATAATCTTTCTTTTGGTTAACTCAGAGTCAACTGATTAGGAACTTTGTTATATCTGTAAACTCCCTTCACCTTTGCCACATAATGTAATATCACAGGAATGATAAAGAAGATAAGATCTTTCTCCTTTGCTGTATCTGTTAGTTAGAAGCAGGTCACAAGTCTTGACTACACTCAAAGAGAGAGAATTATACAAAGTTATGAATAGTATGGAGTGGGAATTATGGAGGCCACATAAGGATATGTCCACCACAGATAGTTATGTCTGTCTTGAAGTTTCTTGATTCAAATTACTGTGGGCATTTAGACAGTACACATAGCTTTGGCCTAGACTGATGGGCCCTGTATCAGTCAGTTTTTGCTGAATAGCCAACAACCACAAAACCTAAGTAGCATAGAACAATAAATGTCTATTTCTTGTACACCTGGAATCTTCTAGGGGTTAGCTAAGAGGTCTTGCTGATTTTCGTTAGGCTCTGGCACGTCAGGCTAGTAACTGGGGCAACTCAAGTGTTACACAACTCTTTCCTACAATCGATTTCAAGCATGTTCTCCTGGTGATTGTAGAGGTGAAGGTGTAAGAACAGGACCAATTGCAAACATGCTTTCCAAGCCCTTGTCTCTGACATACCATTGTCCAACCAAGTCCCATGGATGAGCCTGGAGTCAGAATGGGAGGATCTACAGGATTGTATGGTTAAGGGCGGGGATAGAGGGAGGAGTGTGGAAGTGGATCCAGAAGGCAATCTACTCTAGAACTCCAACTTAACACCAGCTCTTCACCCCACCCCCTAAATGAAAGGTAGATATTTATTGCTTGAAATGTAGAGTTTCTCAGGTGGCTAAATATTGCTAACTTGACTTTCATGTTGTTGGCATGGAAAATAATACCAAAATAAGACATGTAAATGGAATAGATAAGAATAGGCTGTGATCAAACAACAGCAGCACTGCTAAGCATAATGAACTGAGTCAGAGCTTTATGCTGGGTGATTCCAGAGAAGGCATTTTGCTTCTGGAAACCAGATGCCAAGAAAATAAAGGCAAATGGCTTGATGAAGATTATGGACCTGACTTATTTAATGCACAGATGCCAGAAAGGCCCACTTTCCCAGGATGAATGGAAAATAATGAAAGTACAGCTTCTCATCTAACCTGATGCTCTCTTCAGCTTGTTGGTATCAGGATTTATTCATCTCTTTAATGTACAGTAAACCAATGCACTAATGTCCTGATGCCTTACAGGATTAAATTGCAACAAAGAATTTAGATAAAAAGATAACTGAGACACAAGCATTTTAAAATTCTTTTATTTTTTAATACTATACCTATTTAAGGGAGACATGCATTAGCTCTGTAATTTGGGGCAAATAATTTAATGTCCTTTGAGTCCATTTTTTCTCCTCTGTAAGAAGAGGTAATGTTATAACCTCATATGGTGAAGATAACAAAAATGAAGGCCTTAGCTCTATGTTTGCCGCAGTGGTAGCACATGCACATTCAAAGTTATTATTCCTACAAAAATGTAGACTACACTCACCCATCAGTGCATTTTTTAAAGGCTGTTATTTTTGTTATATGATGAAGGTCAATAATGTAATTTTCCAGGATTATCTACATGATAGCATTTTACACAATCTTCATATGAAAGGCTTTCCTTGAATGTTGTTTGACCATCTGTCCTATCATTTGGAGGAATATCCTTTGCAGATGTTAAAGTGAAAGATAAGATGTTGAAAGCATACTGTAAATTAAAAGATATAGTGCCCAAAAACTGTCTGTAGCTTCTTATGCCACCAGGAAATCTACTGTCTCCATTTCATAGTTCCTTCACTTGTCATAATAAATTCTAGTTAATCCCCCCAACTGACTTTATTGAAGGAGAATTACATAATGTCTATGGAGATTTCTAATCTTTTTAAAAATTATTTTATTGTTGTTCAATTACAATTGTCTGTATTTTCTCCCCACCCCTCTCCCCACCCTGTCCAAACCCACCTCCCTCCCTTGCCTTCACGCTCCCCCTTGATTTTGTCCATGTGTTGTTTATAGTAGTTCCTGAACACCCTTCTCCCCTCAGTCCCCTCCCCCCTCCCCTCTGGCTGTTGTTAGAGTGTTCTTATTTTCAATTACTTTGGTTATATTTTGCTTGGTTTTTCCTTTTGTTGATTATGTTCCAGTTAAAAGTGAGATCATATGGTATTTAAGGTTCCCACTAATCAAATTCATACGCTCAAATGCAGAATTAATGATATTACCAATTTTTAAAATATATTTTATTGATTATGCCACTACAGTTGTCCCATTTCCCCCCCTTCATTCCCCTCCACCCTGCACACCCCCTCCCCACCATTCCCCCCCTTTCGTTTATGTCCATGTGTCACAAGTTCTTTAGATTCTATATTTCCCATACTATTCTTACCCTCCCCACTGTCTATTTTCTACCTACCATCTATGCTACTTATTCTCTGTGCCTTCTCCCCTCTTCTCCTTCTCCCACTCCCCTGTTGCTAACCCTGCATGTGATCTCCATTTCTATGGTTCCACTCCTAATCTAGCTGTCCTCTTAGTTTGCTTTTATTTTAGGTGTGGTTGTTAATAACTGTGAGTTTGCTGTCCTTTCACTGTCCATATTTTTTATCTTCTTTTTCTTAGATAAGTCCCTTTAACATTAAGGGTTTGGTGATGATGAACTCCTTGAATTTGACCTTATCTGAGAAGCACTTTATCTGCCCTTCCATTCTAAATGAAAGCTTTGCTGGATAGAGCAGTCTTGGATGTAGGTCTTTGGATTTCATGACTTGGAATGCTTCTTTCCAGCCCCTTCTTGCCTGTAAGGTTTCTTTTGAGAAATCTGCTAACAGTCCCATCAGGGAACTCCTTTGTAGGTGACTATCCCTTTAGTTCTTGCTGCTTCTAGAATTCTCTCCTTCATTTTAATCTTGGCTAATGTAATGATGATGTGCCTTGGTGTGTTCCTCTTTGGGATTCTCTGAGCTTCCTGGACTTCCTGGAAGTAGTCTATTTCCTTTACCTGATCGGGGAAGTTCTCCTTTATTATTTGTTCAAATAAGTTTTCCACTCGTGGCTGTTCCTCTCCCCCTTCTGGTACCCCTATAATTCGGATGTTGGAATGTTTAAAGATGTTCTGGAGGTTCCTAAGCCTCTCCTTATTTTTTTTTGAATTCTTGTTTCTTCATTCTTTTCTATTTGGTCATTTTTTTCTTCTTTCTGGTTCATTCTCTTGCTTTGAGTCCCAGTTTCCATTCCATCACTATTGGTTTCCTGTTCATTCCCCTTCATTTCAATTAGTTTAGCCTTCATTTGTTCCTCTATTTTCTGATTAAAATCAACCAGTTCTGCGAGCATCCTGATCACCAGTGTTTTGAACTGTGCATCTGATAGTTTGGCTATTTCTTGGTCTCTTAGAAGTATCGGCTCTGGGGCTTTGAGCTGTTCTTCTTGAACCATAATGTTTTGGTCTTTTTGTGCCTGTTATTATGAGGGGCAGAGCCTTAGGTGTTCACCAGGGCGGGGTGACCCAGTTGCTAGGTTGTGATGCTGTATGTGGGGGCAGGGTCAGAGAGGGGCAATGGCATTTGTTCCACACACTCTCTCGGATTTCGGTTCCCTCTGCTGCTTCCCGCAAGCAAACCAGGCCCCCCTAGTGCCAGGTCCGGGGTGTGTGGGCCTGTGCACCCTCCAGAACCCTGTGGGTCTCTCCAACAAACTCTGTGAGCCTGGGAGCCTCTCCCGGCACCTCAACCCAGCAAGTTTTTCCAATTGGTGCTTTTAGGCTTTAATTCCCATCGCTGGGGCCCTAGCCTGCACAGTCTATCTCACTGCTCATTTTTTTGCCTGGTTTATCTGCACACCAATGTGTGACCATGGTCAGCCAGCCGCCTTGTGCCCTTCTGGGTCCACCCATTACCACCCCACACCTGGGATCTGCCGACTGCTGCCTGCAGGCCTGGGTGGGTCTGGCCACTTTTTCCTGTGCAACTCAGCTTGGCCAGCCACTGACTCTGCCCCTATTACCTGTCTGGCTGAATGGTTCGTTGTTGTCGGACTTCTGCATAGTTCAATTTTCTGTGTTTTGGTTGCATTTTTTTTCTACTAAAACTTTGTTGTCTTTAAACTTGGTTGTGCAAGGAGGCACAGTGTTTCCACCTACGCCTCCATCTGGGCTGGAAATCCAATTTTTATTTTTCATTTTTATTAACAGACTCATAGTTGCAGATATTAATGAATTTATTAACAAATAGATATGTACTTCATTTTACAGTGTTATCCATGTTGTTTATCCAAAACTACTTTTAAAATTTCTTTTAATTGTTGTTCAATTACAGTTGTCCCCTTTTGTCCCCATCACATCCAAAACTACTTTAATGCATCATTTAAAATCTTAAATTAGTGCCTTTCCCCCACAGTTTATTTTTACTATTAATAAAAATCAAAAGATTAATTTCTTCAAGATTTTAAGACAAAGAAGTTATCTGTGTTTATTTTAGTCATTTTGAAAACATTCATGAAAGTTATTAAAAATATACTATTTTTATAGAAAAGAAAGAAAATAGTGTTATCTTCTGTCCAATCTGTTAGACAAAAGATGTTAGAAGTGGTGTGTGGTCTCTCTGAAGGGTGTCCATGTTGCATAATGTTTTATGGCAAGATGACAGTTGTTATACAAGGCTATGAAATCCCAAATGTAATTAGGATCTTGTAATGAGTTGCATTATATGGGGAAATGCTTCTGACCCATTGTGAATAAGAAAAAAATGTACGAAATTGAAAAACTCAATTAAGCTTTATTATAGACTAATTATCTTTAAGTTCCATTGTTGTTTTAATACTTCAAGCCGAACTGGGAAAGGTGAGTGTTGGAATACCCTGAAAGATGATTGGAAATGAATTTGGAAAAAAGTGAAGTTTCAGTCAGGATGGTTAGTGGGTGTTTCATAAAGAGATGAATAAAACATGGTCCATAGTCCCGACACAGTGGGGTATTGAGGCAGAAAAGTCTGGCGCTTGATGCCATGTACGGAAAGTTAAGTGGTGCTGGCGCAAGACCAATGCTAGCAGCACAATAATGGTGCACTCCAAGGCACCCCACTTACTCCATCCCCCAAAAGAAAATGGTCAATGTTGCTTTCTTGACATTTTTAATCAAATTCTCAATTATTACTCTGGTGATGGCAATTATATAAAAAGTAAGTCTAAATAGTAATCGTTATCAGTATGTACGAAACTACATTGTATTAGTGTAAAGCTGTCCAATGAAATTTTACTACTTCATAAACATTTGTTCTTTTAATATTCAAGGAAAAAACTTAGTGACCTCTTCAAAGTAATCAGGATAGCCAGGGTCCTTTTTTTTTTTTGTTTGGAAAAGGTTCCTGAAACATTACATCTTCTTTGTTGGGTTAAGACTTTGGATTGTAGGCCAAATTGCAGTTTGCAGCAATTCCAGACATCTGCTTTATGATGTTGTTGAAAGCAGTCCCCTACCACATTAAACCCAGCTTTGGGTTGTACAGTGATGTAAAGTTTATTGAAACATTTTTACATTTGCTTTCTTTGACCACAGTAGTCATTTTACTGTAACATATGCAATTAAACAGGAACAGTGTAAATGCAGTGACATTGATAGGATTCTCATTGATTGTACTGAATATTATTATTGTTTTCATTCATGCCTGTGTGCTGTTGATGAAGGTCTAGGAATATGAGTAGGTTATCGTAGGCAATAGAAAAGCTCATTGTTTTGTCTTGTTGCTATTACAATATTATTATTAAATATCTAAAGTGAGTTACAGGCTTCTTGGGGCCCAGAACTTAGAGTTCAAAATGACCATTCTTTGCTTGGATCAAAATCTACTATTTGACTGTGGCACTATCCAGAAGTATTGAGTTTATTACAGCTATGTTCAAACAGAAGGTAAGGTGAGAAATTAGCAAAAGTGATATGCCGCAGGGAGACTCCCATGTTACTAAACTATTTGTGAATGTTTTCCTCAGTTTTACACAAGTAAGAATTTGTGGAAAAACATAGAGCTAAGAGTTGGGGAAAATAGGGGGTGAGGGTGAGGGGTGGTGGTGTTTTAGCTGCTCCTTTGTATCTCGAAACACAAATACACACACACAACCTCTTCTCTGAGCTTCACATTATTTCCTTACTTCATGCTGGCTTTGTCAAATTTGGTGGTCCTCCTGGTGAAAATGTTGCCAAGTGGAAATGTAAAGAGGTGACAGGAAATTCCCAAAGTCAAATACATATGTGTACATATATATTTTTTTAAAGACTCACTGAAGTGTGTCTGAAAATATGGTATACCCAAGATGCAAATCATATGAGGGGAATTTTCACAATTGAAAAAATACTTTTATGTTCTTCTCAACTGTGAGACTATCATGAGCAATGTTTAATTCAAAGGTTGGAGAAAGTATTTAGTAGGATTTAAAGACAGGCTTCCTGAACTTTTTTCTACAGAAATGTTTTATTAGATTCTCAAGAGGTGAGACCAAAGAAAGATTAGGGGGCTGCTTCTTGAGAGTGTGGCAAGGTATAAGTTGACTCAAGATCAAAAGAACTAACCATTTAACTTGCAAATCCACTGAAAGGAAGGGATGGAGGGGTGAGTTTAGAGCCCTCAGGATATGCAAGGGCCAGGCCCTGTATCAAAAACTGGTGAAGGAAATTCACCACAGTCAGGAAACTTCATGACAACCCAGTCACCTAGGAGCCAGAAAAAGGTTCTATTAGAGTACCTTTTAGAGGTACTCTAATAGTACCTTTTTAATAGAGTACCTATTAGAGTACCTGTTAATTAGAACTCTAATAGAGTTCTAATTGACAGGTAGAGAGGGGAGATAGGAAAGTTGGACCTAATACCAAAGAGATGTTTTCAGCATCAGCCAGGTGCAAAACAAAGCAGGCTTCCTTTTTCTTGCATGTTCTCCAAGCACCATAAATTCTCCGCCTGCTCCCCAACCCACAGCTTGCAGAATGCATCCAGAGCAGCAGCCCCACTTTGCTCTGAAACCAGCCATGCTAGGAGTACAGCTGGTCAAATCCCTGTGAATGTTTTTCTTAGACCCACACTGGGACCTGGGCTGCTCATTAGTGCCACTGCTGCAAGATGTTCTCAGGAACATGTCTCCTGAATCAGTTAACTGTGGCCACACTGATGATGGATCACAAATAACCCTGATGGTCATTTTCTTAGCTTTCCTGGCATAAGTTAGCTTGGAGTTGGCCAGTCTCTGTTGGCTTCCCTCCTGCATTGGCTGGAAAGTAGAGCTGTCCCCTGAACCTCATCCTATCTGGATAAACAGGCTCTCTGGGGAATGTTCTCCTTGTGACAATGACAGAGGTGCAAGAGGGCAACAGAGCCTCTAAAGTTTTGTAATGCCTACTCTTGCAACTGGTACCTTGACATTTCAGCCTCAACCAATTGGTTGAAGCAAGTCACATGGTCATTCAGAGCCACGTTGATAAGGGAATATATCCCATCTGTTTATAGGAAGTAACTGCCAAGTCTCTTAGGCCTGGATCCAGGGTAGGGAGGTGAACTAGAGTAAAAAATGCAATCTACTACATCTACTTTAGTAAAGTCAACTTCTCATACATCACTCAGGTCTCTTCTCACCTTCTGTGAGTCTCAGAATTGATATGTAAAAGACAGAAAACTGTACTTGAACAATAATTAAATAAAAAATTTTAAGAATCAATATGTAAATATTTAATGATCATCATAATGACAATGGAGGGGAGGAATCAGTGGTGACCCATAGCACATAATCTGTGCTTAAGGTACCAGGCAGAACCATCTTTGCTGTTCTCATCCATAGTGAACAAAATTTGCAATGTAATAATTTTAAGTGTTTTTTTGCATTTAGAGCACACAATAACATAATAATATTACAGGTTGAACTACTTGCGGCAGGACACTGAGCATCCAAGTTTATTGATTATCTCCCTAAGAAGTGAGAAATCATTCCATTTATGGTTCAAATAACTTGAAATTACACAAATGTTGCCCCACATCTGGTTGGCTTTGCAGGTCTCTGTAACTCAGCAGATAGCTGGATGATTGTGCCCAACATCAAGCAGAACCACTACACTGTACATGGTCTGCAGAGTGGCACCAAGTACATCTTCATTGTCAAGGCCATCAACCAGGCAGGCAGCCGCAGCAGTGAGCCTGGGAAGTTGAAGACAAACAGTAAGTCACATAAATTCAGCAAAACTGTAGTGTCTCCTTTCAACTGCCTCTGTTCCCCTTTCTTTTCCTTTCCTCTGTCTTAAGCGTCACTGCCTGTCTCAGAAAGCAAGTAGAGAGCCAGTGGGGACTAGTGCATTTTGTATCAAATACCACTTAATTCCAAAACTGACTCTACTCTTAAGGGCTATGAGATAATTAACTTTTCTGTGCCTCAGACTTCTTAATGTTTAAAATAAGTAATCCTGGAAGGGTTCTTGTAAGAATTAGAGTGTGTGTGTGCACATGTGCATGAGATACACAGTCAGTGCTTTGTAAATGGCAGGTATTTTCTGTAGCAGATTAGCAAATTAATAACTCCAGCAGGAATTTTTTTATTTTACTGATATCTGCCTAAGTCTATGATTCTCAATCAGGGGTGATTCTGCAACACCCCCCCCAGGAGGGGATATTTAACAATGTCTAGACACATTTTTGGTTGTCACAGCTGAGGTGGATGCTACTGGCATCTAGTAGTTTGAGGCCAGGGATGATGGGAAACATCCCACAATACACTGGACAGCCCACAACAAAGAATGATCTGGTTTATACACGTGTCTCGTAACACTGTCGTCTCTCTCTCTCTCTGTCTGTGCCCACATGTGTTTTGTTTTAGCCTCTTTTTTTACATCTTTTGATCTAGAAATATTATGTTATATAACACAGTATTTCCTTACATTAAGACCTCCCAAGAGAAAGCAAATTGGAGTGTGTCAGTATGGTGCCATGTTATAGGATTGCCAGCCAGCCAGTCAACAAGAACAATAACTGTTGTTCTGGAGAACCCTCATTTAACTCAAATCCTTGATTTCAGTAGTCAAACAACTTTACTGCTGATAAACACATACTCTTTTGTTTTAGATTTTATTTATCTATTTTTAGAGGGGAAGGGAAGGAGAGAGGGAGAGACATATCAATCAATGTATGGTTGCCTTTCATGCATCCCCTGCTGGGAACTGGCCTGCAACCCAGGCATGTGCCCTGACTGGGAATCGTGATAAACACGTACTCTTAAACATGAAACTAATTTCTCCTCTCAGTATTTCTGTTGGTATATGTTTTTAGAGAGTAAATTGGAAAAAAATGAATACATGCATACACTGGGGTTAATTCTGTAAAATATATCTTTGAGACATGTCATGACTGTTTTTAAAGTCTGATTCTGAAAATATGTTATTGGTCACATTAAATAAATAGTCCTTTTCCTCTTTTTCTTTTGTAAACTTGTTTCTAGGCCAACCATTTAAATTGGATCCCAAATCTGCACATCGAAAGCTAAAGGTGTCTCATGATAACTTGACAGTAGAACGTGATGAGTCATCATCCAAAAAGAGTCACACGCCTGAACGCTTCACCAGTCAAGGGAGCTATGGTGTAGCTGGAAACGTGTTCATTGATAGTGGCCGGCATTACTGGGAAGTGGTCATAAGTGGAAGCACATGGTAGGCAATTATATCTATTATCTCCAGTTATAAAAAGGCACATCTTACTCTATACCAGAGCACCAACCCATACCAGAGTCCACCTTGAAGAAGAACATGCAAAAAACCTCTGTCATATCAGTCAGCTGTTGCTACAGTCATGCTGTATAAGAAACACCTCAAACCTCAGTGGCTTCAAACAACAATCATTTATTATTGCTTACTAACACTCACATCTGTGGGTCAGCTAAGCAAGGCTGACCTCAGCTGGGCTTTGCTTTAAGCCAGGGGTGTCATACTCATTTTCACTGGGAGCCACATCAGCCTCAAGGTTGCCTTCAAATGACCAAATATAACTGTAGGACTGTATAAATGTAACTACTCCTTAACTAGGGCCAAGGAGCTCAGCGCTGCTGCCAGGCAGAAACAACATGCTGGGCCAGATAAAACAAGGTAGAGGGCCGGATTTGTCCCACGTGCCTTGTGTTTGTCACCTGTGCTTTAAGTTATAAGTTGGATCTATATCTGTTCTATGTGTCTCTTCATCCTCTTTGGATGTGTGGGCTACCCATGCCATCTTCTTAAGGAGCCCAAGAGTACAAGCACAGTTCAAGCCTCTGCTTGCTTCATGTCTACTAACTTCTCATTGGCAAGCCACATGGCCAAGCCCAAAGTCAACGGTACAGGAAGTATATTCCTCCCATGGGGGAAAGAAGAGACAGTGAGTATTTGTCAAGTAATCATCTAACCTACCATTCCACCAGTAAGAAAAATAACTGGTTTTAAGTTCATCCATTTTTTTATTTATGGCAAGAATTGCAGTTATGATAGATTCCTCATCCCTGGGGAGACCTACGATGCTAACACTGCTCTTTCATGCCTAAAAACATGGGTCAGCAGACTACAGCCCTTTGGCCAAACCTGGCCAACTGCCTATTTTTTATGGGAACACAGCCACACCCATTCTTTTCTATCTTGTCTATAGCTGCCTTTGAGCCACACAGCAGAGTTCAGTAATTAACAGAATCCTATGATCCATGAAGCTGAAACATTAACTCTCTGGCCCACTATAGAAAAAATTTGCCAATATCTACATTAAAACATTACTCTTCATTACTTTAAAAAACTGATTTCTGTTGCCTTGTATATTTTTTATTCTGCACTGGGCCAATTGGTGCAAATGGCTGAGAGCTGAAGTATTCAAGGAAGCAGTGATCCTGGACTGGGTGGGAATCACTTCAAAAGGTCTGGTAGATCCAGCCCAGGGACTTTGTAAGCCTAAGGGTGAATGTCAGGGTACAATCTACATTTTAATTAGTTTACCTTGCCAGGTTAACCTCACAAAGCTGACCTTGCTTATTCCACAGCCACAAACTGAACACCTTACTCTGGCTGGCTGTCTCAAAAATTTACGTGTTTGCTGTGGCTCAGAAAGGGAGCAATTTTATTTTTATTTGAGCAGTCCTCATCTACCACAACTATGCACCAAGCACTAGTCTAAGCATTTTACAAATGTTGACTCATTTATTCTAATCCTACAAGGGTAGGTACTAGTATGCCATTTTACAAAGGGAATGACTGAAGCATATGCCCAATGTCACAAAGCTCATAGGTAGTAGAGTTAGGAAGTCTTCAATCAAAGTGAAAACTCTTACCCAAGAGTCCAATTTCTGGTTTGGCAGGTCAGGTGATTTTTGTCACAATTATTCAACTCTACTTGTAGTGAGAAAGAAGCCATAGATCATATATCCACAAATGGGTGTGTCTGTGTACCAATAAAACTTCATTTGTGAAAATAAGCAGAGAGCCACATTTGGCTTGCGAGTTGTAGTTTGCTGGTCCCTGCTCTTAACCAACATGCTGTATTTTTGAAACATAGTTTTTAGGGCTTACGGTGGTGTACTTAAGCAGTAATAGGTTAATCCTTGCTTTAAAAAAAAACTTAAAACTGCATAACCTGAAGACAATTAATATTATAACATTGTTATTTTTGAGATAAGAATGCTAAAACACTCCTCATTTATTTAAAAAAACTGTAAATTCAAATTTATGCAAATAATGTTTATATAAGTAAACTGAAATCTAAGTGAAATCACAGGCTTGGATGTTTCCTGTCTCCCAACAGTAGTAACTATAGTGGCCAACCAAGTAGGTTTTCTACTGTTGTGATCCTCACATTTCTCTTTGCCCAGAACCTTTTCCTGTTTCAGCATCCTGCTGGAGGATGGGAAATGAATCCTTCCACTTTATTCGGCTCTGGTCCAGACTGGCATTTATAGTTTTTAGCTCCACAGGGGCAAGATAAAAGCCCAAAGGAAAATGCAATGAATTGTTGCAGGTGCAGAGGAGCAAACATTTCTAGTTAATGTGCTGTGTTAATATGGGATGGAATCCAGTGTCTAAATAATTACAAGCCCATTAATAATTATTTATGATAAATGATACCTGATCATTATGATCTTATTCCCATTGATGAATGGTGTGGGAAATTCTGCCAGACCACTTCAGTTGTATAAACACAGATCAGCATTACCTTGAAAACACCCTCCAGATGTCAAAACCAACTTATAAGGGGGGAAATTTTTTAATTAATTGCCGCAGTTTGGTTTTTTACAAACCTGATTTTGTCAGATTCAGAAAATTCTCATGTAGAACATAATTGAACATTTCCTGGGTGGTGTTAGCAAGCAAGGGAGTGACCTCTACCATCAAATTCTTCTGATGCCTTGATTTACAGCTAATGACACATATATTTTCTCATGAAATACAGTCTTGACTTTAAATTAACATGAATGTTATGATCCATGCAATGGGGCATGTTAACATTGCTCTGAGAAACATAATTTTTGTCCTTTTTTAATTCTGAGTCCCACTGTATAACTTAATGGAATATCACCTTCTGTCTGCTCCTTTCAAGTTCAATAGAAATATGTGCATATTTTTCAGATTAATGATAGTATAATGAATGGTATTTTCCTTTGCTCAATGGACTATACATGTAGTTCTTACTGTCTAATGCTAATAATGTGCACTTGGTATTTTTCGAAATTGTGTTAACTAAGCATGGGTTCATGCAAAGATTACTGGGCCAGAAGTCAAGGGGAAGAGGGCAAGATCCTGGATTTTGCTCCTAATTTTAACCTTCTCTGTGTTTTCTCATTTGCTGAATGAAGTCATTCATACTTGGCAGTAGCTATATTATGGGGAGTTCAGTTCAAATGGGGAATAAATGTCAAAGTTCTTTAATAAAAAAATTGAAGTGGTATGCAGCAACAAGAAGGAAACAATACAGATATGTGGCTATTTTGTGTTGCAAATGTAGATTTCAAATTGTCTGAAAAAATGGTAACATTGTCTACCAGAGCATAGAGAAAATACCCAAAAATTACAAAACAAAAACCTTTCCAAAGTGCCTCAGTTAGGCTTCAATAGAAAAACAAAAGTTACCCTAGATACTCCAAGGAGGAAGAGAACCAGGGGCTTACTGGAGCTGAGGAAAGGCTGGGAGCACAAGTCAGAGAGCCTGCCATTCCAGTCCATGAAACCTGGATGTGCTGTAGGTATTGGAAGGTGACCCACAGCCCACAGGCTAATGTGCCCAGGAGCTTACCCAAAAGCTTCCATAAAGCTTACCACTGCTGTCTGCTGTCTGGAACAGAGTGTTTACTCTCCTCTTAGAACTTCTGGGTCTTGTGCAAGGGATTCACAGTGGCAGAACCTGATCCTGACTCCTACTGGAAAGAAGATTCTGGAAAGTGCAACCCCAGGATTGTCCCTGGCATCTAGGGCAGGATTTGTGAGAGGGCAGAGAAAAGGTTGAATTGATGGCAGATGGGTTAACGCACTGGAATTAATGGATTATTGATTCCATTCTCTTTTTTAATTCAATGATTTTTAAACAAAGCACTTTAAAACTGATTGTATTTTAAACCCAACATGTGATTTTTAAAAGAATGTCCTTTTATCAAAGACCAATGAAGTTTTTCTCTCATACCCACATGGGTATGGTATCATATGTCAATATCTAGTTAGACTAGTTTCTGTTATATTAAAAGTTGAGCTCTCAATCATTCACTCTTTATTAAGAATGGTGGGTTTTGCTTATCTTCATAACTGAAATATTATACATATTACAGAGCCATACCTCAGTGGGGTAAAAAGAGATTAAGAAACTTATAGCATTGTGAAAAGAATTCTTAACATGTTTTTGAGCAGTGAGAGAACATTTAGAATAACTAGGATATCCATCTGCTCAAAGACATTCAGAATTTTTCAAAGTGTAGCAGGAAATATAAGCAGAACAGCCCTTGGCAGTGATGAAATTACACAATTTCTGATGAGGGTGGGTGTTAGAGAATGTTGTTTGTGGCCTTTTGGAGTGATCATAGGTTTAAATTCTGAATCTGTTACTTACTAGTAATGTATCAATGGACAAAAATAATAAAGTAACAGTCACTGAATGTTCCATGCTAGCCTTGTACCCAGGATTTTACATGTATTCTTTCCTTTACTCCTTAACATAACCTCAGATGGAGACTGTCATTGTCCCTGTTTTACAGATGAGAAAACTGAGGCTGTATGGTGACAAGAAACTTATCCCCATAAATGAAAATCATTCTGCATGATTGCCTTCTGCAAAGTGGACTTGAAGTTGTCGAAAATGACAACCATGATGTCACTTGAAAAATTCAATGGTCAAGAGGAAAAGTCTAGAGTAGGGCTGTTCGTGTAGCCATGGGCCACATACAGCTATTTAAATGATTTCATTTAATTAAAGTTAAATAAATATAAAGTTCAGTTTCTCATTCTTAGCAGCCACAGCTCCAGTGCCTGGTAGCCACATGTGGCTCCTGACCACCATATTGAACAGAGAATAACATTTAAATCATTGCATAAAGTTCTGTTGGATGCTGCTGGTCTAGAGAATTCATTGTGTGAGTCTTCATGACAGTATAAAAAAAAGCAGCAAAACACAGAGTTCAAATTCTCTTATAATGTCTGAACTGAAAACAGGGATGTGGGTCAATACAATGGCCCCTTTCTGTCCACTATATGTTTGGGAGGGAAGAAGATGAGGAACATATGTGTTAGGGCTCTTGCCAAGCTTTCATTGAAGGAAATGAACAGGGACACCAGAGGAGTACATTCTCATGACCCCTGAGGACCATAGAAAGCATTTCACGTATCTGTGCAATGTGCTTATTTTTTTCCTGTTGCTGTTTTGTTTCTGCAGGTATGCCATTGGCCTTGCATACAAATCAGCCCCGAAACATGAGTGGATTGGGAAGAATGCTGCTTCCTGGGCACTGTGCCGCTGCCACAATAACTGGGTGGTGAGACACAACAGCAAGGAAATCCCCATTGAGCCAGCTCCCCACCTCCGGCGCATTGGTATCTTGCTGGACTATGATAATGGTTCCATTGCTTTCTACGATGCTTTGAACTCCATCCACCTCTACACCTTTGACATCACATTCTCGCAGCCTGTGTGCCCCACCTTCACCGTGTGGAACAAATGTCTGACCATTATAACTGGGCTTCCCATCCCAGACCATCTGGATTGCACAGAGCAGCTGCCATGAGCACCTGGCCACATGGAAGTGCTTTCTGGGGAATAGAAAGGCTCATGGCCACCATTTAGGGGACAAAGAAAGCACAGGCTTCCTGAGTGTGATTAAATCTCGCCAAAAAGTATCCAGGAATTAGCTAATATAGGTCTCAAAACAGGAGATTGCTTGCCTCCCCTTTACTGTGTTTTGTATTAAGTACAGTCTTTAATAATTTCTTCAAATTTTTTTGTATTTACAGGAAAATTTATAGATTATTTATAAAAGAAACGTAATGGGGATTACAATTCTTTTAGGAATTACTTGGTTTTGCACATTTAGAGGCCCATACATTTATCAGCTATTTACAATCTTTATTTCACCATAGTCTATGACAGTGCATAACAGAATATGCAGCTGCTATAAAAATAAAACATAGTTTTGAACCTAGTAGGGAAGTAAATAGGAATTCTTACTCTGGCTTATCTTGAGGTGTTTTGACTGTGATGTAAGAAGCTTTTGTTATGTCAACTGAAGTGGAGCGTGAAAGCGAGAATGGAAAGAATTGAATTTGGAGCTTGGGATCTGCAATGGCCAAGTCTTTAATTACCTTCTGATGGCTGGTGAGATACCTGGAAAGAAAGGTTCTGAAACCTTTGGCCATATTGTACCCTGCTTTTTCCAGGATTAAGGATCCTGGGAGAACATTAAGAATGAGATTGCAATTGAAAATAGTCACTTTGAATCCTACTGATTATTCAGAAATTCAACCTGATTTGTGTTTCATCAGAATTAGGATTCTATTTCATGGTATAAATCTATTTCATTCTTCCTTTTAATAGTTTCTTTAGGCCTGTGAAATTTATTCACTATATTTAATAGCTGTCCTATCCTTCCACCCTCACCCAAATAACTTTTCTTTTGTCACTGGGGCTGAGGAAAGAAACATTTTCTACCATTAATGGCAGCATCACTGTGCATTGATTTTGCTCTCCAGGACATGGCCTAAACCACCACTGCCATGTTCAAATATAAGTTACCCCCAAAACATTTAACATTTATGACAAAGGACATTGCATAAAGTACTATTTGCTAGTATACATGCCTCAAAAGTTATTATAAACTGACTTTCATTAAAGACATCTTGAAAGATGTAGAAGTCCCTCTGTATATTTTAGTATAGTTTACCATAGAGTTATAAGACAAAATCAAGTTTGCTATTCCCACACTGGAACCTGCCAACAGAACCTGCTAATAGAATATCAGGTGGGATTTTTGGCATGCTGACCTGACATGCCAGAATGGTCCATGGAGTAAGGCTTTCTCAAGCAGTCCTTGGACCTGGAATCTGGCATTAGTTCTACCTTGATGAAGGGCATGACACCTACAAATCATTTCATGTGCTAAAATATTTATCTGGGCTACTGGGTCAGCCATTTTGACTGAACAGGCTAGTAGATTTAAGCATAGTTTGTAGTGATTTGTTTTTAAGCAAATCAACCCATTATTCTTCTGTACTCACTCCATCCATAGACCCACTATTTCAATATCACATTATGTGATTTCAAGTTTGGACCTCATGGCAACCTCCCATGCTTCTGTCCTCTTCACTGGCAGATGCTCTCCTTTTTCTTAACAGATAGAATCTATATATTTACTATATTATTTATACCCAGATGAATATTTTGATAGCTACTTAGGGCAATTTCACATCTAAAAGATGAACACCTCAATGGAAAAAATCACTCTTTGGAAACCGGATAGGATTTTTTTATAATATAATAACAATGTGTATTTGCCTTCCCAGAATAAACTGAAGTATTGTCTTAGTAATTTTTACATACTGTTTTTGGTAGCTGAATAATGGATATTTTAATGCACTTTGTACATTAACAGGTTTTAAATAAAAGGGTCTAAAATTCATAGTCTCCAGGTACCAATAAATACTACAGTTTGCCTTACAATGTTAATGTAAAGCATTTACCAGAAGGACAATGTTTCCTTGAATATAATGTTTTTCAATATAAGGCAATTACTACTCAAATTTTCACTGAAAGCCATTTAGGTTATGTTTTGACTATTTTTATAAAGACAAGGGATTATGTTATAATTTTGTTGTAGAAGTCTCACTCTTTGCTAACTTAAAACATTGTGGATAATACCAGTTATGTCCATGTTGTCATATTTACCAGAAAATATGTATATGGTGGAAGTCCACATTGTTTACTTTCATTACTGTAATGATGTAGAAAAGATATCCATGTGGAGTTTTTTTGAAAGTCTAAAAAATATATGGTATACACACTTGCTGCAGTACAATTCTTTAAATGGATCAGGGTCACAGTATTTTGTTTTTGAGGTCCTTCACGAGAAGCATTGTAATTCAGGGGAGGAAAAGATGGCAGTGCCAATTAAATTAATACAACAAAATTGATGCAGTGCCAGCTGAGGCTGCTGGGTCCATCATGTTTATGTCAACAATGCTGTCACCATCTTGAGAGTCTTAATAGTTTTGAACAAAGAGCCTGCATTATGATTTTGCACTGGGCCTCAAATTATGCAGCCAGTCCTCATAACAAAACTCAGAAATATGGCACCTCTCTTCTTGGTGGATACAAATGAAGAAACCTGGATCTAATGTCAAAGTGGCTGGTCATATAATTCAAGTAGGAATCTAAATAGATTAATATGAGAAAGAGCTTGGATGAAGATTTTCTTCCCAGCATTAAAAGAAAATGACTTCAAAAACTGACTGCAAATATTAATGATGGTTTCTGCTGGAGAAGAGGAAAAGAGCAGATGACAAACAGGCATTTTATTATGATACTGATATATTGATCTTAAGCTTGCCAACGAACCAAACTAGCACCCTCTAGTGAACGTGAAATTCCATTTTGGCTCCAGGCATATATGCATTGCTTGCAGAGACACACATATATGCTCACTTGTATGTGCTTTTAATGTTGGGAAGTTGATGATCTATCTGGTCTGCCCTTGCAAAGTTTTTAGAAGAATACAAAGACAATAATGGGGGAGGAAGGTTATTTTCAAAATAGTGCTTCTCAGCAAGGGGGGAATTGGTCAATGTCTGGAGTCATTTTTGGTTTGAACTTGGGAGAGGGTGCACCCGGCATCTCATGAATAGAGACCAGGAATGCTGCTCAACCTTCTACAATGTACAGCACAGCCATGACAAAGAATTGTCCGGCCCAAAATATAAGTAGTGCCGCAAATAAGAAACTCTTGTTCTTTGGGGATCTTTTAAAGCAAAAGTCTCACAAATATTTTCTACTTTTCCTGTAATTGAGTCAATGCCTGATATATCAAAAAGAGAAGAAAAGTGGACACCAAAATCTTCACTGCACTGGCTCCTTCACTTGCAAAAATATTTACAACATCATTCTGAAAGCTGAAAAGCAATCCAAGCCAGTGTAAATGGGAATCCATTAATTAGTGTCATGAAGATGTGGTGATTTGCTGAGTTTGTAAATGGAAAGTTGGTTCTCTGTGTTGCTCCTTTCACTTGGACAAATTCAGTCCCTGGTACTCGAGTCACACTGCCAAGACCTCACCCAGCCCAGGCTATTCTCTTCATTGCTGTTGTTTTCTGCTTCAAAATAAAATCATTTTTGTGGTTCCAAGGCCCTCTGACTCTGCCTGTCTCTGTTCCTTTTCTTCAGTTTGTGTTTTCACATTCATGATTCCCACAAATATTTATCTAACTTACTACTTTGAGACATATAATCTATTTTCCTTTTTGCCTGAAATTTGCTAGTGTCTACCATCCTGCCTCTCTTCATTCAAAATACAGTTACTTTACAAGACTCAAAATATACCCAAGGATTTTTTAAAAACACAACAAAAGAGAATCTATATGGCAGTGAAGACCTGGAACAAGAATGGCTTGATTTTGAGTCTTATATGTGGGGTTGTGCGGGGGAGGACAAGGATGATTTGAGCAGAGGAGTTGTTCTTTACAGTGTGGTCTGGAACATTCCCAGCAGTTGGTCCATAAATCTATTCCCAACCCCACCCCCTGGTTCACAGAACTTACTCATTACAGATGCAGGCCCCTTTGATCTAAGTCAGTGCTGTGCAGTATGGTCATGGGTCTGCAGCATCAGCACCACCTGTGAACTTGTTGGAAATGCCAGTTCTGCAGCCCTACTCATCAGAATCTCAGGGGATATGACCCAGCAAGTAGAGTTCTAACGAGCTCTCCAGGGGGTTCTGATATTAGCAAAAATTTGTGAAGTGCAGCTCTGGAGGGCTTTATCCAGTCTCATATCCCATATGAAAATGCACTTAGATCCTGAAATGTGTTTTCAAGGTAATGTGCTTTATAACCAGCATGATGTAATGCAGTGACTCTTAACCTGGCTGAGTATTAAAACCACCTTTTATTTTTTTACAAATGCTGACTCCTGTATCCCATCCTGAGAGATTGGAGATGAAGTCTAGAGTGTGGCCCGGCATCCTGTACAATTTTGGGGAGTGATTTTAAAGTGCAGCCAGGATAGGCAGCCAATGTTTATAATGCTCAGATAGTACATATTTTAGGGTTTGAAGGCCATACTGTCTCTGTGGCAACTACTCTGCAACTGTAGAGTGAAAGCCACCATAGAGGATCTATAAATGAATGGTGAGGCTGTGTTCCAATGAAACTTTATTTACAAACAAGTATGGTTGCATTTAGCTTCTGCTGTATTTTGCTACCTCCTGCTGTAGCAAATATGAAACCAGAAAAGCCAGCATTCCTGCTGCCTGTCACTACGAGAACCAATAAAAAAAGATGGATTGAGTCTTTATGGACACTTTATTCAGATGGCTAGCAATCTGAGCAGATGGCAGGTTATGTACCCTAACAAACCATCTTACATTCTAGTTCAAACTGAACCTTTTGATAAGGACAAGAAAGTGTAGGTAAGGGGTTTAGAATTCAGGGAAAAGGTTAATCAGATAAAATGCTACAGCATTTTTCTGTGTCCTTGGCAGTGGTCTTTATGTGTGTCCTGGATGGTGGGTGTTTGACCCTGAGCACAAAAGCTTATATACCATCTCAATTGCTTTGCAGTCCTAAGACACAAAGGTTGAACTGCTTGTGGTCTCCTGGAGTCATGGTGGGTCATACCTTCAGTTCCTGAAATAATAGCTTTACATGCACTGATTGCTAAGTTTATTGACTATTATCTAAAACTCACATTTTCCAACTCTCAAGTCTCCCATCAGACACAGTACTAGACTGGCAGCACAAAGCCCTCAGGGCATGCTCTAATGCTCTCCTCATTCTCACTCACTGATAACTCAGCCATGTCCCCTCATGGCTCTAGGCCTCAGTGCACTTTCAAGTCCTTTCCATCTTTGAATCACATCAATTCTGAAATCACAGAACTCACGGAGAATTAGAGTACTTAAGACAAGGCCACTCATGGGTTATTAGAAGATTCTTTTATTCAACAGAGTAAGGTATGCGAATTCTAATGACTTGCTTTGCCTCCCTCATAATTTTGACTTGAATCAGCCCTTCTCTGAAGTGACAGGTGTGTAAAATATATTCCCTTTAATAAGAGTTTTGGAGTGCATTTAATTTGAACTTTGAAACTGAACAGACACTGCTGTAATTAATCACCTTTTAAAGTCAACTTGAAGGGCATGTCATAGACTCCAGAGAGTAGCCTACCCTCTTTTTAAAATTACTTTAAAAATGTAGATGTAAAATAAGTTGAAGAATATAGTTGCTTGTGATTATAGTAGGAACATGAAAAGGGAGTCATGTGGAACTTGCCAAATCTTTTTCCATGAGCATCATTCTTACTGTGGGATGCACATTCAAGAATGTAAAATAAAATGGGGTTGAGGATTGTAGTTGTGCTGTCTTAGTATGGGTGATTTATGGAAAGGAATTCAGGTCTCCCTTTGGATCTCTTTCAGCCATGTTCTAAGAGAATTATAAAAGCATGATTAAATAGGCAGTGTAGCAATTAACAAGAAATATGTCACGGCCAAAAACCAATTACTAATTAAGGAGAGACAGAAAAAAATGGTTTAATGAACATTGGTTTTTTTTGCACGGTCTATTTATTCTCAAAGCTCAGTTTTTTATTACGTTCATTCAAAGCTGTTTGGTTTCAGTTTATCTCATCCCTTCCATAACCTTATTCTTTAATATCTTTTCTCTTTCACCTCCTCTTTTCTGTCAAGTTTCTCATAGGGTTGTTCGGATGTTCTGCTTCTGTTTCCTTACGTCAATACCTTCCCATAATCCATCAGGCATTCAGTGTCTTCACTCTACTCAAACAGCACTGACTGATGGAAAACTGTCTACAACATCACATAGTCCCATCAATGTTTGGCCTCATCTTGACACAGCATCTCATGAGATGTTGACCACTTTAGTTCCTCCCTAATCTGTTCTTAGACAATGCCATTCATACTATCTCCTCCTTCACCATTTTGTGCAAGTTCTCCCAATTTTAAATCTCTATGTCTAATTTCTCTACTGAGCTCACCCCATTTACTGACCTCTTTCTGGATGCCTAAAGGACACCTCAAATTGGACATGTTCCAAACTGCACTTAGTGATCTCTCCACAGAATCTCGCCCTATCCAACCAGTATCATTAATCAAAAATCCAGAAATTCATATTTGTCTTCCTCACCCTCCATGTCCAGTTGATCATCAAGCCCTGTTGGTTTTATCCCTTAAATATCTCTTCAACTGATTCACTCCTCTCCACATCTACATGTGCCCTCTGACTTTGGTGCCCCACCTTCTTCACAGTTCCATCTAATTTCCCAGAAACCAGTCTTCCTATTCTTTATGACAGCATCACAGAGTCTTGGCCTCCTTTCCCATTTCTTCTTGGTAGTTGGGTTCTCTGTCTTTGAACTCACTCTGACATGATCTCCAGCACATACTCTAAACTTAGGGAGCAGCAGCCCTTCTTTTGGAATTTCACCCAATGCCTATGTTGCCTGTTTTGTTCAACTTGAACTTCTGTCATTAACTGGGTCTGCTGCCATACTTCTTTTTCTGGGTTGATTTCCCTTTTTCTTTATTCTGAGTCTGTTCCCATGTTCCCAGATCTATTGCCTGGCAGTCCCTTTAAACAAACTGGTCACACCCATGTTTTCCGAAGACATGGTGACTCAAGAACAACTCCAGGCTCATTTATCCTACACTATATTTAATCTACAAGAAAACTCACTTTAAATAATAAAGATATATATGGATTAAAAGGAACAAGATGACAAATCATATAGCGTGCAAAACACTAATTAAAAGGAAGCTGGAGTAGCTATGTAAACAGCAGACAAAGTAGATGTTTAAACAATGAACATTCCCTGGGAGTTGATTCACTTAATAAGTAAAGCACAATTTCTTTCTATTCCCATTCACCTTCATGCCCAAAAGAACAAAAGTGAGAGCAATGACAGGGTCAGTTGAAGAAAACAGTGTCTGGAGTTGGAAACTTTGGAGCAAGCCTAAAAAATGGAATTGGCTATGCAGCCTTTTTGGTTGGGTCTGCTGCTTTTTAGAGTCTGTTGTTAGTACCCAATAAATAAGTTACTGTAGATGGTGAGAGATGAATAGCTTTGGTTTAAATTTCCATATCAAGCCTTGTGAATCCAGTTTGGTGAGACCAGATTCAGAAGCAGCAAGAGACAGACAAGAATGAACATCCAGCTGTCAGTGTAGAACAATGAGTCCAATCAAAGCTACTGACCTTTGGCCCCTGGGGAACTGGTCCACACAGAGAAATGAGGAGAGGTGTCCAAATCACAGCATCTGTTATCGGTTGCCTCTTGCTCCCTTCCCGCATTCCAAAACTGGCATTCAGGACATCCTGAAATGGAGAAGGTTGCTGTTGGGGGTATGTTTTAAACCTTCAAATGATTGACTGGAAGCAGAAGTGCCAGGGCATGAACCTTCAACCCTGGAGTTCATGGGGGCCAAGCAGCCCACAGAGCCCAAGCCCTTGATCCGGCCAGACAGGCAGTTCTCATTAAGCAATGCTGCTAGATTTGGTGCCAAAAACAGAAGGCCCCCTGCTCCCTCCTGAGCCTGGTTTCTAAGCCCTGAAATACATGTATTTTTTTTTTTCATTTCCAAGTCAATCAATCTTTCCTTGGTGGAATTTTTCAAGCAATGCTAACATTTGTTGAGCAAGGGATGAGAGTAAAATTTTCCTCACACATAGCCACATGGGAAACATCCTGGGCATGAAGGACAAGCCCAGAGAAGAACTACAGGCCTTCCACTCCCTACAGGGAACCAGGCAGGAGAAACTCTTTTGGACCAACACAGAAGTACCACTCTGGGCTTATATTTGTATGAGTTCAGACATCAACTGCACATGCTGGGGCAGCAGACTTTCAAAGGTAGCTCATTCTTCCTGAGGTTTTTGCCCTTAACACCAGGAAGTCCTCTGGGATAGCTGTGACTTGAAGAATATCAACACAGCTCATGATAGCATCCAAGACACAACTGTGAACAATTTTCCTTAATGCTGTCAGGCACAGCCATCAAAAGCATCACCCAAGTGGAATGGCTAGGCTCTGGGTTGCAGGGAGATTGAAATCATGACACCTTTACAGCTCTAGAAGGAAATGAGGTGACTGAGTATTAAAATGCCCTAGTGGGACTTCCAGCCAAGATGGAGGCATAGGTGGAAATGCTATATCTCTTCACACAACCAAATTTAAGGACAGCAAAGATTTAGAAACAAAAAACAACCAGAACAAACAGAAAATTGAACTGTACTGAAGTCCAACAGCAACAAACATTCATGCAGACCAGTAAGAGGGATGGAGTTGGCAGCTGGCAGAGAGGGGTCCCAGCAGGAAAAGGCAGTGGTTGTCAACCCCAGTGCAGGGAGGAAACCAGCAAACCCAGTAAGGTGCATAAGGCGGTTGGCTGACTGCGGACACACATTTGCATGCAGATAAACCAGGCAAAAAATGGGCAGTGAGACAAACCGCACAACTCAGGCCCCCAGCAATGGGAAATAAAGCCTAAAAGCACAAATTGAACAAACTTGTGGGAGTCAAGGTGCTGGGAGAGACTCCCAGCCTCACAAGAGAGTTTGTTGGAGAGACCCACAGGGTCCTAGAATGTACACAAGCCCACCCACCCAGGAACCAGCATCAGAAGGGCCCAATTTGCTTGTGGGAAGCAGCAAAGGGGACCAAAATCAGAAAGAGAGTGAAGCAGGCACCATTATTCCCCCTCTTACCCCACCCCCACATACAGCATCTAGACCCAGCAACTGGGTTGCCCTACCCTGGTGAACACCTAAGGCTCTGCCCCTCATACATAACAGGCGTGCACTGACCAAAAATGGTTCAATCAAAGAACAAATCAAAGCCCCAGAGCCAATACTTCTAAGCGACCAAGACATAGCCAGCCAATCTATCAGATGCACAGTTCAAAACACTGGTCATCAGGATGCTCACAGAACTGGTTCATTTTGGTTGCAAATTAGATGAAAAAATGAAGGCTACACTAAGTGAAACGAAGGAAAATGCACAGGGAATCATTAGTGACGGAAAGAAAACTGGGACTCAAATCAATGGAGGGGACCAGAAGAAAGAAACAGCCAAACAGAAAAGAAGGAAGAAACAGAATTTTAAAAAGTGAGGAGAGGCTTAGGAAACTACAGGACACCTTTAAATGTTCCAACATCCGAATTATAGGGGTACCAGAAAGGGAAGAGGAAGAGCAACAAGTGGAAAACTTATTTGAACAAATAATAAAGGAGAACTTCCCCAATCTGGCAAAGGAAATAGACTTCCAGGAAGCCCAGGAAGCTCAGAGTCCCAAAGAAGGTGGACCCAAAGAGGAACACACCAAGGATTAAAATGAAGGAGAGAATTCTAGAAGCAGCAAGAGATAAGGGGATGATCACCTACAAAGGAGTTCCTGATGGGACTGTCAGCTGATTTCTCAAAAGAGACCTTGCAGGCAAGAAGGGGCTGGAAAGAAATATTCCAAGTCAAGAAATGCAAGAACCTACAACCAAGATTGCTCTATTCAGCAAAGCTATTATTTAGAATGGAAGGGCAGATAAAGTTCTTCTCAGATAAGATCAAATTCAAGGAGTTCATCATCACCAAGCCCTTACTATATGAAATGTTAAAGGGACTTTTCTAAGAAAAAGAAAATAAAAAACATGTACAGTAAAATGACAGCAAACTCACAGTTATTAACAACCACACCTAAAACAAAAGCAAACTAAGAGAACAGCTAGATCAGGAGTGGAGCCACAGAAATGGAGATCACATGAAGAGTTAGCAACAGGGGAGTGGGAGGAGGAGAAGGGGGGAGAAGGTACAGAAAATTAGTAGCATAGATGGTGGGGAGAAAATATACAGAGGGGGGGCAAGAGTGGTGTGGGAAATGTAGAAGCTAAAGAACTTATGATTCATGGACATGAACTAAAGGGGGGAACTGTGGGGGGGAGGGGCGTGCAGCATGGAGGGGAATGAAAGAGGGAAAATGGGACAACTGTAATAGCATAATTAATAAAATATATTTTAAATATTGCCCTGGTGAATTGGGTAGAAATTAGGAAGTTGTTCATTCTTACTAATTATAGTCTAGGTGTCAAGTTTTCATTTTCAATTTAGACAAGATATTACAAATTTTGTTTGCTTATGTATTTTGAGTCTAATGAGATTACCAAGTATACTCTTCTACCTTCATAAACACACAGGGGAGGAAAGGCAGTATCTGTTAAATATATTTTCTATACATACTTTTTGCCCCTCACCTCACTTGTTCTATGGACAAATTCCTCTGATGCCCTATTGATAACAGTCTTCTCTCTAGCTGTCCCTTCAGTAAAGCAAAAGTTCTCCACCTCAGCATGATGGACACATGGGGTTGGATAATTCCTTGTTGGGGGGTTGTCCCATGCACTGTAGGATGTTGAGTAGAATCCCTGATCTCTGCCCACTAGATACCAGTAGCATCCCCATCCCAAATGTGACAACCAAATATCCAAATATGTCTCCACACAGCACCAAAGCTTCTCCAGTACCAAATGTATCACTCCTGTTGGAGAACCACTGGCCCAGATGAACACTTTAATCATAATGTCAACACATATCATTAGAATTTTATAATGTTATATAAGTGTTCTATCATTATAACATTCCTTCTGTCCACAAAATCTTCTTATGTCACCTTCTTACCAATTTTCTATCCCTTCCTTTTTGCTCCCAGGCCACTAAATCACTTTTAGGGTGTTTATTGATAATGTAGTCATTATCAACCTCACAAGTTCAACTTCCCTGGTGTGCTCAGGGGCCTATCAGAAAAGTCAAGAGAGAGGGAAGTGGGGATGTGGGAAGAATAAACACCTCCAGCTTCTCCTTGGATCTGGAAGCTGCCAATAAGCAAATAACCAAGAGATCTGACTCTAGGTATACCTGGAATTCAGGTAAAGAAGTTTTGGTGTACTTGCTGATAATATGCAAATTATTTTTTCTGCAGATGGAAAAAAGAGATTGACATAACAATGCGTGTTTTTAAAAATACCAAAAATGAATTTAATAAGCTCTCAAACTATTTCTTCGCACTGCAAAAATGGATTATTTCCAGAGTTCCTTGCAGCACAGGAAATACTGTCACCCTCACCTTCCAAATTACACCTCAAGGTAAGATATTGCCTCTGGTCATGGCTATCCTTTGTCTCTGCTGTCAGGAAATTAAGCTTGTCTGCCCAAAGCTAATGAGAGAATAGTTTTTTGTTTATTCATTTGGCAACAGCTCTAAACATATTCTACATAGAATATGGGGACCTACATTTTTATTAGCCCCAAATTATAGCTATTATCTTTTCTTTCTTCCTCTACTACACGGTTCAGAAGAACACACCCATTTCTGTCTTCCCCCAAGGAATTTTTTCCTATTAGAACATAAGCTCCATGAAGGTAGGGATTGTGTTTGTTACTTCTTTTTTTTTTAATTTTTTAAAGATTTTATTTGTTTATCTTTAGAGGGGAAGGGAAGGAGAGAGGGAGAGAAACATCAATGTATGGTTGCCTTTCGTGCGTCCCCTGCTGGGAACTGGCCTGCAGGGAACCTGCCTGCAACCCAGGTATGTGCCCTGACTGGGAATCGAACCTCGATTGTTTGGTTCAAAGGCCCGCGCTCAATCCACTGAGCTACACCAGCCAGGGCTTTGCTTGTTACTTCTTAATACATCTGGTACCTAACACAGCCCCTAGTTTGTTGCATGTCTTCAGTGGATATTTACTACAAGCAGAAAGAAAGGAAGAAGAAAGGCAAGGAAGGAGGAAGGAAGAAGAAAAGAAAGAGAGGAAGAAAGGAAGGAAAGGAGGGACAGAGAGAGAGAGAAAGGAGGAAAAAAGAAAAAATGGAGGAAGGAAAGAAAACAGAAAGAAAAAAAGAAAAGAGAGGGAGGGGCAATATCAATGTTAGGTTTATCTATTATTCAATTCAAATTTCTTTCAAGATCTAAAAAATTTATACTACTAACAATAAGCCTCATTTGTTGCCATCTAACCTAGAGATTAGTAGTGCTTTTGGCATCCAGCAGCTCATACAGAGCAAAGCTGGAGCAAAGCTGGTTCAATATCAAGACCAATATCTGAACCAACAGATGTGGAGGTTTTTTTCCTTTAACTTTTTTAAAAGTATTTTTTATTAATTATGCTATTACTGTTTTCCCAATTGCCCCCCTCTATGCCCCCTCCACCCTGTCCCTCATCCCTCCAGCATCCCCCCCTCAGTTCCTGTCCATGGGTTGTACATATAAGTTCCTTGATTCCTCTGTTTCCTATACCACTTTTATCTCTCCCCATTTATTTTATGCCTACTAATTATGCTGCTTCTTCCCTGTACCTTTTCCCCCTTTTCCTCCCTTCCCCCTCCCCACTGAACTCCCTCGATGTGATCTCTATTTTTTGGATTCTGTTCCTATTCTAGTTGTTTGCTTAGTTTTTGTTTTTGTTGTTTTTCTTTTCTTTTAGGTTCATTTGTTGATAGCTGTGAGTTTGTTGTCATTTTACTGTTCATATTTTTTATCTTCTTTTTCTTAGGTAAGTCCCTTTAGCCTTTCATACAATAATAGCTTGGTGATGATGAACTCCTTTAACCTGGCCTTATCTGGGAAGCACTCGATCTGCCCTTCCATTCTAAATGAAAGCTTTGCTGGATAGAGTCATTTGGATGTAGGTCCTTGACTTTCATGACTTGGAATACTTCTTTTCAGCCCCTTCTTGCCTGTAAGGTCTTTTTTGAGAAATCAGCTGACATTCTGATGAGAACCCCTTTGTAGGTGACTCTCTCCTTTTCTCTTGCTTTTTTTAGGATTCTCTCTTTATCTTTAATCTTGGGTAACTTAATGATGATGTGCCTTGGTGTGTTCCTTTTTGGGTCCCACTTCTTTGGGACTCTCTGGGCTTCCTGAAAGTCTATTTCCTTCGCCAGATTGGGGAAGGTTTTCTTCATTATTCGTTCAAATAAGTTTTCAATTTCTTGTTGTTGTTCTTCTCCTTCTGGCACCCCTATAATTCGGGTATTGGGACATTTCAGGTTGCCCCAGAGGTTTGTAAGACTCTTCTCACTTTTCTGAATTCTTGTTTCTTCATTCTGTTCTGGTTGGATGTTTATTTTTTCCTTTTGTTCCAAATCATTGACCTGAGTCCTGGTTTCCTTCCTGTCACTGTTGGTTCCCTGAATATTTTGCTTTATTTTGTTTTGGGTATCTTTCATTTGTTTTTTCATTTTTTGATTAAGCTCAATCAGATCTGTGAGCATTTTGATTTTCAGGGCTTTAAATTCTCCATCAGATAGGTTGGCTAGCCCCTCATCACTTAGTTCTCTTGCTGAGGTTTTGTTGTGTTCGTTCATTTGGGCCATATTTCTTTGTATTCGCTCACCTGATAAGTTGTAAGGGGGCGGGGCCTTTGGTATTCACCTTCGAAGAGCAACCCTCTTTGTTGCACTGTGGCGCTGCCTGTGGGGGAGGGGCCAGAGAGAGAACAATGCAGCTCAATTGCTGGTCTCTAGCACACTTTCCAATATATGAAACTGGGATGGCAAGCACAATAGTCCACAGTCAACTCTGAGTCTCAGTTTTCCCTTAAGTCAGCCCTGCCCATGCATCCTGCAGCCTTGCCACAGCCAGCCCTGCCTGCCGGGTCTGCTGCCTTGCCTCAGTTTTTCTGAGCTGGCCCATGTGGCCCGCTGCCTTCCGGGTCTGGTTGTTCTGGTTGCCTTTTTCTTTAATTCCTTGGTTGTCAGAGTTCCATGCAGTTTGATTTTCTGGTGCTTCTGGTTGTTTATTAATTTTAGATTAGTTGTTATCCTCCTTTTGGTTGTGCGAAAGTAAGTGAAGGGTTTTTAGCTACACCACCATCTTTGCGGGGACTCCCAAGAGGTGTGGTTGAATGCACACTGACCACAAGAGAAACTAAGCAACTGTGACAAGTTGGTAGATGCTCAACTTTGCAAGTTACACATATTCTGAATAACTTATTATTAGAAAAGAGGACAAAGTCTTCTGCTTTGGAGCTATCAAAAATAAACATAATTAGAATAAAAGAACAAGATGAAAAGTCTTCCAATCCATTCCATGACCTTTCAGCAAAGCCAAAAATTATTTTTTTATTTTCCTTTTCTACAGACTTTTGAAGATAACTCTACTTCTTGAAAGGTCCTCTTTAAATCGCATCAATTTTAACTCTCGAATTTAGTCTCTTTTCTCCACTCTAGTGAAATATATTTATTGAAGAAAATTTTGAAAAATATCAAAGAACACAAAGAAGAAAAACAAATGCCCATGGTGTTACAGAAATCAGTTAATCAATGAAATATTTTATTTCTGAAAAAAAAACCCATTTCTGCTACATATTATATGAATCATTCTGCCTTTACATCCTGATTCAAAATCCACTTCTTTATTCACCATTAATGAGAGTGTTGTATATTTTTGAAGTGTGTTTAAAAGTCTTATTTTAGGACATGGGCCAAAAGGCAAGTTTCTCCAACTCATTAACCTGCTCCATAAACTTTAAACCACTGTTTCCTACAGGAGAAAAACATACCTGGGAATAGAGTTACTATTTTAATTCTTTCCTTATATTTCAAGACCAGTTTATCCCCATTTCATCTGAATGAAAATTACTTGAGAACGTTTCCTCTCTTGTGCAATTGGGACTTAACAATTTAATTCTGGTTAAGAAATCCAATTGCTTCACTCAGTCAAAGAACCAGAAGCTAAACAAAAATTAAGAACCAAAGGAAATCCGTCATGATGGTGTAGGGAGTCCCATGGAGGGTGTCGCCAATCAGAGAGACTTTTGGATGGATTGCACCTTCTGACCTCATTTGTTAACTCTGTGCAGAGTTTCCTCAGGCATCTACCATTAAGAAGAAGAAAGGAGGTAGCCCTTGTATAGTGTTTGTCCACAGCTATCTCCCAACCTTTTCCTTTCCAAAGAAGAAAGGGAATTGTTGGGTTCGGTTTGTATGAATTTCATTTGTTTTTCCACTTCAGGATTATGTTCTTTGGCTGGGAATTTGGGAATTCTGCTTCTGCAGGCCTCAGCCTGAAAGCCATCACTTCTCCAACTTATCCAGGTGGGAGCTGGAGTCCAGGCCACTCAAGGAGCCTTCTTAGCTTCCAGGGGGCCTGAAACCAGGGCTTCCTGCTCTGCTTGGGGAAGCTTGCTCATGGATCCGGAGGGGGGCTGCTTTCCTGGACCTAGCACTGGGTTCATGCCCACATTTTAATGACAGGCTGGAGCCAAGTACTTTTGCTGATTGGGAAAGCTATATGCTTGCTTAGGGCTTTTTAGTCATAAAAAGCCTTTTCAGGCTTTGTTCCCAGGCTGTTTCCACCTTGGTCTTGGGGTTTTGAGCTTAATAGTCTGCACACTGTTATCAATGGTCAAAATGCTCTGCCAACATATTAGGTCTCTCCAGTGTGGTCTGGCCTTGCACAGAATCAATAAAAGACATAACCTCTGTTTCAAAAACCTTGTGCCCCCAAAGCCTGGTAAGCATATGTAGATATGAATGCCGATAATCAATCATTGACAAACATCTGAAACGTAGTAAAACCTTGTTAATCCACTGTTGCTGATCCCAAATAGCATGTAATTCAAAGCAACTGCTGTTCCTGCCCTCTATTTTTATTTAATGAATATATTAAATAACTCTAAACTGGTGATGGGAGGTGTATTTTTTCAAATCCCTGGCATTTCAAATTTTTAGGATGTTGCTCTAATTTTATTTTCATGATTAAGTAACTGACATTATTTTTCTGTATCCACCATTGAAGTTCTCCCTAAGAAAATTTTTCATCGGAGCTACAATGGCATTAGTGTTTTCATGAGAAAGCTAAGTCTCACGTTGTCCAAAGAAGTTGTTAATATCAGCTAGAAATCCAAGTGTGGTTAGTGACTGCATTTTTTAAAGAAATTTTTATGTGATTTAAAAAACGATACATGTTTATGGTAGAAAGTTTTGAAAATGAAGAACACCATGAAGGAAAAACAAAAAAAAAATATGTCCATGATCCCATATGAAAACACTGGTTTATTTACCTTAAGGTCATGGAGATGTTTACCAGAAAAGATGGTGTAGGGTAAGTAAAGGCAGTCTGGCTTCCTCACCCAGGTGTCTGGGTAACAAAGGGAAGTAATGTTCCCATAGCCTTGGAGGGGCCTGATAACCAGGGTTCTTACAGCCTTGACACTGGGTCCAGTAAACTGTTTACATAACATGAAGTGGGTTCACATGCACAGAATTATGTTATGTTATGTAATGTTCTGGCCTTTTCCCCTCTAGTATTTAAACAGGCAGGGACTCCCTGCTGGGGATGATGAGGATGAGAGACACCCAAGGGGACAGGTGCCACAGTGAGTGCCACGCTGGGGAGCAAGGGCCACGACATGAGACATGCAGATAGACATGCAGCTTGCAGTGTGCGTGGCTTGCCCACCCATGGATAAAGGCATGCCAGACATCCCAAAGGCTCCATGAATATATTTCCATCTACACGAATTCCACAAACCTGCCTGGCCTTGAAGGGTGGCAACACAGATGGAGAGAGTAAAAGAGAAAGACAGAGTCCTTTATTATCTGCTTTTTTCACTTATCAAAAAAATTGATACCTCCTTTACACTAATTTGAATCCAGAGTAGAGAATTTAGTTACTGTTGACAACATCATTATGAACTCTATTTTTCACAAAGCAGAATTCATGATAAATTAGACACACTCCCATTTCAATTTCTGAAATAAAAAAATACTCATTCCAAGGTGGCCCCTCACACAATAAGTGAAAATACATGCTGAGACCCAATGACAATTTTATATGCTCATTGCCATATTGAGGTAGATTGAGTTAAAGCAATGGTTCTCAACTTGTGGTGATTTTGTACCCCAGGGGACATTGGCAGTGTCTAGAGACATCTTTGGCTGTTACAACTTGTGGGGGGGGGGCAAGGTGTTACTGTCATCTAGTGGGTAGAGGCCAGGGATGTTGATAAACGTGTTACAGAGCACAGGATGTCCTCTCAAACACAGAAAAATGATTCAGCCCCAGGTGTTCATAGTTCTGGGGTTACGAAGCCCTGATTTAACTCATCCCATTCTTATCCATAGGGAATCACAGTTTGAGAGGCCACAGAGATTCAGAGAGAACAAGAGACCGAACTGCCTGTCCTTCCAAAGACTCAGAAGGACAAATATTCTGACAGCGTAGCATAATATTTAGAAGCACTGGTGTGAAGATTAAATGAGTATGAAATAGTGTAGTGCCTGGCACATTGTAAACTCATTGTTGCCATTGTGGGCTAAATCCAGTAACTTTTGACACTTGGCTTCCAAACTGAGATGCACACTTGAGATGTCCTCTAGCCATGAACAAGTCGACAAAGGGTTCAGGAAAAAATTCAATCATTTTTTCAAGAGTTCATTTGTGTTCTAAACAAGAGCAATGCATCATGTGGATGGGAGCCTTTTCTTGGTTACCATTGTTCTGTAATCACTGTATAATCAAGTGGTCTAAGAAATTCTTCAGGCTATAGATTGCTTCCCCAATGCTAACCACCTTCTAATGGCAAATGCTAAGTGAATTTGTGGTAAATGGCATAATGATATTCTGTTGAACAGTTTTCCAGCCAAGTAAATCTTTGGTTTTAGAATTCTAGACAGCTATCATCTGGCTGTCCTTCCCAGCATTAACTAATCACCAGTGAAAAATACAACTGTCATTCACAAATCATATCAAAGATGGGAACAGCTGGAATCAAATTTAAGAGACTGCATCATTTTATCATCTTGACATTAATCATTCTACATGGATAGTACAGGCAATCTGGAGCAAAGAATAATTTATGTTGCAATATAAAAGTTAACCATTTAGGCCTGGGAGACTTCATCCCACTCTCTCCTTCCAACCCAGAATATCCCAAGAGACTCAAGTCCAAGGATTACATGAAAATGTTTTATGAAAGATTACTTATAAAGTAGTCATGAGAGCTGGGGGGAAATTTGCATATAAAGAAGGCTGAATTGTCTGATCACCTTGGTTTAGGAGTTAACAAACTTCAGCTCATGGGCCAGATCCTGTCCACTGCCTATTTCTCTATGGCCTATGAGATTAAAATTTGGTGGCCTATGAGATTAAAATTTATATGAAATTCAAATTTCACTGTACATAAAGAAAGCTTTATTGGTACATAGCCATGCCCATTTGCTTACATAATGTCTACAGCTACTTTCATTCTACAATAGCAGAGATGAATAGTTTTAACAGAGACCATATGGCTCACAAGTCCCAAAATATTTAACTGGCCTTTTACAGAAAAATGCTTGCTCACTGTGATCTAGGGATCTAGTGACTCACCATTATTTTTTCTGTGCAATAATTACAAACTTTATGAAGTATCTATTGAGTTTTACTTGCCTCACCACTGCCCCCCAATAGGACAGCACTCTGGCACTCTGATGGGCAATTACATGTACCCTGTAGTGAATGGTCTTGGTGAAAAAGTAACTTGCAACTCATCCAGCCAATATATCTGCTACTTGCATCTTAGTGTCCTTAGATCTGCACCTATGACTTCGGGAGGAACTTCCTATGAATTCTTCATGTATTCATTTGACAAAATGTATACATATATTTGACAGATGTGTTCATCTGTGGACCATCTCCTACTTTCAGGTCCTGCTCTAGGCTCTGCACACAATATACCAAGTGTTAGCACCCATGAGTATATATATCTAGGATAGGTGATAAACAACCAACCAAATAAATAAACAAGTAACTTTAGGTAGTGATCAGTGTTACAAAGACAATCAAAGTGGCTATTTGACAAGAAGTAGGAGAGGTTGGATAATGTAAATTGATAGTAAGGAATGGCATCACCAAGGAAGCCATGTGAAATGTGGATTGCCATTGACAGGGACCTGAAAATGTCGAGTATATGGTTTTTAGCTCAAAGGAGACATAAAGCTAAAGATCTAAAATTGGAAGTTGTAAGTCAATAAAGAGAAATTTAAATCCCTGCGCATCTAAAAAGAGAGGATAGAGGATTAAGGTAAATGTGATCTTCAAGGAGACAAAAGGAAGAAATGCTTTAAGAGCCAGAAAGTGACTCTGATGAAGGCAAATTTTGAAGCAGGTCTATAAAGGATGGGCCAGCATTGGTTTGATATAGATTTCTGGGTGTTATAGTCCCAAATGCAGGCAGTCCTCAGGGACAGTGGAGAAAAAAATCCCCTCAATGTGTAGTCAAGTAAGACATTCCTTTCCCCATTTTCCTGGGATAGCAAGACAGAAGGCCTGAATTAGTTTCAATACTCCATCACAGGTGGTGGCTAAAGGTCTGGATGGATGGTTCTTGGGTGGAAAAAGCAAGAATAGAGGGATCGGGGGGAAGCAATAGTCATTGCCAAATAGGCCTAGAATATTAAAACTTCCATGTCACATTTCAATGCTAATCTGGCCAAACCATTGCAAAGTGTTTAATTTCCCAGATGTAGTATGTCAGAGAGTGCAAATGTCCACCAAAATTTTTATACTCTCTTCTTAGTGTAGAATTGTCACTTGAAAATGGTCACTGAGCCAAAGGCTGCATTTCCTAGCCCTGCTTTGGCTCTTTTTTGTTACACAGTTAGTCTAACCTAGCTAATATAAACCTGAACCCGAGATGAGATGACATACACCAGCCACCCCTATCTGGCTAGCAAGTTGCAAGTTACAAGTCTCATAGAAGTGACTTCCCATCACCTTTGCCATATTTTATTAGTTAGAAATAAGTCACTAGGGCAGCTCACACTCAGGAGGAAGGAATTACACCAAGGCATAGCCCACTCCACTAAGTAACATAAAGTATTTGCAATAATGGAATATTAATCCATCTCTCCCTTTTGAGGTAGAAAAATCAGCAAAGAACTACATTTAACAGAAGAGGGGTTTTCTGTTTTGCTTTGTTTTGTTTTGTTTTGTTTTGTTTTGTTTTTTTGGTGGGGTGAGTACTATAAAAGGACAGTACCCCAGTAAAAGGATAGGACTGCCACAGTGCACATATTTCTTTTTCAGATGAACAAGATCTTCTTGAGTTGAAACTTGAGATTCAACATGACCTTCTCAATGCTTCTTCCTTTTTCCTTTCCCCAAATTGCCTCATAAAGCAAGCAAAATAGTGAGACTCCAGGTGGAGCCAAGTCATGATCAACATGTGTCATTAACTTGGGGTATATTAGCCTATATATTTTTCACAGTTAAACAATTAAATAATTTTGAATACCAATAAAAAGACTGTTTCAATCCTGAGACTCTTCTATGTTGGGATCAAAGGCAGGAAATTTGGTGCCTATGGCACCATTGTTTTGCCCTTGACCCCAACAAAAATTGACCTCTGTTGGCTATTTTATTTTGTTTTTAGTTCTTGGTGTGAAAAAAATCTCTAACTAAGCTAAACTAGGCATGAGAGATGGAGAAATGAAATAAGTTTTCTCTAAATTATTCAAAGATGCCTAAAAGCCATTTGTGAGGGCCAGATCAGGTGAATGTAAACATTGAAGTGTTACCCTAACTTATAAAGTTCTTCAAATAAAAACTTGCAAGGAAGTCTGATCTATAAGACAGATAAATCCAGAGCCATCTGATTAAAATTTGTGCGGGATGTGTAGAACTCCATTTGCCACAGTCCTTTTACTTCTCACAAGTAAGCACTAAAGATGTTCTGTAGAGTGAATTTGAAAACCACAGGCTACACACTGGAAGATACTCTATGTTTATCTTTGTGTGAATTTAATCTCCAAGGTAAGTTTGGTATGCTTGTTCACCCTGGGGATACTGGTAGGCCAGTGTTTGTTAGGTAAGACCTAGGAGTTGCATTTGGAGAGGGCGTTTTGGAAGAGGCTGGATGTTTTGGAGCTGAGAGTCTGCCCCTATTTGAGACTCAAACAAAATAGGAGCAGGGACTTTTTTTTAACTTCTAAGAGGGCTGAGCTTGGAGAAGGATGAGGTGTGAAAAGAAATGCTTTAAGGAAGATTCCAGAAAATACCATGCAAAATCACTTCTGACCCAGCCTTGGAAACAGACGTCTCTAGTTTCTTGAGATACACTTTCAGAATCTAAAAAATCAAATTTCATTAAAAATTTTATGAAAATACGGGAGGCTCCCCTGTTAAAATTTTTACAATGTTGTGTTAGTGTGACCTCCACCAGTTCAGATTCTTTCTTCTCTTTGGATTCACTTTGTTATTTTAAATTATATACATTTTTAAATTTCTGAGGACTTTATATAATCATTGTATTTTGCTCATGAGCTCCAAACTTAAATTAAGCCATTTGAACAAGAAATTCTTGGAATCTTTACGTACAGTGTTTCCTTATTTGTCATACATTTTTGCTGTATTAATGGTGGTGACTATAAATTTTTGATAATGTCAAATTAAACATTATTCAATATAAGAACTTTTCCAAAGAAAAGAACTTTCACAGCTTAGTTTAACTCAAATATTTGCCTGCTATTTTTCCAGTTAATGATATTGACATTTTACTATATTAGTTCATTAGAGCATGAAACTTCCTGTCTTGTTTCTGAAAAGCTATTTTAGTACTTCATATAAAAGTAACTCTATACCACTGGTACATAGCAAATGCAATGAAACGATCAACCACTCAGTGGGGAAAAAAAGCATCACAAGCCACTAATCATTATTTTAAATGGAGCACATTTTAGACCTCTCACCTCATAGAGGCAGTCCATACTTTTTACCACAATAGGTTTCTTGCCATCTCTTTAAATACTAGAGTAGTTAAAAGTAAATCTTTTTCTTTTTTACTTGTTTTGTTATATTTGAAAAGCTTGCTCCTCCTTGCCATAGGTCTAAGTAGATATGTTAATTTTTAAAAAGACTATATACCTACCTGTGGCAGATTCTATTTTTCTAAAGTTATCCATAACTATGTTTCCTGTCCTTCATGTTCTTCTTAAAATATGTCTTAGTCTAGTCTCCTGTCAAAAGGTAGGAATTTAGGTTCCTTCTTCTTGAACCTCCTTGAGCTTATGACTGCAATGACTTCCAAGCCTGGTTACATTGAAGATGTTCACTCTTGAAATCCAGACAACATGCTGTGAGGAAGCTCAAGCAGCCACATAGAGAGGGCACTTGCAGTGTTCTAGTCCCTGCTAGATGTATGATTGAGTGAGCCTCCAGATGATCCCAGCCCCAGCTATTGAGTCACCTCCTCTGCTTTTGATTCTTCCCAGTTGAGGCTCTAGACATTGCAGAGCAGTCACAAGCCATCCATCTCTGCTGTATCCAAATTCCTGGCCCACAGAGTTGTGACATAATAAAATGGTTGCTTGTGGCACTAAGTTTAGGGTGGTTGTTATGCAACAGGAACACTGACTTCTCATTTGGTTGTCAATTTAGTGACATGATGGTGTTCTTTCATTTCTCCAGTATCTACTGAGCACTCCAAGTGTCCCAACCCACTGCGCAGGTACCAGATATGTGTGGGAACATAGGAGAGGTGGCTCTCACATTTCAGGAGTTTACAGTTTAGCAGGGAGACTATTTGTAAACAAGTTAGTGCAAGAATGAGTTTTAGGTAACATGATCCACTTGCAGGGCCCAAGCAAGAGTGCATATGGAGGCCTGTCCAAATCACAGGCCCTCTTCTTCCTGTCTCCCATTCCATGGCAAACCATGAAGGGCCTCAGGCATGAGAGTGGACACCCCAACTTGCACATCAAGGTCCATCTGAACATTCTGCAACTTCCCCTTGGCCAACCCTCAGGCCTGGAGGTGTGCACAACAGAATGCTTTGCCCCCTGCTCTTGGATACATGAAAGAAACTGGGAAGGATCCATGTAGGCGTAGAAGGAGGCTTGGACATTTGGTCACAGAATGCTTAGGTCTCAGGTACAGGGGTGTAGTCCAGAAGGGGGCCCCACATCCATTTACCCCAATAGAGTCCTAGGCATTAGGAGAGATATAGACAGAAGAGGACCTTCAATTCATGAGATCCAAGGCTCAGGCAGATCCCCTGGGTCTAAAGAAGACATGCTACTGGTACAAAGTGGAAGTGTCATTCTAACTTACCCACTTAGAAAAGCATCATGGACTAGATGACTCTTGTACTACCTCTTGAAAAATGCATTAGTCTGGAAACATGATTGTTGGTATCAATGCACATTTTAATATTGATATTATTCAGATCAACTGGTACACAGAGCACCAGCTAGTTGACAAAACATTTTCCTTTTACATTGGTTTTGATGCAATGTAAGAGTCACAACCTCAGACACAAATAGTCATCACAAGGGGACTGACTGGAACTATAAATCTGAGCCCTCTTCTGGGCACCTACCACTATCTGTGTGTGCAACTTTATCAAGGCAATTAACCTCTGTGAGTGTGGGAAAAGAGCTCAGGAGGCTTGTACCAGATGTGCGAATCTACAAGCAAACAGACTGTTTGAAGGAAGATATCATATAAATGGACTGCAAAACTACTAATTAATCATTGCTCAAAAGGAATCAAGCACCAGAAAATAAAATAAAATAATAGACTTTATTAATTAACGACGCTTCAAGTTAAAGTGTGGTGTCAGCAAACACTTTCTGTAAAGAAACAAAAAGAAATATGTTTGGCTTTACTAACTGTATAGTCTTGGTCACTACTACTCATTGCTGCAATTGTAGTGCAAAAATAGCCCATAGACAATTAGCATAGTGATATTCCAACAAAACTTTATTTGCAAATACAAGCAGAGGACTGCATTTGGCCTAAAGGCTGTGGTATGCCAACTCCTGGTGTTTGTTTTTTAAAAGAAAAAACCTATCTGGGGTCATTCCATTATGAAATGAAAATTTTCAGTCATCACATTAAAAATAAAACTAAGCTATATGACTCATCTTGGCTAGGACCTCTAGAATGTGCTGGAAGTAATCAGTAATATTAATTGGCACTTTTGCCTTTTTTGTGAGATGGTTTGTTTTTAAATGAAACAAAACCTTTATCATCATTAGACACAGTACAGATCATTGGGATTCTGTACTCATTAAGTTAATCATATACGGTAAATATTTTTTAAAAACATGTAAGAGAAACATTTTTCTCAAAAAAGGCTATTTTTATTTCTTAGATAACTTATATTTCTTTGAAATGTCATTTTTCCTAACACCAATTCCATCTCCAAAGTAAAAATGGAGACTGTGTTTTACATTTTTTAAATTAAAAAATATATGCAAGACACACAGATAAGTCATAGATCTCAAGAAGGTTATAATCACATAGGAGAGAGAAAATAAGACTGGAAACTACTGCAGTACAAGACAGAGCAAGGAGAGCAACGCCAGTCCCTGTCCTAGGCTTGCATTGTTTTGTTACATCTCTGAAAAGGGGAGTTCTTAGTTCTTTGCAGACATACCATGTCCCAGGGTCAGGAAAATGCAGTTCTTGGCAGGGAAACCAGGCACTTGCCAGGCAAGCCTGCTGTACTAATGCAGCTGGGACGGCGGAGTCACACTTTGTTCATGGCCCAGTCCTAGCAATGCAGAACCTGGAACAAGGGAAGCAAAATCAGGTTCAGATCCACAGGTGGACTTGAGATTGATGAAACACTCAGTCCTAGTCAGGGCTGGCTCAGAAACTGCTCAGGAAAGAACATAGAGTGGCAGTACCTGAGTTAGGCTGGGGAGGGAAGGCAGGATTGACAATGGGTGATAATGACGTTTAATTCTTGACAGTATGGGGCCAAGGAGGTTAGTTGATTCTTAAGACTTCCTGAAGTTGCTTGGTAAGGATTAACAGTTTGCATAGAAAAGGTTCCTGTTTAGTGTGGTACCTAAATGTCTAATGTTTGAAATAAATTCCCTGAGTATAACAAACTATGCAGAGACTAGGAAGCAATAATATTTCACATCACTTAAGTTTGTCATTGGCACCAGTTCAACACCAACAGGAATCTCAGTTTGGAGTGCAACGAAGAAGGACATTTTATTCAGTGCAAACAGCTCAACAGTGATACAGCATAGCTATAAAAACAGCACAGCCATGGAACAGCTCTAGGGCCAGGTGGCCCTGGAGCCAGGCCCCTCTCCAGCCAGGCAGCTCTGCTCTGATGAGATATTTTCTGTGTTTCAGCACAGCCACAGAGATGCAGTCTTTAGTCTTCAGTGGAAAGGGAAAGTGTGCTCTCTGAGTCAAAGGGGAGCTGGTTTATATGGACTGGAGTCCCTGCCCTTGGTCCTTAACTGGTCCGTCCTCCTGCAAATGAGGACTCCAAATTCTTGCAGTTCGGTCCAAAAGGTGCTTTCCTGATTGGTCAGAACAGAGCCTCTCTGGTCAGAACTGCTCTGCTGCAATTGGATAGGGAAATCTTCAGTCTTATTGCTTGAAATAGGACTGCAGGAACTCCTTTATGAGGGCTGATCAGATGGCAGGAACACAGTACAGAGGCAAGCAGTTCATCGCAGGCTTCTCTGTGAAGTGCAGTTTGTGTAAGAGGTCCCTATGTAGAAATGGCTGCTAGGCTCCATTTTTAAAAAAATTTGAGCCCAGTTAGCCACCAGGAACCCTTATTAGTAGGTGTCTTTTTTCCCCTCAGGGTTCACAGGTTAAAATGTGCTCTGCAAAGACTATGTTCTACCCTCTCTAGTCTCATTTTCACAGTTCTGTTTTAACTTGTGTGATTTTGAGCAGGTTATTTAATTTCTTTGCACTTTAGTCTTCTCACCTTGCTAAAATGGGGGGGGGGAAGCAATGGTTACCCACCTCATAGGGCTGTTGAGGCAATTGATTAGCTCACACCTATAATGTGCTGTTGTGGGCAGCTATAGCTTTGGCTGCTCAGACTTCATTTACTTGCATTAATTATGTTGTTATTTTCTGCGTTTTATGATGCTTTGACATATGGGGCCTTGCTGATACTAGAAAGACTACCCTTCCTAGGGAAAGTAATTCCTAGAGACAGCAAACCAATCAATCCATCCACAACCCATCCTTGCCAACTACCTCCTTGATTGAGCTCTCACAATTTGAGCCACTATCCCAGTTATAGTCTGACTTCTCTCCCCCCAAAATTCATATTTTGAAATCCTGCCCCCCCAATATGATGATATTAGGACATGAAGACTTTGGGAGGTAATAGAGTTCTGAGGAACTCTCCCATGATGGGATTAGTGCCCTTATTGAAAGAAACCCGAGAGCTCTCTTGCCTTCTTTCCACCATGTGAATACATAGCAAAAGTCTTCAAACTAGAAGAGGGTTCTCACTACAACCTAATTGTTCTAGCACTGTGATCTTAGACTTCCAGCCCCCAAAACTGTGGGAAAGAAGCTTCTGTTGTTTATAAACCACCAAGTCTATGGTATTCTGTTAGAGCAGCTTGAATGGACTAAGACAATTCCCCTGCCATAATATCAACCCAAGGCCAGCTACCAGGCAGCAAGGGGCAGTCTCTACATTCCAAAGCCCACTATAATTATTTAAACTGGCTAATATCAAGTGTGTCTACCCTGCTTTATCCTTTTTTGCTATGAAAACCACAATAGAGACTTTGCCCATGCTTTTTTCTGGTCCCTCTACCTCCTGAGTAATTCTGGTCCTTCCCCATGTGGCCCTATGTGGTATGTTGGGACTCCTGTTTTTATTTATTTTTTTTAATTTATTTATTTTTTTAATTGATTATGCTGTTACAGTTGTTCTATTCCCCCCTTCATTCCCCTCCACCCTGCCCCCCCAACCCCACCATTACCCCCCTTTAGTTTATGTCCATGTGTCTCAAGTCCTTTAGGTTCTATATTTCCCATACTACTCTTGCCCCCCCATCTATTTTCTATCTACTGTCTATGCTACTTGTTTTCTGTACCTTCTCCCCCCATCTCCTCCTCCCACTCCCCTGTTGCTAACCCTCCTTGAGATCTTCATTTCTATGTTTCCACTCCGGATCTAGCTGTCCTTTTAGTTTGCTTTCGTTTTAGGTGTGGTTGTTAATAACTGTGAGTTTGTTGTCCTTTCACTGTTCATGTTTCTTTAACTTCTTTTTCTTAGATAAGTCCCTTTAACATTTCATATAATAAGGGCTTGGTGATGATGAACTCCTTGAATTTGGTCTTATCTGAGAAGCACCTTATCTGTCCTTCCGTTCTAAATGAAAGTTTTGCTGGGTAGAGCAATCTTGGTTGTAGGTCTTTAGATTTCATGACTTGGAATATTTCTTTCCAGCCCCTTCTTGCCTGTAAGGTCTCTTTTGAGAAATCTGCTGACAGCCTGATGGGGACTCCTTTGTAGGTGATTGTCCCCTTACCTCTTGCTGCTTCCAGGATTCTTTCCTTCATTTTAATTTTGGCTAATGTAATTATGATATGCCTTGGTGTGTTTCTTCTTGAGTCCAACTTTTTTGGTACTCTCTGAGCTTCTTGGATTTCTTGGAAGTCTATTTCCTTTGCCAGATTGGGGAAATTTTCTTTTATTATTTGTTCAAATAGTTTTTCCACTGGTGGTTGTGTCTTTCCCCCTTCTGGTACCCCTATAATTCGGATATTGGAGCATTTAAAGATGTCCTGGAGGTTCCTAAGCTTCTCCTCATTTTTCTGAATTCTTATTTCTTCATTCCTTTCTGTTTGATCATTTTTTTCTTCCTTCTGGTCCCCTCCATTGATTTGAGTCCCAGTTTTTTTTTCATCTCTATGGGTTTCCTGTGGAATTCCATTCATTTCCCTTAATTTAGCCTTCATATGTTTCTCTAATTTGTGGCCTTAATCCACCAGATCTGTGAGGAAGCTGATGACCAGTGTTTTAAACTGTGCGTCTGAGAGTTTTGCTATTTCTTCGTCACTTAGATTTATCTCTGGGGCTTTGAGTTCTCCCTGCGACATTTTTGGTCTGTTCTGGCCCTTTAAGTGGGAGAAGCGGCGCCTTGGAGTCCCAGGTCGCTGGGTTGTGACGCTGTATGTGGGGGCGTGGTCAGAGCGGGGAAATGGCGCCGCCGCCGGTCCCACCGCTCACTCCCTCACTCGCGCATTAGGCAACCACAGTCAACTCGCTGCCACCGCCTCCCCACTGTCTCCTCTGTAGTCGCTCACCCGGTGGGTTGCTCGGTCGCTCACTAGGTCCAATCCTGGGTTTGGAACCCGTGCGACTGGATTCGCGCGTCTGGATTCCGCGCCCGGGTCCGACCGAGCCCTCCTTTGTAACTCCTCACCCGACGCCGGTTTCGCCCCTTACCGGTCGGGCTGAAGAATTTGTTGTTAGCGGACTTCCGAAAAGTTCAGTTTTCCGTGTTCTGGTTGTGTTTTCTGATGCTAATATTTAGTTGTCCCTAAACTTGGTTGTGTGAGGAGGCACGGCACATCCACCTAAACCTCCATCTTGGCGGAACAGGACTCCTGTTTTTAGAGATCTGTGAATATAAACTTCTTCCTTCATGACAATTATTTTTATGTCTGTGCATCTTGCCATACCTAATTAAAACAAATCCCAGGTACATTGTAACACACCATCCTTCTCCAGCGTCTATAGCCCAAATCTTTCTGGGGCATTGTATTGGTTGTCTACTGCTATATTACAAATTACCACAAACTTGGCAACATAAAACAATGTGCATTTATTGTTTTTTCTCCTATTTCTTTTTTTTAATTTTTATTGATTATGCTGCTACAGTTGTTCTATTCCCCCCTTCATTCCCCTCCACCCTACCCCCCCGTCCCCACCAATCCCCCTCCTTTAGTTTATGACCATGTGTCTCAAGTTCTTTAGATTCTATATTTCCCAATGCTATTCTTGCCCCCCCATCTATTTTCTATCTACTGTCTATGCTACTTATTTTCTGTACCTTCTCCCCCCTTCTCCTCCTCCCACTCCCCTGTTGCTAACCCTCCTTGAGATCTTCATTTCTATGTTTCCACTCCTGATCTAGCTGTCCTTTTAGTTTGCTTTTGTTTTAGGTGTGGTTGTTCATAACTGTGAGTTTGTTGTCCTTTCACTGTTCATGTTTCTTTAACTTCTTTTTCTTAGATAAGTCCCTTTAACATTTCATATAATAAGGGCTTGGTGATGATGAACTCCTTGAATTTGACCTTATCTGAGAAGCACTTTATCTGTCCTTCCATTCTAAATGAAAGTTTTGCTGGATAGAGCAATCTTGGTTGTAGGTCTTTAGATTTCATGACTTGGAATACTTCTTTCCATCCCCTTCTTGCCTGTAAGGTCTCTTTTGAGAAATCAGCTGACAGTCTGATGGGGATTCCTTTGTAGGTGACTGTCCCCTTAGTTCTTGCTGCTTCTAGGATTCTCTCCTTCATTTTAATTTTGGCTAATGTAATTATGATGTGCCTTGGTGTGTTCCTTCTTGGATCCAACTTCTTTGGTACTCTCTGAGCTTCCTGGATTTCCTGGAAGTCTATTTCCTTTGCCATATTGGGGAAATTCTCCTTTATTATTTGTTCAAATAAGTTTTCCACTGGTGGCTGTGCCTTTCCCCCTTCTGGTACCCCTATAATTCAGATGTTGGAGCATTTAAAGATATCCTGGAGGTTCCTAAAACTCTCCTCGTTTCTTTGAATTCTTGCTTCTTGACTCTTTTCTGTTTGGCCATTATTTGCTTTCTTCTGGTCCACTCCATTGATTTGAATCCCAGTTTCCTTTTCATCGCTATTGGTTTCCTGTGCAATTCCATTCATTTCAATTAGTTTCGCCTTCATATATTTGTCTAATTTGTGGCTATAATCAACCAGTTCTGTGAGGATCCTGATCACCAGTGTTTTAAACTATGCGTCTGAGAGTTTTGCTATTTCTTCATCGCTTAGATCTATAAGCTCTGGGGCTTTGAGATCTTCTTGAGCCATTTTTGGTCTGTTCGCGCGTATTAAGTATGAGGAGAGGCGCCTTGGACTCCCAGGTCACTGGGTTGTGTCGCTGTATGTGGGGGCGTGGTCAGAGCAGGGAAATGGCAGCGTCCTCCCTGCCGCTAGCCGTGGGGACGCGCTGGGTCCCAGTCCAATCACCCACTCCCTCGCTTATCTATCCGTGTACAAATGTGCGACCACAGTCAACCCACAGCCCTGCTCCCTTGATATTTCCCCCAGTTGCTCGCTCTGTCGCTCGCTCGGTCGCTCACTAGGTCCAACCCTGCACCTGGATTCCCTGCGCCTGAGTCCGTCTGACCGAGTTCTCCTGTGCAACCCCATTCCACCAGCTGCTGGTTTCGCCCCTTACCAGTCAGACTGAAGAATTTGTTGTTAACAGACTTCCGAAAAGTTCAATTTTCTGTGTTCTGGCTGTGTTTTCTGTTGCTAATATTTAGTTGTCTCTAAACTTGATTGTGTGAGAAGGCACGGATATCCACCTATGCCTCCATCTTGGCGGAAGTCTCCATTTATTGTTATATAGTTTCTTTAGGTAAAGAGATTGGCCAGAGCATAGCTGGGTCTTCTGCTTCCCAGTCTGTCACAAGTCTGCAACTGAGTGGCTGGCCAAGGCTGGGATACCATCTGAAGGCTTAACTGGAGAAGGATCTTCTAAGTCACATGTTTGTGGGCAAGATTCAGTTCCTAGAGGGTGGTTGGACTAAGGGCCTCCAATCTTTCAATGGTTATTGACTGGAGGTTGCCTTCAGTTCTTTGCCATATGGGCCTCTACAACATGGAAACTTGTTTCATCAAAATATGCAAGCTCAGAAGGCAACAGAGTCTGATATCAAGACAGAAGTCACTGTCTTATGTAACCTAACACAGACATGACATCCCATCACCTTTGCTGTATTCTGCTGATTACAAGTGAATAACTAGACCCAGCCTTGCTCAGAGGGATAGGAATACACAAAGGCATAAATACCAGGAAGCAGGAATCACAGGGAGGCATCTTAAAAACTGCCTAACTACAGGAATCATCCCTCCTTCATTCTTGTCCCATAAGTTTTGATGGAGCTCCCCTGATTCAGGAGTGGAGCATATGACTAGGCCTCAGCCAATCAGAACACCACATTCCCCAGGCTTCATGATTACTGATCAGTTACAGTATGGGCACATCACCCATTAAGTCTCAATAAGATTCTGAAAAGGCACCTCTCACTGTTTTTCATGAGTTTCAACCTAAGAGTGTACAAAAGTCTAGACCAGCTGTTGCCATACTGCTACCAAATGAAGTTTGAGGTAGAAACAATATAAAGTAGATGGAGCCAAGAAGGTGAGAAAAGGAGAAGGCATAAAACATCACTGGAAAGCTAAATAATTTAATATGGCTTGAAACATTCATCTCGTGTTGATGGAGCCGAAGGATGTATCTTTAAGCATACTCCTTTCATCCAATTCTCAGCCCTTTGTAAAAGCTGAGCTGAACACAAAACTCCCCTTTTTTTTGATGAAAAAAGCACTGAGTCTTCTGTTTAACAAATAAAAGAGCAATGTGCATTACTTGGCAGAGTAGACACAGCATAAGATATTTTAATTTCTAAAAATAAAATTACATACAAGCCTTCGAGGTGTTCACCAGTTAATATTTAGACCTGAGGATTTAAAAATAATCAGCATCCATGAAAAGCAATCTCTCCCCCTTTTTTCTTAATGCTTTTTTGAGCAAAAGTGTTTCGTAGACTGAACTCTCTAATGAGGGAATATTTATATGACATACCAAAGCAGATGTGAGTCTCATTTTATGAAATCCAAACCCAGATGGTCTTTTCTTTCCATTGTCTTATGTAATTTATATGAAAGCAGAACATGAAAAAAATTTAAATGTAATTTCTTTTCCACCATTTATGCTTAATGGCCCTGTAATCACTTTCATGGCCTCAGTTTCTCTGCCGAGTCTCCAGAGGGTCTGTGGATTACTTCATGTCACAGAGGTGCTTTGCAGCAATTGGAAATGCCCAGCAAGAGTGGAAATGTCTGTTATCATGAAACATGCATTTCCAATTTAGGATATTCCACCATGTGTCCTCCGTAGAGAGTCCAAAATACTCTTCTAATTTGAATCAGCCCAGAGGATATAAACTAAAAGAAAGACCCAGAGATGGAAAAAAATGAAATAAAATAAAAAAAACTGACCCTGTGCTCAACTTCTTTAAATGAGTTTTCTTGAGGAACATTCTATTTCATTTGGTCATCTATAAGGAATGGAAAAGAGGATTGAGGGATGAAAGAGAGGAGAATACAAAAAGGCTGAGAGAGGTGTCTAGAAATTTCTTCTTGCTTGAGAATTCCTGGAATATGATGGTAAGAGGGTTTAATTTTTCTACTTGGCTTAGTGACAGTTTCTGCCACCTTCCCAGACATTACCTTGACAACCAATTCATGCTGCGTTCTTGAGAATTCGTTAGCAGGCTCAGAACAGAATAATAACACCCATTTAGTTATCCTCTATTTAAAATTGTATTTGTAAATGTTGGCTTCAAACACTCTAAAGGGCATTTGGAGCTCCATGGATTGCATTAAATTGGACTGTGTAATGTAGTATATTTTCCAGCACCTCATAAATTGTACAGTATTCATATATTCACAGCGTAGAGGTATCTCAGATTCTCTTTGAAATTAAAAATTATTTTCGTTTTGTTTCTCCTTGAATTCAATTCCCACTCTCCCAAGCCTGTGAGTAATTGAGTGAGCAAGAGAGCACTGAGTTCCTTCACCAGTGACCAGTTATCTAGAGAGTTTCAAGGGGGAGGGAGCCAATGATTTGGGATCCTAAGTGACTATAGGTAGGTGCAGGCAGGGAGGTCTGAACAGCCAAAAGAAAATTAATATAGAGCTTTGGGCATCTCGGGTCTGGAAATTTCCACAAGTCAAGGAGAGCTTGTATTTGGATGTTTTTCTGAGCACAAAATTCTCTGCGTTTAACGGAAGGTATGTAGTGCTTTGTATTTTCCTCTTTGTGCTTCTAAAACTACATGCAAAAAAAAGCTTTTCCACATTTGCAGGCAACAGCTAAGAAGCAACAAGAGAGTTAAAAAAATTTACACACCATTAAATTTAGAGTCTTCATAACACTCTGAGCTTTTATGACAGATGCTGAAAATATGTACCGCCTGAATAGTGCTGGGGATCAGGTCAGGTCCTTCACCATTTCACTCTTTTAAGTTTATTTTTTCAGGAGATGGACCTTAAAATATCTTGTATTTCCCGTTCACCAACTCTGTCCTTCCAACAGCACCTTGATTCCCCTGACAGCATCCTTTCAGCAAATATAAGTCAATAAAAGCTAGTTCTACCCAGCAGGTCCTGTGACTCCATCCAATTCTGAGCACCAGCAGAGCTGCATTCACTTTCCCTGCTTCAGACACATTCCCATTGGACTTGAGTGTTGAACATGGAGCCCCAAAGAAAACTTATGTGGGTGAGGGTTACAAAATCACAACTGTTGAATACACCCAGTGTGTGATTGCTTTTCCCACGGGCTTGCTGTGGAATGGGTCCAGGTCTCAGGGGGACTGTGAAAGTAGATGAAAAGTACAGGAAGCAGTGGAGGTGGCTGAATGGACTCTTATGTTTTGTAAATGTGGATGAATTAGAAGCAAAATTGTTATGTTGCTGGTGAACTGTCTGGACTTAGAGGCCAGAAGTCCCTGCTCAAAAGCAATTTTACCATGCACGACTAATATGTCACTTCTTTTTTTAAAGATTTTATTTATTTATCTTTAGAGGGGAAGGGAAGGAGAGAAATATCAATGTATGGTTGCCTCTCGTGAGTCCCCTGCTGGGAACTGGGCTGCAACCCAGGCATGTGCCCTGACTGGGAATTGAACCTCGATCGTGTGGTTCACAGGCCTGAGCTCAATCCACTGAGCTACACCAGCCAGGGCACTATGTCACTTCTTATATTTAATTAGCAGCCACTGCATGCTGCAGTTTTTATGTGGATGTCCTGACATTGGCACAATGACACAGTTCACCCACCAGTCCACTATTAGAAAGAAACTTATCTCTTCTTCTAACTGAAGAAGAAACAAGGACATTTGGCAGTTGGATGATTTATATCTCCTAGGCAGCTTCACATATTTTTAGAATTATATCAGTGACTAAAACCACACAATAAATATCTCCAGATTCAAAGGACTCTTAATTTTTTTAAATACAAACCTTCAAATCTACAAAATGTTTTGGTCATTTCCATAAAGCACAGTTGATTTTAATAACTCAATTACCTTAAAGAGAGCCTTAATGAGTACCACTGCTCCCCTTAAATGGAAATAGTTCTGAATTTTAAGATCTTATAAACATAAAAGTATATTATTTGATGATTTTTTATGTAAATAATGTCTTGTATATTTCAGCAGCCTGCCATTTCCATAGCAAATGCATTTTGGTAGCGAAACCATATTTTCCCCATTAGAAATTTTGTATTAAATGAAGCCTCCCCCATAAAAGAAAAAGATAAGCATCTAATTGGAGAACCCTGGGAGTTTTAAGTTAAAATTTTTGTTATGCAGCTTATTGCTCTTTGGCTGAAAATGTCTGGATATCCACACACAAAAGCACACTGCTCTGTGCTTGTCATGTTTTTAACTTTAGTCTCTGCTATAAAAAATTGCATTGTGGGCCCTTGAAAATCTTTCACCATCAAAAGGAAATATAATAACCATTCCTACATAGAGACCAGGTGTCCTGCAGTAACAAGCCTGGTGATAGAGTGGTGCCTCCTCTCTGATGACCATGCATGCAGTGCTGATCTTGCTGGGGTGCAGTCAAGACACTAACAACCTTGGGCTGAGGACAGCTGGGCACACCACATCATCCCACACAATGGAGCTATGCTGTGGGGGAAACTGCTGGGAAACTTCGAAATACAATAAGCTTGATCTCTCATGTGGGAAGATCCACGTTGTTTAAGAGCTTCATAAAGTGGGATGCTTTTGTCTCTGTGTATAAAAGTCCCCAGTAAATTCTAACATTACCACCATTGTAAAATGCAGCAACAGAAACGTTGAGCTGTGCTATGTGATCCCCAGTGGCAAAGATTAGGAAGAGCCAAAATTCATAATGACTTCCAAGAAAATACTATTAGAGTGTAATTTAAGTAGGCTTTATGGCCATAATTTTTAGTGGGATGCAAAATGTGCCTTTGTGACATACACACCCCCACCAAAATGGTAACCCTTCACAAGGAAAATTGACAAGAATAAAAAAGATGAAAGGTCAGTTGGGAAATTAAGAGGGTGATCATTTGCCACAATTGGCTCTGCTGCAGAAGTCCATGAAAACAGACCACGCGTTGTTTCATAGAATTCTATGACAGTGCAGAAGGATCCACCATCCACATGAAGGGACACTGCTTTCTTTGTAACTGTAATTTCAGTATGTACCTCAAGCCTGTGATTTGAGGCTGAGACAGGCACTTCCATTTAATTATCATGTCTCACGTGCAGTGGATATTAGTCACTCAGACTTATATGCAAGTGGTAATCTGGGTTTTCCCACATATAGACCACAATTCATGAATGTGTATCAGTTTCCCTATGAGGTGGGGCTAGTCAATGAGGATGTGAAAACAAACTCTTTCATAAGGCTACTGGCAAGACAAAACTAATAGAGCAAATCCTTTGCTATCAACTAATTTGGGCAGTGGGGTATTATGGTTAACTACCCAGCTTTATTTAGGATTAGCTTAAATGTATCAATTTTCTGTGGAATAAAGGACTATAACATATATTTAATATAAAATTAAAAATTCAGTAACATCCACTATTTTAGGCAATACATTTTATTTGACCCCCCAGTTCTAGGGGTTGACAAACTTTCTTGGTAAAGGAACAAATAGTAAATATTTGGGGTTTCACAGGCTGTACAATCTCTGTCTCAATTACTCAACTCTGACGTTGTACAATACAGAAACAAATAGCATGGCCCCAATAATACTTTATTTACACAGACAGTGATCTGAATTTGGCTGGTAGGACATGGTCTGTCGAAACCTGGTCTAGAGCTGCCCTGTCCAAAGCAAATAAATATAACAGCAGCCACAGAGGTAGTGTTAAATTTTTAGTAGCCACCTTAAGAAACATTAGAAAGAAACAAGTAAAATTAATTTCAATAATATATTTTATTTAACCCAATATACTCATATCAAAAATATTATGGCAAACATGTAATCAATTACAAATTATCAATGAGATATTTTACAGCCTTGATCTATACTAAGTGTTTGGAATCCAGTGTGTATTTTATAAACACAGCCCATTTCCATCCAGATTGATCATATTTCAAGGGCTCAAAAGCTACAAGGATTCGTGGCTACTGGTTTGGACAGTGCAAATTTAGAAGCTTTGTCACAACTGTAAGCAGTTCCACAATATTAAGATTTTGTCCTCTGCTATGCTAATTGATGAAGTTAGAATTACTGATTCGAGGTGTTGCGTGGGGTCCTTCCTTAAAACCAGCAGTTAGGATCCACTGCAGAGATGCACCAGGTTCCCATACCCTGAGCTCAGAGGACTGCTAACTGCTGACGACCACCTGAGCCCCTGGGGGATACCCTGACAGGGGTTTGTCAGCAGAGTGGGCACAACAACCCCACTCCATATAATGTGAGAGGGGTCATTATGAGGG